>NC_061806.1:0-600000 GCF_021462225.1 Girardinichthys multiradiatus | reverse complement strand
GAACTTTATCACAATATGCTAATATTTTGAGAAGGACCTGTATGTTTTGCGTATTCATGAAGGCAAACACACTAAAAAGTTTGCACCCACAGTTTCACTGATTTTGCACACGCAATCCGATTACCATGTCGTTTGCAGATCAGCTTTGCTCGTTTGCAAAGAGGTTTGCGTGCAGTTTGTACACGCAAAACTTTTGAAAATCAGGTCCATAGTTAGAAAGGAGGTAAAATACATGCAAGTAATCAAACCCTTAGTATTCCCCAATTTTATCCCTCTGCAAAAAGTTCTATATCTGATTATAAAACTTACAGTAATCTACTCAAAAAATGAATATTTTTTTATGCTTTTTCATTGGTCTGATCTAATATTCTAATCTTACATGTTGTGTTTTTATTGGCTGCAATTAAAATTCATCATAATTAGCAGAGATAAAGGCTTGAAAACATTAATGTCTGTAATTTATCTATTGATGTGTTACTTGTAGTGAATTAAGTTGCAATAAATGAACTTTTCAATAATATATTCCCCTCGGGTTCTTTCAGAGGATGGAGATGTGGAGCTTTAACTTGAGAAAGTTCAAGATGGAGGTTTTGTCGGGAGGCCATAGAAGGAGAGGGTGATGTTTGTTCAGAGGAGAAATGTTTGGAAGAATGGCTGCAGAGGTCGAAGGTGATAGAGGTTGTTGTAAAGTAAAAAGTTCTATGAACATCTCCAGCTTCAGGGGTTTGATGCAGGTAGCATACAGAGATGATGGGTAGAGGTCTACCTTGTTGCGGACTACCAGAAAACTGCTGCTTGCAGGAAGAAGATGTTGGAGGCAGGAGTTGAAGCAGAAGAAGACATGGCAGCAATTTGGAGGAGGAGACTGGTGAAGGTTCAGATGAAGACAGAATGTAGGACAGCCGGTGGAGAAAGTCAAAGGTTATAAATAAAAAGGAGATGCTAACCTGTATGGGGAAAGTTTCCTCCAGAGCGTTAGACGTCCTGCATCAAGATATTTAAAGCAAGAGAAAAAATAGCAGCGACTAGAAGGTGTTGACTGGCTGAAGGTTCAAATGGTAACATAATCTGCAGCCTGTTCCATGACGATTCAATTCAATTCAAAAATACTTTATTAAACACAAAGGGAAATTAAATGTTGTTGTAGATCATTGTGTAGGTTTCCCCTGGAGATCTGGAGACTTTCTGCAGTTTGAATCTAATGCAGCTGCATTATGGTAAAGGTTGGAGGTGCTGCAGGGCTGCAGGCAGCACATGGCTCCTGTATAATGGTTACTAAAGTATGAGCTCATGTTAAACCAAAGAACACATTTTCGGCCTCAAAACGGATGTTACCTGTGCAGGTCAGTAGTGGAACATCAAGGTGAGCATTGACGGTTGAGATTTGGCAGGTAGAAGGAAACTCTGCAAATGGAGACTGAAGGTGGAGGTTTTGTAGGAGGATGTTAATGACTGCTGCGCCATCCGGACACGGAAGGAAGAAAGTCCATCTTTTACAATTTTGTCAAAGTCTTTCATTTTTTAACAGTCTGACTGAGCAGAGTTGTGGCATTGATGTCAGGGTCTGTTGTTTTTCCACATTGCAGCCTAGGACCATCCTTCTGAACAGCCATCAAGCCAACATTTATCTAGAAGGAAAAAGATGTGGAAGACTGAGCAAAGTTTAAAAAACAATGTCAAACTTATTTAAGATAAAAAAATTTTGGCACTAGAGGCCTTTATTTTTCATCTCTTCGACAGTAGGCAGACAGGAAAGAGGGACAAAGAGAGAGGGTGAGACACCCGGCAAAGGTTGCCAGGTCCAGGAGTTGAACCCGGGACAGCCACATTAAGGACCACAGCCTCTATATGTGGTCATGCGTCTAACCCCTACACCACAAGCGCCACGCTCAAACTTATTTATTTTAATTCCTGATGTGTTACATGTTGCCAAAAGATCCAAATGGGCTAAGCTTGATTACTAATATCAGTAAAAGCAGAATGATACTAACTTTTACTCATAAACTGCAGATCTGGATACAAACAGTTCATAATAGCGGTAGTTAAATCATTAATCAATAGCTGATTACCTTTTTGACTGATCATTGATTACCTGACAAGCAGGGGTCTTGACAAGCTACTATCACAAGTAAACAATTATTCTTTTTCTGCGTAGCTTTGCTACATTGAAGTTTCTTCATACCACACTCAAGAATGAGGGAATGTAATGCCGTTCCTCATTTTTCTTTTTTCGGTGTGCGAGGAATGTGTTGAAGGTTTGAGTCGGGCAGGGAAGTCTGTCTTGCTAAAGTCAAGCAAAGGAAAAAGTATTACAATGTCACACACCACAGACACGTGCATACGGGCGACATGCCACAATCCATACAATAAGAAAAACAGGAAAACTCAGAATTAATTCCCAAGAAAATTGCTCCCAAGATGCCACTGACTGTTATATTTGACCTGTATGATGCTACTGTTCAAGTTGTAGATACACTATTTATTCAGCATTTGAATTTACCAGGCTAATTTACCCTTATCACTGCGTTTGATCAGATCAAAGAAAATACTTTTTGGGCCTACATGTTTCTTCCTACTGATCTTCACCTCTTCCGGTAGGTTAATGTTTTTTTTTAGATGTCATTGTATGTTGTTGTGTTTTCTTGTTTTTGTTTTTTATTTGTAGTTGTGCTTTGCACTTCAGGGCCACAGTAGCTGCTCACCGAGCAAAGGTTCGTGTATTGATGTCACAGAAGTCATGTAGCCCTCACCTGGAGTCTTTTAAAAGAACTGTAAACCTTCCTACTCACCAAGGAAGTTCTAGCTTGCTCTGGCTGGAGTTTACATTCTACCACAAGCCTGTGTGTCAATTAAACATGGTGGTGGCAGTTAGATCAGGACCAGGACAACTTGGTGTAATTGATAGAACCATGAATTATGCTCTATAGCATTAAATCTTGAAGATGAATATCTTGCAATCAGTTTGTGATGTTGAACCCAAGCTTACTTCATGCAGTAGCAGAGTGATCCAAAGTACATCAGAAAGTTGACATCTGAATGGCTCAGAAAAAGAGTGTAAGTTTGAACTTAAATCTAATTAAGATGCTGTGGTCTTAATGCTTGAAAACCCTGGAATATGACTGAATTAAAATAATTCGGCAAAGATGAGTGTCTTAAAATTCCAAATGTAAAAACCTCAAAAGCAGTTGTTGCCACGAAGGGTGCCGTAAACATTTATTTGTTTCAGATGTCAATTACTTTTTCACTAAGGGGAAAGTTAGATTATGTCCCTGAAAATGTAATTCTGCATTCAGACAGGTTAACTTTGTTTGATCTGTAGCATTTTTGTGACAAAAAAGCAAAAACAAATATGTAACGGGGCAAATACGTTTGCACGATTGTGTAATTTCACATAAGCTTCTAAAAAACTTGAATGTATGTAATTGACTTGGATTCTGTCTGTATGATTGGACTCATTTGACTTTTTCGGGAAGTGCCTTGAAATGAAAATGAAACAAAATATTTGTTGTAAATTGTTGTAATGTACATGACTTGAATTAAAGTCAGAATTTATAAAAGCAGAGCGAAGAAAACATTTTTAAGAAATTTACTTTAAGTTATTGTATAATTTTTTCTCTGAAATTTGTAGTTATGCACACAGGAGTGATTGTGTTTTAACTTGGGGAATTTAATTCTAAGATTGTCTGTCACACTTTACATTTGCACTGCCTCTTAGAACAGTGCTGAATTAGAGTTGCCCTGTTGTCAGAAAGGTCAAGTAAAGTAGCCAGATATCACATTTCTAAATGAGGAGACAGAGGAGTAAATTTAAAATTACTGTTATTAATTGCTGTGTCGATTATAACAATATTATGAGCTATCATAATTCTTTCTCACTGTTTGTTTTCAAATTATATCCCTGGGTTCTCCCTGCTGCAAATGGTTATTTGTTCAAAAGACCTTTATTAAGATTGTTTTGAATGATGTTACACCCCACAGTTATCTCAAGCCTGCAATATGGTACAGATGAAAGCACATATCAGTAAACACTGGAGAGAGATGTAAGGTGAGTAATGACTGCACGTAGCGTTGCGCTTTTCTGCAGAAGCCATTGATCATTCCCACGTGAGTTTCAATGCAAATCTCTCCCAGGGGATGATTAAATACAACTGGTTTGCTTTCCTCCAAATCCAAAGTACGTGTAGCTAAACTTGCCAACGGGCAATGGAAGCTGGCAGCATGAATGATGGTCATTGCTCTCAGTGCCGAAGCTGCAAATTCCTCATTCCAGGAAGGAGCCGTATGGTTAGCATCCTTAATGAGCATTCAGGAGCACAAATTCATATATTTACTCTCTGTGTGATTAAACTGCAATACTGGCACAGCATCAAGGAGAACAGTTGTTTACCTAAGAATACATTATCCTATATAAAGACAATCATTCTACCTCTTCTGTAGCATTTTTGTCGTTGCTGTTGGTTTTAGATTGGATTTGCAAGGCATCTCTCTGAGATCAGTTGAATGTGCTGAACAACTCTAGAGGGGTCCAGGAGATTAAACATGAATGCAATTTTACATTTTACATTGAGGTAATGTTTTTCAGTTAACTACATTTGTTTTTGTGAGAAAATAAATTGATGTTGGAAAGGTAATAAAGAAGCAGGGTTTTCTTCATATCCAGGCAGAGTGGAACTGAGAGACATGGGGAATTGGAGGGCTGCTGGCTGCAAAAAACTAGGGGTGGGAGCAGGGGTTTAGGCACTGCATTCACCACCTTTCAGAATGCTGTACCCCTAAACGCTGAACACCAGAAAACTTTAGGAAATCTGAGGCTGGTGATGCAGTGGAGATGGTCACATCACTGTGGCCTCCTGTTTCAGTTCCTGCCCTTCTCCCCAATTTTATTTTATTTCATTAAGGAGACACTAAGAGCCAGGGGGTAGGTGGGTTTCTCACTAACAGAAGCAGTGGGGCACCCATCTACATCACACGGCCTCATACATCTGTAACATGCACTAAAGCAGCCTTTTTAACCAGTAAAAATAATAAACTGAACTTCACTGCATTGTTTGATAACTATGATCAATATGGAATCTATCACCTGGACTCTCTCTTAATGATTGAATTGACTTTTTATGTAAAGTGTCTTTAGATGACATTTGTTGTGAATTGGCACTATATGAATAAACTGAATTTAATCGAAAAATTGAAATCCTTACACAAGCACACTCACAATGGTGGGCACCTGTGCTGTCTGTGTCAGCCTCGTCCGTGTCGGCTTTATTTATTTATTTTTATGCCATGTTTGTGTTTTTGGGCTGCTTACATTTCAGCTCTGAATTCCTAAGTGAAGAACTGCCAAACCTCCAACACCTTTACCAAGATAAAAACAGACAGCAACTCCCTAAAGAGATAACCTTGAGGCTGTGTTGAACATATATGTAGAGTTTCTACACTTGGCTGAGGAGCGGAATGTTCAGAATCCCAGGTCGAGGAACCTGGACCAGCACATTGAGAGGTAACACAACAAGAGTAAAAAATAAATTTATTTCAGGCTGTGTTTTGCACAAGGACATATCTGATCTTGGGCTGGTAGCAAATGTTCACCCTCCAGCAGGAAAACCACCAACATACAGCCAGAGATACAACGGAAAAGTGATTCTACAAAGTTTTTACACAAAGGGGGCCAATTACATACACAACCCACACTTTTCAGGTTTTTATTAGTGAATAACAAATGAAAACCTGTATTATTTTACTTTACTTTACAGTTATGCACTACTTTGTGTTGGTCAATCACATTAATTACTATGGAAATGCATTGAGATTTGTGGTTGTAACATGAGAAAAGGTCGAAAACGTCAATAGGTATGAAAACCTTTTTATACAAAAAAGCCATGTAAAACATTATTTATACTCTTATCAATAATTGATTGACAGTTCTGTGTTGACATTACAGCAAACCTACACTCTCTTACATACACAATCATACTTTCTTATGGTCCTTTTGTAATAGTACTTAATCAGCGCGGTTCGACTCGGCTAGTAGAGACAAAGAATATTGTCAAATATATTGTCAAAATACATAATGAGATACAGTGATACATGTTTGGGCTCAGGGCTTGGCAGGCAAGAATATTTTTATATCTGCAGCAGCACAAAACTGCTACACATACCTGCACACAGCTGCGATGCTGACTAACATGTCGAATACTGAAAGTTATATTTAGTCAATCCAGAGCTGGATGCGGTTTGTTGCACAGGAAGCTAAACATTTGTTCAGACTTCCTGACGTTTTGCAACCACTGTGCATTCATAAAACCAGAAGCAATAACACTCAATCACCAGGAGGCATGGCTAAATGCCCAGACTGACTGTCTGCGGTGATACATTTGCAACAGGAGCGCCATCTGAAACACACAGCATGCATGTTACAATAACAAATATCTTCAACCATTAAATCATCGTACACTGGTCTCATTGTGTAGTTGACCACTATAGCAAGCTAGCATTAGGTATCATTAGCTTACCTTCAAACTCTTGCACGCGCGCACACACACACACACACACACACACACACACTATCAAACTCTGACATAGACCATCATACTCTCGCATAACTTGTTTTTCCCTTCTTGCTATGCCCCATTTTCCATGGTAAAATGCCATTGGTGTCCAATTCTTTCTGAAAGGTAAAAAGGCTGCTCAAACAGAGACTAAAGTCTTCTATGCAAAGAGACGATTTTGTGATTTGTGAAAACGATTTTAACATGACATTTTCAGACAGGTTAATGTGGATTTTGTTTGTTGAGATTCATTTTTCATGTATTGCATATTGACCACTACATGATGGAAATGTACAGGGTACCCCAAACTTACCTAGCCCACAAACTCCCACCACAAACCTTGAAACAATGCTGGAGAACCAAGCATGTGCCAAAAAGCCAGCCAGGTGAAGCCACACCCCCTGCCCTACAGGTGAGCAGTTTATGTAGAGCTGCCTGATCAGCTCCCTCAAGCCAATCAAGGCAAATTGGCATTACCCTGCACTGTGAACCTGTGAGAGACAGGAGACACAAGGGGGGGGAAACACACAGTCCAGCAGACATGTAACACCCCCACCCTTACAAGTCGAAACAAGATGTTTGGTATGCCTAAAACTAAAAACGCAAGGTCAAAACACACGTGACAAAGCATCTGCCAAAACATTTTCTAACCCTTTTTTATGGCAGATCTTGAGGTAGTACTCCTGAATAATTAAAGCCCACTGCATAAGTTGCTGATTTTGATTGTACATCCTACAAAGGAAGACAAGTGGGTTATGGTCTGTGAAGACTGTTGTGGGCTCCACACTCAAGCCAAGATAAACCTCATAATGCTCCAATGCCAAAAGCAATGCAAGCGTTTCTTTTTCAATAGTAGAATACCTACTTTGATGAAGATTGAACTTCCTTGAGAAGTAACCTACAGGATGATCTATGCCATCTTTATCTTCCTGCAGCAGGACAGCTCCTACCCCAACTGCACTGGCATCTACCTCCAGTTTAA
Organism: Girardinichthys multiradiatus; assembly: GCF_021462225.1. Classification (NCBI taxonomy): domain Eukaryota; kingdom Metazoa; phylum Chordata; class Actinopteri; order Cyprinodontiformes; family Goodeidae; genus Girardinichthys; species Girardinichthys multiradiatus. The sequence goes on along the minus strand of NC_061806.1, from coordinate 592,473 downwards.
ATGGCAGGTTGACATTTGGGGTGGAAAGAACAGGAGAACAAGTAAGCAATCCTTTCAGGTTCTGAAACGCATGCTGGCACTCCTCAGACCATGTAAAAGGTCTAGAAGGACTGGTCAAAGCAGTTAAAGGGGCCGCTACCATCGAAAAATTCTTACAAAAGCGACGATAAAACCCGGCCATCCCCAGGAATCGACGGAGCTGGAACTGGAAAGTCAGAGATGGCTTTGACTTTAGCATCTACAGGACGCACCTGACCTCCACCAACGTGTTGACTAAGGTAGAGAATGGTACCTTTACCAAACTCACATTTTGAGAGATTGAGTGTCAGTGAGACAGCTGCGAGGCGTTTGTAAACCTCACACAAGGTAGCAAGACGGTCAGTCCAATCACTGGAGTATATAACAATGTCATCTAGGTACACTCGGCAGTTTGGCACACCTCCCAGTACTTTATTTACAAGCCTTTGAAACGTAGCTGGAGCATTACATAACCCAAAAGGCATCACTGTGTACTGAAAAAAACTGTCCGGCGTTACAGAAGCAGAAATATCGGAGGCCTTTTTCGTTAATGGTACTTGCCAGTACCCCTTTAGCATGTCACGTTTAGTGACATATGTAGCTGGCAGCACATCATCGATACAGTCAAGTACATTTTTAACAAGGTACCTCACTTCCTGTTTCATAACCTCCCTTTTTATAGGATTGACACAGTATGCTCGCTGTTTTATAGGTACCGGATTGGTGAGAACTATGTCATGAGACAGCACATTTGTTTAGGTAGGAACATCACTGAATAGACATCAGATCAGAATCAGAATCAGAATCAGAAAAGCTTTATTGCCAAGTACGTTTTTGGACATACAAGGAATTTGTTTTGGCGTAGTCGGTGCAATACAGTACAAATTAAACAGTATAAACATATCTACAATATAATATAAATATATGTGCACAGTTTTAAGTGAGTGAGAGTAAATATAGAGCAGTATAGGATGCGAGAGCAATACAACAGTGCAGATGTGCAAGTAAAGCAGGAGTCCATGCTGAGCGTTAATGTAACGCATAGAGTTACAAGTTACAAGTGTCCTGTCAGCAAAAAAGGGGGGGTGTGGGGGAAAGGGAGAATGTCAAGGTGGTTTCCGGGCTTTGTTAACAAGGCTGGTGGCAGATGGGAAAAAACTGTTCTTGTGGCGTGAGGTTTTGGTCCGGATGGACCGCAGCCTCCTGCCAGAGGGGAGAGTCTCAAAGAGTCTGTGACCGGGGTGGGAGGGATCAGCCAGAATCTTCCCTGCCCGCTTCAGGGTCCTGGAGGTGTACAGTTCCTGGAGCGACAGTAGACTGCAGCCAATCACCTTCTCAGCCGACCGAATGACACGCTGCAGCCTGCCCTTATCCTTGGCTGTAGCAGCACTGTACCAGATGGTGATGGAGGAGGTGAGGATGGACTTAATGATGGCTGCGTAGAAGTGCACCATCATAGTCTTTGGCAGGTTGAATTTCTTCAGGTGCCGCAGGAAGAACATCCTCTGCTGGGCTTTCTTGATGAGGGAACTGATGTTTGGCTCCCACTTGAGATCCTGGGAGATGATGGTTCCCAGGAAGCAGAAAGATTCCACAGTGTCAATTGTGGAGTCACAGAGGGTGATGGGGGCAGGTGGTGCTGGGTTCTGCCTGAAGTCCACAACCATCTCCACTGTATTTAGAGCGTTGAGCTCAAGGTTGTTCTGGCTGCACCAGTCCAACAGATGGTCCACCTCCCATCTGTACGCGGACTCGTCACCATCAGAGATGAGTCCATCAGGGTGGTGTCGTCCGCAAACTTCAGAAGCTTGACAGACTGGTGACTGGAGGTGCAGCTGTTGGTGTACAGGGAGAAGAGCAGAGGAGAGAGGATACAGCCTTGGGGGGAACCGGTGCTGATGCTCAGGGAGTCAGAGACGTGCTTCCCCAGCCTCACGCGCTGCTTCCTGTCAGACAGGAAGTCAGTGATCCACCTGCAGGCGGAGTCGGGCACACTCAGCTGGGAGAGTTTCTCCTGGAGCAGAACTGGGACGATGGTGTTGAAGGCAGAGCTGAAATCCACAAACAGGATCCTGGCATAGGTTCCTGTGGAGTCCAGGTGCCGGAGGATGAAGTGAAGGGCTAAGTTGACAGCATCATCTACAGACCGGTTGGCTCTGTAGGCAAACTGCAGGGGGTCCAGGAGGGGGTCGGTGATGTCTTTTAGGTGTGAGAGCACAAGGCGCTCAAAGGACTTCATCACCACAGAGGTCAGGGCGACCGGTCTGAAGTCATTATGCCCTCTAGTCCTTGGCTTCTTGGGAACAGGGACGATGGTGGAAGACTTGAAGCAGGCTGGCACATGACATGCCTCCAGTGAGGTGTTAAAAATGTCTGTGAAGACTGGAGACAGCTGATCAGCGCAGTGCTTCAGGCTGGCTGGTGAGACAGAATCCGGTCCAGCAGCTTTCCAGGGGTTCTGTCTCCTGAAGAGTTTGTTGACGTCCCTCTCCTGGATGGAAAGAGCCGTCCCCGGCGTGGGTAGGGGGCTGGTGGGGGGGAACTTCAGGGTGGGGCCCCTCTTGAGGTTGGGGAGGTGGGGGTGGTGGATTGTGGCTGCAGCTGTTGGGTGTTGTCGTGGGGGATGGTTGCAGGACTGTCGTCCCTTTGTCTTTCAAAGCGGCAGTAGAACTCGTTCAGGTCGTTGGCAAGGCGTCGGTCGTTGATGGAGTAGGGGGCTTTCGGCTTGTTGTTGGTGATCTGCCTGAGCCCTTTCCAGACAGACGCAGAGTCGTTGGCTGAGAACTGGTTTTGGAGCTTCTCAGAGTACAGTCGTTTAGCCTCTTTCACTGCCTTGCCAAAGTTGTACTTCGCCTCTCTGTATATGTCTTTGTCCCCACTCCTGAAGGCCTCTTCCTTATCCAGTCTTAACCTTCTGAGTTTGGCTGTGAACCAGGGTTTGTCATTGTTGTAACTCACCCTGGTGCATGATGGTACACAGCTGTCCTCAGAAGCTGATGTAGGAAGTCACAGCCTCTATGTACTCGTCCAGACTGTTGGTAGTAGTCCTGAACACATCCCAGTCTGTACAGCCTAAACACGCCTGGAGATTCTCCACAGCCTCACTGCTCCACTTCCTTGTCGTCCTCACAACAGGTTTGCAGAGCTTTAGTTTCTGCCTGTATGCAGGAATCAGGTGGACCATGATGTGGTCGGATTGGCCCAGTGCAGCACGTGGGATGGCGTGATAAGCGTCTCTGATGGTGGTGTAACAGTGATCCAGAATGTTGTCTTCTCTGGTCGGACATTTAATAAACTGTCTATATTTGGGGAGTTTGTGGGTGAGATTACCTTTGTTAAAGTCGCCAATGACGATAACTAAGGAGTCCGGGTTGGTCCGCTCCACACTCAGTATCTGGTCGCCGAGCATGCGCTGTGCGAACTGCACGTTAGCTTGCGGCGGGATGTAAACACCGACCAGGATGAACGAAGCGAACTCACGGGGGTATAGAAAGGCTTGCAGTTTATGATGAAGGCTTCCAGGTCTGGAGAACAGTGTTGCTGAATCACCGTCACGTCGTTGCACCAACCACTGTTGAGGTAGAAACAGATTCCTCCACCTTTCGCTTTGCCAGAGAGTTCCGTGTCTCTGTCCGCTCTGTAGAGCTGGAATCCTGCCAGCTGCAGCGCAGAGTCCGGTATTAATCCACACAGCCACGTCTTCGTGAAGCACAAAACTGCCGATGAATAAAAGTCCCTGTTTTTCCCCAACAGCAATTGTAGTTCCTCAATTTTGTTGGGAAGTGAGCGCACGTTAGAGAGAAATATTCCAGGTAACGGTGTTCGTAGTCCACGCTGGCGAAGACGTACCAGCACCCCAGCCCGTTTCCCTCTCTTCCGGCGTTTCACCGCGTGAGCAAAGGTGAGCGCACCTTTGACCAGAATGTCCAAAAATTCCAGAGCAGTAGGCAGAAAAGTGGGAAATAACTCCTCTGGTGTAGTAGCTCTGATGTTCATGAGTTCTTCTCTGGTGAGAGAGCTCCGGGTACCATCACAGAAGACCGTTTTAAAGCAAAAAACAAAACAAAACAATGCGCACCAACACGCCGAGGCGAACATCTGAGGCGCCATCTTAGATAGCGCCGCAGATGTCAAATAGTGGGGTAGGTTAGACAAAACCTCACTATTATTAAGCCTTGCAAGCTGGGAAGCACCTTTTTGCATGACCCACTCCTCATCGGTAGGAATTGAAGCCATACAGGCTATAGGTGAAACTGAGTCAACCTGACTTTGAGAAACTTGATCATTTCTCTTGAGTGATACCGTTTCATCATGTTGATATGACAGAATCTAGTCTAGACAACATAATTTGTCTCACTAAGCTTCTTCTCTACCACATATGGTCCAGAAAATATTGTCTCCAGAGAAGAACCGAGGATGGGCAGCAAGACCAAAACCTTATCACTTGGATGAAATTCACGAGCCACAGCTTTCTTTCATAGTGCTTTTTCATTCTACTCTGTTTCGACGTTAAAGCCTCTCGAGCAAGAGAGCAAACTTTCTGAAAGCGCTCCCTCATTTTTGCCACATACTCTGGGATACTCCTAACTATTTTAGAGGGGGCAACCAGCTTCTTTAAGTACATTTAAAGGCCCTCTAACTTCATGTCCAAACACAAGCTCAGCAGGACTAATACCTAAAGATTCGTGCACTGCCTCCCGTACCACAAATAACAAAAGTGGGATACCTTCATCCCAGTCCCTCCCTGTATCCATACAGTATTTGCGTAACATGGACTTTAAAGTTTGGTGAAATCTTTCAAGTGCACCCTGACTTTCAGGATGGTAAGAGCTTGACGTGACATGCTCTACACCCAACTCCTTTGTTGGGGTTGACGAAGCTTTATTCTTTAACGAAAGGCAGTCAGCAATGACATGACCTTTTTTATGACAGTAAAAGCACTCCCGTACCTCCCGTGAAGGAGAAGGTGGCTGCTTGGTCTTGGCTTCTGACTGACCTGGTTCAGGTTTTGGGGGATGGGCGGTTGAAACCTTATCTGTACGAGGTGCAGCTACAAACACATTTTTATGTGTCAACATGAACTCATCAGCCAAGACTGCAGCTTTTGATAACGAGGCCACTTTTTGCTCATTTAAGTAAACCACCATTTGTTCAGGCAATGTGGTCTTGAAATCTTAAAGCAAGATTAGCTGACGAAGATATTCATAGCTTCCCTTGACTTCATTAGCTACACACCATTTATCAAATAAGACAGCTTTTTCTCGTGCAAACTCCACGTACGTTTGACTACTAGACCGCTTATGATTCCTAAATGTTTGCCTGTAAGCCTCTGGCACAAGCTCATAAGCACGCAAGATAGCCTGTTTCAGTACATCATAATTCATGCCATCCTCAGTTGACAGTGATGATACAACTTCTTGTGCTTTACCCATTAGCTTACATTCCAGCAGCACACCCCACATCTCCTTTGGCCACTCTATTGCTGTTGCAATCCTTTCAAAGGCATTGAAGTAGGAATCAACTTCTGACTCTCTAAATGGTGGCACCAAAGCAATATTTCTGCTAACATCAAACTTGTTTTTATTTAACAAGACCTCCACAGAATCAGATGGAACAGATGAACCAAGCAATGACTTACTTTGCGAAAGCCTCATAGCTTCCACTTAGAGCTGTTTTAATTTGATCTCCTTCTCAGCTTCAATTTCCAGCTTCCGAATCTCAAGTCAGAGATCAAACTCAGCTTTACATACCATCTCTCTTTCAGGCGCTTCCAACTGAAGGCAAGCCAGTCGAACCTTAAGTCTGACATTACCACTGGAACTACCGAGGTCTGGCGACCCAGGATCGAAGCGAGGTAAAGTCCCAGGAGGCACCTGATGTTCCTCCAACACCTTTGGGGGAGTTATCATGGCGGCAGCTCCTGTTTCCGACGGGGAGACTCCTAATTCACCAGAAGAAACACGATCACAAACATTCAGAACAGTTTCACTTGAGTCCCCTAGGATTTTCAGCTCAACCAGTTTTTGCAAAACAATATTCTTAATGTCCTGTTTAACAACATGCTTCTTCAGAGAAATATCAAAATGGTCTGCAATGGCCAACAAGTCCTTCTTACGACATAACTCCACCTTCTCATGGCAAGGAGCCTGAATGAACTCCTTTAAGTCAAAGCTCATTTTCAAACAATCACAGAAACCTGGCAATTACTGTGATTGTCCTAAGCTCAGGAATTATTTAAGATCCCGGACGAGCCCCCACTTGTGTTATGACCCCCCTTAAGTTGAAGGAGGGAGAACACACAGGACAACCATAATAAAATGTCAGAGTCTTTGTAAGTGTGGTACAATGGGATTTATTTTTCTCTTTTCAAAAAAGAGACCCCAAAAGGGTTGAACAACCTGTGGGGGGGAAAGGGGCGGTTAGTTTGTGCCAAATCAAAGAAATAAATAAAACAAAACAGGGCCTAACTGTCACCTAAACTAAGCCAGAAGAAATAAAGGAAAATAAAGCTCTGCTATTCTAGACTAACAAAACAAGCCAAAAACATTACATGGGTGGCACCAACCAACTTACCTAGTGTGTATAACAGAGAAAAAAACTACGTGATGGAAATGTACAGGGTACCCCAAACTTACCTAACCCACAAACTCCCACCACAAACCTTGAAACAATGCTGTAGAACAAAGCATGTGCCAAAAAGCCAGCCAGGTGAAGCCACACCCCCTGCCCTACAGGTGAGCAGTTTATGTAGAGCTATTCATTATTACATCTATAAAGAAAGACTCCACAGATATAACTTACAACTGAAAAATGTAAGATAATCTTTCTTCTCTGAGATCATCAGCAAAAACATTAACAATGCTCGTGCCTTATTTGCCACGGTCTACAGGTTAACAAACCCTCCTGTAACTGTAGCATCTGAACTCCACTTTCCAGGGCCTACAATGAATTTGCTAACTTCTTCACTGGAAAAACCCAAAAGATCAGACGAGCAGTCAGCACATCCAGATCAACTCCAGGACCAAAGTTGTTTCCAAATAGAACTGATTTTGACAAAATTTCCCAATTTCACCAAATAAACTACAAAAACTTAGAATAAATCATTCTTCTAAGAAAGCTTTGTCTGTCATAACATCTGATTCAACTCAAATTTTAAAAACATCCCTTTAGTCAGGTGTTTTACCCCAGGCCCTGAAAACAGCAATTATTAAACCGCTATTGAAAAAGAGCACCTTGGAAAAGCTGCCACTGCAGAACTACAGGCCTATATCAAACCTGCCCTTCATCAGTAAGATTATTGAAAAAGCTGTGTTTCAGCAGTTAAACAACTTCCTAACAATGACCAACCGCTTTGATGTCTTTTGGTCAGGCTTCCATGCCCCACCACAGTAGAGACACTGCTCTTGTCAAGGTGTTCAATGACATGCGTATAAATGCAGACTGTGGAAGTATTATTATTGGACATTTGTTTCTGGAACAGCACTCAATTGGTTTAAATCCTACTTGAAGGATAGGGACTTTTTTGTGTCAGTAGGTAACTTTACATCAGAGACCACAAAAATCACATGTGGCATTCCCCAAGGCTCCATCTTAGGGCCCCTCCTATTCAATATCTACATGCTCCCCCTAACTCAGGTTATAATAAACAACAACATAAGTTATCATAACTATACAGACGATGTCCCCAAGTGTCTATGAAACCATTCAAGCGCTTGGTAAATGTTTAGAAGGAATCAATGCATGGAAGTGCCAAAATGTTCTTCAGCTGAATCAAAACAAAACTGTAGTAATCATTTCTTGGACCGAAGGAGGAGTGTTTAAAAGTCAGCACACAGCTTCAATTAATACAGCTAGAAACCACCAGTCAGTGTTGAAACCTGCGTGTAGTGATGGACTCAGACCTGAACCTTCAGAGGCACATAAAGACAGTAACAAGGTCGGCCTTCTATCACCTAAAGAACATTTCCAGGATTAAAGGACTAATGTCTCAGCAGGACCTTGAAAAACAAATTCATGGGTTCACCTTTAGTAGAATTGATTACTGCAACAGTGTCTTCACAGGTCTACCGAAAAAGTTGATCAGACAGCTGCAGTTGATACAGAACACTGCTGCCCGCGTCCTCACTAGAACTAAGAAAGTGGAGCACATCACCCCGGTTCTAAAGTCCTTCCACTGGCTCCCTGTATCTCAAAGAATAGAGTTTAAAATACTTCTGTTAGTCTATAAATCACTGAAAGGCTGAGCACCAAAATACATTACAGACTTGTTGTCAGTGGATCAACCACCCAGACCTCTCAGGTCTTCTGGCTCAAATCTACTCTGCATACCCAGAACCAGAACCAAACATGGAGAAGCAGCTTTTAGTTCTTATGCTCCACTAATCTGGAACAAACTGCCAGAAAACTGTAAAAATGCTGAAACCCTAAGTTGCTTTAAATCAAGATTAAAAACATATTTGTTTAGAGTGGCCTTTGACTGGGCCATCTAAACATTATTAGTTAAGTGTTCAGTCCAACTTTCCTTTAATTTTCTTATCAATCATTTTATCATTAATGTTTCATTTTTTATTATCATAAATTTTTTTTAAATTCTCTATAATTATTTGTGTTCGTTAATTCCCTTTATGCCACTGTCATGTAGTTCTCCTAATATGTCTGTTTCTCTTTGTTCATGTACAGCATTTTCACTTGTCTTGCTACTGAAATGTGCTATATAAATTAACTTGCCTTGCCTGATCTATGCATGTTAAATCTCACTTCAGCCGCAATTTTCTGCTGAATGAAGTTTTTTAAGGCTTCAATTACTTTGAAACTATGTTTTCAAACACAACAGTAAATAAAGGACATAAAGGACCCTCTTCCTTTACTTTCCATCTGCTTTTTACTTTTTTCAATGCAATTCATGGCATGCTTTTGTGGGAAAATGCCATACTTGCTTAGCAACAGTAAAAGCTCCATAAAGTTGCCATGGCTGACTGACATGTTTTCTAAATTATATGCAGCTTCATGACAATCTCCTCTGTAGCTAAGCCCACATTTACTAATAACTTTAGGAATATCAATAACCCATTCCATGACCTGCCTTCTCTTTCTGACCTGGTCTCACTGAACTGACGTGTGCTTGTCACATAATAGAGTACGGAGGTCTGGAATTCTACTTTCCCCTTGGGTATCAATAAAGTATCTTTGAATTGAATTGAATTGCTGCCTCTGAGGAAAAAAGCTTCTGCACTCTCTCTATGGCCATTCCTTTTCTTATGCTCTTGTATTTGCTGATGCATATGTTTCCAAGCATGCATGCCTTCTTTGACAAATGCAGATGCTGAAGGCTTTGCGAATGCAAGACATCACGAACAGAATAAGGAGTGATTAGCTTCATCATATGTCAGCCATTTTGTGTTTGTGCCATCTTTTCAGTTGAATACATTTGGAATTATTCTTTGACTTGTCTGATTTGGGTGGTACTGAAAAAATAAATCTAAATCCTTGAAATGAGGATGGGAAAAATAATCCTCGTCTTCCCTATCTCTCTCTCTTCTGGTTGCTCTGCTAAATTAAATGAACATTTAAATAATCTATACCTGTAATTATAACTGCATACAGATTGTTATGAGTGAGACAGAGAGTTTTCTGAAAGCATTGCCTGCAGATGTGTTTGAAATTGTACCTTAAGGTTCCTGCTCTGCTGTCCACCACCTCCAACAGGAGCTGTACAGGCACTGCTTTCTTCACCACCTTTGTAAAGAAAAGTCCAAAATCCATCCATAATTTCCCATTTATTCAAATATATAAAGGTTAAATACAATAAAAGTTATTAATATAATTTATTAGTGGCGTTTATAAAGGGAACACTAAATCTGAATTCCTGGACAATATATTTTTTCAGATCCTGTTCGTTAACCATATCTTAAAATTTGCAGTACTTCAAAACATTTGTTTTATTAAGTTAGTTTTGCCCCCCTTGGCTCCTCAACGTGGAATGAACCTTCCTATTTAGCTAGTTATGCCTGACAGGCTTTTCACCCTTCGCAGCTAGTGTTTAGTCTTACCTGCTTCGTTATGAAAAAAATGTAATTTAGTGCACTTTGCTGCATCAGCAGCCAGTGCTTTTTTCTTCTTTAGCCTGTCCCTCCTCTACTTTTTAACTGTTTCTCGGTCTATTATACATCTACTAGCAGTTCGGCGCGAAGCCTGGTGTATCTCTGTACTATTGTAACAAACAGCTTTAGAAAAAAAAAGTACAAGGTGAGTTTTTTTCACTATCGCTACTGCAGTCTATGGAAATTTCAGCCAGGCGAGTGAGCTGCACAAACAGCATGAATTGTTTTTTGTATTAAGCGTGACCTGGACCGAACCTTTGGTCTTGCCCCTCCGAGATCGCTGAGTGGCCCAGACCGGGTCAGGCCAGCGGCCAGGCCACTGGGAAATGTCCCGGTGTTCCCAATGTCCAATCAACCTCTGATTAAAGCTGACTAGATGTATTTTCCCTCAGAGGTTCTGATAGGAGAACATGGTTGGTGTAGGTCAGCACGAACAACCTGACCATGACAAGATATTAATATAACAGAAACTAAAGTTGTCGAGTTTATCTTCCTTACATTGACATTTAGTGTAGGGCAAATGTGGAGTCTGTATTACAGCCACATCTTCAAGAAAAGTCAATATAGTTATTAACCCCTTATGGAAAATGTGAACTGTGTATATTTAACCTTGACAGCATATTTTGATTGTCAACAAATCAGGTTGAGAGCTGCTCATGTTTGGCTGTTTTTATCAAAACACTGTAAAAGATGCCAAAAAAAACTTCTCTGACGTTCTGGCGAACCATCACAATCTATCTGAGACCATTAAATCTGTTCTTAATGCTTAATGTGTCACAGTCTGACTGCGTTGAGCCTTCCCCTGCGGACTGTGAAGGCTTTCTGCATTTTTTTTCAGAAGTTCTCCACAGCCAGAGCTCAACTCCTTCCTTTTGCTCATGACCCTTCAGTCTTTGTTCCCTACTCTGCTGTCTTTGACATTTTCACCAACAACCACCCATTGTTGAAAAGGCATGTCAGCCTCAACAACTGCACAACATCCAGAGACTTGAGGTACTCAGGGCGGATCTCATCCATCCCTCCATCTCATCCAAGCACTGCTTCCCTCTCTTGAGACCCCGGATAGTTTTCCAGAATCGCTCTGAGGCCAACCAGTAGTCCTTCTTAAGGGCCTCACTGAACTCTTCCCAGGCCCGAGTTTTTGCCTCTGCCATGGTCTCTATGTCTCCAACCTCTCCTGGAATCTGGTCAAAGCTTTCCCGGAGGTTGGAGTTGAATACATCCCTGCCCAAGGGCTCCGCCAGACATTCTCAGCATACCCTCACTATACGCTTGGGCCTGCCAAGGCTGTCCAGCTTCCTTCTCTTCCAGCAAATCCAACTCACCGCTAAGTGGTGATCAGTGGACAGCTCAGCCCCTCTCTTCACCCGAGTGTCCAAGACACGACAACAAAGTAGATAATCGACCTCCAGCCTAGGGTGTCCTGGTGCCAAGTGCACTGATAAACACAATTATTGCTTGAACATGGTGTTCATTATGGACAATCCGTGACTAGCACTGAAGTCCAATAATGAACCACCACTCGGGTTCAAATTGGGGAGGCGTTCCTCCCAATCACACCCCTCTAGGTGTCACTGTCGTTTCCCAAGTGGGCGTTGAAGTCCCCCAGCAGAATGGTCTGCTTATTTGCACAGTTTTTTCTTTTTTTCTAAATAGTGTGGTTGCTTTTGTCATGCACAATTGCAAATGTGCGTTTGTAAATTCTCAAATCATCCAACTCAGTTGCACGTATCATCTAAGATAAGAATGCCATTTTAACAACTTTACTGTATTTCTTTTACAGGCTGCTTTCCTTTCTGAATACCAGTATGATTCAATTTGCTTGCTTTGCTGCTGACACACATTAATTTCCCCAATGTGGAACAGTAAAGGACATTTCTATTGTATTGTATTTTATTTTTATAATGTCACATGTTAAAGTAAAGGTGTTCACAAATCACAAAATCTGCTTTTAGCGTACCAGTTCTTAGTCCAGGTTTGAGTCGTGACTTTAATATAAATTTAAAAAAAGACTTTGTTTCACTAATGGCCTTTGCTGTACAGGTAACATATGGGAAATGGGGAAAGAGACAAGGGAAAGACAGTTAAATAGTTTATGTGAAAGAGTATTATAGTGTGTGGAAGAGACTATGATAGTGTATGTGTGAGTGAGTATGATAATGTATGTAAGTGACTTTGGTACTGTGTGTAAGAAAGTATGAGAGCGTATGCAAGATAGCTTGCTAGGGCATGTTTAGGAGTAGGACTATCACAGTGCATGTGAGAAAGTATGATGTCTATGTGAAAGAGTATAATAGAGCAGGTGAGAGAGTATGATTGGGCATGCGTAAGAGCAAGACTATAATAGTCCAGTGTATGCAAAATTAATTAAAGATTAAGGCCTAAACAGTCTCTCATAAGAAGACACATTGGTAAAATTCTGAGATTATTTTAAACCTTGCCCTGCAATGGACTGGCGATCTGTCCAGGGTGACCCTGCCTCTCGCCCATAGACTGCTGGAGATGGGCACCAGCTCCCCCGCGACCCACTATGGAATAAGTGGGAGAAAATGACTGACTGACTGACTTTAAACCTTAATCTGACAGGGTATGAATAACTTTGAGGTTAAATGTATATGTGAAGACTAGCTGACAGTCTGTGCTGATATGATATCTGATTAACTTTCTGCGAACACTTCTGTTTCATTCCTTCCTGACTGCCAGTGGCAGTATACAGAGTGGATATGTGTTCTCGTGCTCTGCGCAGGTCGAGATTAAATGTAAACAAAGTCACGCATGTGACACGTAGCCCACCTGGGCTATAAATAGCACGTGGAAGGCTACTTTGATCTTCTTGCTGTTCAGCTTGCGTGCTACGCAGGTTGGTCGCTCCTCTAAGTCCGTGTTTCGGCACTTATTGGTTATTGCAGGTCTAAGAGAGGAAGCACACGGCTGGTGTGGTACAGCTTCATCCTGCATGTGACTTTTTCGTCTGAGTGCTCCTTGTAGCCCTCCAAGGCTGTGGTTGACGTGTCTCTGTTTATTTGTTCAATTCCCTCAGGAGTTCAGTTAGCTCTGACCCAGGGGAGGAACCATGTCTGCTACGGGCAATTATTTTGGCAGCCTTGGCCAGGGTCAGCCTGGATGATGCACCAGCGGCCTGTCCCACGGGAAACCTTTTTCTTCGCTGGGCTCCAGTGGCCCTTGCATTCGAGGTCCCTCCGTCGCCGGCCTTCTTGGAAGAGCTTGAGCGCTGCTGGAGGGTTCCTAGAAGCTTCTCCCACCATGGTAGGGACGCGCAGATCCTGGCATCCATACGTAATCCTGGGGATCATGGTCTGGACAGCTTGCCCCCTGTGGATCACTGCATCGTATCACTGGTTCTATAACCCAGATGAGGCGCTGAAGGAGAAGCCCTGCTGTCCAAGCGCCCAGTGTCGGGTGACGGATGACTTTTTGTGCCGAGCCTACGACATTGCAGCTTGTATGGCACGCATTGGCAATTCCCTCTCTGTTCTCCTGTCCCAGATGCTGCAGCCGGGCATGGCGGGAGCAGCACTGGGCAATACAAATGACGCGGCCCTTCAGGCCTTTGGACTCATGTCCATGGAACTAGGTCGCCCTTTGTCCACTCTGATGGTCACCCGACGCATGGTCTGGTTGGCACAGGCCCCGATCTCGGTTCAGTGTAGGCAGAGCTTGCGGAGGCTGCTAGACGCTGAGAGGGCACTGGAGCACCATCGGGAGTCCAGCCAGGCCCCTGAAGCTTGGGGTGATCGCAGTGGGGCCATGGGACCCCCTGCTCCACAACCAAGGAGACGTGACACACAGGACCCACTGCATCAGTTTCTGACCGCCACTTCTCCAAAGTTTGGGCAGCAGAGCCCGGCTGTGGCGGGAGCTCGGAGTCAACCCAGGGTGGAACAGGCTCCACCTCGCAGGACTCTGGTGGACCCGGAGAGGAGCCGGCGCTCCCCCAGAGGCCGGAGCAGGTGGCAGAGAGTGGCCCTGCAGGCCGACGTTGGGGAGGTTTACACAACAGCACCTAGCCTATTGGGAAACCCACTGCAGGGATGCATGGGTGTTAACAACTATGTCCCAAGGGTACAGGCTGCAGTTCCGCCATCGGCCTCTACCCCAATCAGGGGTCAGGATGACCTCGGACACAGATCCTGCACGAACTGCGATCTTGCTTGGTGGTTCAACAGCCTCCACATGGACCCCCGGTTGCACCGACAGGTCAAGGTGCGAGTTACACCCGGCTGTGCAGTGCTCCTACATCGCTGGCGAGATGAGGCATACCTGCAGCACGGGGTCCCCCTCGCTACGGTCCCCGCAAGACAGGAGGTGGTGACTATGGATGCATCACCTCTCGGATGGGGAGCGATGTGGCAGTGCAAGTCCGTCCAGGGGCTGTGGGGCCCTCAGTCTGCTGGACGGGGAGCTCCCGGAGGCACCCTGAAGGTGCTCTTGTCTGCTATTTCAGCCAGCCACAACGACGTTGATGGCAGATGGGTGGGAACACACTATTGGGTGTCACAGGTCCTCCAGGTTGCAAGGAGGCTGCGCCCCCCTTTATGGAGACTAGCAGCAGCATGGGACCTCCCACTGGTGTTGAAGACCCTGAGTGGGCCACCTCTTGAGCCAATGTGTGGTGCCCCACTGAAACTAGTGTCTATTAAGATGGCTTTCTGTTGGCAATAACAGCTACAGCAGGTCAGTGAGCTCCACGCACTCGTCATCACCCCTACCTGCCTGCAGTGGAAGGCAGATGGGTCTGGAGTAACATTGTGGCCAAACATAGCCTTTCTTCCTAAGGTTCTGCCCCTGGGCTATGTGAATACAGCCATTGAACTGGGGGCATACTGCTCTCCCCCGTTTCTGTCCGAGGATGGCGAACACGCTGTGCCCAGTCCGGGCCTTTCAGCTATACATTGTGGCTACAGGCGCTATTCGCCAGTAAGACCAGCTGTTTATGTGCCATGGGGGGCAGAACAGGGCTTGAGCCCTTTCAAAACACAGGCTGTTGCATTGGGTCGTGGATGCCATTGCGCTGGCTTATGAATCTGTGGGGGAAGCTGCACCTTCTGGTGTTATGTCCCGGGCGGCAATGAGGGGCATGCCACTAGGGGATAAACTGCCTCAATGTGGGACACGAGTCCACACTGGCTTTGGCAATTCTGCCTCTGTCTTCTTCTACTTCCCCAGAGTTGGGTGAGTACTGCATTCCTTGTGACATTGCTGGCATGAGTCATCCCCTCGGTTTACTGCCACTGGCAGTCAGGAAGGAATGAAACAGAATGGAAGTTACGCTGTAACTATGGTTCTGTGAGTTCCTGGATGAATGCCAGTCACACTGGTCACTCAGAACTTCTCCCCCAGAGAGAACATCCCAGGTGACCAAACGTAGCCTTCCATGTGCTATTCGTAGACGCACGACCAGGTGGGCTGCGTGTCACCTGCGTGACTTTGATTACATTTAATATCGACCTGCGTGGAGCGCGAGGAGACATATCCACTCTGTATACTGTCACTGGCAGTCATCCAGGATCTCACAGAACCATAGTTACAGCGTAACTTCCGTTTTGTTGGCAATATTTTCATCAGGCATCAACACAGCCACCTACACTTTAGAAACATCTGCTGTGCACATAGATTTCAACCAGTTAATCTTGCCACCAGTTCATCTATCACACTGGCTAGGCAGAACTTCGAATCACACAAAACTCATCTCTTTGTATTTAAGTCTTAAACGTAACCATCCAGTACATAGTTATAGGCATCTAAGGATTTATACGCCCTTAGTTTCTCTTTACACACTCGGTTTCTCTATCAGGTAGTTGTAGATGTCAGGTCATTCAACCGTGGGTAATCCTGTCTGTCAGATCATCCATCCATTGAGTGAGGGTGTGCGTATCGTCAAATCTGGTTCCGTCTGTTAAAGTTAACTTTTTTTAATAACTATCGCGGTCCCAGAAAGTGACCTTACAACAAATTTGTACTTTCTACTGCCACTGTTAAAAAAACAAGCTAACAAAACTTGCTAGCTACCGTTGTTGAAGTGCTGAAGGGAATCTTTCTGCCTGTAGCTATGCCCCGCCCACACAAATACATCACAATGTTTACCAATTAAAAAGGGGCTTATTCAGTATTCTATAGACCCTTATATTGGACAAAGATATTAGATATTAGACCATATAATTTATAAATTACACTCAATCCTGCCTGCCCAGTTTAAGATGAAGATTCTAAGACTGCTGCTTAGTTCTGGCTCCTCAGTTTCCCTAACAGCAGCCGGGACTGGAACTGTTGAAGGACAATCAGACTGCAAAGGTGTCTCATTTAGGTGGTGTTGCAACACGGTAAAAAAGTACTGCTTTGTATCATGGAGACTACACTACAAGCCACTGGACAATTTATCAACTTAATTTACAAACCTAAACATTTGGCAGTGCTCTATTTAGTTTATTCTAGTTGCTAGAATCTTACACTGTGTAAATGCTGGTTGAGGTTTAAATATCAGTGGAAAAACTAAGAATCTGCCAATAACTCTGCCAATAAAGCTGGTGTAAAACATTACAATGAAGTCATACTTTGTGTCTCCAGAGTTATCATGAAAAACAGTTATTTATTAACACTTTAGTAACTAAGATGTGACAACCGGTATCAACATACGCTGCACTTTTGCTGTCAAACCAAACACTTTTATTTCAAAGGTTATGTGGTTTTAGTTTGCCGCCACATTTTCCAGTGCTTTGTATTTTTTAAATCCCATAATTATAGTAGAGTAGTAGAGTGAAAGCAGCCCATCCTGCCTCCTCTGTTTTACAACAGTCCGTGGGGTCACTGGAGTTCTGACTGCTAAATTCAGAGACTGTGTCAAACGCCTAGAGGTCATATTCAACAAGGATTTAAAATTTAACAAATGCATCGCCTCTTTAATTTGATCTAGCTTTTATCATCTACACCTTCTAACTAAGGCCAAGCCTTTTTCAAGCCGTTGTGACCTTGAGAAGGCTGGTTATGCTTTTATCAGTTCCAGAATTGACTATTGCAACAATCTCTATGTTGGTGTCCCCCAGTCATCTACAAGTTGCCTCCAGCTTGTTCAGAATGCAGCAGCTTGCCTTTTAACTCACACTTCCAGGTGGGAACACAATACACCTGTTTTATCTTCTCTGCACTAGCTTACAAATTATGTGAATACAGATTTAGTCTGAGCAATTTAAATTAAGTTTTCGGTGGCACATGTTCCTGCGCATATGCTGCCACACCACATCCAGCCTAGACTAAAACAGGGAAACAGAATGTAGAGAGGCCTTGTGTTGTTTCTCGGGGATTGGCCCAGATGATTACCTGAAAGAAGGCTCGACCACCAAGTGCTCATGATGGAGCAACCCTTATGAATGAGAAAGAAAGAGAAAGAAGCTCCATTGCCAGTGAGGACCATGAAATAGGGCAATTTCTTCTCTACACTAAAAGGTGTTACTTGTGCCAAAGACCTAAACTTTAAAGAAATTTTGTGTTTTAACAAAAATATGAAAAAGATAGGCTATACATGTGGTTTAGTCAGACAGATCCTTCACTAAATTATGGGATGCACAGTTCCTCAAACTGGCAACACCGATAGTGTGTTATGTAGAAGCCTCACCTGTACCTTACTCACTGAAATGTGCTGAAACACCAACCTGGTGACAGTAACTCTCTTGACCAGTATCTTAAGCATCTCATCACCCACTGCATCCTCTCTGGATCTGTGAGACAAATACAAGACATTAGCGAGTAATGAAGTGCTTTTTAAGGAGCACACAAAAATGTGTAATCTCTTAAGTAGCAGCCCCTGATTTGTGTAAGAGATGATTATAGGTCAATCAGATCACACTAAATTACATAATAAAAACACTCAGTAATTCGTGGTCTGCATCTACAATGGAAATAATTTTTGATGAAAATTATAACCTGGAAAATCAGCTAAGGCTGAACTACATAAACACAGCCAGGAATGCGACCCACCACTCCTCACATCGATCCATTTGACTGATGGAAGATGAATGAACAGAATTTCCAAGACCGGTAAAATTGCCAAAAATAATTGCCTACTGCAGGCTCTGTTCCATTCAAGTGGATGTTTTATAGTTACAGGACTTGTGGTAAAAACATTGTACTTTCCTCTTTGTTCTGTTTACACAGAACTGAAATAAATATATGGAAAATCAACATTCATTGTGTTTTGTAAACATATTTCTAATAAAAGTGAATGTGCGGTCTTTATGACCACCACAATTTCAGCTTTTTATGAAAGTACAAAACTGTAAACAGGATCCGTGGAGAATTACTGGGATACCTACTGCAACCACTGTGGTGTACAACAGGAGAGGTAGTAGCACTTCTTTTAGTAGTAGTGCACTGCAGAAAGCAAGAGTGACACATCACCTTTATAGAGTTAAAAATGACAAAGAGCAGCAAGAAAATGTACAATCATACATAATTTTGAATCATTAAAAAGTTGCATAGGACAGATTTCTATGTATTGCATGCTGCTTTATCAGTGCTGAGGGGCGTTACTATATTTGCAGTGTATTCAGGTTCATTTTGACATTTGTAAAGAGAATCTTCATATCTATAACAATTAGTTTAAAAAAGCAAGGAAGTTATATTTTTTGATATTATCATCAGAAACATATGCTATTGATGGGCTGACCAACTGCTTACCATGTTTCCCTCTTTAACTCTTATCCAACAAGTCCTTCAATTTCTGAGCAGGTTTTTTCAAAGGCAAAGGTCTGAAAAAAAGACAAGCAGTATGTGACTGTTATTGAAGAAGTATTATTATGTCTTGAGAAAAAAAGATCAATCAAACATAGTTTAAATTTGAAACACTTAATCATAAGGAGAGTAAAGTCAGATCACAGAATGCATCAGTGGGTCTGCTCTCACTAACAGAGGTGTCTCGCTATCTCTTATAGGTTTTCCAGTGAGGGGAGGCTGTGAAAACAAGTTATTCTTGAAAGCAATAACTCTTAGTACCTAGCACTGACTGGTACGGCAGAGTTTTGTCAACAGACAGGGGAGGAGAAATGACTCCCACTCTGAAACTGATTACCAAATTCAGTTAAAACAAAATGTCGCAGCTGTATGCTTTTAAATGTATGCAGCAGGCACATAATACAAAGGATAACATTTCTATTACAGTGGCTCCACCTCTGGTAACATGGCTATGTCTACTGAGCCTCCTAATACATTTTAGCATCTAAGTGGTGTTGGATGGGTGCAAAAACTTGTTATCACTCATGTAAAAACTTTGTGTTGCAAGGCACCTGCACTATGCCTTCCTCCCTGTGTGTGTGAGATCATTGTTATCTCTGTGTGAACCAGCCTCCTTTCTGTCTCACACACACACATACACCCTGTCTGAACTGTCTGTTGAACTGTGCATATAAATAAAGAGATAGGGTGTCAAAACTTTGTAGTTGCACTGCAAAGTGGGCTACCCTTGTCACAAGTAACTATGACTGTATCGTTCTTACCTCTGAGTTGACTAAATAATACCTAACATTTATTGGTCCTTCGTAACCGGATTAATTCAATAACCTTATTTCTCTTTGCTTTAACAGTGACTCTGGGATCCGTGGGGGAAGCCTGACGTCGAGTGAAGCACCGCTGCACAGCCTCCATTAGCTGCAGTGGCTGAAAGTCCCGGTGTGTGTGAATTCACACCTGGCCAGTGGGTTATTGCCTTCCTCGGCGCGGGGTGACTCTCACAGGGTCCAGAGAGTCACCAAGAAGTTAACTCCGAGGTGAGACAGTTTTAAAATACAGTTCATAAGAAAAGTACTTAACAGTCGTTGGTAGTGCGTCGCCGGTAAGGACGCTGCATTCGGATGGTTTTATTCCACCGTGAAAGGAATAGTGACAAATTAAGGTAGGGCCCCGCCAGGAAGGGGGCCAAATAAAACGACTAAGGGTTATTCCCCTGCGAGGGAATAGAATAAGCGCTATAAAAGTAAAAAGAACGAAGTAAATTGAGCTCATAAAATAACACCAAGTTAACTTAGAAAAATTACAAGGTACCTGAAACTAACTGTGTGACTGTGTTGTGTGTATATGGAGGACTAAGCATTTTAATAGAATCATAGCAGGATTCTGCTAGTCCTGTGTTTTCTTTTACCCAGATTAAAACTACGTACTGGTGACTTTGGAGATTCAAGTCGGATTTCATTCCAGAAAATTAACACCGCTGCGAATTAGTCGCAGTAGAAGGCCGTGTTAATGTCCTCTCCTTAAAGTCTCATGCCAGTGACCTTTTATCTGGGACATTTATACTATAATTAAACTAACATAAAACATAATGGGGAAGAAACAAAGTAAACTAATTGACTTAGAAGGGGAGGTAAAGTTTATGGAGAACTATGTAAAAGGAGCAGGTATGATCTGTCATAGATGGAATAAAAAATAAAAAACATGGGTTTTTGGGCAAATTAGATACAAAGGATGTCTTAAAATTACAAGGGGATCTAAAATTAGAAATAATGAAAACTAAAAAGATAAAAATAACAAAGAACAATGGGGAAAGAGCAGAGAAAAATCTCTGATTTAACAGAAATATGTACACGATGGCATAAAAATACGGATTTTCAGGTAACTTAATTATCACTGAAATCCTAAAACTACACGGGGATCTTAAACTGGAGATTATGCATTCAAAAGATTCAAGAGACAATAAAAAACCTTGCCAGATTATAATTTCAAAGGGGACCTTTCAGTCCCTGAGTTCACACAGTTGATAAACAGATTAAAACAAAAAGATGAATTAAAAAAACAAGAGCAGCTTTTAACTGACATAGCCATAATACTGAGGCCTTAAGAAAAGCACAGAAAAAACTTTCAGCTTAACTGAAAACAAATAAAGGGGGGCGGACCGCCACCCATCCCAGTTTAGAATACCAAGGTAGCCCCAAATTATAAAGACTAAGAGGTGGTTTTAGAGGACGTGGTAAAAGAAGTTAAAAGAGGAGGTGACAATGTGGACAACATGGAAACTGTCCAACTGGACAACCCAGTGAACAATGACTAGAGTTGTTAAAGAAGTAATCTGAGAGTAAAAGATTTTGTAGGCAAGCATTAGTGAGAAACAGTTGCTTTAAAAATCATTCTATGGTGTTATACTACCAACAATATCATGATAAAATGCAAAAGATTCATTTTACAGGGAAATAATTCCATATTTGGTTCAGATTGTGTGCATTCTTGATTTTTCCTCTTTGAGAGAAGTTAAATTTCAGCTCTGTGAAACGACCTTGACAAAGAGATGCAGCTGCCTGAGAACAGAGATAAAACTTCTGCACAAAAGGCTGAAGCCTGTCTCTGCTGAGAGATGGGGATTGTAACTCTACCCTGCATGTGTCGGGCTCAAGGTCCGCGGGCCAAAACTGGACCCCGGAAGTTTAGTGATTCTCTAGAAGTAGAGCCTTTAATATGGTGATTATTTGCTTGAATGTTATTTTGTCAATCAATAAGCAGTTTTGTTTACATTCTGCCACAATCTGCCTTTTGAAAATGTTTTGAATCTTGCTCTTTATGTATAAAAAAAAAAAAGAAAAATTGGCTAAAGTCTGCAGACACAAAATGAACTTGGATTGAAGCTCTAACTATGTTTATTTAATCTGAGATCTTCTCCAAATGCAACATTATATGCCAGTCTACATGAGATACTAACAACTTCACCTACTGGTATAATATAAAGATCTGATTGAATATGTGAAACAAACAATGATGAAAGTTTTTCAACAGGTGATGCTCATCCAGGAGGAAGACAGTGTTCCTAGGAAATGCAGCTCATTCATTAACAATCAATTTTTCTCCTATAGGTGGAAGTTTTGGCTGACTAATCATAGGCTGGATCTATGAAACATTATGAGCACAGACCAAATGACCAAGGTTCTGACTGACTTATGAACCTCACTGACCTGACAATGATAACATGACACCTAACAGACAACACCTTTAAGGTGGACCCCACTAAGACCACCTTATTGATTCTTGGTGAATAAAAAAAAAAGAATTGAAGCGTTCAAAACAGACCTTGTGGAAACAAAAGGGGTTATGAGGAAACAATGTGCATTTTAAGAATAATAGAAGTCAAATTATGTTCAAATTTTTGCAAATAAAATGACTGACAGAGAAATAAGTAAGTAGTGTGTGAATGTGTGTGAATGGGAATGACTGATTTCATTGTAATGCATCTTTGAGGGACATTAAAAGCGCTAATAAAGGTCTGATGTTCTGATGATCTTTGCCAAACTTATATCTTAATAAGGTTTCCAGAATATTTTCTGAAAAATCATATAAAGATGGCAAAGGTTCTACCTGTATTGAAAATACTGATAACCATAAGAAAGTTCATAGATCCGTCTTCAATTTTTCACAATTCTTTTACAAACAGGTTATTTAAACTTTCATGTGGCCAAATGTCTGTGTTTGACTTTCTGTTTTTGTGAAATAAATGTCTGTTTCATGTTATGTAAAAATTAGAGTCCTCAACAGTGCCATAATAATATTAGGTCAGTTCTCTATGGTAAAACAAAAAGATTTTAACAGATGTTTAGACTTTTTCCAGTCAGGTTCAAAATGATTGAATTAGACTCAAACTTAACATAAGATGAAATGAACCTTAACAGAATTACTGGACTGGACTGAAATAGAGAAAACTTTAGTTACTTGAACTAAATACAAAGCTGACTGAAACTGTATGTTGTATCTATAAAACTGGGTAAGATAAACTAAGATTATAAGATATAATATGCCCTTCATTTTTTGTGTTCATCAGTGAGTGAGTTTTTATTTTTTATTTTTAATAAGAACTAAACCAAGCATTATTTATAATAATATCAACTACCAAAAATAGTGATCTCATTTTTAAATGTAATAAGGACTTACTTTATAAAATATGATAAAAAATAATAATAAGAATTTGGAAAAACAGAGGCTTTAAACCTCTGCAGGAACAGCACTGACACTGTCAAAGGTAGATCCTAATACAGGAATCTGGAAGCTCATTCTGGCGTGGATAGTCAAAGTCCATCCAAGGATACATTTAGATGAGGCAGAGGGACAAATACAGGGCTTAGCTGAGAGCAAAGAGAGCAACATGCATCCTGCCCTAGCTGCTGTCCCACCTGAACTGTGGTCCCAATCATCAACTGATGTAGGACTTATAAAGGGGTTCCCACCATACAAGGTTAAATTAATATCTGAAAAAAGGCCATTAGTCCGTCAATACCCCTTAAAGCCAGAAGCTGAAGAAGGTACTAAGCCAGTAATACAAGATATGTTGAAGTCAGGAATATTAAGAGAAGCACCTGACGCTACATGCAAGACATATCACACTGACATCGCTATTATTATCACAGCCAAACATAACTCTACAAAGATGTGCCCTTTAAATCCAAGTACTCTAATACCTACTGCAGAAGATGGAAAACCACATTCTTATAAAGCAAAAGTTGAAGAAGACACAAAACCCAGACAAGACATTTCTCAAACCCTTATACCAGATTCATGTGTTGTGTTTGTAGATGGCTCATCATCTAAAGATGAATATGGAAAGAATAGAGTTGGTTATGCAATAACAACCATCGATAGGATAATAGAAGCTAAATCTCTACCCAATACATGCTCAGCCCAAACAGCAGAATTATATGCTGTAGTAAGAGCATGTGAATTACATGAGGGACAAATACTTACTATATACACAGACAGCCAATACGTTTTCAGATCAGTACATCACCATGCTAAGATTTGGCAAAATAGAGGTTTTTAAACATCATCAGGGACAGAACTAACTCATTTCAACCTATTAAAGAGAAAATGTCAGATCTGCTATTTATAGACACAGATGTGCTGAAAGACGCCCAACAGTCAGCACCCAAGACAGAAATAAAGGCCTGGCTAAAGAGAGGAGCACAGAGAAAAGATTACATCTATCAGATAGAAGATAAACCAATCCTCCCAAAACATTTATACAACACAGCGGCTACAGTGACACATTGGGAAGACCCAAGTGTCAAGGGGGGAATATGTCACATCTGGTAAAGCATTAATGCTACACTATAAATTTTTCTGACTATGCAAAGAATTTTTGCAGATCATGCATAATTTGTTGCAAACACGGGGGAAGAAATATTGCCTAGTTGTAATAGATGAACCTAGTGACACATTTCTTCCCCACATATGGTATCCCACAGGTCATAAGGTCAGATAATGGAACTCATTTTGTAAATAAATTAATAGAACTAAGTTCTAATGCATTAGGCCATAGTACATGGCAGACCGTTTTCTCTGCCTTCTGACATGAATGAAATAGAGAAAGCACAACAGGAAACTTCATTAGCTGAGTGGATGAATAAAATGTTGCGGACAAAAGAAAAACAAATGTCCAGTGGTCTGCCGATAATCTCTGCTCCTATCTTACAGAATGACCTGAGGCCTGGAGACCTGGTCCTGATTAAGACACTCCACCGGAAGGATTGGAGCACTCCTTGGTGGAAAGGGCCGTTTCAAATACTCCTGACAACGCCCACAGCTCTGAAAATAGCAGAGAGGCCTTCCTGGATCCATAAAAGCCACTGTAAGCCAGTTTTGCCGTTACAGGAGCCAGATCAACCGACGGGGTAAGCAGAAGGAAGTCCGGGTTCAAAGGAGTTGGAGGACCCATATGGCCCAGCGTCTCAAACCGGTGAAGAAAACAGCTGATCTGCGCCCAATTATAAAATGGCTCTCTGTAACATGTGGACAGGACTGAGAAGCCTGAGCTTAATTCTGGTAGCAGGACTCTTTCTCTATCTAAAGCAGGATCCACAGGAGGGGATACCGAACCAGAAGAGATGGACATCAGACGGGACCCATCTCAGAACACTGACGGAAGGACATGACACACATCCATTTCTGCAAAATTACTGGTATCGTTATGTGTATGACACAGCTAAAACTCAAAATAAAACTGATTGTTATGTGTGTTCTATAATGCCCGTGCATTCCCAAGGCCCCACCATATATGTCAAAGCTATGAACCTCACCGAGACAAGTTGCGCCATATCAATGGGCCTGATAGGATATACAAATAAAAAGTTATTTCTTATGCCAGACCAATCTTTCAGTAACCAGAGATTAAATTATAGTTGTGACCCAGAAAACTGTACTTGCGACAGAAAACAATGGCAACCTCTCAACATTACAGGGAAATCAGAACCATTCAAAGCATATGTAACAGACCCCGGAAACCATCGACACTGCATAAGACAAAATATTACAGGGACTCATACTCATTTTGTAGGGAATACTACGAAATGTAACTACTTCTACACTTATAGGAATAATCGGCACATACTGGATAGAAGGGGTGGCATGGTTATGTGATAATAATGCTTATTATGTACTTCCACCCAGTTGGTATGGTGTATGTGCCCCAGTTTTCACATCAGATCACACTGTGGTACTTAGTAAGCAGACTATAGTTATACCACATAGGAGATCAAAAAGGGAAATAGATGTTAAACCACATGACCCCATTTGGGGAACAAATGTCCCAGATGAATTTAAACTTTGGTCTAAAGATGATAAAACATTATTATCTCTCTTACCCTGGTTAGGTGTGGGCAAATTAATGCTGCGCGTGGAAACTTTAAGTTATCGATTTGAATTGTTTCTAAATAACTCCATAATAGTAGAAGAGGGTCAAAACACAGAAATGAGCGCTATGCGAGCCATGATAATTCAGAACCGCATGGCTTTGGATATTCTAACAGCATCAACGGGGGGCGTTTGTGTTCTATTGAATAACACCTGTTGCACATATATCCCAGATAATATACACTCTGCAAACATAACGGGAGCATTAAACAACCTACGGAATCTGCAAAATGTCATGGCACATGACCACCCAGATCCTAACTCTTCTTGGTTAGATTGGATGCTCACAGGGGAATGGATAAATCTGTTTAAGGTTCTCCTAGTTGCAGTAATAGCATGCATGGGCCTTCTGTGTCTCCTGTCAATATGTATTATCCCATGTTGCAAATGCATGGTACAAAGAATAGTAACTCAGTCAGTCACTGTAGCATATGCAACACTGAACCAGGTAGAAATGCACGAAAATGAAGGGGACGATTATGATGACATGTTGTAAATAAATCACATCAAAAGCCTGAGTGTACTCATACATTGTATTTCATAAAATGACCTTACAGCAGAAAATCGAAAGAAGTTGTTGCCTAAGTGAAATGAGAAAAAGTACAATGATGACATAAACAGGGCAGATTTTTAAATTCCTTTATTATGTTTCACTGTTTTCATTAAGTATTATTCTTTTATTTTTATGATTTCAAGTATTATTCTTTTATTTTTATAATTTCAAGTATTATTCTTTTATTTTTATGATTTCAAGTATTAATCAACATTTAACTTTTAATGGTTGCCGAGGGCGGCGGGGCCGTATGAGTATTTCCCACAAAATATAATCTGTTTACCGTCCGTGGGTTTCTGCTCATACAGAGTATTTTTCTTATTCGTTTTTATATTAAATGTTTTTACTTGTGATAAAAGGAGGGACAGTTGGATGGGTGCAAAAACTTGTTATCACTCATGTAAAAACTTTGTGTTGCAAGGCACCTGCACTATGCCGTCCTCCCTGTGTGTGTGAGATCATTGTTATCTCTGTGTGAACCAGCCTCCTTTCTGTCTCACACACACACACCCTGTCTGAACTGTCTGTTGAATTGTGTATATAAATAAAGAGATAGGGTGTCAAAACTTTGTAGTTGCACTGCAAAGTGGGCTACCCTTGCTGCAAGTAACTATGACTGTATCGTTCTTACCTCTGAGTTGACTAAATAATACCTAACAGTGGGTTTAAGCATTTAAATTATGTATCTTTAAAAAACCTGTTTCTAACTTAAACTCCAAAAATTGGTTTCCTTGATATGTTGTACAAGGTTTAGAACAACAGTTTTTAGCTGAAATACTGTATATGGTAAATACTTAGCATCAATTAGGTTTTTTTCTACAGGCCCTGAAAACTGCGATGATCACTTCCAGCGGCTGCTTGGCGAGGCCTTGGCCTCCTGGCTCTGTCGGGCCTCTGCTGGGGTCTGCTGTGCCTTTGGGTCTCATGTCTCTGGGTCCATGGCTGGATGAAGTCCATGGCCTGCTGCCAGAGTGGCCTGTGGGCTCGTTGCTGCAACCCGGCAGTGGTCCTCCTGGGGTTACTGGGCTCTCGGGAGGTCCTTGGATGCCTGTGGTTCAGATCTCCTCCGTGTCTGCCTTGGGTCCTGGGGGGCAGGTCTGTGGCTCTTCACTCCCGCTATTGAATATTCTTATAGAGAAACCTTATATACACAAGTGCACTGACACATACACCACAGGTGTTTGGATTCTGGTGTTTACAGATACACAAATATACTGTTTATTGAGCTGCCGTTCCCACTAAATGCATCTTGTATTAATTAGTACCATTTACTTTTAAGTAATGTTGTTGTTATATATGCGTTTGTTGATTGTCCCTGTGGTGTTTTTTTTCTCTCTTTTTCTACAGATGTGGAAGCAGTCTTCTAGGGTGTTATCCTGTATTCTCTTTAACCTTCTTTTTCTTCCCTATTCTTATCTCAATCTTTGTCTTTTAACTTTTTGCCCCAACTCTCCCTTTCTTTCTTTTTTTTCCCCTTTCATTTACGTCTCCATAGCATTTGAAATAATCGTGAAGCAATTTCTAATAAATTGTTTTATTTTATTTATAGCATCATAGCAAAAGCCGTAATGCTCCACTTGTGAAAATAAATCTGTTGGGCTTCTTCTTGGAACTAAACATTTTTGGCAAAGGTCACTAAAAAAGGCTGCTTATGACAAATAAATAATCTTCTCAGTGCTTTCCAATCAGGCATTAGAACACACTACAGGAACAGCACTCACACTGCATAGGGTGTTATTGTCTGGTACTGTACTAAACTGTTCCAGATGTTATTTGGCTGACAATGACTTGTTTGTGTCATTTGGTGATTATAAATCTGGGCAAAAGAAAATGAATTGTGCGGTTTCTCAAGGGTAACAACCTAAAGCATGTGCTTGTTTTATCACCTATCAATAATCCCCATATAGTCCACATGATACTCACCTCATTTCTCATCCTTAGACGCCTCTTAGAAGCAAGATCATAAGGACCATTTTTCTCGAAAATCCTTTTCCTTTGCATTTGTTTGAAGAGTTTCTATTCGTTTAGGTCAGAAAAATGCAAGCTACCACATCAATTCATGCCATCACCATTTCCTACCTCCATTTCATACCTATGCAAGCCATTTTATCTCTTCTTACTTCCATTTTGTACAAGTAATCAAAACCTTTTATACCCATGTACCTAAATGATGGCATATCGGTTTATTTTTTGCATGGATTCAAGTATGGATTCAGGAAGGCTGTGTATGGTCGGATCATAAGCCCATCTTGTTTGAAGTTTCTCTTCCTTGTAGCAAAGTTAATCCTCCTGCTGTTGATTGATGTTGTGGGGTTTTTAAACCCTTCCACTGCTGGTCAGTTCTTTGTGGTTGTTTTTATACAAAACTGCAGCCTTCCTGAATCCATATATGATGACTGTGATGAATTCAATTCAATTCAATTCAATTCAGTTTTATTTATATAGTGCCAATTCACAACACATGTTGTCTCAAGGCACTTCACAACAGTCAGGTTCATACATTCCAATTAATCCTAACCATTGAACAGTGCAGTCGGAGTTAGCTTTTTATTCAAATTGGATAAAAAGTTTTTCTATCTAAGGAAACCCAGCAGATTGCATCCAGTCAGTGACTTGCAGCATTCACTCCTCCTGGATGAGCATGTAGAGACAGTGGACAGTCACTGGCGTTGACTTTGCAGCAATCCCTCATACTGAACATGCATGTAGCGACAGTGGAGAGGAAAAACTCCCTTTTAACAGGAAGAAACCTCCAGCAGAACCAGAACCAGGCTCAGTGTGAGCGGCCATCTGCCACGACCGACTGGAGGTTTGAGAGAAAGAACAGAGCAGAGACACAAAGAGAACAAAGAAGCACTGATCCAAGAGTACTTTCTATGGGAAGGAAAAGTAAATGTTAATGGATGTAGCTCCTTTAGTCATTTCACCTAGAAAGAAAGAACAGATAAACGCTGAGCCAGTTTTCAAGGTTAGAGTCTGAAAGAGAGCACATAGAGTTAGTTACAGTAAAAGCTCAGTCAATTTCCATGTCTAGGAGAGAGAAAGGGTTAAACACTGAAAGACAGGGCCATGTGGATCATCTGTAGAGGGTGAGCATTAAGTTGTTGCCAGCAGAAGCTTGGACGATGCCCCTCTCCAGAAAGGTGTCAGAGGTAGACACAGAGCCAGGCCAGGTGTAGCTTCTAGGAAGAGAAAAGAGAGAACAAAGTTAAAAGCTGAAATAACAGCAAATAATGCAAAATTGGAGAGTAGTGTGAGAATGTAGCGAAGAGGGTGAAAGTGGTCATTATGTCCTCCAGCAGCCTAAGCCTATAGCAGCATAACTACAGAGATAGTTTCAGTTCAGATTATTTAGTTAAACAGCGCTTATTTACAACAATGTCGTCTCAAGGAACCCCACAAAGGGTCCCACTGATGGTCATTGTTAAACTAAAAACCACAAGGATTGGGATACCTCTCTCTGTCAGACTGATTATAACCATTGGAAAAGAGAAAGGGGTCATACAGGTAGCAGAAATGGAGGGTGTGTTTGGACCCCAACCATAACTAAACCGGTTTAGGCTAAACCTGACTCCCCCTTACTCCAACCAACAGGGAGGGAAGAAGACGGAGGTAAAAAATAAGGAAGATAGCTCCGGATAAACTAAGCCACTCTAACTATAAGCTTTATCAAAAAGGAAAGTTTTAAGCCTAGCCTTAAAAGTAGACACCCTGTCTACTTTTAAGATGAGGAAAGTTCATGGTTTCATTCAACCTGGCAAATTGTTTTAGATACCCTTTAAGATTGGTGAGTACTACAAGTGTACCAAATGTCATACCTCTGCGATAAAGTAAGGTCAATAAGGAGGCTGTTTTGAAAATTTCCAGAGGGTGCCGTGGAGCCATTTTTATTGCGTCTTTGGGGAAGCCCCCAAAATACATACATTTCTAAATTTCATACACAACTGATGCCTCTGCAAAATTTGGAAAGTTTTTGAATATATTAAAGCCTCAAAAAAGGCAATTCATTCGTCGCCTGAATAATAATCATAAGAAACAGGGTGATTACAATAGGCCTTTGCAGCGCTTGAGATTGCTTCTGGCAAACTGTTTAGTAAAATTCCCTTTATAGATTTGTCTGTAGAATATTCTTCATAATTGTCATGTTTGCATGAAATATGTTTATTTGTCCTCCCCATTGCTTAAATGAATATTATAACCACAATATTGTGTGAAGGTAAACTGGATATTTTAAAAAATCTGCCATTATTTGTGATTGAGTTAATTATAGCATTCATGCAATTAGTCGTGACTAGATATTATAATCGATTGACAAGCCTTATTGAAAGAAATAAAAAAAAACACACAGACACTGACAAATACTGTATTATTGTTTATTTTGGGGAGGGGGTTCACCACAAAGCATTTGTGGCATTTGCTTTTTTTTGGCCCAAATGGCTAGCACCGGCCCTGCCTACCATAAATCATATAAACTCAAAAATGCAAGAGGGGCAGCTATATAAATTATTAAGAAAGTCACTTTTTACTCAAAGTAGATAAAAGATTCAGAACAGAGATTTTTTTTCATTTGAAGGGAATGTTGATCATAAATGGTGACTTTGTTAAATACTTCTATGCCTCCTGGTGCAGATAAAACATTTATTAAGAAGATTTGAGTTATTTACCGAGGAAACCCAGAGGCTGTTGATAGGCTTTGCTGACTGGAATTCACATCTACAACCCTTTCTTGACTCTACTAACAGTAAAAAGAAAGCAAGTTCAGAGGCAATCATTCTCAGAAAACTTCTTTATGAAGCACGGCTAAAAGAGAAATTCAACCTACACAAAGGCAATATACATTTTCTGTCATCCTCATTATGCATATTCAAGAATTATTTTTTATGTTTTGCACTGACAGACAAAATTAATACACGCGACATAGGGGTTCAAGATACATCAGACCATGCAAGTGTTAACTTTTCTCTTTACTTAGATACACATGCAAACAACACAACTTGATGACTTAACACCAGTTTACTTAACAATCCACTATGTAAAAAATATGCTGAAGAGTTTAGAAACTGTTTAAAACATAATAACAATGGAGTGTCTCCAAGCATTTTATGAGATAAAATAGCTAAACCTGTATATTGAGTTAGATAAAAATGGTCATCCTTAAAAAAGAAAGAGAAGACAAAACACTTAAATGATCGGCTTTTAAAATGACAAGACTTAGAAACTAAATATAACTGTTTAATAAAAACAAAAAAAACAAAAGTTTGGACACACCTTCTTATTCAAAGAGTTTTCTTTATTTTCATGACTATGAATATTGTAGCTTCACACTGAAGGCATCAAAACTATGAATTAACACATGTGGAATTATATACTGAACAAAAAAGTGTGAAACAACTGAAAATATGTCTTATATTCTAGGTTCTTCAAAGTAGCCACCTTTTGCTTTGATTACTGCTCCACACACTCTTGGCATTCTGTTGATGAACTTCAAGAGGTAGTCACCTGAAATAGTTTTCCAACAGTCTTGAAGGAGTTCCCAGAGATGCTTAGCACTTGTTGGCCTTTTTGCCTTCACTCTGCGGTCCAGCTCACCCCAAACCATCTCGATTGGGTTCAGGTCCAGTGACTGTGGAGGCCAGGTCATCTGGCGCAGCACCCCATCACTCTCCTTCTTGGTCAAATAGCCCTTACACAGCCTGGAGGTGTGTTTGGGGTCATTGTCCTGTTGAAAAATAAATGATGGTCCAACTAAACGCAAACCGGATGGAATAGCATGCCGCTGCAAGATGCTGTGGTAGCCATGCTGGTTCAGTATGCCTTCAATTTTGAATAAATCCCCAACAGTGTCACCAGCAAAGCACCCCCACACCATCACACCTCCTCCTCCATGCTTCACGGTGGGAACCAGGCATGTAGAGTCCATCCGTTCACCTCTTCTGCGCCGCACAAAGACACGGTGGTTGGAACCAAAGATCTCAAACTTGGACTCATCAAACCAAAGCACATATTTACACTGGTCTAATGTCCATTCCTTGTGTTCTTTAGCCCAAACAAGTCTATTCTGCTTGTTGCCTGTCCTCAGTAGTGGTTTCCTAGCAGCTATTTTACCATGAAGGCCTGATTCACACAGTCTCCTCTTAACAGTTGTTCTAGAGATGTGTCTGCTGCTAGAACTCTGTGTGGCATTGACCTGTTCTCTAATCTGAGCTGCTGTTAACCTGCGATTTCTGAGGCTGGTGACTCGGATTAACTTATCGTCCGCAGCAGAGGTGACTCTTGGTCTTCCTTTCCTGGGGCGGTCCTCATGTGAGCCAGTTTCTTTGTAGCGCTTGATGGTTTTTGCAACTGCACTTGGGGTCACTTTCAAAGTTTTCCCAATTGTTCGGACTGACTGACCTTCATTTCTTAAAGTAATGATGGCCACTCGTTTTTCTTTACTTAGCTGCTTTTTTCTTGCCATAATACAAATTCTAACAGTCTATTCAGTAGGACTATCAGCTGTGTACTCTATCCACCTCCTGCACAACACAACTGATGGTCCCAACCCCATTTATAAGGCTTGAAATCCCACTTATTAAACCTGACAGGGCACACCTGTGAAGTGAAAACCATTTCAGGTGACTACCTCTTGAAGCTCATCAACAGAATGCCAAGAGTGTGTGGAACAGTAATCAAAGAAAAAGGTGGCTACTTTGAAGAACCTAGAATATAAGACATATTTTCAGTTGTTTCACACTTTTTTGTTCAGTATATAATTCCACATGTGTTCATTCATAGTTTTGATGCCTTCAGTGTGAAGCTACAATATTCATAGTCATGAAAATAAAGACAACTCTTTGAATGAGAAGTTGTGTCCAAACCTTTGGTCTGTACTACATATATATATATTTTATTTTTTTTTAACCAAAAAATCCATATGGAATGGCATTGAAAGGCTAACCAGATACACAATAGTGTGATGGAGTAGAGGACAGCGGTGATGAATAAAGTAGAAAATCCTTGCTAGCTGTTTTAAACATTGGGTAAATGCTAAAAAATGTTTTTTTTATTTTCCTCTCAAATAAGATTTTGTGCTGACTCTAACATTTATTATTTGAGTATTCGGATTTGAGAGCCTGTTTGGATTTATTATGCTCTGTGGAGCGAATCTGCTCCATCTCTATGACTGATTCCACCGTCAATTCCACCGCTTGTTGGACACAGCTTTCTCCCACAGTCCATCTGTGCCTCATAGCCTGTCCAGAAGCCATCATAAACCCACCAATCCCACAGCCTCTCCCTACAACTAGTGCCTCTGTGGCAGCTCAGCTCTCAAGTTTAGAGTTGGACAATATGTTAGAGGATGTTGTTTTCCTAATTCACCGTTTTTTGAGAAAGTGGATTCCTGTCATTGCCCCTTTTTCCCTAACCACTGCTCGTAAAGGCAATTAAGTTTCTAGGTCACTAGGGTCAACCAAAGCGCTAGCTGCATGAGGTTTATAGTTTTGTTTAGTTTTCTATTATCCTCATTCGTAATTTACTGAAACAAAGCAACCAAATGTTAGGAAACGTTATAACTCTGAAATTGGGGATGCGCATCCGCCATGGCAGATGGACAGGGTGAAAGAATACGAGACATCACATGAAAAAAAACGTTTTTAGACATAACATGGAAATTCTGGTGGATATAATGGGAAGAACATGAGTGTCAAAAGCAATAAATGAAAAGGTTTTTTTTTAAATATATTTAACATATCCTTGCTCAAACCACTGAAAATAGACACATACCCCAGACCCCTTTCAATTTATAAAATAAATAATTGTGTTATAAATTTTAATAGAACATTGTCTGATAAAACATTGACTGAACTGTACACAGAGAACAAGAGACTAGTAAAACTCTGAATCCCAGACTGCACAACACTCACCTACTTTTGTACAACGTGTGTGAAGATTCTGACCTGGCCAAGCTGGACAATTACTTTAAAACTTGGATTTACAGTTAAGTACGATATAATGTTTGGTACCTGTCGTAAATCGGCCAAAAGTTAAGTTATGATCTGCTGTATGTGCATCCAGTTTATATCAGCGGGTAATCAAGATAAGCTGGGTTAAACCTTTCATTTCTGAGCTTCGGTAGAAAAATAATCTGACCCAGTGTCTCAAATCATGATGAGTAAAGCGGCCACCTCAGAGACTAAAGTACACCATTCAATCAAACATTTTGACAGGTGACCTTTGACCTTAAGGGGGGGCATGGCGCCATGGGGGCGGGGAGGTCATGGGGTCAACAGGGAGGGTGTCCGAGGGACGTAACCGTGGATGCTGATTGGTTGTCGTCATTAGGGGCGATACCTTAAATGAGCCAATTAAAACACAGGGGTGTGTTTAATGGTGTTATTAATAATCTGTATGTTTTTCAGGCGTTAATACATCTAAAAAACAAAAGACATGCATCATTTTATATTTTAAAGGTATAAT
This sequence comes from Girardinichthys multiradiatus, assembly GCF_021462225.1. Taxonomy (NCBI): domain Eukaryota; kingdom Metazoa; phylum Chordata; class Actinopteri; order Cyprinodontiformes; family Goodeidae; genus Girardinichthys; species Girardinichthys multiradiatus. The sequence continues at coordinate 557,679 of NC_061806.1, read as the reverse complement.
CAACTTAATGTTGACCTATCACATGAAATCCTAATAAATGAACTATGTAACCTGACAGAACTGTAAGTTCATTTTGCTTTACAGCAGGACCTATTTGCTGAATATATGAGCCAGTCTAAATCAGTTCAAAATAGAAAAGACCTAAAGGTAAATAAAGATTGTGCTTCCCTACATCGATGGAACGAGCAAACCTTCCACTTCTGCGTCAACATACTGGAAAGCAGGAGAAAGAGGTAAGACAAATATGAAATTAACAGAAAAACTTTACGAACCCTCAGTATACTGTTTCCAAGTTATAAATTGACTCTAGCAATGATGTGTTTGTTTTGAATCATGAGAGACTCCATTTTAGGAAAAGGAATGATAATTTTAGTTACCTGTAGCTTTTCTAAAACATTTTATTTTTTTTTGTTGTCTTTTCATCTTAGAGCAATGGTTATTCAGGGACTTACTGAAACAGTTAGTGAAACAGTAAGTGAAACAGTAAGTGAACTCCCAGTAAACATCACCCCTCGGCCTTCTGATTCAATTTCCTGACCAAGTGTGTGACACAGGGTAATAAAGTAATTAGAACTCTCTCAGTCCCCCTCCAAAAAGAGGACATACATAGGTTCATGAACAGGTAAGACCCCCAGGGCCTGATGAATATCAAAGTTTGCTGGTTTCTCATTGCTAATACGTGCTTCTAAAAGGAAATTCCAGTTTTTGATTTTGGTAAAGTCTACAGTCACAGCGTCCCCATGTCAGACATCACTGACTTATGTCCACAAGAAACAGTGTAATGAATAGCCAATATGGTAATTGAACATCTTTTTTTTTTGCATTTCAGTGTGCTGGCAATAAAAAACAGGTTTAGTTTCACAGTAGTCCCAGAGCAGAGACATCAGAGCTGTGTACATCGTCAAGCGTCAAGTCTGGTACAGCTAAGAAAAGTTTAAACTTGTTACACTGAAAATACCAGTACTGACAAGAAAAATATGTCGGTAAATATTTCAGAAAACGAAGAAATTGCTCCATCTGCTTCTAATGATTCACAGAAGTACAATGACATCTTTAAAAGTAAGTAAGTAAGTATTCATCTTTAAGAAATCATTAAATGCATGTGAATGTTCTCTAATATTGTTTTTTATATATATATATATATATATATATATATTGTTTCTTTGTCATAAAACCCACCACTGATGACCTTGAGGATTTCATCTTGACACAATCAGAATATGGTAAGTAAATGTTAAATGCAAAAATATTTTATAGTTAAACCTTGACAATGTTTCAATTTATAGATTTGATGAGAGAGGTAAACCCGAATGATCAAGTTGGAGAATTCAGCTGCTGGAATCGACAGTCAAAGTTGAGAAGGCGAATTATTTCCAAAAAAGAAATACCAACAACAACATCTGAACGTTCTTCTAACAAAGAAGTTATAGCTGAATCTTTAAATGCCCCTCCGCCAATTATCATCATTTCCCCTGAAAACACACCAGATAAGTTACCAGCTGCTCCCGGGCCAGAAAGTAAGCCCTAAAAACTATTTGTTTTCTTTGAGAGTGAATGTTCATTATTAGAGACTTGTTTTAAAACCTCAGATAAAACTGTTTACAGATTCGACAGAGAACGCTCTGGAAGACACAGCACCAGCTGATCTGATCAAGCAAACTAAAGCCGAACTTGGAATACTGCCATCAGCTGTCGAGCAGCAAGGCGGGTAAAAATAAATAAAAACAACAATATATACAGGTCCTTCTCAAAATATTAGCATATTGTGATAAAGTTCATTATTTTCCATAATGTCATGATGAAAATGTAACATTCATATATTTTAGATTCATTGCACACTAACTGAAATATTTCAGATCTTTTATTGTCTTAATACGGATGATTTTGGCATACAGCTCATGAAAACCCAAAATTCCTATCTCACAAAATTAGCATATTTCATCCGACCAATAAAAGAAAAGTGTTTTTAATACAAAAAACGTCAACCTTCAAATAATCATGTACAGTTATGCACTCAATACTTGGTCGGGAATCCTTTTGCAGAAATGACTGCTTCAATGCGGCGTGGCATGGAGGCAATCAGCCTGTGGCACTGCTGAGGTCTTATGGAGGCCCAGGATGCTTCGATAGCGGCCTTTAGCTCATCCAGAGTGTTGGGTCTTGAGTCTCTCAACGTTCTCTTCACAATATCCCACAGATTCTCTATGGAGTTCAGGTCAGGAGAGTTGGCAGGCCAATTGAGCACAGTGATACCATGGTCAGTAAACCATTTAGCAGTGGTTTTGGCACTGTGAGCAGGTGCCAGGTTGTGCTGAAAAAGGAAATCTTCATCTCCATAAAGCTTTTCAGCAGATGGAAGCATGAAGTGCTCCACAATCTCCTGATAGCTAGCTGCATTGACCCTGCCCTTGATAAAACACAGTGGACCAACACCAACAGCTGACACGGCACCCCAGACCATCACTGACTGTGGGTACTTGACACTGGACTTCTGGCATTTTGGCATTTCCTTCTCCCCAGTCTTCCTCCAGACTCTGGCACCTTGATTTCTGAATGACATGCAGAATTTGCTTTCATCCGAAAAAAGTACTTTGGACCACAACAGTCCAGTGCTGCTTCTCTGTTGCCCAGGTCAGGCGCTTCTGCCGCTGTTTCTGGTTCAAAAGTGGCTTGACCTGGGGAATGCGGCACCTGTAGCCCATTTCCTGCACACGCCTGTGCACGGTGGCTCTGGATGTTTATACTCCAGACTCAGTCCACTGTTTCCGCAGGTCCCCCAAGGTCTGGAATCGGCCCTTCTCCACAATCTTCCTCAGGGTCCGGTCACCTCTTGCTTGAGGGTGTCAATAGTGGCCTTCTGGACAGCAGTCAGGTCGGCAGTCTTACCCATGATTGGGGTTTTGAGTGATGAACCAGGCTGGGAGTTTTAAAGGCCTCAGGAATCTTTTGCAGGTGTTTAGAGTTAACTCGTTGATTCAGATGATTAGGTTCATAGCTCGTTTAGAGACCCTTTTAATGATATGCTAATTTTGTGAGATATGAATTTTGGGTTTTCATGAGCTGTATGCCAAAATTATCCGTATTAAGACAATAAAAGACCTGAAATATTTCAGTTAGTGTGCAATGAATCTAAAATATAAGAATGTTAAATTTTCATAATGACATTATGGAAAATAATGAACTTTATCACAATATGCTAATATTTTGAGAAGGACCTGTATATATATATGTATTTTAAGCATAGTTCAATAAAATATCATATAAATCTGTTTACAGATACACCCAAAGATGCGACCCTGAAAATTCCTACCAGAAGGTCACTTTTCAAAGATCAAGACAGCGTTCAACAGAAACGCACCGGTCCTGTACAGCAAAAAGCAAAATCTGGATGTTTTATCACACAGATAAAAATTCGTTTATAAACCTACAAGTACTAAAGTTATAGGGGTTCACTTCCCCCTTGAAAAACTTGTTTATTTTAAAACTATTATCGTTTATTTATGAACGCTGTGCTGCGCAGCGTAAGGTAACTTTATTTTATTCTGTTTTTACAGAATATTTAACCCCGGCCAAAAGACAACGACTCTCTGCTCTGCATACCAGGGCGGCCCTCGTGAGAGGTTTAATGAGCGGTACGTTTTAATTCATATCTACTGAATTAATTAGAATTCCCCTTTTTTTTCAGCTTTAATGTCTTTATTTCAATATATATATATATATATATTTTTTGTTGTTGTTGTTCATTCTTCTTACAGAGGTAACGTTGATGATAGGACAGATTGGTTCATTACCTGCACATCAACGTCGCAGCAAGAAAGGTTCTACAGCCGTACGGATCCGTCGAAATAAGGCTTCATCTTTAACGCTTCTGGCTGTCAAATTCTGTTACAGAAGCAGTTTGGTGACATCAAGGTGATTTTAAACTGAACTGATCACTGTTTTGTTTTGTTTTTCTGTAGGTTTATTTGATTTTTCTTATGCTCATATAAATGGATAACCGAATCAGACTTGCCCTGGATGAAATAAAAAATTTAGTAACTGAGCTTAACGAAATCCCTATAGCTGCACATGTTTTAGAGGATGAAGCACCTCTTGTTAACAACCACAATGAAGATCAGCACGATGACTTTTTAAACTGAATCAATCAGGCTCTTGAAGATTTAAATAGAGCACCGTCTCCACTCAGCATTCAGCAAAATGAATCAGCTGACTTACAAAATCCTACAACATCACACAATGCTGATCATCATGGGGGTCATTTCAATCAGGAGGTAGCGGTCAGTTCTGATCAAATAGGGCGAGATCCTCCAGCGGTGGTTGAACATGAACGTTTTAATAACCATGAAATAAGGAGACCTTTTACCATCCCGCCACCCTGTCCAAGTAACGTTCCAGATTTAGCTGCATTCTATACAAACATCATGCATATTCTCATTGAATTAGCCGACGCTGCGAGATCTTTATCCAGACGTAACGACGTTGTGCAGCTGGAATTAGTGGGTGAAAATCGTCACGTCACATTACAGATGATGGAAATATGATCCTGCCTGCTTTTGAGAACTTTCTAGATGATTTAGTACAATCGAATGCAAATATACCTGTAGATAATAACATGGAATTTGTTCTTCAGGTTGTTAATGACCCAGCAGGAGGTTCTAAGCGTAAAGCTGCAGGAACGTTAGACTGTGAACTGTTTAATAAGAAAATGCGTCATTTGTATATTATAAACAATACCGGTAATCAGTTATGTTTTGCAATCAGCCTCGCACACGTCTCTGATCCTGAGCTCACGGATCACCGTGCTGTAGAACTGGGGAGGAGATGGCAGCATCAGGCAGGCCTCGACGAGCAAACAGCAGTTACTTTTAGTGATATTGGTAAATTTGAAACCATTCTGAAGAGAAAAATTGTAGTGTTTCACAGAACCACGGGCTCTACTGCTCTGTGTAAATTTGAGACCAGTTTCCCTGATCGTTCAAACCCTCTGTTTTTGCTGTTATTTCAAGGTCATTACTATGGGATAAAAAATCTCAAAGGTTTTATGGGGTGCAGATATATTTGTAATTACTGTTACACCAGCTATGATAATGCAAATACACACCATTGTGAAGGTTATTGTCCAGTGTGTCGAACATATAAATGTATGCAAGAAATTAGCAATCCTGTAAGCTGTGCAGGCTGTCAAAAAATCTGTCGTAATTCCTCATGTTTCAGCAGACACAGGGAACCGCGCATCAGAAATAGTGCTGACAGACCTATGAGTGACTGTGAGTTGGTAAAACTGTGTAAAGTATGCAAACGGATATACGTTATTCCAATCAGTAAACCGAATAAACCACACGTGTGTAATGTAAAATGCAGTATTTGCGGTGAAAATGTACCTCCCAGCCTAGACATTACATGCGATGATCATAAGTGTTACATTCTGCCTTGCAGTGCAATTAATCAGCTTGATGATAAACTGATTTTTTATGATTTCGAATGCCTCGTCAATGAGAGCGGCGTGCATACCCCCTTTCTGGTCTGTGCTAAAACGTTGAAAGGTGATGAATGGTACGCTTATGGATTGAATTGCACCCAAAAATTTCTCCTGCATTTCAGGAGGCCGAAGTACAGAGGCTTCACCTTAATAGCGCACAATGCGTGGGGGTACGATGGTTACCTGATCCTCACAGCAATGCTGCAGTTAGGGATTAAACCTCATCTCGTCATGGTAGGAAGTAAACTTCTCTGTTTAACCGACCCTGATTACAGGTTAAAATACATTGATAGCCTGTCATTTATGTGCATAAAGCTTAGCGCCATGCCGAAAGCATTAGGCTTTACCGATCAAAGCAAGGGTTTTTTCCCCCACCTATTCTCATCCGAACAGCGCCTCTGGTACGTGGGGTCATATCCTGCTCCATCCTGCTACGCTGTAGAACGCATGAGTCTTCAAGAACAACAAGTGGTACAAGCTGGTACAGAGAATCGAGCAAAGAGGTCTTTGACTTTAAGAAATAAGCTATTCGTTATTGTAAAAATGACGTTGAAATTCTTTCTCAAGGCTGCTTAAAATTCAGAGACGAGTTCTTTAAGGAGACAAGTGTGGATCCGTTTAAATGCATCACGATAGCATCTGCCTGCATGAAGGTTTTTGTAACCAATTTCCTTCCTCCTAAAACCTTGGCCATTCCATCACCTCTGGACTACAGACGTAGCAGTAAAACGTTCTCCAGCGCGTCCATTCAATGGCTCGGCTGGATTGCAGACAGCAGAACCATATTTATCGAGCATGCATTAAATAGGGGTGAAAAGAAAATCGGTCCATATTCTGTGGATGGGTATGCAGAGATTAACGGTGTCAAAGTTGCGTTTGAATTTTACGGCTGTTTTTTCCATGGCTGTAAAAAGTGTTACATGCCTCATGACAAGTGTCCGTTGAGAGGGGTCGCATTTGAACAGTTTTACGCAGCCACTGTTGAGAGAAGCAAGGTGTTACAAACTGTGTACGGCCTTCGTCTCGAGGTCATATGGGAGCATGAGTGGACTGAAATGAAAAAAAACCACCCGGGGGTGATCAGCTTTCTTGAGAAAGTTAATGCACCTGAACTGCTATCCCCCCGAGATGCTCTATATGGTGGACGCACCTGTCCTATGAAGTTGAGGTACACAGCGGAACCGGATTAAACTGTACACTATGTGGATTACACATCTCTGTACCCGTATGTAAACGCCAACTGCGTTTTTCCCCTCGGTCACCCCACCATCATTTACAAAGATTTTGATGACCCCAGCAGCTACTTCGGAATAATCAAAGGTGTGGTCTACCCACCACGTAACCTGTTGTTCCCTGTTTTACCTTACAGAACATCCCAAGGTAAACTTGTGTTTACTCTCTGCAGCACATGCGGACATTTAAAACTTCTCAGCAGCATGGAGAAGTTACAGGACAGATTGATTTATATTGACACGGATAGTTTGATTTATGTGACAAAAAGTGGTGAAACTCCTCTGGAATTGGGGAATTATCTGGGTGATCTTACTGACGAGTTAGATGGTGACAGCATTTCGGAGTTTGCATCGACAGGACCCAAGAGTTATGCATACCAAACTAAAAACCGTAAAAAAGTAGTGATACGTGCTAAAGGCATCACTCAGACGCATGAATGCAGCCAGAGGGTCAATTTTGACAGCATCAAAGGGCTGGTCGAGGGCTACTTACAGAGGTCAAGTGAGGGTGTCATTGAAATCCCTCAACACACGATCAGGAGGGATAAAAAGAGATTCTGTTTGACAAACGCAACATTTCTTAAAAAGTTTCGATTGGTGTAAGATAAGAGACGTCTTTTTTCTGATGGGACAACTCTGCCTTTTGGTTATTAGAGCTTAAGAAGAAGAAGAAATAAAATAAAAAGTCACATGGATTTACAGGAGATTGATTTTGATCCTAGATTTAGAGTCCCTTTCTCATGTATGATAGTTGGACCCAGCGGCTGCGGGAAAACTTTCTTTGTAAAAAGTATTTTGCAAAATTGTAATCATGTCATGGATGTTGTTCCAGAAAATATTGTATGGATTTACACATCTTTTCAACCCATGTATGCTGAATTGCAGAAGATGAATAAAAATATTACCTTTGTGGAAGGATTGCCTCATTCTTTTGAAGATGAAAACCTGTTTCCTCCTGATCAGAATCATCTGATTATTCTAGACGATGTTATTGCTCAAGCCTCAGATGATGAAAACGTGATGAAGGTCTTTACCCAGTTTCGTCACCATCGTAATATGAGTGTTATGATGTTGACTCAGAATGTTTTTCATCAGGGAAAGTTCAGTCGCACTATTAGTTTGAACTGTAATTATATGGTGTTGTTTAAGAACCCGAGAGATAAACTCCAGCTGAATATACTGGCCCGCCAAATGTTTCCATCTCAAAAGGGTCTCTTCTTGGAGAGTTTTGAAGACGCAACGAGAGAAGCTCATGGATATTTAATCATCGATTTTACGCCTACCTGCCCAGAACATTTCAGACTGAGAACGGGGATACTTCCTCAGCAGTGGCCTGCTGTGTACGTGCCCAGAACAAAGTAAGTCATCATGTCAGCGCGTATAAAAAGGAATTTACCATTATTCAGAGCTTTGTACCAGGCCTGTCCACAGAAACGTAAAGATATTCTCGCACACTGCTCTCCCGACTTTATTCAGGCTCTGTGCGAGATTGCTCTGAATATTTTAAAAGGTAACATTAAACTATCACCCTCTCAACACCGACAATTGAAGAAGCAAAGAAAAATCATCAGATTGTTGGGTGATAAAAGAACCGGAATAAAAACTAAACAGCTGGCTCTCAAAAAGCAACGAGGTGGTTTTATTCTCCCCATCTTAACGGCTCTTGCTCCCTTGATCGGTGATCTAGTGGGTGGAATCATCAGGAGATAATGTCTCTCAGAACATCGCAGAAGATGTTTCTCATTTCACCTCATCAATTCAAGCGTCTGACCCAGTCAGACACGTCCATCAGACAGACGGCGGAGGAGAATTTGGATGCTGAAATGAGAGCGATATTAAACGAGCCGGGTTTGACTTCTTATGAAAAAATCAAGAGATACGATGCTCTTCTCCAGAGGTATCTGACTTTACTTAAGCAAGGTGTCAAAGAAGAAAAACAGCGGGTCAGTTTAACGCTGCAGCATGACACAGAGGTTCCTGAACATGAGCAGTCCCAAGAAAAACAAGGCCCAGGGCAGGACGAGGCCCCTAAGGATCAGGTTCTTACGGAAGTACTGAAAAGCCTTCCTAAACACAACCGTAAAAATGCTGAGTACATTTTGAAGAAATTATCCGAAAGAAGTGACAGTTGGACTTCGCAAGGTGAATTTGTATTTGAAGGAAATGTCGTAAACGGGTCCCACATGATTGACTTGTTGAAAAATCTCATGCTACCGTTTAAAAAAGCTGGAGCACTGCAACCCCGAGGATGGTCAGACTTTCTACACACCTTGTCAGAGGTAAACATACCTATATCTTCAGTCATTAACCCTTATGCTCGTGAAGAATATAGACGTTTCAAAACAGAGGGTACATCGATTGAAAATGGGGGTACACCCCCCAGCGTTAAGCAGAGAAGAACAAGAAGAAGAAGGCAGATAACTCATTCTCCCTACTGGTCGAGATCTGAGCTGGAAGATCCAAAAAATGCTGATGGGAGATCAAAAAGGTCTCTTCGTAAGACGACACTACCACCCCGATGGATTACATTTTCACCATAAACCGTTATAAGAAAATGAAACATGTAGCCTATTTCTTTTATTCAATAAAATATTTATTGATTATATTTTCAAGTCTAACTTCGTTCTCTACTTCACACACTAACATATGATATCATTACACAAATATTAAATCATAAGAAGAAAAAAAAACAAACAAACAATGAAAAAAAAATAAGACAATTTAAATTCCATAACAATCCAGAAACATCTCCAAAGAGCATGTTCCGTGAGTATAAAATGTACAACTTTGATTAACGACACATTTCTGATATTTTTTCACAAAGTTAGATACCATTAAATCATTCTTAATCACATCTCCGGTGTATTTCGACAACACTTGCTGCATTGATAATCCGCACGCTCTATGACATAAATAAAAAATGCAATGGTGACCGCACACAGTGGACAGAGTGTTTTGAAGCTGATTATTATGATACAATATTTTTGAGGATCTGTCTTCTAAAAATGTTACGATGCTTGACGGGTAGAACTCGAAATCCGGAGAGAATCCATAAGAGTCAAAAAAGCTGGATTGACCATTCTCATCCGATGTCAGAGCTAGCCAGTGTTCTCCAGGCATGTGTGAAGGATGTGTGTTCAGAATAAAGTAGGCCGGCCCTGGGAATTTGTCAGCGAGCAGCGGCAGCTGGTCGCACGGCCACACACCGCAAAACAAATCTCCCAGCAGATGATGCAGCAGGTTCTCAATTTCATGATTATTCATGTCTGATTAGATTAATAATAATCCACCAGCACACGCCTCTTTGAATCAATCTCTAAAATAGAGTCATAACAAGCGTAGATGATCAGCGTGGTGGTATGAGGCAACGGGTTTCTGAAACGCATTTCCAGTCTTAAATTCCCACTGGAAACTGGAGATAGAGCATCTGTGTCCTCACCCGGGTTAAGATTAAATGTGAATAGAGAGTATCCTTGATTAAATTCCTGACGTGTTATACTCAGTGGAAGATCTTTTAGATGTCGTCCTGTAGCTGTAAACAAGTTGTAATACTCTCTCACTGAATGACCTTGGTTAAAATTGGGCTGGAAGGCTTTAGCAGGAATTTGTCTGCCATCCTTACACAAAGCTAAATATTCCATATCAAAATGATTAAAGTCAAACGGATTGAGATTACGTGTTCCTGTAAAAGCATCATGATCCAGTAATGCAATCACCACATACTTGGGAAAGACGCCTAAGAAAAGATTCTCTTGGTTGCATACCCTTGAATTTTCAGGGATGGAATATGTTTTTACATTCACGCGTGAAAGTGGATAGAGAGCATTTGCTTTCATTAAAGCTGAAGTGTGCCCCAGTCGTACAGCTGGAGAGACAGTAACTTTTTTGATAAAAAGAGATGCTCCTAATATCCTGAGTTTGTAAGTGGAGTCTCTTGCTGCCATGAGACAAAAGGCATCGTTGTCTCTTGTAAGTTTAATTTTGAGGTCAACAGAGTTTAAAAGAAGTCTTTCACAGAAAAATATGTCTGCATGCATGGGGCCTAGAAGATGTACCGTCCTTAAATGATCACCAGGGGGTCTTGTTCTGGGTCTTTTGGATAAAACCATAATTCCTGAACCTTCTTGACCGTCGGTGCGTGTAGAACCACTCATTTTACTCACGGCTCTACCGATGACATCCATTTGATGCAGCCGTTTTAAGATGGGGTTTTGCAATAGCAAATCCTTTTTTAACCAGAGGGGATACGAAGCGGAATAATTTTGAAAATAATGATCCAATTCCGCGTCCGTACATGACCGGGGCCCCATAAAACCCTGGCAGATTACCGCCTGATTGACTTACATAGTAATTTATAAAGCGATTTGGATCTCGTCTCAGACTTAGCTGTGCCATGTTCTCTCTTGCCTGCTTGATGCAGTGTTGAAGGACCAGGGTAATATGAATGATAATCAATCAGTCTTAGAGGTTATATATATCTCTGTTTATACAAATAAAATTTATCTCAGGCTACGTTGTGATATCACCGGTTTGAAGTGTAGTCTTATGACGGTCATTCCGTAAACAAAATTTATAGGAACGTTTTGGTCCGATTTAATTTCTATATTGATATTTTCAATATGTCTTCTGGAGACTGGAAGGTAGTGGGCGGGGTTAAACGTCTGAGTAATCATATCACTGAATTTGCCTTGTACTTTGACGGTCCGCAGTAAAGGTGCAAAAGTGTCGCCTACTATTTGTGGGCTGACCACGTCACTGTAACAGTATAGGTGATAGAAACCAGCCTTTATATCCGCCGGAAAAGGAGCCAGTTTTGGTTCAGAAACATGAATCCATTCCCCTGGTTTCACGCCCATCATATAAGCTAGAGTGCTGAAGAAGCGTATTTCATACGGACCGCTTGCTTGAAATGCAAATCTCTTTTGAACTTTGCTGAATTTAATGCGGATATCCGAGTTCATTTTTTTGAAAAACAGTTCCATCTCTGTCTCAAGTGTAATAGCGCTGTTATACTAGCCACTTCTGATCCTTTGCGTATTGATCTCCACATCCACAACCTTCCTCCGTTCAAAGTAGGCATCATAATCCGGTAAATTATGCCATGTATGAGGGTATGAAATCTCTGCTAATGCAACCATCCATTGGCCTTCTAAATCAATATGTTGAGCTAAATTTACACGGAAACTTGAACTGGTATTATTTTTAAACACTTCCTTGCTAGCATTAGATGGAAGAGTAACGTAAAAGCCATCATCCTCTACCTGACGGTTCATGATGCTGTGTCAACTGTGAGGTTTAGTGCAAACCTTTTTAATACGTTTCGAAGTTCATCAAACCTGATCCCACTGTTGAATTTCTCAGGCCAGTTTTTCCAGCGTACAAAAACCTGTTTGACTCCCTTGACCGTACGTCAATTTAATATTTTTTCCACTTGATACATCTTGTCCTTAAATATTTTACTTTTTGAAGCTCCTCTGCGTAAAAGGATCCCTTGATAGGTTCTCCATCCAAATCTTTGAGTTTGTATACAGGAGGAGATTGGGGTATCCGCTCATACACTGTAAACACTTCATCCGTAAAACTCTGTTCGTATTTTTTGTCAAACACTCCATGGACCTTGGATATTCTGACAAGATCCCCTTGTTTAAACGTTGTCACTGAGTCCCTGCAATATCTGTTGGACTTGACATCATACAGATTCTGAAACACTTGAAAGGCATTTTCTGGGGTCACTTCCATAGGGCTCATTTTAATGCTGGAGTGGTAGGAATGGTTGTAGCTTCTAGCTAGGTTTTGCAGTACATCGACGTACCGTCGGGTGTTGTTAGCTGTAAAATATCTCCACATCCCTGTTTTTAATGTGCGGTTAAATCTCTCGACCACTGAAGCTTTTGCTTCACTCGCAGTGGCAAAATGTTGAATGCCGTGTTTCTCCATTAAAACCTTAAATTTCTTGTTAACAAATTCTTTACCGGCATCAGTCTGAAGTTTTTTGGGGATCTGACTTTCTGTAAAAACTGATTCAAATGCCTTTACAACCTCAGCGGCTGTTTTCCTCTTCAAAACTCGTACATACGCCCTTTTTGAAAAGATGTCAATGACTGTTAATAAATAATTATAACCATCATTTTCCATGGCCAGAGCTTGCATGTCACAGAGATCAGCCTGGAACTGCCTCAATGGTCTGGTGACAAAAACTCTGTTTCTCGGGAACTTCATTCTTGCAGGTTTATGTAGAGTATAGGTATCTTCTCCTGATAAAAAATCTTTAACTTTTTCAACCGCAACCTTCTTTCCCGTTTCATCTTGCATAACCCTCCTCAGCATATCTACACCCCCAAAACGTCCCGGATTTGAAGGGCTATAATATACTTTCATCATCAACCGTCTTCCTGCCATCTCTGCCTTATGCTCACTCTGACGATTACTTGTTAAATAATGAGAAAAAAACACACCGGAGGGTAGATTTATCCCTTTTTTTATTTAATAGAAAAAAGAAAAAAAGAAATCTGATAAAATGCAGATTAATGCAGATGAATTCAAACACTACTAGCTTTTAAACAACACTTTTGGGAGAGGTTAATATGTTCCTACTTTAATTGTATTTAATAGTAAAAAGAAAAAAAACAAGAAAAATCATATAATGCAAATTAATTAAAGAACTGGAATACTAAAAATGATACAAGATACAACAAGGGAAGACGCACTGATCCTAAAGATAGAGAGACTGGGAACAGGTGACTCAATCCAGGTGGTGATGAGCGGCTGAGATCTCGCGAGAGTTGTGCGTATGTAATATGGCGGTATATTGGTAAACAAACACAACACAACTCAGGTAAAACAAGCCAATAAATTCAAGCCGAACATAGAAACGTGTAAAATACTAACCACTGTTTCATATTTTTCCAATAAAACAAACTGGACGAGGAAACCTTGGACAGCCTGGAGAGCTACGTGGACGTATGTTTTGATAACATTGTAATGGGCAAGCCACAAAAATCTCCACCCATGGCCACACCAACATCAAAACGCACCCATTCAGAGTGCTTGACCAGCACCTCCACTATCTCTCCAGAGAAAAGCTACGCTGATGTCCTGGACTCTATTGATAAGAAGCTAACCAGCCTGGATGCCCGTCTCGCCCTGGTGGAGGTTCTCCATAGGGAATTTCAAGCTCTGAGGGAGTCTCTGGAGTTTAGCCAAGAACAACTCGCTTCACTCACAGCTGAGAACCAAACACTGAGGGATAGCGTGGAAACACTCACCGATGGAATGACGCAGCTGTCCGGAGAAAATAAACAAAATGAAGGAGACCATCCTGGATATACAGGCCCGGGGCATGCGGGACAACCTTGTTTTCTCCGGTATCCCGGAACGGGCAGAGGAGGACGCCGAATCCAAGGTCCGCAAATTTCTCCAACGTCAGCTAATACTCCCAAGTGACGAGGTAAAAAACATCACTTTCCATCGTGTTCACCGGCTCGGAGGTAAGAAACCCGAACACAGCCGACCTCGGCCAATTGTAGCAAAATTCGAGCACTATAAACAAAAAGAGCAGGTCAGAGGTCGGGGCAGAGAGCTGCGGGGAACGAACTTCAACGTTAATGATCAGTTCCCAAAGGAGATCCTCGATCGGAGACGAGTTTTATTCCCAATTAGGAAGAAATATATCAGTGAAGGCATCAGAGCTACAGTGGCTGTAGACAAACTTTATATCAATGGTCAGTTGCTTAGAGATCGGGAGATCACTCCCTGGCTTTATTAGGAGCAACAGCAGGTTAATCTATAACATGTAACACTAGTTAGATAAGAGGTCAGATATCTGGCAAATGTAATGTAAAGCACAGCTCATGTTGTTTGCATTGTTTGATGTGGGTGGGCCCAAGGATGGGCTTTTGGGTATCTGCTCGGTTTTTGTCTCTCATCTTCATCTTATTTACACTTGTTACCACCCCTCTCTGTCACTCTCTTTTCTCTCTGCCACACACAAAAAGCACACTCACACACACACAAATGTCTATTAACATAACCTTATATCTCTCATCCCTTCTTCTCCCCAGCAGCCTCTTAATTTTCTGTCTTTTTCCCTGCCATATCTCTGCTTCGGGACTTCATATCAGGCAACCCCAAGCACTGACTATGATTTCACTTGGGTCTATCTGTTTCTGTGGTGACATGCGCTGTACAATGTTAGCGATACACGCACAACTATGGACACACTAAGGTTTCTCACATGGAATGTGCATGGAGCATGCACCAGAGAGAAAAAGATAAAAAATTTTAATCAGCTTAAACGACTACAGGCAGACGTTGTCTTATTACAAGAGAGAGACATTAAGGACATCCTTCAATCAAACAAGGTGTGAAAATTTTGACAGGTGGGCGGGACGTCCGTTGGCTGGGACATCCTAGGGCGGGACTTCCAGTGGCTGGGGCTTCCTGTGACGTAACCGGATATCATCATTAATCGGATGTTGTCATTAGCCGGATATCATCATTAATCGGATGTTGTCATTAACCGGAAGTTGTCATTACAAGGAAGCAAATCTTTCTAATTGTATGTTTTTAGATGTTTTTTACATCTAAAAACAAAACATGTAGTTTCTCCACTTTAAAAGGTCACTCAATTTAATGCGGGCACATCACATGAAATTCTGATAAAAAGAGAGAACCTGACAGAGTGTAAATTCATTTTGTTTTAACACACGGGTTATTTAGATGCTATTTAGAAAAGAAGGATGAATTGGCTTCTGTTGTAGAGATGAACTGAAAAAAATAAAGTCCTCAGACATGTCACTGTTTATTGAATTAAAGCAGACATCTTGTGTATTGTCTCAGACAGTCTTCACACCAACTGTAGTCAAAAAGTAATTAAGAGGAAAATAGCACTTTCCTGGCTATAAGTCTGGAGCATTGTCTGACAATACACATCCACTGTTTCATGAATTAACGCGTCTGCGCTGTTGCTGAGGTGTCTCGGGGGGTATGGCCAAGGGGCGTAACTAAGCGCGCTGAAGGTGGTGCAGTCAGTCATCCCTGGTTCTATCGAGAGATACAGCGCAATCTTTACTGGGAGATCGGCTTCAAATCTGGTAGCTAAAAGTTTATTTTTAACCAATTACACTGAAATATTTTTAGAACACTTGTAAGGAGAAGCAGAAAAAAAAAAATGTCGGAAAATATTTCAGGAAACGAAGAAGGTGAACATTCTGCTTCTATCGAAAGATACAACGCAATCTTCAGTAGTAAGTATTCATCTTTAAGAATTCTTTAAGTGCTTGTGAATGCTCGTTGGATAATAATATTGTTTAACTTATATTCTTTAGAACCCACGAGTGATGAGCTGGATGGTATCGTTTTTACACAGTCTGACTATGGTAATTATTAACTGCAACAACAACATCTAGTTTAGTCAACTGGTGAATGCTATTTTGTGATTTAAAAAATAAATGAAATAAATTCTACTTACAGATTTAACAAGAGACATATTCCTGAACGTTGGAGAGGTCAGCGTTTGTAACCGTCTGCCTCCGAAAAAATCAAAGTTGAGACGGAAACTTGTCTTTAAAAAAGACAATCCGATCCCAGCTAAACATGAAATAGAGGGCGAAGCCATTCATGCACCACAGTCACCTGACCGTGCGCCGGAAAAATTAACAGCTCCGGGAGAGGAGAGTAAGTAAAAAAAATATATATATATTTCTATGCATATGTTTTCACAGGTCTATGCGATATTGCAGACTTGTTTTAACCCCTGATAAAATATTTTACAGATATATCGAATGATTTAAACCAGAATCCAAGCTTGGATAACATTCAGCAGAACTGTAGCAGTTCAGTACAGGAAGAGTTGGAACCGCCTGGAACCGTTCAAATACCCCGTGTACGGAGTAAGTTATAGTTATATTCAAATCTTCACAGAAACCAGATTTTTTTTTCAAAAGACCTGCATTGTAAGGTAACTTTATTTTGTTTCACAGAATATCTTAAATTGAGGAAAAGACGGCGACTCTGTGCTCTTTATACCAGGGCAAGGCTTGTTAAAGGTTTATTGAATGGTAAGTTTAATTCTTCTTATACTCATTTACCTACTGAATTAATTTGCATATTTCATTAATTAATTTTTTTTCTTTATCTTTCCAGAGGCAACGTTGATGGTGGAGCAGATTTCATCGAGACCTGGACAGCAACAGCGCAGACAGAGAGTTCCCCTATCCTTACGTGACCGTTGTAATAAAGCATCAAGTTTAACGCTTCTGGCTGCATGTCAGACATTGTTACTGAAACATAGTGCTGATATCAAGGTAATTTAAACTGATCCCTGGGTCTTCTTCTTCTTCTTCTGATGTTAATATGGAAAGCCAGATCACACATACGCTAAATGAGATAAGGAATGTTGTTGCTCAACTTAGTGAAATTCCTGTTAATGCTGATGTAGCAGATAACATCGGGTTAAATGCATCTCCTGCTAACAGTGAAAATGTAATAAATCAAAATCTGTACGGTGACTTTTTTAGCTCATGAGAACAGGCTGTTGAAGATTTAAATAGAGCACCATCTCCAACCAGCATTCAGCAAAATGAATCAGCTGAATTACAAATTCCTTTAACGTCACACGCCGCTGATCATACTGGGCAGCATGGCGGTAATTTCAATCCAGAGGTTGCACTCAACCCTGATCAGATTGAGGGAGATCCTCCTGCGACTGTTGAACGTGAACGTTTTAATAACATCGAAATAAGGAGACCTTTTACCATCCCGCCTCCCTGCCCTGGTCATGTTCCTGATCTTGCTACAATCTATATAAACATCATGCATATTCTCACTGAATTAGCCGATACTGCAAGATCGTTAGCCAGACGTAACAATGTTGTGCAGCTAGAATTAGTCGGGGAAAATCTGAACCGTAACGTCACGTTTACCATTAACGATGATGGGAATATGATTCTGCCTGCTTTTGAGAATTTTCTGGATGAGTTAGTACAGTGCAACGCTGAAATGCCTGCAGATAATAACCTGGAATTTGTTCTACAGGTAGTTAATGACCCTGCAGGAGGGTCGAAACGTAAGGTTAAAGGAACGTTAGACTGTGAACTGATTAATAAGAAAAAGCGTCACCTGTATATTGTAGATAATACCGGTAATCAGTTATGCTTTGCCATAAGTCTTGCACACGTCTCTGACTCTAACCTTACTGATAATCAGACTTTAGAGCTGGGGAGGGAGCAGCAACGCAGGGCTGGTTCAGATGATCAGACAGCAGTAACTTTCAGCGACATTGGTAAATTTGAAAACATTCTAAAGAGAAAAATTGTAGTGTTTCACAGAACCGTTACCAGTGTATGCGTGAAATTAACGAACCTGTCGCCTGTGCAGGTTGTCACAGAATCTGTCGTAACTCTTCTTGTTTCAGTAGACACAGGGAACCTCGCAAAAGACCTAGTGCTGACAGGCTAATGAGTGACTGTGAGTTGGTAAAACTGTGCAAGGTGTGCAAAAGGATATACGTTATTCCAATCAGCAAGCAGGATAAACCACACGTGTGTAAAATACCGTATTTGTGGTGAGAATATACCTCCTGATTTAGATGTGACGTGCGATGGTCATCTGTGTTACATTCAAACCGCCCAAGCCTGTAATCAGTTAGATGATAAACTGTTTTTTTATGATTTTGAATGCTTCATTGACGTGAAAGGTGTGCATATCCCCTATCTGGTCTGTGTTAAAACGCTGAAAGGTGAGGAATGGCATGCTTATGGATTCAATTGCACCCAAAAATTACTTCTCCATTTCAGGAGACTGATGTACAGAGGCTTTACCTTAATAGCTCATAACGCACGTGGATATGACAGCTACCTGATTCTCACAGCTATGCTGCAGTTAGGAATAAAACCTCATCTCATCATGCAGGGAAGTAAAGTTCTCTGTTTAACCGACCCTGATTACAGGTTAAAATACATTGATAGTCTGTCCTTCATGTGTATGAAGCTTAGTGCGATGCCGAAAGCATTAGGTTTTAGTGATAAGACCAAAGGTTTTTTCCCCCACCTATTCTCGTCTGAGCAACATCTCCAGTATGTGGGGTCTTTTCCTCCTCCATCCTCCTACGCTGTAGAACGCATGAGCCTTCAAGAACAACAGGTGTTTAGCAGCTGGTACAGAGAAGCGAGCAAAGGGGTCTTTGACTTTGAGAAGGAAGCTCTTCGTTATTGTAAAAATTATGTGGACATTCTTTATCAAGGTTGTGTTAAATTCAGGGATGAGTTCTTTAAGGAGACAAGTGTGGATCCGCTTAAATGCGTCACGATAGCCTCAGCCTGCATGAAGGGTTTTTGTAACCAATTTCCTTCCTCCTAAAACCTTGGCCATCCCCTCACCTCTGGATTACAGGCGTAGTAGTAAGACGTTTTACAGCACGTCCATTCAATGGCTTGGCTGGATTTCAGACAGCAGAAAAATTGACATCGAACATGCATTAAACATGGGGGAAAGAAAATTGGTCCATATTCTGTGGATGGGTATGCAGAGATTAACGGTGTCAAAGTTGCGTTTGAATTTTACGGCTGTTTTTTCCACGGCTGTAAAAAGTGTTACATGCCTCATGACAAATGTCCGTTGAGAGGGGTCGCATTTGAACAGTTTTACGCAGCCACTGTTGAGAGAAGCAAGGTGCTCCAAACTGTGTACGGTCTTCGTCTCGAGGTCATCTGGGAGCATGAGTGGATTGAAATGAAAAAATCAGACCCTGGGGTGATCAGCTTTCTTGAGAAAGTTAATGCACCTGAACTGCTATCACCCCGAGATGCTCTGTATGGTGGACGCACCTGTCCTATGAAGTTGAGGTACACAGCGGGGGCAGGTGAAACTGTACACTATGTGGATTACACATCTCTGTACCCTTATGTAAACGCCAACTACGTTTTTCCCCTCGGACACCCCACCATCATTTACAAAGATTTTGATGACCCCAGCAGCTACTTTGGCCTCATCAGAGCTGTGGTCTACCCCCTACGAAGTCTCTTTTTCCCTGTTTTGCCTTACAGAACATCCCAAGGTAAACTGGTGTTTACTCTCTGCCGCACATGTGCTGAAATAAATAACCAGTCAGGTCCCTGCAGGCATAATGATGAGGACAGAGCTCTGACAGGTGTGTGGGTGAGTGTAGAGTTTTGTAAAGCGCTGCAGTGTGGTTATCGCCTAGCTAAAATCACTGAAGTTTGGCATTTTGAGAAGACCAGCGACACAATCTTTAAAGGTTACATTCACTGCTTTTTAAAGGGTAAGCAGGAGGCTTCAGGCTACCCATCTGAAGCGGTGGATGAGGAGAGCAGGTCAAAGTATGTAGCAGACTACAAACTTCACCAGGGTATCCAATTAGACGCAGGCAAAATCGAGGTGAACCCTGCCAAAAGACAGGTAGCGAAACTGTGCTTAAACAGCTTTTGGGGAAAGTTTGCGCAGCGAAGTGATCTGTCTCAGACCACAGTCATCACTAACCCTGATGAGTTTTTCAGCTTCATGTTCTCGAGTAAATACAGGGTTAACTACTTCCATTTCTTCAACCCTGAAATGTGTGTAGTGCAGTGGAACTACAGCAAACGTGTCATCTCTCCTCCAAGCAAGGTAAACAATGTGTTTATTGCAGCATTCACCACCGCTTATGCGCGTTCAAAACGTCTCAGCAGCATGGAGCAATTGCAGGACAGATTGATTTATATTGACACAGACAGTTTGATTTATGTGACAAAAAGTGGTGAAACTCCTCTGGAGTTGGGGAATTATCTGGGTGATCTTACTGACGAGCTCGCAGGAGACAGCATTTCAGAGTTTGCATCGACAAGACCCAAGAGTTATGCATATCAAACCAAAAACCAGAAAAAGCTAGTGATACGTGCTAGGGGTATCACTCAGATGCATGAATGCAGCGAGAGGGTCAATTTGGACAGCATCAAAGGGCTGGTCGAGGGCTACTTACAGAGGTCAAGTGAGGGT
The DNA here is from genome assembly GCF_021462225.1 of Girardinichthys multiradiatus. Lineage (NCBI taxonomy): Eukaryota > Metazoa > Chordata > Actinopteri > Cyprinodontiformes > Goodeidae > Girardinichthys > Girardinichthys multiradiatus. Next base: position 536,976 of record NC_061806.1, on the reverse strand, counting down.
GTCATTGAAATCCCTCAGCACACAATCAGGAGGGATAAAAAGAGATTCCTCTTAAGAAGAAGAAGAAGAAAGATAAAATAAAAATGTTGCAATCTGCCAATTTACAGGAGGTTGATTTTGATCCTAGATTTAGAGCGCCTTTCTCATGTATGATTATAGGACCCAGTGGTTGTGGAAAAACCTTTTTTGTAAAAAGTGTTTTGCAGAACTGTAACCATGTCATGGATATTGTTCCAGAAAATATTGTATGGATTTACACATCTTTTCAACCGATGTATGCTGAATTGCAGAAGATGAATAAAAATATAAAATTTGTGGAAGGATTGCCTCATTCTTTTGAAGATGAAAACCTGTTTCCTCCTGATCAGAATCATCTGATTATTCTAGACGATGTTATTGCTCAAGCCTCAGATGATGAAAACGTGATGAAGGTCTTTACCCAGTTTCGTCACCATCGTAATATGAGTGTTATGATGTTGACTCAGAATGTTTTTCATCAGGGAAAGTTCAGTCGCACTATTAGTTTGAACTGTAATTATATGGTGTTGTTTAAGAACCCGAGAGATAAACTCCAGCTGAATATACTGGCCCGCCAAATGTTTCCATCTCAAAAGGGTCTCTTCTTGGAGAGTTTTGAAGATGCGACGAGAGAAGCTCATGGATATTTAATCATCGATTTTACGCCTACCTGCCCAGAACATTTCAGACTGAGAACGGGGATACTTCCTCAGCAGTGGCCTGCTGTGTACGTACCCAGAACAAAGTAAGTCATCATGTCTGCACTTATAAAAAGGAATTTACCATTATTCAGAGCTTTGTACCAGGCCTGTCCACAGAAACGTAAAGATATTCTCGCACACTGCTCTCCCGACTTTATTCAGGCTCTGTGCGAGATTGCTCTGAATATCCTAAAAGGTAACATTAAACTATCACCCTCTCAACACCGACAATTGAAGAAACAAAGAAATATCATCAGATTGTTGGGTGATAAAAAAACCGGAATAAAAACTAAACAGTTGGCTCTCAAAAAGCAACGAGGTGGTTTTATTCTCCCCATCTTAACGGCTCTTGCTCCCTTGATCGGTGATCTAGTGGGTGGAATCATCAGGAAATAATGTCTCTCAGAACATCGCAGAAGATGTTTCTCATTTCCCCTCATCAATTCAAGCGTCTGACCCAGTCAGACACGTCCATCAGACAGATGGCGGAGGAGAATTTTGATGCTGAAATGAGAGCGATAATAAATGAGCCGGGTATGACTTCTTATGAAAAAATCAAGAAATACGATGCTCTTCTCCAGAGGTATCTGACTTTACTTAAGCAAGGTGTCAAAGAAGAAAAACAGCGGGTCAGTTTAACGCTGCAGCGTGACACAGAGGTTCCTGAACATGAGCGGTCCCAAGAAAAACAAGGCCCAGGGCAGGACGAGGCCCCTAAGGATCAGGTTGTTACGGATGTACTGAAAAGCCTACTGAAGCATAACCGTAAAAATGCTGAGTACATTTTGATGAAATTATCCGAAAGAAGTGAGAGTTGGACTTCGCGAGGTGAATTTGTATATAAAGGGAATGTTGTAAAGGGGTCCCACATGATTGATTTGTTGAAAAATCTCATGCTTCCGTTTAAAAAATCTGGAGCATGGCTACCCCAAGGGTGGTCAGACTTTCTACACACCTTGTCAGAGGTAAACATACCTATATCTTCAGTCATTAACCCTTATGCTCGTGAAGAATATAGACGTTTCAAAACAGAGGGTACATCGATTGAAAATGGGGGTACACCACCCAGCGTTAAGCAGAGAAGAACAAGAAGAAGAAGGCAGATAACTCATTCTCCCTACTGGTCGAGATCTGAGCTGGAAGATCCAAAAAATGCTGATGGGAGATCAAAAAGGTCTCTTCGTAAGACGACACTACCACCCCGATGGATTACATTTTCACCATAAACCGTTATAAGAAAATGAAACATGTAGCCTATTTCTTTTATTCAATAAAATATTTATTGATTATATTTTCAAGTCTAACTTCGTTCTCTACTTGACACACTAACATATGATATCATTACACAAATATTATATCATAAGAAAAAACAAACAATGAAAAAAAAGACAATTTAAATTCCATAACAATCCATAAACATCTCCAAAGAGCATGTTCCGTGAGTATGAAATGTACAACTTTGATTAATGACACATTTCTGATATTTTTTCACAAAGTTAGATACCATTAAATCATTCTTAATCACATCTCCGGTGTATTTCGACAACACTTGCTGCATTGATAATCCGCACGCTCTATGACATAGATAAAAAATGCAATGGTGACCGCACACAGTGGACAGAGTGTTTTGAAGCTGATTATTATGATACAATATTTTTGAGGATCTGTCTTCTAAAAATGTTACGATGCTTGACGGGTAGAACTCGAAATCCGGAGAGAATCCATAAGAGTCAAAAAAGCTGGATTGACCATTCTCATCCAAAGTCAGAGCTAACCAGTGTTCCCCCGGCATGTGTGAAGGATGTGTGTTCACAATAAAGTAGGCCGGCCCTGGGAATTTGTCAGCGAGCAGCGGGAGCTGGTCGCACGGCCACACACCGCAAAACAAATCTCCCAGCAGATGATGCAGCAGGTTCTCAATTTCATGATTATTCATGTCTGATTAGATTAATAATAATCCACCAGCACACGCCTCTTTGAATCAATCTCTAAAATAGAGTCATAACAAGCGTAGATGATATGGTATGAGGCAACGGGTTTCTGAAGCGCATTTCCAATCTTAAATTCCCACTGGAAACTGGAAATAGAGCATCTGTGTCCTCACCCGGGTTAAGATTAAATGTGAATAGAGAGTATCCTTGATTAAATTCCTGACGTGTTATACTCAGTGGAAGATCTTTTAGATGTCGTCCTGTAGCCGTAAACAAGTTGTAATACTCTCTCACTGAATGACCTTGGTTAAAATTTGGCTGGAAGGCTTTAGCAGGAATTTGTCTGCCATCCTTACACAAAGCTAAATATTCCACATCAAAATGATTAAAGTCAAACGGATTGAGATCGCGTGTTCCTGTAAAAGCATCATGATCCAGTAATGCAATCACCACATACTTGGGAAAGACGCCTAAGAAAAGATTCTCTTGGTTGCATACCCTTGAATTTTCAGGGATGGAATATGTTTTTACATTCACACGTGAAAGTGGATACAGAGCATTTGCTTTCATTAAAGCTGAAGCGTGACCCAGTCGTACAGCTGGAGAGACAGTAACTTTTTTGATAAAAAGAGATGCTCCTAATATCCTGAGTTTGTAAGTGGAGTCTCTTGCTGCCATGAGACAAAAGGCATTGTTGGCTCTTGTAAGTTTAATTTTGAGGTCAACAGAGTTTAAAAGAAGTCTTTCACAGAAAAATATGTCTGCATGCAGGGGGCCTAGGAGATGTACCTCCCTGGAACTTTCCGTAAAGCCTGCTCTGCTGTTAAGACCTTGGTTAGGGCCGTTAGTTGTAACAATAGAGTTCAGAGCACCTGCAGTGTCTTTGAAAAAAAGACCAGAGCTAAACTGGCTTTTAAAGAATCCTCAGAAAAGTTTAACAATGTCTCAATCATGGCTCTATATGGATGTGTAGCGCTGGATTGTGAAATCAATCAATCTCCGAGAGTGACATCACACTGACTGAAGATGGTGTTTAACGGGTAGTTGATGAGCCCTACAGGTGCATCATCCGGCAGGTTTGTTCCATTCTCGTTAGTAATTTTCACTCTGAGATGCAACAGCGTATCGTTGAGATCTAGATACTTTTCTCCATCTCCCGGAATGAAAAACTCGATCGGCCCTCCATCAGTGATTGCTGATAAAGGCTGGATCTCGGTGTAAATTTTATCTTCAATAGATAGCTATGTCATTGGGGCAGAAAATAAGTCCAACTCTGCCAGCGTGCACTCTGATGATTTGTTATGTAAAAGAGCCATTATTTAAATATATCAAAACATGCGGATGACTTCCTTCCTCTTCGTTTGTCAGCTCTAACTGATCTCCTTTTTCGTGTTTGTCGTTGTTTTTTAACCGTCCTTAAACGATCACCAGGGGGTCTTGTTCTGGGTCTTTTGGATAAAACCATAATTCCTGAACCTTCTTGACCGTCGGTGTGTGTAGAACCACTCATTTTACTCACGGCTCTACCGATGACATCCGAAGCGATATTTGATGCAGCCATTTTAAGATGGGGTTTTGCAATAGCAAATCCTTTTTTAACCAGAGGGGATACGAAGCGGAATAATTTTGAAAATAATGATCCAATTCCATGTCCGCACATGACCGGGGCCCCATAAAACCCTGGCAGATAACCGCCTGATTGACTTACATAGTAATTTATAAAGCGATTTGGATCACGTCTCAGACTTAGCTGTGCCATGTTCTCTCTTGCCTGCTTGATGCAGTGTTGAAGGACCAGCGTAATATGAATGATAACCAATCAGTCTTAGAAGTTATATATATCTCTGTTTATACAAATAAAATTTATCTCAGGCTACGTTGTTATATCACCGGTTTGAAGTGTAGTCTTACGATGGTCTTACCATAGACGAAATTTACAGGAACATTTTGGTCCGATTTAATTTCTATATGGATATTTTCAATATGTCTTCTGGAGACTGGAAGGTAGTGGGCGGGGTTAAACGTCAGAGTAACCATATCACTGAAGTCGCCTTGTACTTTGACGGTCCGCAGTAAAGGCGCAAAAGTGTCGCCTACTATTTGTGGGCTGACCACGTCACTGTAACAGTATAGGTGATAGAAACCAGCCTTTATATCTGCCGGAAAAGGAGCCAGTTTTGGTTCAGAAACATGAATCCATTCCCCTGGTTTCACGCCCATCATATAAGCTAGAGTGCTGAAGAAGCGTATTTCATACGGACCGCTTGCTTGAAATGCAAATCTCTTTTGAACTTTGCTGAATTTAATGCGGATACCCGAGTTCATTTTTTTGAAAAACAGTTCCATCTCTGTCTCGTGTTGAATAGCGCTGTTATACTAGCCACTTCTGATCCTTTGCGTATTGATCTCCACATCCACAACCTTCTTCCATTCAAAGTAGGCATCATGATCCGGTAAATTATGCCGTGTATGAGGATATGAAATCTCTGCTAATGCAACCATCCATTGGCCTTCTAAATCAATATGTTGAGCTAAATTTACACGGAAACTCGAACTGGTATTATTTTTAAACACTTCCATGCTAGCATTAGAGGGAAGGGTAATGTAAAAACCGTCATCCTCTGCCTTACTGTCCATGATGCTGTATGAATCGTAAGGTTTTAGCACGCACCTATTTTATACGTTTCGTAGTTCATCAAACTTGATCCAACTGTTGAATTTCTCAGGCCAATTTTTCCAGCGTACAAAAACCTGTTTGACACCCTTGACGGTGCGTTGATTTAATATTTTCTCCACTTGACACATCTTGTCCTTAAATATTTTAACTTTTTGAAGTTCCTCAGCGTAAAAAGAACCTTCAATAGGTTCTCCATCCAAATCTTTGAGTTTGTATACAGGAGGAGATTGGGGTATCCGCTCATACACTGTAAACACTTCATCTGTAAAACTCTGTTTGTATTTTTTGTCAAACACTCCATGGACCTTGGATATTCTGACAAGATCCCCCTGTTTAAACATTGTCACTGAGTCCCTGCAATATCTGTTGGACTTGACATCATACAGATTCTGAAACACTTGAAAGGCATTTTCTGAGGTCACTTCCATTGGGCTCATCTTAATGCTGGTGTGGTAGGAATGGTTGTAGCTTCTAGTTAAATTTTGCAGGACGTCAATGTACCGCCGGGTGTTGTTAGCAGTAAAATATCTCCACATCCCTGTTTTTAACGTACGGTTAAACCTCTCAACCACAGAGGCTTTTGCTTCACTTGCTGTGGCAAAATGTTCAATACCGTGTTTCTCCATTAGAAGCTTAAATTTCTTGTTAAAAAATTATTTCCCTGCATCAGTCTGAAGTTTTTTTGGGACCTGACTTTCTTTAAAAACTGATTCAAAAGCCTTTAGCACCTCTGCAGCAGTTTTCCTCTTCAAAACACATACATACGCCCTCTTTGAAAAGATGTCAATGACTGTTAATAAATAATTGTAACCGTCATTTTCCATGGCCAGAGCTTGCATGTCACAGAGATCGGCTTGGAACTGTCTCAATGGTCTGGTGACAAAAACTCTGTTTCTCGGGAACTTTATTCTTGCAGGTTTATGTAGAGTATAGGTATCTTCTCCCGATAAAAAATCTTTAACTTTTTCAACCGTTATCTTCTTCCCCGTTTCATCTTGTATAACCCTCCTCAACCTTTCTAAACCCCCTAAACTTCCCGGATTTGATGGGTTGTAATATACATTTTTCATGATCCTTCTTTCAGACATCCCAGTTTTATGCTCACTCTGACGACTACTTGTTAAATAATGAAAAAAACAAACACCTGAGGGTACATTTATACTTTTTTTATTTTGTACCCGTATTTAATAGAGAAACAGAAAAAAAAAACACATTCAGATAATAAAGATCAATTCAAACATTGCAACCAAAACTGTTATATATGTATACCAGTAGAAAGCTGAGAGAAAATACAGAAAAGACAAAACAAGTCATCAATCATCTGAGATCGGATCGTAGCACTCTGAGACAGAGTTAAGCTGCTTGAGACAATCATTACCGCTCATCTTATCGTACATATCAGTGATTGCACTATGGAAGCCTTGTACCGATTTCAGTTCATATAAAACCGTCTCAGCAATCGTTTTCACTCTGAAGTCATCTGCTTGTATGCGTCGAAGTGTCAGAAGTTTCCGAATAGCAGGAAGGAGCTTGGGGTTTACGAGTCGTCACACGATGCGTTGAATGTTGACTTGGTAATACTCCTCCTCCAATATCTCCAGGCACTGATGCTGCTGTTGGCTCAGGTGGTTCGTTATGCACCCGTAACAGGTTTCTTTGACATAGTTCAAACAGGTTATGCTGAATAAAGGAAGTATCGCTGTTTTCACTGTATTGATGAGAGCGCTTGAGATCCAGCCGTCAATTTCATCACCCTGATTACTCTCCTCCTCCTCTGGTGAAGGCTGAGGGGCAGGTATCGGGTCTGGAGTTTGTGGGGAGGGTGAGTAGCTGATGGTTGCCTCGTCCTCCACGATCACCCTCTTGTCTTCAGGTTGGATATCTGTGTGTACAGACTCAGCCACGCATAGCGGTGAATAGAGGCCGGGTGAAGGCGGATGATATGATCTGAGGTTGTATCCTGTCGGTGTCCCTGAACTGAATAGGGACTCAAAGAGCTGCAATGATGAGGTGGCTGGTGAGTAGAGGTCTGGAGAAGGTGGATGATACGGCCCGGTGTTGAAGCTTTTATCATCATGATCAGGAGAGAAGACGGTCTCTTCTTGCTGGCTGTAGAGGTCCCAGTATGGTGTTTTCCCGTACGCTTGATACATTCTCAAGGTCTGCCGCCCACCGTTATGAAGAAGAAGAGTCTGTGAGCTCGCAGTTAGACCCTGATATATAGTGCAGGAAGGTGGGAGGGTCCTCAAGAAGGGGAGTGGGTCCTCAAAAGAGGGTGGGTCCTCAAAAGAGGGTGGGCTTTAGATCCACAACAGGGAACGTCAGGATTCTTTTCACTGACATAACATCAATCCAGCAGCGTGAATTTTAGAAAAGGTTGGAAAGACGCTGTCCAATTTCATTCATCTTCTCAACCCAAGCATCATACGGTAGAGCCAGCACAGTCTTGAATACACCGCAGTTCTGATTGAATGCCTCCAACACAAACAGATCTGAGGGGGTCGTCTGGTTATTCTTGCGTTTGCTTGCCTGAAAAGACCAGCGGCCATTTGCTGTGGTTTTTGACCCCCACACTGCACTAAAGAGAGGTTCTCTCGCAGCTATTTCAACATCGGAAGGACACATTCTCATCCTTTTTGCTGGTCGAGGAGAGCTTTCATCTTCATCCTCCCTTTCGTACACTGCGACTGATTCAGGGTAACACAGCCCAGTCGTTGTGGGTGAGAGTACACAGAGCCAATGATCCATTAAATACCTCGTCTTGATCCAATTGATACAGGCAGAGCTCTCCTATTTTGTACATGAAAATATACCCCCAGCTACCACTCAGGCCATATGGTTCCAAAGACCACTCTTCCTTCAGAGTGTCGAACGGAGGCCTTTGTACCTTGCATAGGTAATATGTTGATTTCTTCGGGGCATCCATTTCACGGCGCGTATGCCTGTAGACGGTTACTGGGGTTTCACACAGAAGAGATGTACGTCTTAGCTGACCTGAGGCCTGTTTTTCATCCATTGTTGTTGGTGAAGTTGAATCATCATCTGCAGAGTATGTTACGATAGGAATTCCGATAGGTATCTCAGACGAGGAAATAGATGATGTAGATGGTCATCTTGGCACATCTTGCTTTTCTCCCCGGTTTGATGAAAAACTCTCTTAACTCTAACCATTGTTCAACAAGCGTTCTTTTCCAGCGAATGCTGCAGGTAAATTGTTGTGTTTTCCGCTAGTATTTAAAACAAACAATGAAGAACGCCCCTCTGTTTTTTAATTTGTTGATTCTAGATTCGCCCCCTAATGACAAAATCCTATTAGCGCGCTTAGTTACGCCCCTTGGCCATACCCCCCGAGTCACCTCAGCAACAGCGCAGACGCGTTAATTCATTAAACAGTGGATGTGTATTGTCAGACAATGCTCCAGACTTATAGCCAGGAAAGTGCTATTTTCCTCTTAATTACTTTTTGACTACAGTTGGTGTGAAGACTGTCTGAGACAATACACAAGATGTCTGCTTTAATTCAATAAACAGTGACATGTCTGAGGACTTTATTTTTTTCAGTTTTTCAGCCACCAGAAGTCCCGCCCTAGGATGTCCCAGCCACCGGAAGTCCCGCCCTAGGATGTCCCAGCCACCGGAAGTCCCGCCCACCTGTCAAAATTTTCACACCTCGTTTGATTGAAGAATGTCCTTAATGTCTCTCAAGAGATTTATAAATCTGCAACAGCTGCAAATAATCTTAAATCACCTGAGTTTCCTAATCTGTTTTCTGCCTGCTATAATTCTAGGCAAAGGGGAGTAGCGATCTTAATTCACAAAAATTTTAACTTTACAGTATTAGACAGTTACAGATCCAGAGGGTAGATTTATAATAATAAAAATATCTATACATAACCAAAAGATATATATTGTCAGTATATATGCCCCAAATGTTGATGACCCCCCATTTTTCCATTCTTTTTTTTTTCTGCACTGTCTAAACACTTGGATTGCTCACTTCTTCTTGGGGGCGATCTCAACTTTGGTCTAAACGAAGAAATAGACAGGCGGAGTACAACAGGGACTCAGCGCAGTTGGCAATCAATAAATATAGTTAGACAGTACATGAGTGATTATGGACTTTGCGATGCATGGCGATCTCTTCATCCTAATCACAGAGAATATGCATTCTTTTCACATGTCCATCAATCTTACTCTCGTCTGGATTATTTCTTAGTCAGCAGCTCATTGTTGACTGACATTTCAGACACTGAGATACACCCTATAGCTGTCAGCGATCATGCACCTGTCTCCTTAACTCTAGTAAATAAAAAAGAAAGCCCACAAAGCAAAAACTGGAGGTTTAATACATCATTGCTTAAGGACGAAGAATTTATTAAATATTTAAAAAAAGAGTGGATTTCATATTTGGAATTCAATGATATCCCGGGGACATCAACATCTGTTCTCTGGGAGGCTGGGAAAGCAGTGATGAGAGGTAAAATAATCTCATTCTCATCACATAAGAAGAAAAAAGAAAACAAACGTATACAGGAATTAGAAGAAATCATTAAACTGCTAGATGCTTCCCAGGAAGAGGAAAAGTTGGGCAAACTACGTAAAGCCAAACTAGAATTAAATGAAATCATCAACAAAAAAAACCAAATTCTTAGTACAAGACTTCGTATACAAAACTTTGAACATGGCAATAAATCAGGTAGCTTTTTAGCTAACCAACTAAAAATAAAGAAAGAAAGAACAACAATATTTGCTGTAAAAGACTCGACAGGGAATACAGTTTATGATCCTGAAAGAATAAACAGCACTTTCAGAGATTTCTACCAAGCTTTATACTCACCACAGATAGACCCGTCAGATAATGACATTGATCAATTTCTGGATAAAGTAACAATTCCTAAACTATCAGATAATCAAGCGATGGCCCTGGATGTACCATTGACTTCAGCCGAAATCCAAGAAGCTCTAAAAAGCATGCCCAATAAAAAGGCTCCAGGCCCAGATGGATTCCCAACAGAGTTTTACAAAGAATTCTGGAATATTTTGGCCCCAATATTCCAAAGAATGGTCCAGGAAACTGAAACAAAGGGCAGACTTCCGCCAAATATAAATTTGGCCAACATCCCTCTCTTGTTAAAACCAGGAAAAGACCCAGTACTCCCTACCAGCTACCGACCCATATCCCTTATTAACGTCGATCTCAAAATAATCTGTAAAGCCCTCGCAAAAAGACTAGAAAAGGTTACTCCTCTCATAATACATCCTGACCAAACTGGATTTATTAAAGGTAGGCATTCATCCACTAATTCACGCAGATTACTTAATTTAATATATTATTCCTACAGTAAAAATATTGAGACCAATATATTATCTCTAGATGCAGAAAAAGTATTTGATGAAGTTAACTGGAAATTCTTGTTTGCAACCATGACTGAATTTGGTTTTGGAAGCTCTTTCATAAACTGGATAAAAATATTATACAGTTCCCCATCGGCATGTATTAGAACAAATAACCAAACATCTTCCCGCTTCTGTCTTCAGAGGGGCACCAGGCAGGGATGCCCACTTTCGCCCTCATTATGTGCTATTTGCATTGAACCACTAGCAGCAGCAATCAGACAAACTACAGATATTAAAGGCATAAAATGCAGGAATATTGAACATAAAATATGTCTTTATGCAGATGACGTATTACTCTTTCTCCAGCATCCGCAAACCTCTGTCGCTCAGGTGATTGGATTGATTAATTATTTCTCAAGAATTTCAGACTATTCTATAAATTGGTTAAAATCGACAGTTCTTCCAATTAATTGTTCTTTCAACAATTTTCCTAATATACAACTACAGTCGGGGAATATTACATACTTGGGCATTAATGTGTGATAGGTATTATTTAATCAATTCAGAGGTAAGGAAAGACATAGAGTCAGTTTTACTTGCAAGGGTAGCTGTGCACTACAGACTACGAAGTATTAGCCCCATCTCTCTTTATTTATACATGCTTGGTCACACAGTTCAAACATCATTCAGAGTGGGTGTGTGTGTGTATGTGTGTGTGTGTGTGTGTGTGTGGGTGTGTGTGTGGGGTCAGAAAGGTTAGGGTTCATGTGTCTTGATTTTAGAGAAAGGAGTGAGGATTGGTGCCAGTCCCTAGATGTTGCTGATAATAGCATAACTCATCCTTCTCTCTTATCTCTTTGTCTATGACATGTGGGGGAAGAAAGCACTTAGAGCAGACACAAGTGATAAACAATATAAAAAGTCGTAAAACCCTAACAGTTCCCCCCTGTTTTATCACGAATAAGTCATGAGTAAATACATGTAAAATGAAACACTCTGTGTAAGCACAAACCCACAGGACGGAAAACAGATTATTTTGTGGGAAACACTTACACCGCCAGGCGACCACCAATCATGGCAGAGTAAAACAATAACTAGAAAATTTCGGAAGAAATTTAGACGGGGCCTGCCTCTTGGTGCGTTTCGCTCCGACCAGAGCTTGCTATTTTTTTTTTTATTTCATTGTCTATGCTATTATCAGCTTAAAATATTACTAGTAACTCTGGAAGACTGAGGCTTTTATTTTGAATTTTTCAGTAAGCCTTATTTTAAAAGGCCAACACTGGGTGAGCTCCGATATTAGTGTGAAGCCCAGTTCTGAAATGATCTATTGTTCAAAATGCAAAGGCTTTTATTTTGTAGAGCATGTTTTGTCTTATTTTGAAAGTCCAGCATGGTTGTACTTTCAGGTCTGGGTTAGTTCCATTAGTTAAATAGAACCCGCTTGCTATTTAAAAATCATTTTCTATGCTCTTGTCAGCTCACAAAATCCATAGTAACTCTGGAAGACTGAGGCTTTTATTTTGAAAGTTTCAGTAAGTCTTATTTTAAAAGGCCAACATGGTCCTATTTCCAATACTGGGTGAGCTCCAACAGTAGTGTGAAGCCCACTCCTGCAATCATCTATTGTTTAAAGGCTTTTATTTTGTAGAGCCTGTTTTGTCTTATTTTGAAAGTCGAGCATGGTTGTCATTTCAGGTCTGGGTTCGTTCCATTAGTTAAATAGAACCTGTTTGCTATTTAAAAATCATTTTCTATGCTCTTTTCAGCTCTCAAAATCCATAGTAAGTATGGGGGGGTTGAAGCTTTTATTTTGAAAGTTTCAGTAGGCTTTATTTTAAAAGGCCAGCATAGTCCCATTCCCATCACTGGGGGAGCTCCAACAGTAGTGTGAAGCCCACTCCTGCAATCATCTATTGTTTAAAGGCTTTTATTTTTTAGAGCATGTTTTGTCTTATTTTGAAAATCAAGTATGGTTGTCCTTTCAGGTCTGGGTTATTTCTATTAGTTATATAGAACCTGCTTGCTATTGTAAAACCATTGTGTATGTTATTATAAGCTTTAAATAATCATTAGTAAGCATGGAGGGTTGATGAAAGAAATTGACCTTTAGGGTCAATCACTGTTGTCTGGGTGTTGAAACAGCAGAACATGCTGTTTAAGATCCCCACACAACATGGCCGCCATGTAGTTGCCTCCTATGAAGATGGTCAAAGGGTTAGGGGTCGGGTCAGGTTTAAGCCATAGAAATGACTGAAAATCAATGAAAGTCAATGCAAAGTCCTCAGAAAGATAGTAATCCATGCATGCGTGTGTGAGTGTGTGTGGGTGTGTGTGTGTGGGTGTGTGTCCCAGTGTGAGACACAGAGTGGCAGAAAGAAAGACAGAATCACATCCAGACATATACAGTAGGAGATACACAGAGCTATAAATAGAACAGTGAGGAATGAATCAGCCAATCAGCAAAGAGCGTCAGTGTAACTTGACACCTGCTGTTTCTCACTCACGCAGCACCTCTCTCTCTGTCTCCCCTGGTCTAGGCTTTATAACATGGAGGCGCATGCTCCTGAACAACTGGCCATAACTCGGAAACCGTAGGGGCGATCGATGTCATTCTTGGACCGTTTTTATCAGAACGGACAGGGGATCGAGAATATTAACACACTTTTGTTGAAAATATAATAATAAAGACATAACACTGGGTGAAAAGAGAGGGAAAATGGAGAAAAAGGCAAAAATTCCTGAACATGCTCCCGAACAAAGTCTAATATCTCGGAATCCGTACATGGTATTTGAAATTTTTTTAAACTGTGGGCGACAGCTATCCTTCGTCCCCAATCGTGGAGATTTTCATAGCTCTATGTCATTCACAGTATAAAATATGATTATGGAAATAAATGGTGTCACTCATGGATTACAGGTCAAGCTCTCATTGAAAATACATGGGAGAAGGCCTACAGAATTCCTGTGAGTCTTGGTGATCGAGGGTGTTTTGACAGAAATCTATGAGACTTAGAACAATTTTGAAAGTATTGTGTGAAAGCAGAGGCCCGGCCCTACAATCTGACCGAAAATTGTGGCTGTAGAGCGAAATTTGTGGCCGTGAGGGCCAGTTGAAACTCATTTTTCCTGAAAAAAATCCCCTCTTTTTACACTCTAGTAACTGCCATCTCCACTGTAAAGAGTGTGATTTTCTCGCAAACTTTGTGTCGCTAGGTGTCTAATTTTAGAGAAACCGCAGCAGTTATCAACAAACCGTTTTCACTTCTGAAGAACCGGCGGATTTTTCTACAAACTGAAAGTCAAACTGTGTTTCTAGGTGAAAGTATGGCGATACAGCAGAGCCTCAAAAACAGTGAATTTTGAGGATTCCTTCCGCCCCTGACTCCATTCATTCCTATGGGATTTTGGGGCTCGGTTTTTCGTTAATTACGTCGCCATAGTAACTCGAAACGCCAATAAAAGTAATAGGACACCTCACGGGACCGAGCCGGTCGTTTTGATGTATATATTGTGGGGGTGCACGCAGCGGTTCGGGCCGCATTAATTTTGACGGAAGAAAAATAAAGATATAAAGAGACCAGTTTAGAGGTGAATAGTAATATGCATTGCTATGGCAGGCCCCAATAATGCAAAGAAACAAAATGTAAGAATAAAAAGTAAAAGAATTAAAACAAGCCTTGTTCATATCATCATTGCACTTTTTCTCACTTCACTTAAACAGCAACTTTTTTCAATTTTCTGCTATAAGGTCATTTTATGAAGTACAATTATGAATACACTCAAGCATGGAAGATATATTCATTTAGAACATGTCATCATAATCATCTGCTTTTGGGTTTAATGTGGTGTCAACATTTACACACAGTATTTAAAGAGTATATGGGTGTTATCACCACTTAAAAGAGTTTGTGCTTTATGACCCTAGACCGTTCTCGGGTTCAGAGGTGAGAAGGTTACCTAGGAACAACATCTGCTCTTCCAAAGGCATCACCCTAACAAATGGCCTTAACCATTAAACTTCTGATAATGGCTTTTACAGCTTCCTCCACTAAACGATGTTCAGGGGAGTGAGGTAACCCAAAGGTCATACACTTTGGAACACTTAATAAAATAATTTTCATTACAACTCCTTCCTTCTGATACTGAAAGCAAACAGTTTTTTCCTCAAAGAAAACAAATTATTACAACGGCGGAAATGAACACATTTCAAATTTGTGCCATAATGATAGATATCAAGCAATAAACATGAAAGTTAGATAAAAGCATCCAAGATTTCCTCCTCAGAGTCAGTTTCACTGTCAAAGTGGGAGAAAAGAATTTGGCTGACCCTTGCTGTCGAGGCAAAGGAGCGCCTAGTAGCCACCAAATATTAAGAAATTAAGGAGAATAAGCATCATGGCGCATGTTTGACTGTCTTTCTGTTGCAGACGTCACCAGTCCATCATCCAGAGAAAGGTTATGTGCAAATGTGTAGAGGTCTTCTATGTGTGTCTCACTGTGGTGTGTGTGCAGTGAGGCAAATGACCTTATGATTTCTAACTTTCAAGCAATGCGATGGCCTTAAGTAGATTCTGAAATAACGTTGCACTGCCCAAGGGATTATTGTGACCTTGTAAGAACAGTGTTTTTCAACCACCTCTTCAATCACTCGCCAGTGATCAGCTTACAGTTCTTTATCTTGTGGTGGTCCGCTGTCCTCACACCTTTCAGGCCGTGGATGATCCAGTTGGAAGATGACTCGTGTCCTGGAAGCCAGATGAAGCTGGAGGAGCTGGAGCTTTCCTGCAGCTTTCCTGGGTGTCTAGTAGGATCTGATATGGGCCATTCCAGCCCTGGACTTCTTGTGTTTTCTCCTAAATTCTCTGACCAGAATCCAGTCGCCAGGAATAAAGGACTGGAGGGTGGAAGTGGCTGTTTCTGGTAATGCAGCCTTCACCATCTGTGAAACTTGAGAAAACACAGTGGACAGGTTTTGACAGTAAAACAACATCCTATCTTCACACAAAGATGTGGAAAAAAATTGATCTTGGAAATATCTCCATGTTACTTTATTCTGACATTCCCCCCTGTTGGCGCAGGGTCCAACCCATGCGACAATCCAGCAAAAGGTTTAAACAAGAATGTTCTTGTAACCAAGATCACATTACATAGAACCAAAGAAATGAATTCTGACATAACTATGTGTCACTATGAATTTAACAAAGGCAGCATAAAGAAAATCCAGATGGTTTTAACTGTAACTCAGTTCCATTAACAACTAAACACAAACTTCAGTCGTTGTATAGTTCATCAATATTTCACTTAGAAAGTAGTCACATATCATCCTGATTTGTCTTGTATGAAGAAAAGTTTTAGATTAATGGACATCTAATGTAATTTGGATGAATAAACCCTACAAATTCAAATCTAATAAATAATTCCAACCAAGTATAAAGTCATGACTCTGATTCTTTATCAGAAATATATTCCTTACCTTTGGCATATCTTGAACTGTCAGTTGGCTTAATGGTACCAGGGAAACTTTCAATCTAATAAATCATCAATGATTATGTATGCAAAACATATTCTTCAAACTAGTTTAAACTATTTAATTAACCTTTTTATAGTAAAACACATAAATCTAAAAGTCATGCTACATCCAAAAAAACATGTTATTAAGGCAACAATCACTACAAGCATTTTGATTCTATTGTCTCTTAAACAATGTTAAAACTCAGGAAGGGAGGTGCTGAGCGTTACCATGACAGCAAAGGCATGAACCAACCTGGTAGGTGGGCGGAGTCAGGCAGAACTAACCTCTGATTGACAGCCTATGGGCGGACCCACAGTTTATTCATCCCATCCCACATTAGTGTAACTTAAACTGCAAAACTGTTAACATGCACCTACCTCAGAAACAAGCTGCTTCTTAACTCTCCTGAAAACTCAAAGTTTTAATCAATCTGAGATTTAGAAACATTATTCTAAACATGGATTATTGTTTCATGCAACATATAAACAAACATTCATTCCAACAAAACAAAGACAAAACATCAAAGACAAACAAATGGCCAAATTTGAAGCTTCAAGAATTCAAAGAAATTTTTAACAATCTCTTTTCAGAATATGTTTTCTCAGCCATATCTTTTAATGCTATAATTGATCAATTTTGTTATGACAATCTTCAGGATCCTTTTTTAAAAAATGAGTGCACATAGTCCAAAAAATCTCAAAGTATTTAGAAACACAGCAACAGTTTTCTCTTAAATTAATCCAAATTTATTGATGCTGAAACCTTTTTCTAATTCTTTGTACTGTAACTCTATAATAATAACTACAATCCTGAGAGTTATTGTTATAATTCTCTTTTTGTTTGACTCAATTTGATCACAGCTGTATTGCAGAATTTCAAGTTAAATGCAAAGAAGTATTTTAATTCAATTCAATTCAAATTCAAAGATACTTTATTGATCCCCGAGGGGAAATTAGAAAAGTCAGCATTGACATTTTTATGTTATACCCAAACTAAACAAAACTGCAGTGTTTGACTTAATCAGAAATTAAGATAAGAAGCTTGTCTCCAAACTGGACTTTTTCCCACATAATGTTTCAAAAAGAACAAACAGCATTTTCTTTAATTTGGCTATTTAAATTTTGAGAGTTGGGGAAAACTTATTACTAGAACCCCTCTTTAATAATCCACATGCTGATAAATGTTCCAATATTTTATCTCTTAGTAATCTGAAATTACCTTGTGTACCTTTGTACTCCTATGTATTCTTTTAATCTTTAAACCCTAAGAAATCAAACAAGGAGACTGGAGTTTGAGCCGACCATCCTCTTACTGTTAAGAGAGCCTTTATTTCTTTTCTTTTCCTAAAATAAAGGATTTTACTTGTCTTGATTCTGTTATAAAAATCCTAACCTTGGTTCCAAAACTAAACTCTTCAACCCCAATCTGTGTTCCCCAGAGTAGAAATTTTGAGTATTATTGCATTTCAAAGCCACCAAATGACTGGAACTCATCATTGGCTTAGATCTGTTTTAATAAGTAATCAGTCTACCTTTAATTAAATATTATAATTTCATGGACCCAAAATCTATGGCTTACGGGCTTCAGGAGTCCAGGAACCACAAGTTGAGTACTACTGCATTGAACAATGGTGTTAACTTTCTGCAAAGATTGAAGGCTAAATATATTGTTTCTGCTTGGACCATAATCAGATTTAAAATTATTAGTTCACAGCTCCTAATTTACCTCAGATCATATTTGCTTCTAACACAGTTCATAAGAAGCTTCAGACAAACATTTTGCTAAAAAGCCAAAAACAAAACAAAAACCAGATCTGTTTTAAAATAAAGAAAAAGCATGCTTAAAAAACTTGTTACTGTGGTGGAAAATAACTCCACGGTTCTGAAGGCCTTTTCATGCAGAGTCTTTTAGGAAACATGAGATTAGTTTAATTTTTGTGTGGTACCACTGTCCAATCAGATTCTTTCTAAATAACCCAATTTTTCATTCTCATTTTAAAGGTTTGTTTCACCAAGGAAAATGTGTTTAACAAAACCAATTACTCTCAAAGTTTTAAAAGTTTTAGCTGGTGATATCTTAGAAAACAACTAGTGTTTTAATATTTCTATGCAACACAGAACTGATTAGGTGTCCTTTCCTTCCCCAAAGGGAGAAAAAAGAACCTGCAGAACCAAACCTTTCATAGTTTTTTGTCAGGACCTGATATAAGGTACAGTGTAAATCAACACGCTGCATGAATCAGAAGAGGGAAGAAAAAACCTAATATAACCTCTTCCCAGCAGCTGCTGTGAAAAACAATGAATTTGTACTTTCCATAAGCGTCAGTTAACACTTGCGGACAAAAAACTGCACCAAACTGTAAATACTGTGTCAGAAACTGTATGAAGACCATCTGCAGTAGAACTAAGCCTGTTTTAATGAGGTCTCTACCCATTAGATTTATGGAATACAAACTCTGACAACAGAAAATAATATCTGAAGGAGAAACCCATCAGGTTTTACGCATTCGCTGGGTTTTAAAAATACTCCTTCATAAGATCTGTCCTGAGAATAACATAGAAACACTTAGTTACTGCTGAGTTTTGGAGATGTTGTAACTTCCTCTGCTTTTTAATAACTTTTAATAACTATAATAATTGACCCTGAATATTCCACGACGAAAGAGAACTTGTTTCTCTAAAAGAATTAACTGGAAAGTATCAAATGAGTTAAGTTATCACCCTTTTAAAGATACTTTTCTAACCCTAAAATAATATTTTAACCCGCTATATCTGTCAACGTCAAGCAAGCGTGTCACATGAGCAGTGGTTAATAAGCGTTCTTCATTGCAGAAAATAGGAAAAGATTTATGCAAATGTGTGTGTGTTTGTACGTTACCTCCATCAGTTTCTAAATCGCTCCAGAGTCAGACTGTCAGGCACACAGTCCTCTATCAGTCCAAAAAACAACCAGGCCCTTCCCAGGTCTGTTGGTGAGACATTCAATCATTCTTTGTCCACTTTAACTTCTCCAGGAGGGAGAAAGAAGAAACTTTGCTCCGGTTTCTCTTCTGCCCGCATAAGATGATTTCAATATAAATCCAGTGTATCGCTCTTCTGGCTCTTGCAAACAGCATGGATCGTTGTCCATCTCAGTGGGTCCAGACTTCTTCTGAGTTTCGTTTTTTGTGGAAATTCACACTGTGATTTTCAACATGCAGGCAGACAGGAAGGCAGATCTCTCTCTTTCAGGCCGTGCTGGAGAAGCGTCTCTGGCGGAGTAGCCATGGAGAAGGGCAGGTTTCTAAAATCCAGACTCAAAAACGCAGATGTTGAACTCAAATCCCATATATGTGTGTATTTGTGTGTGAGAGAGGCAGAAGAAAAGTTTAGTATAGGTTCAGATTTTGCACAAATAAATATTATCAGTCAGTCAGTCAGTTGTCCCCCTGTCTGTCACTTCCTTCCACAACATGAACTATACTCCTTTCTAAATCAACTTTCTTTTCGCATCTCTAATGTCCCTTTTCACTTTTTTACCTTCTTTTCCGACTGATCACAATATTTAAGACAAACGAAACTTCCTTCAGGAAAGTTTTAACTTTTTTTTTTACTCATTTATACTCAAACTTCCACAATGTAAAAAACCAAACTTATCTTCCAAATTAAAGCACATTTAACACAATCATCCCCACTTTGATGTTTAGGAGATGATGGTTAATGTGTAATAAAAATAGGAAGAACAATAATATAGCACTCACACGGTTAATATTTTAACATATTTATGTCCCTTCAGCAATATGTATGGTCGACCTAGCTCAGTTTATGAGATCTCTTTATTATTTAACACTTAATTTCATTCCCTTCCGGCGGAATGTTACCAACCAAATTATCCAGTTCACTTTACGGCGCCTAGTCGTCTCTGATCTCCTTGCGGCGAGATCCTACCTAAATTTATCACTATTTCCTTGCGGCGAAATAACACCTTTCCAATGCAGTGTCCTTACGGCGACACACTACCAAACGACTTTTAAGTACTTTTCTTCTTTCATTTATATAGCGCTTAATCTTATCTCACGTACTGTATTTTAAAACTGTCTCACCTCTGAGTTGACTTTCAGGTGACTCTGTCAGATCTCCCGGACCCGCCCGGCATCGAGCAAGACAATAATCCACCGGCCAGATGCGAACGTCACACACCGGGACTTTCAGCCACCAGGCCTAGATGCGGTTGTGCGGCAGCGCTTAACTTGACGTCAGGCTGTTCCCGGAGATCTGCCAGTCACTGCAAAGAAAGATAAAATCAGTTTAGTTCTTATAATCTCCGGCTCGAAGGACCAAATTAATGATAGGTATTATTTAATCAACTCAGAGGTAAGGACAGACATAGAGTCAGTTTTACTTGCAAGGGTAGCTGTGCACTACAGACTACGAAGTATTAGCCCCCTCTCTCTTTATTTATACATGCTTGGTCACACACAGTTCAAACATCATTCAGAGTGGGGGTTTGTGTGTGTGTGTGTGTGGGGTCAGAAAGGTTAGGCTTCATGTGTCTTGATTTTAGAGAAAGGAGTGAGGATTGGTGCCAGTCCCTAGATGTTGCTGATAATAGCATAACTCATCCTTCTCTCTTATCTCTTTGTCTATGACATGTGGGGGAAGAAAGCACTTAGAGCAGACACAAGTGATAAACAATATAAAAAGTCGTAAAACCCTAACAATGTGTCTCCTAGATTGGCACATTTAACAAAACTAAACCACATCCCGCTCTTAAAAAAAGTGCAAGATGATCTCGCTAGATGGAAATCTCTACCCATATCACTCATGGGCAGGGTTGCTTCAATAAAAATGATGGTCTTGCCAAAAATCAATTACTTATTCTCAATGATTCCGAATAAACCGTCATCTGACTGGTTTAGATCTCTAGACTCCTCCATCACTAAATTTCTCTGGAAAGATAAGCCCCCACGTATTAGCCTAAAAACACTACAAAAGACCAAAGATAAAGGAGGACTATATCTGCCTAACTTTCATCTTTACTTCTTAGCTAACAGTCTACATTACATCTCAAAATGGTTTAAACACAGTCCTCTAGATGAACCCTGGCTAGACGTAGAACAGACACTATGCAATAATATTAAGATTTCAGATCTACCATTTATTAGCTCAAATATAAAACGGCATGTATGCTTCAAAAGCCTCAACGTCAACACCTCTGTGACAGCATGGTGGGAATATCTAAAAATGACAGGGTCTTCACTAATCCCATGCAGACGTACACCCATCTGGAACAACCCTGACATCCTACAAAAAAATAATATGATAAATTTTCCATATTGGAGGAGTAAAGGAATTGAATACCTGGAACATATATTTGAAGGAATTCAGTTCATCCCATTTAACAGATTAATTATACAATACGGGATGGACAAGAATACATTTTTAGAATATCAGCAAATTACATCGATAATAAAAAATAAATTTAGACTTAACGTTGGGTTACTGTTGGATGGGTGTGAGGACTTGTTATCACTCATGTAAAAACCTTGGGTTGGAAGGCACCTGCACTATGCCTTCCTCCCTGTGTGTGTGAGATCATTGTTATCTCTGTGTGAACCAGCCTCCTTTCCGTCTCACACACATACACCCTGTCTGAACTGTCTGTTGAACTGTGTATATAAATAAAGAGATAGGGTGTCAAAACTTTGTAGTTTCACTGCAAAGTGGGCTACCCTTGTCACAAGTAACTCTGACTGTATCGTTCTTACCTCTGAGTTGACTAAATAATACCTAACATTTATTGGTCCTTCGAAGCCGGATTAATTCAATAACCTTATTTCTCTTTGCTTTAACAGTGACTCTGGGATCCGTGGGGGAAGCCTGACGTCGAGCGAAGCACCGCTGCACAGCCTCCTTTAGCCGGAGTGGCTGAAAGTCCCGGTGTGTGTGAATTCACACCTGGCCAGTGGGTTATTGCCTTCCTCTGCGCGGGGTGACTCTCACAGGGTCCAAAGAGTCACCAAGAAGTCAACTCCGAGGTGAGACAGTTTTAAAATACAGTTCATAGGAAAAGTACTTAACAGTCGTTGGTAGTGCGTCGCCGGTAAGGACGCTGCATTCGAATGGTTTTATTCCACCGTGAAAGGGATAGTGACAAATTTGGTACAATTCCGCCGTGAAGGGGATTAAAGAAAACGACTGAGGATTATTCTCCTGGGAGGGAATAGAGTAAGCGCTATATAAATAAAAGAAGAAAAGTACTTAAAAGTCGTTGGTAGTGCGTCGCCGGTAAGGACGCTGCATTGGGATGGTTTTATTCCACCGTGAAAGGAATAGTGACAAATTAAGGTAGGGCCCCGCCAAGAAGGGGGCCAAATAAAACGACTAAGGGTTATTCCCCTGCGAGGGAATAGAATAAGCGCTATACAAGTAAAAAGAACGGAGTAAATTGAGCTCATAAAATAACACCAAGTTAACTTAGAAAAATTACAAGGTACCTGAAACTAACTGTGTGACTGTGTTGTGTGTGTTTGGAGGACTAAGCATTTTAATAGAATCATAGCAGGATTCTGCTAGTCCTGTGTTTTCTTTTGCCCAGATTAAAACTACGTACTGGTGACTTTGGAGATTCAGGTCGGATTTCATTCCAGAAAATTAACACCGCTGCGAATTAGTCGCAGTAGAAGGGCGTGTTAATGTCCTCTCCTTAAAGTCTCATGCCAGTGACCTTTTATCTGGGACATTTATACTACAATTAAACTAACATAAAACATAATGGGGAAGAAACAAAGTAAACTAATTGACTTAGAAGGGGAGGTAAAGTTTATGGAGAACTATGTAAAAGGAGCAGGTATGATCTGTCATAGATGGAATAGAAAATAAAAAACATGGGTTTTTGGGCAAATTAGATACAAAGGATGTCTTAAAATTACAAGGGGATCTAAAATTAGCAATAATGAAAACTAAAAAGAGAAAAATAACAAAGAACAATGGGGAAAGAACAGAGAAAAAGCTCTGATTTAACAGAAATATGTACACGATGGCATAAAAATACGGATTTTCAGGTAACTTAATTATCACTGAAATCCTAAAACTACACGGGGATCTTAAACTGGAGATTATGCATTCAAAAGATTCAAGAGACAATAAAAAACCTTGCCAGATTATAATTTCAAAGGGGACTTTTCAGTCCCTGAGTTCACACAGTTGATAAACAGATTAAAACAAAAAGATGAATTAAAAAAACAACAATAAGAGCAGCTTTTAACTGACATAGCCATAATACTGAGGCCTTAAGAAAAGCACAGGGAAAAACTTTCAGCTTAACTGAAAACAAATAAAGGGGGGGGGCGGACCGCCACCCATCCCAGGTTAGATTATAAAGACTAAGAGATGGTTTTAGAGGACGTGGTAAAAGAAGTTAAAAGAGGAGGTGACAATGTGGACAACATGGAAACTGTCCAACTGGACAACCCAGTGAACAATGACTAGAGAAGAGAGAACACAATGTTGTTAAAGAAGTAATCTGAAAGTAAAAGATTTTGTAGGCAAGCATTAGTGAGAAACAGGTGCTTTAAAAATCATTCTATGGTGTTATACTACCAACAATATCATGATAAAATGCAAAAGATTCATTTTACAGGGAAATAATTCCATATTTGGCTCAGATTGTTTGCATTCTTGATTTTTCCTCTTTGAGAGAAGTTAAATTTCAGCTCTGTGAAACGACCTTGACAAAGAGATGCAGCTGCCTGAAAACAAAGATAAAACTTCTGCAAACAGCAGAAGCCTGTCTCTGCTGAAAGGTCTGAAAAAATTTTAACTCTACCCTGCATGTGTCAAACTCAAGGTCCGCGGGCCAAAACCGGACCCCAGAAGTTTAGTGATTCTCTAGAAGTAGAGCCTTTTAATATGGTGATTGTGTGCTTGAATCTGCCTTTTGAAAATGTTTTGAATCTTGCTCTTTATGTATAAAAAAAAAAAGAAAGAAAAGAAAAATTGGCTAAAGTCTGCAGACACAAAATGAACCTGGATTGAAGCTCTAACTAAGTTTATTTAATCTGAGATCTTCTCCAAATGCAACAGTATATGTCAGTCTACATGAGATACTAACAACTTCACCTACTGGTATAATATAAAGATCTGATTGAATATGTGAAACAAACAATGATGAAAGTTTTTCAACAGGTGATGTTCATCCAGGAGGAAGACAGTGTTCCTAGGAAATGCAGCTCATTCATTAACAATCAATTGTTCTCCTATAGGTGGAAGTTTTGCTGACTAATCATAGGCTGGATCTATGAAACATTATGAGCACAGAACAAATGACCAAGGTTCTGACTGACTTATGAACCTCACTGACCTGACAATGATAACATGACACCCAACAGACAACACCTTTAAGGTGGACCCACTAAGACCACCTTATTGATTCTTGGTGAATAAAAAAAAAAAGAATTGAAGCGTTCAAAACAGACCTAGTGGAAACAAAGGGGTTATGAGGAAACAATGTGCATTTTAAGAATAATAGAAGTCAAATTATGTTCAAATTTTTGCAAATAAAAATTACTCTGACAGAAAAATAAGGAAGTAGTGTGTGAATGTGTGTGAATGGGAATGACTGATTTCATTGTAATGCATCTTTGAGGGACCTTAAAAGCGCTAATAAAGGTCTGATGTTCTGATGATCTTTGCCAAATTTATATCTTAATAAGGTTTCCAGAATCTTTTCCGAAAAATCATATAAAGATGGCAAAGGTTCTACCTGTATTGAAAATACTGATAACCATAAGAAAGTTCATAGATCTGTCTTCAATTTTTCACAATTCTTGTACAAACAGGTTATTTAAACTTTCATGTGGCCAAATGTCTGTGTTTGACTTTCTGTTTTTGTGAAATAAATGTCTGTTTCATGTTATGTAAAAATTAGAGTCCTCAACATACCATAATAATATTAGGTCAGTTCTCTATGGTAAAACAAAAAGATTTTAACAGATGTTTAGACTTTTTCCAGTCAGGTTCAAAATGATCGAATTACGCTCAAACTTAACATAAGATGAAATTAACCTTAACAGAATTACTGGATTGGACTGAAATAGATAAAACTTTAGTTAATTGAAACAAACTTTAGTTACTTGAATTAAATACAAAGCTGACTGAAACTGTATGTTGTATCTATAAAACTGGGTAAGATAAACTAAGATTATAAGATATAATATGCCCTTCATTTTTTGTGTTCATCAGTGAGTGAGTTTTTATTTTTTATTTTTAATAAGAACTAAACCAAGCATTATTTATAATAATAGCAACTACCAAAAATATTGATCTCATTTTTAAATGTAATAAGGACTTACTTTATAAAATATGATAAAAAAGAATAATAAGAATTTGGAAAAACAGAGGCTTTAAACCTCTGCAGGAACAGCACTGACACTGTCAAAGGTAGATCCTAATACAGGAATCTGGAAGCTCATTCTGGCGTGGACAGTCAAAGTTCATCCAAGGATACATTTAGATGAGGCAGAGGGACAAATACAGGGCTTAGCTGAGAGCAAAGAGAGCAACATGCATCCTGTCCTATCTGCTGTCCCACCTGAACTGTGGTCCCAATCATCAACTGATGTAGGGCTTATAAAGGGGTTCCCACCATACAAGGTTAAACTAATATCTGAAAAAAGACTATTAGTCCGTCAATACCCCTTAAAGCCAGAAGCTGAAGAAGATACTAAGCCAATAATACAAGATATGTTGAAGTCAGGAATATTAAGAGAAGCACCTGACGCTACATGCAAGGCATATCACACTGACATCGCTATTATTATCACAGCCAAACATAACTCTAAAAAGATGTGCCTTTTAAATCCAAGTACTCTAATACCTACTGCAGAAGATGGAAAACCACATTCTTATAAAGCAAAAGTTGAAGAAGACACCAAACCCAGACAAGACATTTCTCAAACCCTTATACCAGATTCATGTGTTGTGTTTGTAGATGGCTCAGCATCTAAAGATGAATATGGAAAGAATAGAGTTGGTTATGCAGTAACAACCATCGATAGGATAATAGAAGCTAAATCTCTACCCAATACATGCTCAGCCCAAACAGCAGAATTATATGCTGTAGTAAGAGCATGTGAATTACATGAGGGACAAATACTTACTATATACACAGACAGCCAATACGTGTTCGGATCAGTACATCACCATGCTAAGATTTGGCAAAATAGAGGTTTTAAAACATCATCAGGGACAGAACTAACTCATTTCAACCTATTAAAGAGAAAATGTCAGATCTGCTATTTATAGACACGGACGTGCTGAAAGACGCCCAACAGTCAGCACCCAAGACAGAAATAAAGGCCTGGCTAAAGAGAGGAGCACAGAAAAAAGATGACATCTATCAGATAGAAGATAAACCAATCCTCCCATAAAAGTTATACAACACAGCGGCTACAGTGACACATTGGGAAGATCCATGTGTCAAGGGGGGAATATGTCACATCTGGTAAAGCATTAATGCTACACTATAAATATTTCTGACTATGCAAATCATTTTTGCAGATTATGCATAATTTGTTGCAAACACGGGGGAAGAAATATTGCCTAGTTGTAATAGATGAACCTAGTGACACATTTCTTCCCCACATATGGTATCCCACAGATTATAAGGTCAGATAATGGAACTCATTTTGTAAATAAATTAATAGAACTAAGTTCTAAAGCATTAGGGTTTCAGTTAAAGATTAAGGAAAACAATGGAAGAAACAGGGAGGCCATGGCCCGGATGCCTATCCCTGGTTAAATTATGGATGAGAATAACTCCAAATCAAACTGGTCTTACTCCATTTGCCACCTACTGTACATCATTGTATAACTCCACCCACTGTGTTCTGAGTCTGAGATCACGTGACACCAAGTTGCTGATATAAATTTGTATTCTCAAAGAAATGGTACATGGCAGACCGTTTTCTCTGCCCTCTGACATGAATGAAATAGAGAAAGCACAACAGGAACCTTCATTAGCTGAGTGGATGAATAAAATGTTGCAGACAAAAGAAGAACAAATGTCCAGTGGTCTGCCGATAATCTCTGCTCCTATCCCACAGAATGAGGCCTGGAGACCTGGTCCTGATTAAGACACTCCACCGGAAGGATTGGAGCACTCCTTGGTGGAAAGGGCCGTTTCAAA
This sequence comes from Girardinichthys multiradiatus, assembly GCF_021462225.1. Lineage (NCBI taxonomy): Eukaryota > Metazoa > Chordata > Actinopteri > Cyprinodontiformes > Goodeidae > Girardinichthys > Girardinichthys multiradiatus. The sequence goes on along the minus strand of NC_061806.1, from coordinate 509,631 downwards.
TACTCCTGACAACGCCCACAGCTCTGAAAATAGCAGAGAGGCCTTCCTGGATCCATAAAAGCCACTGTAAGCCAGTTTTGCCATTACAGGAGCCAAACCAACCGACGGGGTAGCAGAGGAAGTCCGGGTTCAAAGATGGCCCAGCGTCTCAAACCGGTGAAGAAAACAGCTGATCTGCGCCCAATTATAAAATGGCTCTCTGTAACATGTGGACAGGACTGATAAGCCTGAGCTTAATTCTGGTAGCAGGACTCTTTCTCTATCTAAAGCAGGATCCACAGGAGGTGATACCGAACCAGAAGAGATGGACATCAGATGGGACCCATCTCAGAACACTGACGGAAGAACATGACGCACATCCATTCCTACAGAATTTCTGGTATTGTTCATGGTGGCATATGCAACACTGAACCAGGTAGAAATGCACGAAAATGAAGGGGACGATTATGATGACATGTTGTAAATAAATCACATCAAAAGCCTGAGTGTACTCATACATTGTATTTCATAAAATAACCTTACAGCAGAAAATCGGAAGAAGTTGTTGCTTAAGTGAAATGAGAAAAAGTACAATGATGACATAAACAGGGCAGATTTTTTAATTCTTTTATTTTTATGATTTCAAGTATTATTCTTTTATTTTTATGATTTCAAGTATTATTCTTTTATTTTTATGATTTCAAGTATTATTCTTTTATTTTTATGATTTCAAGTATTATTCTTTTATTTTTATGATTTCAAGTATCATTCTTTTATTTTTATGATTTCAAGTATCATTTTATTTTTATGATTTCAAGTATTAATCAACATTTAACTTTTAATGGTCGCCGAGGGCGGCGGGGCCGTATGAGTATTTCCCACAAAATATAATCTGTTTACCGTCCGTGGGTTTTCGCTCATACAAAGTATTTTTCTTACTCGTTTTTATATTAAATGTTTTTACTTGTGATAAAAGGAGGGACTGTTGGATGGGTGTGAGGACTTGTTATCACTCATGTAAAAACCTTGGGTTGGAAGGCACCTGCACTATGCCTTCCTCCCTGTGTGTGTGAGATCATTGTTATCTCTGTGTGAACCAGCCTCCTTTCCGTCTCACACACATACACCCTGTCTGAACTGTCTGTTGAACTGTGTATATAAATAAAGAGATAGGGTGTCAAAACTTTGTAGTTTCACTGCAAAGTGGGCTACCCTTGTCACAAGTAACTCTGACTGTATCGTTCTTACCTCTGAGTTGACTAAATAATACCTAACAGTTACAAACGCCATCAAGTTTACTAGAGTTCCTAAAACTCAACGCCCCCAAATTAATGTCTAAAATATACAGGACCCTGTCTAATATAGATGAATCAATTTCCCTTCCTATTACGAAATGGGAGGTGGACTTATCAGTTAACTTTGACGAAACATTCTGGTCTCAGATATGTTCCAGAACTTTTAAACTGACAAGTAACCCCAGTTTGAAATTTATACAATATAAAATCCTTCATAGAGTATACTATGCAGGTCAAAGGATGTTCAGGATGGGCTTGGCACCTTCCAACATTTGCTTACACTGCACAAGCAATATACCAGATAATTATATCCATGCACTATGGTTATGCACACCTGTTCAGAGGTTCTGGTGCCTGATAGGTGAAGACTTATCACAGTGTCTGAGATGTAATATTTCACCTTCCCCTTCACTTTGCTGGTTGGGCAACTTTGAAGATGTCATCATAGAGACAAATTCAGTTCACATGGTTTTCACTGCCTTATGCATCGTTAAGAAAACTATCCTCATGAACTGGAAAAATAAAAACCTTCTTAATATTAATCAGTATAGAAATTTTCTGTCGGATTATATAAGCCTTGAGACAGCCTCTGCCTCCACGTCAGATCAGTCTCTCTGGGCTCCTTTAATCGGCTACATCACCTAGTGGGGGTGGGGCGCCCTTGGCTTCATCCTGTTGTGGCGGATTCGGGGGGGTGTCTGGGTTGGGGCATTTGGGGTGTCCCTGGGCTGGGATCGCTGGGGGGTCTGGCGCTGGGGGCTGTGGTCCCGCCGGGGTGGGGCTTTGGTGGCTCTTGGGGGGGACATCTGGTAGCTGCATGCGATGCTTTTGGGGGGCCTGCGGCGACGGACATAGGCCACTGGCCTGGTGCCCGTGCTGCTCCTGGGTTGGTCTGGGGTGGGCTTGGGGCTCGGGGTCCCTGGGGCGTATCGCCCCCCAGGCTGGGGTCCTGGCTGGGCCTTGGGGGTCTTGGGTCCTGACGGGTATGTTGCCGGGGTTTTGGGCTGGTGCATGCCCGGGCGCCCGCCCTGGCTCGGGGACCTTTGGTGTATGGGGTGGGCATAAGGGCCTCTGAAAATGGCAGGTAGGTCCCATCTCATTGCAGGTGCTCCTTCCTTCAAGGAGCACATTCTGCTGGCGGGGAGGGTCTGCGGGAGGGGGTGGGGCAGGGTCAGCCTGGGTGTCCAGTGTCTTATGTGCTCTGGGAGTTGTTCGAATGTTGGGGTGGGTGTAGGTTTCCTTCTGGGGTGGGCAGGGGTGGTTGGCATGGGTCGTGTTGCTGTGGTGCTGGCTCGAGGGGATCTGCGGTCTGGCTTGGCTATATCGTTTTTGTTTGGCTGACCTGGATGTAGGTGGGTCTGCATCTCTGGATGGGGGTGTGACCTCTTTGCTCCGTGTGCTGGGGCCTTTCTGTGGCGCCCTTCGGCTTGCTAGGCCGGTGTCTTTCCCTTGGGCATGGTAGTGGGCGGGGTGGTGCATCGTGGGGTCTGCTTGACTGCCCAGCTGGCCCGGTGGTCTCGGTTTGCCTGTCTATGGGGGAGGGGGGTGCATGTACCTATCATGGCCTGGAGCTTGCATTTGGGTGGGCCTGCCGTTTTGGGTCGGGTGCGGTTTGGTGGCGGCCTTGGTGTTGGAGTGGGATGTGTTTTGTTGCCCTGCTTGCCTGGTTGTGGCTGCTGTCTGGTGCCGGGCTTTGGGGGCTGGGCTCTGCCCCGTGGGTTCGGGGGTGGCTGGGCGTGCTGGTCATGTGCCCTCCTTTGTGTGGCGTATTTTGGTTGTGCTGGGCTGGCTGGTCTACCCCTTTGTTTGGAGTGGGGCCACATTCTTTGCCGCTTGGGTGCTTGTGGCTGGGTCCTTTTTGTTGGGGGTCGGTGGCTATTTCGGGCGGCGGACTGGGTAACGGGGCTGTGGTTCGGGGTCTGAGGGGCTGGGTGGTTCCGGGGGGGGCTGGGGATGTTGGCCCCGGTTTTCAGTTCAGTTACCTGTCCCTAGTTTTTTGCCCGGCAGATGCACCTATGCCTCCCTCCTTTGTTGGGACTCGGCAAACGGGGGTGCCTATTGGGGTCAGCCGGGAAGCTGGCTCCCTGGGAGAGCGGTTTGCCCCCCAGTCTTTCCCTCCCCATCCCCTGACACCTCCCTCTGCCAGCTCCATCACAATACCACTCATGGAGGGCCTTGGGGTGCGGGTGCGCCATCGGAGTGCCGCAAGGGTTTTCCATCTCCGCGGTCCCATGGCAGTCTGTGCCCCAATTTTATTGTACAACTTAGACACACTCACTTATAACATTTTCATGACATTCACATGTAGGGTCGCGGTTGGCGGTCGGGTGGGTGGGGCGGCAGAGCATGTTGTGTGACTACACCGGGACAGCTGGCGGGGTGTGCTTGGCCTGGAGCGGTTGGCCTGCATGGCCCAGGTCCCCGGCCGGTGCATGTATCCCTCTCATGGACTGGTGGGCTGGAGCTGCTGGCACTGTCTGGGGGGGTTGGGCGAGCTTGGAGGTGTGCTGCTCTGCTGGCTGTCTTGTCCGAGGGAGGATCGGGGCGGTGGACTGGGGGATGGCGTGGAGTGGCTGCGGCCTGTGGGGTGGAGGGGTTATGTCCACTTCTAGGGCGTGGGGTCACTGGCGTTTGGATCAGCTGGGTGGCGATGGTGGAGCTGAGCTGGATAGTGTTTCTCCCTGGGCGGTCATTGCAGTGGCAGTGATGTAGTGTTTTTTGTTGCTGAGGGGGGCGTGGTGGGGTCACAGGCCCAGGGTGCCTGCCGCTTGCCGGTGACCTCTGGGTGGATGAGTTTGTCCCATCATGGTGTGGGGTCGGGGGTCCGGTTGTGGGTGCGGTGCTGGGGGGGGTCTGTCCTGTTGCGCCGGTGGGCGGGGGTGGCGCTGCGCAGGGCCCTTGCCTTGCCGTTGCGGCGCGCTGTGTGGTGGGGGAGCGGGGTGCGGCGGGGGTTCTTAGAGCGGGGCTGTGTGTGGAGCTTGCGCTGTGTGGGTGTGGCTTCATTGGCTTCTCGGCCATGGAGTTCACCTGTGGGGGTGTGCCCTCGTGGGGGTGGGGATTCGTGCCGTTTGGGTTCGGAGGGATGTGTTCGATATCGGTGTCCTTGTTGGGGGTGGCCCTGTGGGGAGGTTCTTGTTCTTGTTGGGGTTCACTGGGGGTGGGAGACTCATGGAGTTGAGATCAGGGCTCGTTGGGGGGTCGGGACTGCTCCGTCCTGGGGCGGCTTCGGTTGGCGGGTTGCTTTGGGCCATGTGGACACCTCTTTTGTACATAGCCCCCTCTCCGGAGGTGCATGGGGGTTGTTGGGGACTGGGTTCGGGGCAGGGGGGTGGGACCTGGTCCGGGGTCACCCAGGTCTGGGCAGTACTGGCGCTGTCTGCCTGCCTCTGCCCCAGGACGGAAGGGGACTACCTCCTGGGTCCGGGGGCTGGTTGCCCTGAGGGGGTACAGGCGCCTGGACCTGGGAGTATACAGGTCCTTCTCAAAATATTAACATATTGTGATAAAGTTCATTATTTTCCATAATGTAATGATGAAAATTTTACATTCATATATTTTAGATTCATTGCACACTAACTGAAATATTTCAGGTCTTTTATTGTCTTAATACGGATGATTGTGGCATACAGCTCATGAAAACCCAAAATTCCTATCTCACAAAATTAGCATATCATTAAAAGGGTCTCTAAACGAGCTATGAACCTAATCATCTGAATCAACGAGTTAACTCTAAACACCTGCAAAAGATTCCTGAGGCCTTTAAAACTCCCAGCCTGGTTCATCACTCAAAACCCCAATCATGGGTAAGACTGCCGACCTGACTGCTGTCCAGAAGGCCACTATTGACACCCTCAAGCAAGAGGGTAAGACACAGAAAGAAATTTCTGAACGAATAGGCTGTTCCCAGAGTGCTGTATCAAGGCACCTCAGTGGGAAGTCTGTGGGAAGGAAAAAGTGTGGCAGAAAACGCTGCACAACGAGAAGAGGTGACCGGACCCTGAGGAAGATTGTGGAGAAAGGCCAATTCCAGACCTTGGGGGACCTGCGGAAGCAGTGGACTGAGTCTGGAGTAGAAACATCCAGAGCCACCGTGCACAGGCGTGTGCAGGAAATGGGCTACAGGTGCCGCATTCCCCAGGTCAAGCCACTTTTGAACCAGAAACAGCAGCAGAAGCGCCTGACCTGGGCTACAGAGAAGCAGCACTGGACTGTTGCTCAGTGGTCCAAAGTATTTTTTTTCGGATGAAAGCAAATTCTGCATGTCATTCGGAAATCAAGGTGCCAGAGTCTGGAGGAAGACTGGGGAGAAGGAAATGCCAAAATGCCAGAAGTCCAGTGTCAAGTACCCACAGTCAGTGATGGTCTGGGGTGCCGTGTCAGCTGCTGGTGTTGGTCCACTGTGTTTTATCAAGGGCAGGGTCAATGCAGCTAGCTATCAGGAGATTTTGGAGCACTTCATGCTTCCATCTGCTGAAAAGCTTTATGGAGATGAAGATTTCATTTTTCAGCACGACCTGGCACCTGCTCACAGTGCCAAAACCACTGGTAAATGGTTTACTGACCATGGTATCACTGTGCTCAATTGGCCTGCCAACTCTCCTGACCTGAACCCCATAGAGAATCTGTGGGATATTGTGAAGAGAACGTTGAGAGACTCAAGACCCAACACTCTGGATGAGCTAAAGGCCGCTATCGAAGCATCCTGGGCCTCCATAAGACCTCAGCAGTGCCACAGGCTGATTGCCTCCATGCCACGCCGCATTGAAGCAGTCATTTCTGCCAAAGGATTCCCGACCAAGCATTGAGTGTTTTAACTGTACATGATTATTTGAAGGTTGACGTTTTTTGTATTAAAAACACTTTTCTTTTATTGGTCGGATGAAATATGCTAATTTTGTGAGATAGGAATTTTGGGTTTTCATGAGCTGTATGCCACAATCATCCGTATTAAGACAATAAAAGACCTGAAATATTTCAGTTAGTGTGCAATGAATCTAAAATATATGAATGTTAAATTTTCATCATGACATTATGGAAGATAATGAACTTTATCACAATATGCTAATATTTTGAGAAGGACCTGTAGAGTATGCATGGGGAGTGTGAGTGAGTGTCCACACCCATACTCACAGGTGTTAAGCTTCAGGTGTTGACAGATACACAGATGTTCTATTTTGGGCTGCACCTCTAACTAAGTACATTTTACATTCAGAATTACCGTGTACTATTTTGTTAAAAAAAAAAAAACAGCTGTAGATGTATAAGCAAGCAGTGTGTAATCTTGAAATATTCCCAAAGAAGTTTATAATAAAGTTTCTTCTATAAATATCAAGCAGAGCTTTAAAGCATTAGCTGTGAAGCTCTGCTTGTGAAAGTAAATCTGTTGGGCAATTTCTTGTCACTCAGACAACAATTCTGAGCGATACCCTGCCGGACAGGACACGGTAAAAAAATTAAAGAAATAAAAAAATGATACAACAAGTCATTAAACGTGAGATCAGTTTGTCAGTCCGTAGCACTCTGAAACAGAGTTAAGTTGTTTGATGTGTTTCTCTTCGACCATGTGATCATAAACGTGCGCTATTGCATTGTGGATGCCTTGTACCGATTTCAGTTCATACAAAACCGTCTCTGCAATCGTCTTCACTCTGAAGTCATCTGCTTGTATGCGTCAAAGTACCAGAAGATTCTGAATAGCAGGAACGAGTTTGGGGGTTACGAGTCGTCGTACGATGCGTTGAAAGTTGACTTGGTAATAATCCTCCCCCAATACCTCCAGGCATTGGTGCTGATGCTGGCTTGGGTGGTTCGTTATACACCCATAGCAGGTTTCTCTGAGATAGTTCAAAGAGGTTATGTTGAATAAATGAAGTATCGCTGTTTTCACCGTATTGATGAGGGTGGTAGAGAACCAACCGTCCCCCTGTTTACTCTCATCCTCCGCTGAAGGCTGAGGGTCCTCCATCGGTTCCTGGGTTTGTGTAGGGGCTTCGGTAGAGTGTGAGTAGCTGGTAGCTACCTCATCCTCCACGACCACCTTCATGTCTTCAGGCAGGACATTTGCGTCTACAGACTCAGCCATGAATAGCGGAGATGGTGAGCAGAGGTCTGGAGAAAGCGGTTGATACATTTTCATGTTGTATCCTGTAGGTGATGCAGGACTGAAGTGGGTCTCTGAGAATGAGGACGTTGAGGTGGATGGTGAGAAGAGGTCAGGGGAAGGCGGATGATATGGTCCAATGTTGAAGCTTTCATCGTGCTCACGAGAGAAGTGGATCTCTGCTCGGTGATTGTAGAGATCCCTGTATGGTGTTGGCTCACTCATTCTCAGGATTCGGTTCTCAGTGTCTGTGAGCTTGCAGTTATCCCCACCCCGTATATATATCATAGGAAGGGGTTTGTTCTAGACGTAAAACAGGAAACGTCAGCGTTTTTTTCACTGACATGACATCAATCCAACTGCGTGAGTTGTGGAAAAGGTCGGAAAAAGTCCAATTTTACTCATCTTCTCTGCTCAAGCTTCAAATGGCAGAGCTAGCATTGTCTTGAATATGCCGCAGTCCTGATTGAAAGCCTCCAACACAAATAGATCTGAGGGGTTCGTCCTTTTGTTCCTGCGTCTGCTTGCCCGAAAAGACCAGCGACCATTTGCTGTGGTTTTTGACCCCCACGCTGCGCTAAAGAGAGGTTCTCTCTCAGCTATTTCAACATCGGATGGTATATGAAACATTCTCGCCCGTTTTGCAAGTCGAGGAGACAGTTCTTCTTTTCTTATTTTATGTTTATAATTACTGTTATGTAGGACATATCATCACTGCCTTCACTTTGCTATTAGATTATGATTCACCATTTGCTAGTTGCATTCCATGTTGTTATATAGTACATTTCATCACATCTTTAATTTTCATACTCTCATACATGAGTTTTTCATACACAGATAGATATAAACTCTTTATTAAGAGATTGTAAAGATGCAAATTTAACTGAAGTTGTAGGCTTCATCTATAATGTTCTGCCCTCAGCAATCATATGTATATGTACTTTATGTTTTTGTTTTTTTAATTTTGTGGGACTAGTTCCCTTTGTTGTGCAAGTTGACCGACAGGAAATGGGGTGGAGAGAGAAGGGAAGACATGCAGCAAAGATAAAAGTCCTCTGTTGGAATAATTGAATATAGATTTGTCTTATATTTTCTCCTATTCTTTAACTTAACTATTTGATTATATAACCTTTCATGATGTATGTGTGAGAAAGGATGTGTGAGTTTGTCTGCAGGCAAAGATCATAAATGGAGCTGAACTAGCAGAGAAGGAAGCAGTCCAGTTGAGGAGGTCATAAAGATGAAGGCTGATTACACTCAACAAAAGGCACAACTGACCCTACAAGTTGGAGGAGACTGTGGGAAATGTGTTGTTAATGTATAAAGCTGTTTATGACCTGTTTATGTTGCAGTTGTTGTTTCCCCCCCATCCTTTAGAGAACAATGTTTTTGTAAACTAGGGACCCCCGAAAGACAATAAAAAGAGGAAGCGGTCGGATAGGCTTCAGAGCGGTGCGAGATCTGTAACTGAGCAAATCTTGACCGTTTCTCCTCGCAAAGCGAGTAAAAGGAACTAATACTTTGTCTCTCTTTTCTTTTTGTGTTGTTATAAATATTGTTAGGTTGGTTAAACCTGACATTAATTTGGTCCTTCGAGAGCCGGATTCCAACTACGCCTGATGATTCCAGCGGGTTGGTAGACTCCAGGAAAAGACCCTGCGCACGGCTGTTTTCAACAGGAAGACACACAGACCCTTTCCGGGACTGGATTTCGGCCCGCCCGCTGGGATCTGACGGCCGACGGAACTCTGAGAGAGAGAAGAAGACAAAGTGGTGAGTTGAATCTGGATTTAAAACAAAAGTGTGACGAATGACTGGGGGTCATTGCGTGAAGTGAAACCCTGTGAACCTAGGCACTGACAGGTAACAGCAGTGCGCCGGAGTTCTGCTTAAAATATTAGTGAAAATACTGAAAATTCCGAGGTTATAGGGGACGACAGAGTCCTCTTAAGTATTAAGAAAGTAATACTACAATTCCGTGTTTCCAGAATGGCGGAGTCTGTGTTTAAGTATTTTAAACAACAAAAAAATACTAAGTAAAATCTGCGTTTAAGTATTTTAAACAACAAAAAATACTAAGTAAAATCCGCGTTTAAATGTGTGTATGTGAGAAATAAATGGAGGATTTAAACCACTAGGTTTTACCTCATACCAAAAACAGTAGGATTGTTAGTGACTAACTTTTGTGGAAGCAAAGGCAAGAATTCTCCACTCGAAAGAGTTGAAGTGAGAATTACCACAAAAGGAGATTTTTCTGTCACCCTACTGAGCAGAATAATCCAGCACTTAGAATACCCTAGGTATTTATATGCTGGACCAAATTTAAATAAAAGAACTGGGAAAAGGGTGATTTAAATACACTAAAATGAATAATAATGTAAAGATTGGAAATTTATGGAAGCACAGGATCAAATTAAAATATTAAAATGAAAATATTTAAATAAATGGATAACCACATATCATTATGATCGTCGTTTAAACTCTAAAAAAAAAAAAAATTTGGTGATCTATAGGATGCAATAATTAAAAGTACATTAAAAGTAAACGTGATTTAAGAAAAATGGACAAAGCAGTAATGTAGATGAGGATGTAGATTATTGCTTAAAAATAACTAAAAAGAGAGAAATGTGATGCAGGAGATAAGAATGGACGTTTTTGTGGAAAGCAGAAAAGGTCAGAGGGCTAAGAAGTAATTTTTGATAGACTTGCAAAGTAGAACAGCAGGACAGAAGAAGGGGAGTAAAGAGCAGGTGGAAAGTTTTGTTTTGTACCAAAGATCTGATGAGGTTTGACAGGATTGGATGGACTAAAATGAGTCCCTTTGGTGAATAAATCCATCCCCACCATGGTTGTACCTCATGTATGTTTTATTTGTGTTTATTTTTTATTATCATTGTTTTGAGATGCTGAAGGCTGTTGATACAGCGTGTCACGGAGGTTCATGGCATGACATGGGTTTTTTCTGTGTAACCTTAGAAAATATTTTACTCTTTTTAATAGCCAGAGTGAAACAAAAAGAGGAAGAACCTTTTGAAGAATATAGGATTAGACTGACAAAAGTGTTTAAAATACATAGTGGTCTACAAGAAGATGAAGACGAGCAAGGAGCTTATTAACAGCAGTTAAAAAATGCACTACATGCTGGTTCCAGGGATGCAATTAATACCTGGGTAAGGAGACATTTTATAGGGTTCCCCACAGCAAATCTAGAAGACTATGTTAATCATGCCCTCCATGCAGAAAGAGTAATGAAGGATAAAAAAAAAACAAAGGAAATAAATAAATAAATAATTAAATAGGCAACACCTTTTTTCGGCAAGAAGAAGAAGAAGAGCAGATTTATTATTAAAACAACAGAGGAAGAGAAAAAATTTAGAGGCAGAGGACAAAAACCGCAGGGGTCAGAGAGGAGTGAGCAGAGGAGATTACAGACAATACACATCAGGGTGTTGATGTTAAAAAAAGGAGTAGGACCACCTTATTACCACTATTAACTGGATGTTCTGAATAAGCCACCCCTAGATGTAGGGACAGCTTTACTAACAGAAGGAAGAAATGTCATTACTCAACTACAAGATCAGATGACACCAGATGATCTACATATTACCATGTGGTATAAAAATACTCCTGGACAAGATAAAATTTATGAAGAAGCATTAAATAAAGTAACCCCTATAAAAGTCATGGTAACTTATGTTTATACAGAAAGGAAGAGTACGTCAGTTGCTGAAGTAGTGTTAGAGGAAGACACTAGGAAGCTCTGCAACATGTGGTCACCTCCACACACATCTTTATTCAAGGATAAAGAAAAAAATTAGAAGTGATTTGCAGGATCACAAAATAGTTTATGTGAATGATTTCTCTTAAAAGATGAGAGGGAGAAGACACAAACAGAATATACATTGGTGACAATGGATATAGTGTTAGAAAAGATGCAACAATAAAGCTCACTACAGGAGATAGAAATGTGGAAAAAACATGGAGCTGAATTAAAAGATGAAAACTATATTTGACCAGATAATAAACCTGTCCTACTAAAGAACCTATAAATGGAAGCAATATTTGAGCCATCGTGTTTTCATAATGTCTCAACAGGGGGGAATAGTAGGACAGATATATCAATATTATATAACATATTGATTAAATTCTAAAAAAATTCTTATTAAAAAAATTTTTTTTTGTAAAACATGTTTAGCATGTGTAAAACATAATCCACAAGGGAATTTAAGACCACGAAGGGAACAATTTTCAAAACTAAGATACCCTTTTCAAACAATTCATATGGATTTTATTGAGTTAAATCACAGTGAAGGGAAAAAAGTTTTGTTTAGTCATTATAGATGCATTTTATAAATGGATAGAACTATTTCCAACTAAACATTACAAGCACCTCAGGGCTAACACCCTATGAAACGTTATGTGGAAGACCATACAGATTACCACAGTTCAAAAATCAGTGGGAGTTAGATGAAGAAGCTAACCTAGCTGATTATATGAGGAGTATGTTAGAAAAGCAACAGAAATATATTTAAGCTATGAGGAATGTTCTATTTCCCAGCAGGAAAACTAACTAGTGAAACCAGGAGACTGGGTGTTAATAAGGAGTGTAAAGAAGAAACATTGGTATTTCACCTAAGTGAGAGGATCCATATTAGTTATTATTAACCACTGCAAGGGCAGTAAAAATAGCTGAGAGATCAACCTGGATTCACCTTATACATTGTAAAAAGATCATTTCGGTTGAAAGCTCCGTCAGGGGAAGTGATTTATAGACTGATAATAGGGTGGACCCAGACATTTAGAGGCTGGAGAGACCCGAAAGTCAGTGAAGACAATTAAGACACTGGAACCATTTAGAGTGAAAATTTCAGCCAAAATGATTTCTAGATGGATGAACAATGCTTTCCGATGCTGTGTGTTTTTTTTCCTTATATTGATTTTTTTGTTTTTCTGGTACTTCTGAGAACCAGTCAAGATGAATTAGAATGTAACAACATCTGTTATGAGTTATATGAAACAAGTAGCGCTAAATCAAGGTAGGTAAGATAACCTAACTATGTGTACTAAACAAACTTCTTATACTTATGGCATTCAAGTGTGCGTGAAATCTAAAACCATAGCTGTGGTGCTGATCCCACTCATTAGCTTGACAAAATGAGGAAGGAAAGGACAGGATTATAGAAGTTATAAATGGTACTTAACTAATGATAGAAGAGACACCTCATGGTCCATGATGGTAGCTGATGAAGGAAATAATTGGACACCAGAGTGAGCACCACTGATTATGCTAGTTATTAAAAGAAGTTGTTTAAGCTCCATAAAGCTGATAATGTAATCCAGGTAACAGAGCGAAGAGAGTAAAAATTATGTTAGGAAACTTAACCACAGATGACTAAGTTCCAGGTTATTACTGGAGTATCAGGAACAAATAATAACTGGTTATTGATGGTAGAGCAAGGGCTGACATGACTAAAAGAGATTGTGTTGTGTGTATGGGTCCCAGGCTTTTATTACAAATAATTCCAGCTGTGATACCACAACTCTGTGTGATGGAAGTAATGAATCAAAATAATTTAATGAAATGTGTCAGCTCAAGGATTCTGTTTTTCCTGTAATTAGAGCAGATAAGGATAAATCAGTTTTCCATAAGCGAGTCACCACTGGACACTATACATGTATAAATATGACAGAGAGAGGTAATAAATTGGGAAATCTCACTGCAGTATGGTGTATTACAATTGTAAAAGTAAATAAGTGTTTTAAACTAGTCTCTAGAAGAGACATTTGGTGGTGGTTGTTTGATTGATCACCTTCAAAAGTAACAGGACTCTGTGCTTAATTACTTTATGGTTATATCCTGTTAGTAGATGAAGTAACAGATGGACTATTTAGTGTTAAATCCACATGATTGGTGTGATAGGAAGTGCAGAGAAGCAGCTTGGCAGACTGAGGGAGACTCTACATACATTGATGCTATAGATGAAGATAAATTAATTGATCAAGTAGCTGCAGGATTTGAATCAAGTATCTGTTGGTGGTGTACGTTGAACAGAAACGTAGACAGGATCAACTATATTCATTACAATGTTCAAAAACTAAGAAATTGGACACAAAGCGGGTTTGAACTGTCCATGACTAATTGGCTTCAACTTCCCTGATGGCATTCCAGAATAGAATTGCTTTGGACATGTTGTTAGCTGAAAAAGGAGAAGTTTGTGCTATTTTTGGAGAAAAATGTTGCACATTCACACCTAACAACACTGCTGCTGGCTGATGGCAGCCTAACGAAAGCCATAGAAGGTTTGAGATCTCTAAATGGCAAAATGAAAGAGCATTATGGAGTAGATACCTCGATGTGGGACTCCTGGATGGATGTGTTTGGGAAGTATAAAATTTTAGTATCATCAGTAATAATTTCCTTTGCAGTGTTTGCTGCAATTTTGACATTGTGTGGATGTTGTTGTATTCCCTGTCTCCGTTCTCTGCTTAACCGTTTCATCACCACAGCTATTTCTCCTATGGAAAGCAGAGTTACACAACTCTATCCTTTACTTAAACCTCAGGATGATGGAGGTGATGAGGATGTGACTGACCACTTTTCTGACCTGTATGCAGATCCATTTCTATATGATTATGTGATTTAAATGTCAGTAAGTACCTCTTGTCTTTGTACTCATGAAGATAAACTTACAGTTACAAAATTTGACAGAAGTGGCTGTTAAGTGATATGAGAATATGAGCACATATAAGACAAACAGGGGGGAAATGTTGGAATAATTGAATATAGATTTGTCTTATATTTTCTCCTATTCTTTAACTTAACTATTTGATTATATAACCTTTCATGATGTATGTGTGAGAAAGGATGTGTGAGTTTGTCTGCAGGCAAAGATCATAAATGGAGCTGAACTAGCAGAGAAGGAAGCAGTCCAGTTGAGGAGGTCATAAAGATGAAGGCTGATTACACTCAACAAAACGCACAACTGACCCTACAAGTTGGAGGAGACTGTGGGAAATGTGTTGTTAATGTATAAAGCTGTTTATGACTTGTTTACGATGCAGTGGTTGTTTCCCCCCCATCCTTTAGAGAACAATGTTTTTGTAAACTAGGGACCCCCGAAAGACAATAAAAAGAGGAAGCGGTCGGATAGGCTTCAGAGCGGTGCGAGATCTGTAACTGAGCAAATCTTGACTGTCTCTCCTCGCAAAGCGAGTAAAAGGAACTAATACTTTGTCTCTCTTTTCTTTTTGTGTTGTTATAAATATTGTTAGGTTGGTTAAACCTGACATCCACCATACAAATTAGTTTTTTTTAATTGCCAGTTTTGTTATACAGGTCCTTCTCAAAATATTAGCATATTGTGATAAAGTTCATTATTTTCCATAATATCATGATGAAAATTTAACATTCATAAATTTTAGATTCATTGCACACTAACTGAAATATTTCAGGTCTTTTATTGTCTTAATATGGATGATTTTGGCATACAGCTCATGAAAACCCAAAATCCCTATCTCACAAAATTAGCATATTTCATCCGACCAATAAAAGAAAAGTGTTTTAAATACAAAAAACGTCAACCTTCAAATAATCATGTACAGTTATGCACTCAATACTTGGTCGGGAATCCTTTTGCAGAAATGACTGCTTCAATGCGGCGTGGCATGGAGGCAATCAGCCTGTGGCACTGCTGAGGTCTTATGGAGGCCCAGGATGCTTCGATAGCGGCCTTTAGCTCATCCAGAGTGTTGGGTCTTGAGTCTCTCAACGTTCTCTTCACAATATCCCACAGATTCTCTATGGGGTTCAGGTCAGGCAGGCCAATTGAGCACAGTGATACCATGGTCAGTAAACCATTTACCAGTGGTTTTGGCACTGTGAGCAGATGCCAGGTCGTGCTGAAAAATGAAATCTTCATCTCCATAAAGCTTTTCAGCAGATGGAAGCATAAAGTGCTCCAAAATCTCCTGATAGCTAGCTGCATTGACCCTGCCCTTGATAAAACACAGTGGACCAACACCAGCAGCTGACACGGCACCCCAGACCATCACTGACTGTGGGTACTTGACACTGGACTTCTGGCATTTTGGCATTTCCTTCACCCCAGTCTTCCTCCAGACTCTGGCACCTTGATTTCCGAATGACATGCAGAATTTGCTTTCATCCGAAAAAAGTACTTTGGACCACTGAGCAAAAGTCCAGTGCTGCTTCTCTGTAGCCCAGGTCCGGCGCTTCTGCCGCTGTTTCTGGTTCAAAAGTGGCTTGACCTGGGGAATGCGGCACCTGTAGCCCATTTCCTGCACACGCCTGTGCACGGTGGCTCTGGATGTTTCTACTCCAGACTCAGTCCACTGCTTCTGCAGGTCCCCCAAGGTCTGGAATCGGCCCTTCTCCACAATCTTCCTCAGGGTCCGGTCACCTCTTCTCGTTTTGCAGCGTTTTCTGCCACACTTTTTCCTTCCCACAGACTTCCCACTCAGGTGCCTTGATACAGCACTCTGGGAACAGCCTATTCGTTCAGAAATTTCTTTCTGTGTCTTACCCTCTTGCTTGAGGGTGTCAATAGTGGCCTTCTGGACAGCAGTCAGGTCGGCAGTCTTACCCATGATTGGGGTTTTGAGTGATGAACCAGGCTGGGAGTTTTAAAGGCCTCAGGAATCTTTTGCAGGTGTTTAGAGTTAACTCGTTGATTCAGATGATTAGGTTCATAGCTCGTTTAGAGACCCTTTTAATGATATGCTAATGTTGTGAGATAGGAATTTTGGGTTTTCATGAGCTGTATGCCAAAATCATCCGTATTAAGACAATAAAAGACCTGAAATATTTCAGGTAGTGTGCAATGAATCTAAAATATATGAATGTTAAATTTTCATCATGACATTATGGAAAATAATGAACTTTATCACAATATGCTAATATTTTGAGAAGGACCTGTATTTGTAACATTAAAATTCACAGATTATCATCTGAACCCCTACGTAATCTATTTGGATGTTAAAAATAATTCTCAGTTAGTTAAATATAAATTTTCACTCATCCTCATTTCTATATTTTCAGGTTATAGATTTGGATAAAAACAGAAATGATCCAGGCACCACTGAATGTCTCAA
Source organism: Girardinichthys multiradiatus (assembly GCF_021462225.1). Lineage (NCBI taxonomy): Eukaryota > Metazoa > Chordata > Actinopteri > Cyprinodontiformes > Goodeidae > Girardinichthys > Girardinichthys multiradiatus. Next base: position 493,146 of record NC_061806.1, on the reverse strand, counting down.
TGTCAAAAGCCCCTGTTACAGTTATTTAGTGTCTCTTGTAATTATTCAGGGGGACTAGAGGAAAGGACAAAATAATTTAGTTTTACAAAGCTGGAACTGCATGTTTATGCATTTGTGTTTGTTTGCATCTATATTGTGTGTACATGATGTTTTCACTCCACAAAACTACACTAACCTGTTTGAACCCATTGTGATTGACGGCGAAGACAGGGTTGAAGTTCTTACTCATAACAAAAAGAAATATCAGCCCCCAGAAGAACCCGTGTTAGTAATTTAGACATTTATTTTCAATTAACCAGGTGTTAATTAAATCTGGTTCTACATATAATTACATTATGCAAAGTGTGATCAATTAGTAGAGAAGTACATATACATGCAGTCTAAAATAACAGTATTTTCTTTTTTCTAAAGACACAAATGTGCAGGTACATGATATTATTGCACATTTGGCAATGGCAAATTGACCACAAGAAGGTCGGCAGGTTCAGTATATCATGGTCAGATGTATGGGATGGAGTTGTTCAAGGATTTCGATGCAGTACATACTCTGACAACAACCCCATGTTCATCAAGTTTAATGATGATGCTGGCTGCTTTGAGGAAGGGCTGGATACAAGTGGCCCGAGGAATGAATTCTTCACACTTCTCATCAGCCATCTAAGAAATCGCCCTATCTTCGATGGACCGCCAGAAAGCCGTTATCTTGTATGTAATTCAAGAAGTGGATCTTTTGTACAAATGATTGTACAGTTAAAATTGACATTTTTATAAAGATCTGCTTATATTTCTTTTTTCATAAGCAGATCTAAGTAGTAATTGACCACAAGGATTCTGTGCTCTGTATAACAGCTGCCAGGAAAGATGATTATGATGATGATCCACAGTACACGGGGGACCAGCACCACATTTCCACAGGGAATCCAAGTAGAAAATGTGAAAGATGAGGAGATAAGGAACGATCTACATGTAGGAAATGACCCAGGCTCAGGGAATGGATTTATCATAGGACACCTGGAGATTGTTTTAGATTCATATCAAGATTATTAATTGATATTATGATTGATTATTATTGTTTTGAAAGGACAGATTTTAACCTCCATAAACAACAGAAGGGAAATCACAAATGGAATTAATTGTATGCTATATTGTTATTCTTTATTGATATGTCTGATATGTTTTAGTTTTTCTCAGAATCAGAGGAATCTTTCCACAATCAAATTTTGCAATACGACACCATGTTTCAAATTGCTGGATGCCTCAGTAAGAAGCAAGCTTTTATGCAGGAGTATCTCAGATGGTACATCATTGGCAAAAACCACAATGGCAGTCAGTGGTAATTAATAACTTGCCTGCCATCAATGTTTGAAAATACTATGTGCTTAAAACTAATCCTAAATTCTAGATTCATCACTCAATATAAATTCAGCATTGACAAATGTTCCTCACAGCAGCCACTGACATCATGAGACCTTCAGATATTTATAAAAATCTGATTAAGTATCATCCCTGTGATCCAATGAGCAACAACAACAAATTGTTAACTGATCATTTATCAGATGGAACCAGCTTTTTTCCTTTAATTTTTTTATCTTCAGTTGTTAACCCATCTTTTTGTCCCCTTCTGGTAAACTCTGGATACAATTTTAAATTATATTGTACAATATGGCCAACTTGCCAAATTATATGTTCCAAGATGTATCATCCACTAAGAAAATATATGTATAATAATAGGTTTTGTCAAATTAACCTTTTGGCACAAGAACTCTAATAGTTAATTATTATCATTATTCACTATCACCCAGAGTAATCATAGTTATGTTACATGAATACTTTTTAAAAGTGATTTATAAAAAGAGGCTGTCTGTTTGACACGCTTTTGTTTATTGTGAAAGTAGTATTTTTAAGATGCTTAAGTCCTAATGATCTCTTCTTTTTTGCTGTAACTTGATATCTGAGCACTATGAATGGTTTTGTGTATAAGTGGTCCTAAATAAACCCCTTCGCTGCACCTAATGACTATGCATTTAAAGTCCAAATATATTCAACTAAAAATACAGTTGGCATGGACATTCGCAAGTTGTTGCTGGGTGCGAAATAGTTAATTTATATGCTGTAAAACTATTATTACACAGTTATGTATCTATCCTTGACAGATTCAAAGATGGACTGTAAAGTCTTTATTTTATTCACTGCACAGCAACATAACTCCAGTGTTCTGTCCCCAGTGTTATGTTTCTTTGCCAAGGCCCCGGATGGTTCAGAATTGGAGAGGCCAGATCTCAGCCCAGCAGGAAACAGCAGGCTGCAAAATGAGGGCAAAACACTTGGCTGTTGGGCAGATTATCTCCTTGATTCTGATGGTTTGTATAGACAGAATTTTTTTTTATCATTCAGAAATGTGTGTAAGCAAATCCTGGTTTTTAGTTTTAAGGAAAGCAGAAATTAGTAAATGTATTTTCCTTAATGCAGAGTCTAGTAACTTTAGTGTTGACTTTCTTCTTTTAGAGAAGTTGACGACTGTGTCTCTGGAAGATTTGTTGAGGTTTGCTACAGGCCTGACAGCGCTTCCCCTAGCAGGCATGATACCACCTCAACACATTGAGTTTTTAGTGATTTGCCTTTTCTGGTTGCAAACACCTCTGCAAAAGCACTGAAGCTACTGCTTTTGGAATCATACAAAATCCCATGTTTAAGCCAAACATGGGATTTGGGATACAAAATGTTCTGGCATTCGGATGTTATTGAATCTCAAAGGTCAAATGTCAGTTACTGACTCCGATCCAGTTCAGATGCTGTTGGCATGCTACCTCTGTGAAGCTACCTTTGTAACACTTTATTGTGATGAGCTTAACAGTTTTGTTTAATATTTTTCTGTTTCTTGGTTCTCAAGAAATCAAATGTACTATAAACCATTTGAAACAAATGCTCAACATTTTTTTACAGAGTTTTATTCAGAATGAAAAACTGGACAACAGGACTTCAGATAAAAACTAGCCTTTTGCTAATTCTGGCATGTTACAGGTCTACCGTTGTAGATATGCACTGTCCTGGTAAATAAATAAATAATAAATTAAGGGTTTTCTTCAGGATTTAGACTGAATACATGTTTCAGTGTAAAGAGTTGTATTAATCCATGCCTGTCTCTGTATATGTACAGAAAAGTATGATGAATATTACTTTTCATTTTAACGTTAGCAGGAGGAGCAGGGAGGTACAAGATAACAAAAATGGGGTTTAAATAGTTTGTGTCTAAAACCTGACTATGTCCTCCAGAGCTAAATACAATTATGAGGCTGATTTCTAGTCTTGTGGCTGCTGTAGTCCATTTTGTTGTACCACCCGTTGTAGATATTCCTCACTGTTCGGATCACCACACAATTCATTCGCTTGCCTTGGTTCAGGGAACCCTATCAGTTCCCTTTCCTCAAAGTCCCTCAAAGCAAATCCAAAGTCCCTTGAACCATATCTGGAAAATGAGATTAGAATTGAGAATGTGACATTTCAAACTGTTTGAAATGTCACATTTGTTTGCTGGCTGTATGGAACTGTATAAGTAAGTAGTAGCAGTGTGTTGGGACCACAGAGCCATGGGTTTTCAACACTAAAACTCCGGTACATACTTTCCTGGAACCTTTCAAAATAAAGTGCATTAACCGACTTCCTGTGGCGCCAATACCCAAATAAAAGCCCCACCTTTCCACAAGTCTTTCTCTTCCATACGGCCTCCCAGAGTGACCGGTCAGGAGGGAACAAAGCGCGCTGAATGTCTTTTGCTGGCAAAAAGACATCAATTCAACTGGATCCAAGGACCGATCACCGATCATTTGCAAAAGTTAAGTAGAATGAAATACTGTCTGTGTATCTGGTATTTTCATTCATGAACGGATAAATTAAGGTGTAAGAGTTGCAGAAGCAAACGGTGTTCCGAGAGAAGCCGGTGGAGAAGCTGTTTCGACAAGCCGAGTCTGGAGGAAAGACGACGGCCACAACCGTGTTTACGGTAACGAACAGCTGGTCACCTTCTGATCGGGAGAAACTGAGGAAGTTAGCGGGAAGCTAACCTTTGTTCACAGAACAAACGCACCTTCAGATCGGAAGAAACTGAAGAAGTTAGCGGGAAGCTAACTCTTTGTTCACGACGGATATCTTCTTCAAATTTCGCCCTTGGACAACATTCCCTCAACAGGTTCATAGGTTGGGTTTTGGGCAGATTAACAGATTGGTTTAGGATGAAATGATCTAAACGTTTTCATGTTATGAAGTTTGTTTTGTGGAACTCGGCTATCTTGGTGCTAGCATGCTACCTGTAGCACCCAGGCCGGTTCGTGTTCTTTGTATGTTTTAAAGCTAAGATAAACTTTATTTAAAGGGTGGTTTTAACCAGAACATTGCTCATAACGCGCCGTCAGCGCTTATGCATTTTAACCCTGGTATTTTAAAGGTATGTGTTGATTCTGGCGCTAAGCTATCTCTAGCTTAGCACTTTAGCTGGCTTCTTTGTTAGCCCAACGGCCAGCCGGTAAGAACACGTGTGCTAGCATTAAGGCTAGTCAACAGAAAGGTTGTTAGTTTTCAAGCTAGTGAATAATAGTCCCTGAACATCATTTGCTAGAGTTGATAACTAAGTAAACACCATTAAGCCCCATTTCTCCAGAAAGATTTGGCTCTTTTCCAAAATACTCAATAATATTTCTTCAAATATTATTTTAATAAATGAAGGCAGCTAATTAGACACCGTTGAGAATTAGTCATCCAGGAGGTTGGTTTTATTCAGCAGATCATTATTTAAAACATTATTTTATTAAAATAATATTTAATCTGATCTTGCATTGTGAATGGTTGTCTAATTGTTGCTGATTATAGTCTAAGTTAGTTCCAAAACTAACTTAACTTCACTTCCAGATTCTTCAAGATAATCCTTGGTTCTCAAACATAAATATTGCATGGTAATGTCGCATCACTCTTTTTGGTCATGATTTCTAATCATCTTTCATCAACTTGTTTATATTGTACATAGTCCATTAGTCTTCATTATTCTTTAATTCTGCTTGGTAGTTTAGTTGGATATTTTTAGCAAAGTAAAGAGTTTGTTGATTGAAATATGTTTGACTTTGAGTTGACTTATTTTTGTTAATAAATTCTTGTATTTTAAGAAATTGTGTGAATTCATTCCATATGTGTGCAGAGTTTATGCTGTTCAATAATGCCAGAGCTCGTCTCACACCTTTCTATTTTGTCCTAATACCATCGCCTTAATGGGGCTGGTATTCACAAGACAACCCTTAACAGACCCAAATATTATTTGGTAAAATATTAATATTAAAATATTAATATTAAATAATATTCTCAGATTCATATTTACAACAAGTGATAGCTTAAAAACAACTGTATATTACATATGTGTACAATAATATATATATATTTTTTTTACCAACTTATGCTATAACATAACACTTTGCATTTTGTGTAATGCAAAATGTTATTTTATTCTGTGAAGATGTCAATTACTTGTGAGGCAAGAGATAAGAGTTTATTTGGAATTCCCCCAGGACTGGATGCAAGTCTGCTTGGCATTCATCCAGGTCTTTCTGTAGAACACTGATGAAGCAGAATCTCAGCAAGCATTGGTGTTCATCGCTTCTGTTCCAAAACTGAGACCTGGGGATACATTAGATTCAAAATGGTTCTATACTTGTTCAGTTTATGGTTGTTAAAAAAATGTCTCCACTATTCCATATCTGGTCATATTTAAAGCATGCTACAAATGTATGTCAAACAAAATAATGCTTATTTTCCACTGACATAGTCTAAAACCATGTTGGTGTACCCTCTGTAACTGGAGAATGGAAATTACTCATTAACCACAAAATAACTGCAGTTATTTAATTAATTTTGGGAGCAAAGTATATGTGTATTCTACAAACAAGAAATTGGTAAAATATCAGCACTGATCAGCTCCATGGTACATCTCAGCTACCAGACACAGAAAAGACTACCATGACTCGATGTGTTGATTCCCTATTGATGATCCGTAACCATGGCTTGATGAGTCAGCATAATAATCCACGTGCGCATGACGGAGAGTACATTGCAGTGGCGGATGCTGGTCTTTCAAGGAGGGGAAGCTCAATTTCTAGATTGCTGATTCTCTCATTTTGCTGTCAATCAAAAAGGGATTCAGCCTCAGACAGATCATCAAATCATCACCATAGACCCCCAGAGACACTGAGCGTCCGATGGGCGGGACAAAGCCCAGCATTTTTGCTTCGCTATTGAACTCACTGTTTAAAGCACTGTGAAGCTGCGGGAATGAGTGAGAGGAAAGCCACGTTGTTACCAGTGATAAGAAGCTGATTCTGAACAAAAGTTGAGCATGTTGTAGCGCATATTTAGTCAATGACATGAACACACAACAGTATATATTTGATCACTTATTTTTTGACATTTTAGCAGAAGCTGAACTTCCCTTGCAGTCTTAGAGCAATCGCCACTGGTACACTGTATAGCTGTCGCAGTCCCATTCTCTGTTCTTAGGGCTGTTCGTAGTCTCACCGGTATCAAACCAAGACTCTTGACTAAGGGTGTATTCACACCAGGAAAGTCCTTTGGTCCGCTTGTTTGGTCCGGACCAAAAGCGAACTTTATTTTTTTCATTTGGTGCGGTTTGTTTTCACATTGTACTTTTTGCAAGTGAACTATTACTTGTAAACAAAGCCACGTGGGTGACGATCATTGTTCCCATTGGACAGAAATGATGGTGGCGGGACAGAGCACAGACCCAGACATTTAGGGAAACAACTGTAGACGTGCTGCGTGCAGCTCCTCTGTTCTGCATATTTGTGCCGTTATTAAAGCTGCAATATTATTGTGAGCGTCAAGAGCAGCTCATTCAACACAGACTTTGAGACGTTCCATTTATAATTTTGGAACCTCGTCGGAGAATGCGTGCTGAACGCCGACGTTCTTTATGTGCCTTGTCCCACGACAAGTCAGAGGCATTGCTAAGAAACACACAGCTTACCAGGTATGATAACCTTACAACACACAAACGTACGCTTTTTGTAGTTGGTTTGGATTGGGACCGGTTTGTATTCAGACCATAAACGAACTGCACCAGAGTCCGTTTGAAAGCGGACCGAGACCCTCATTTTGAGGTGGCCTCGGTCAAACCGACTTTCAAACCTACTCTGGTGCGGTTCCTTGGTCCGGACCAGGGTTCGCTTGAGTGTATTCACACCTGCACAAAAGGTCTGAACGAAGGGGGGAAACGAACTCTGGTCCCTTTAAAGCGGACCAAAAGTGGCAAGTGTGAATACAGCCTAGGTTTATATAACTGTGAGCGATGGCAGGCAGATTGTTGTTTGTTTTTCCACAAGCAGCTACAACATTCTTGAAAAGCTATCTATACAACCTGAGTGGGTCAAGCTGAAGGGCTTCAGCACTCAGAAGAAGAATCTTAAGTCTAACAAGTAGTTTCTACCTAATAGAATCATGTTTTGTGTTTGAACATATTTAAAACATGTAGTTTTATCTTAAAATACAACAATGTAAAATTTACTAAAATAAAATAATTTGTTAAATCATGGAAATCATTTCTGCTTACACCTCCAAAACAGTAGGTGGAAGTATTGTGTAATTTATATTGTAAACTAATTTCTCAATAGCCACTTGAGCTTTTATGGCTACCTGATCAGAATCCAGGAATTCAGCCTCAAGAAATGTTCATAGGTCTTTTTTCTTTACACAAACATAGTCCGCAGACTGCTGGACACTAAAACTTTAGTCGTTTTGTGATGTATTGTAGCATGCAGCTGCAGGTAACTGTCAGTCATGTGACTGTAGAAAGGGATTATGGGTAGAGTTCAAGTACAGTGTTAATGATTTGTTAGCTTGTTTAGTATTATTCTTTTAGTGTTTTAGTCTGTTGTTGGTTCCCATGTTTATGTGTTCATTATATATGACTTGTTGGGTTCACTTTGTGTGTCAAAAAAAAAAAAAAAAATTATTACCACTTGGTGTAAAAGTCTTACTTCTGTACTTCTTTAATACAGTTAAATATGAGTGTCAGAAATTTAGCACAATTAAGCTGTACACTGTACTATTGTTTTAAAAGTAGCTGCAATGACTCCTTAAATTTAAGAAATTAATAATGATGCCACACATTTCAACAGCTTGAGGAAATTTTTAGTTCATAGTGTTTACACTTATACATCTAGTTGTATTGAACCTTGGTAATTATGTTACAGTAATGCAAATACATCATGTTTCCCCAGCATAATTACATTTAAGTCAATCAACAGAATTGTTTCTTGCTAAAAGAATGCATATTATTTAAGTGGAAATTCTTTCCATAATTGTATTACTTTCTGTGAACACGTTTTCTCTTTTTGCCAGATGTTTTGGGCCCCATGGAGTGATACGTGCGTCTTTGTAAACCTCCTGTGAGTTCTCAAAGTGATTCCTTTAGGATTCAGTTGCCTCAACACCCTCATAACTACAACATGTTTGACAAGCAGCTTGAGTTTTAGTTTCAGAACTTGCCACATGGTCTGATAGCTGATAACGATTACCCTGGTCCTCACAGCTCAGTAGTTACGTTGTCTCTTCAGTCCAGCTTCATTAAATGCGTCTTCAGTGTATGCATACTAAGTGAAATTTCGTTATTAGTCCTGAGCATATCCAGTATCACCTCTTATGTATGTCCTGACTCAAAATATTATTGGATAACGTTTGGCAGCTACGTTTGGGTCACCAGTAGCATTCAGGTTTTGAAAAACGAGCTACAGACAGAATAACTTTTGGTACAAAAGCTAAAAGGCACAGTTGTCCAAGCGATGTCTCATGTTTCTCCTGTTAGGTTAATGTCGTGCTTTTTAAAGGTGTTGTGGTTTTGAATATGTTGTTGTGTTTTTAATTTGCAGTTGTGCTTAGTGATTTGTTGATGTGGTTTGCACTTCAGGGCTACCGTAGGGTGGCAGATCTGTCAACATTAACGTTTATTAATTTGACAAGTAGCAGTTTCTTCATTTACTTACACAGGGAAAGGACATTAGCCAGGTGTATTGAGGGTAAAGGTGTGCATAGTGTCACATTCTGGGGTTCAGGTTGACCAAAGCACAGACAAGAGCATGTTTAAAGGAGCTTTCTTCTTTATTCTAAGAATAATCAAAAAGATTTCCAAGTGTAGCAAGAACGTAGCACATCACTGCAGGCACAAATAATCCAAAAACGTACAAAGTTGAAACTGCAGGAACATAGTAATCGAAGTACTTAGGCAAGGGTAGGTGCACGGTGTTGAGAACGGAGTTGTAACGGAGGAACCAGCGAGGAACAAACAAAACCAGAGAGCTTATGAACAGAATAACAAAATAACTGAAATTAAACATTTCAAAGTTATCTTCTTGAACTCATTCTGTGATTAAGTAATTTGGACTACTATACATATATCCACATTTTATTGTGTTTTTACAGGTTTTCAACACATATTTGCCAATTATCAGAAAGAAACTAGGCAAAGTGGGTTTGTGTCCTTTTTAAGGATTGCCCTCCATGCATTATGGATAAAAAAAAAAATACTAGTCCTTGACCTAATGTCAAGACAAAAATCCTTATTTTATGCTGTACAACTACAGGTCCTTCTCAAAATATTAGCATATTGTGATAAAATTCATTATTTTCCATAATGTCATGATGAAAATTTAACATTCATATATTTTAGATTCATTGCACACTAACTGAAATATTTCAGGTCTTTTATTGTCTTAATACGGATGATTTTGGCATACAGCTCATGAAAACCCAAAATTCCTATCTCACAAAATTAGCATATTTCATCCGACCAATAAAAGAAAAGTGTTTTTAATACAAAAAACGTCAACCTTCAAATAATCATGTACAGTTATGCACTCAATACTTGGTCGAGAATCCTTTGGCAGAAATGACTGCTTCAATGCGGCGTGGCATGGAGGCAATCAGCCTGTGGCACTGCTGAGGTCTTATGGAGGCCCAGGATGCTTCGATAGCGGCCTTTAGCTCATCCAGAGTGTTGGGTCTTGAGTCTCTCAACGTTCTCTTCACAATATCCCACAGATTCTCTATGGGGTTCAGGTCAGGAGAGTTGGCAGGCCAATTGAGCACAGTGATACCATGGTCAGTAAACCATTTACCAGTGGTTTTGGCACTGTGAGCAGGTGCCAGGTCGTGCTGAAAAATGAAATCTTCATCTCCATAAAGCTTTTCAGCAGATGGAAGCATGAAGTGCTCCAAAATCTCCTGATAGCTAGCTGCATTGACCCTGCCCTTGATAAAACACAATGGACCAACACCAGCAGCTGACACGGCACCCCAGACCATCACTGACTGTGGGTACTTGACACTGGACTTCTGGCATTTTGGCATTTCCTTCTCCCCAGTCTTCCTCCAGACTCTGGCACCTTGATTTCCGAATGACATGCAGAATTTGCTTTCATCCGAAAAAAGTACTTTGGACCACTGAGCAACAGTCCAGTGCTGCTTCTCTGTAGCCCAGGTCAGGCGCTTCTGCTGCTGTTTCTGGTTCAAAAGTGGCTTGACCAGGGGAATGCGGCACCTGTAGCCCATTTCCTGCACACGCCTGTGCACGGTGGCTCTGGATGTTTCTACTCCAGACTCAGTCCACTGCTTCCGCAGGTCCCCCAAGGTCTGGAATCGGCCCTTCTCCACAATCTTCCTCAGGGTCCGGTCACCTCTTCTCGTTGTGCAGCGTTTTCTGCCACACTTTTTCCTTCCCACAGACTTCCCACTGAGGTGCCTTGATACAGCACTCTGGGAACAGCCTATTCGTTCAGAAATGTCTTTCTGTGTCTTACCCTCTTGCTTGAGGGTGTCAATAGTGGCCTTCTGGAAAGCAGTCAGGTCGGCAGTCTTACCCATGATTGGGGTTTTGAGTGATGAACCAGGCTGGGAGTTTTAAAGGCCTCAGGAATCTTTTGCAGGTGTTTAGAGTTAACTTGTTGATTCAGATGATTAGGTTCATAGCTCGTTTAGAGACCCTTTTAATGATATGCTAATTTTGTGAGATAGGAATTTTGGGTTTTCATGAGCTGTATGCCAAAATCATCCTTATTAAGACAATAAAAGACCTGAAATATTTCAGTTAGTGTGCAATGAATCTAAAATATATGAATGTTAAATTTTCATCATGACATTATGGAAAATAATGAACTTTATCACAATATGCTAATATTTTGAGAAGGACATGTATATAAATACTTCTATTAACTGTTAAAGTATTAACAGTTAATGGAAGCATTTATTAGTTAAATCTGTTAACTTATTAATTTAAACCAAAGCTTATATATCTATAAGTGTTATGATACCAGCTCATTCATTGACAACAGTGGTTTTGTAGTTGTGTAACAGTATAGCCAACATGAGAATTGTTTCTGCAGGAAATCATGTTGTTATTTGGGTGGTGCATTGCGACACATTCTGAACAAGCAAGCATGCAGCCAGAGGCAGATGGTTTGGGACTTCTAATTAGTGCAGTGGTGATAAAAATAAATAATCAAAAACATTTGCTTCATGAGTCAGCCTATGTTTTATAAGTGCATCAATGTGAGACTTTGATTTGAATTCCACAATTCTTCACATTAGAAATTAGAGGCAGCTTACCTAAACTGTGATACAGCCACATTATCTTTTTGACACATTTCAAGAATTTATGCATATTTGTTTTGTAATCACCAAGGAGGCTGCAATGCATAGAAATAATGAGCTCAGCTAATCCTACATCTCCCTCACAGGCCCTCATTAACCGCCCAGCCTGATGTGAGCACAGGTGTGTGTGGGTCTGTTTTGGCCTCCTGTTATCTTGTGAAATAAAAATATGGACGCAAAACATAAAGTATAGTCACAGAAACTTAAACTAAAGGCTAGAAACACCTGTCCCGCTGTTCTCAGTTGGAACTACACTTTGAATAAGTTCACTTCAGTTCACTTTATTTATTTTGCACCAGTTCACAACACTTGTCTCAAAGGCTCTCACAATACAAAATAAATTCTATCTATTTACACAAACAGATTCCAAGTCAAGTACATACATTCCAAATTGACCCTAGTTATCAATGTTAAGTGATTAATGGTTGTTGTTAACAAAAAAGCTGTTATTATACAGCATCCTTTATCAGAAATCACTTTCACTGCTTTACTACCGGATATTTGAAATGCATATGTTGAACAGTTGTTATGTTTATAGTTGGATTTTTTTTAAGGAATTTAGAATTTTAATTTGCATTTGAAAAGAGAGAGAACACCATGCCAGTTTCATCACTTAAAAAAGTAGTTATAACCAGAAATGCAGGCCTAATTTGCAAAGTATAAAGTGCTGCCATATTTAACATCACATATTAGGAATCATTTGCCACTGCTATCCGCTCTGTCATAACATCCAATTTACAAAGCAAATAGCACCACAGGTTTACCATCTCAATCCTGCTTTTTAAGTTCTTTTTGCTTCCAATATTAAGAGCCTTTGTCATATAACACAATAGGCACAGGTATGGCCTTCTGAAAGAGAAAAATAAAGTTCATGAAGTTCCAGATCAACACTTTATTGTATCAGAGAGAAATTGCATTTGAGATGGCATCTAAATTATTAAGAACCATTGTGCAAGTTCAAATGTAAGTGTTAACTGTTCGGTTAACACAAACATAAACTGAATTAATACATGTTAATGTTCAACCTTAAAAGTTAGTCAAATTACTTTCCAGCTCCAACATGAACATGAATTATGTATAATTGTTTACAGAAAGGCACCAAGAAATCAGAATTGTACGCTTGATGGATAATCAGCTGCTTTAAAACTACAAATTTGATCTTTTTTCTGAACAGTGAAGTGCAGCATACCTATAAAGTAATAGGTCATGCTGACAACAACTATGTTAAGTGTGGGAGTTATTACAAGGGTAAGAAACCTGGCATAGCTGCTCACTATAAGTGTGGTGTTTGAAAATAAAAGCAAAGTAAGCACAAAAGGTTGAACCAAGACACTTCTAGAAAATAAACAGTATATTCTAAGGAGGTGCGTCAGCTGCTTCTTAAAAGGGTGAGTTTGGATTTTATTAAATTAGGGATAGACAATGCAAATTAGCTTAGGCTATAAATGTAAAAAATGTATGGTACTTGTTAATATTTAATACTTGTTGCTAAACAAATAAATAAATTCAGTATAATTCTATGACTTTATTACTGGCAATAGCAACATTACCTGCAGTAGAAAGATGTCATATCACTGTGTAATAGTACATTTTAGTAGAGGTTGAAACTAACAGGCTAGAAAAGCACAGACTGTATCAATCAACCTCATCAGCTGATTTGCTTTATAAGATTTTTATTTTAATCTATTTAATTTATTTGTCTTTTAACATGTCATGTCCATAAAGTTAATGGATAATCTGGTTGCCTACATGTGCCATGGCTTTTTTACTCTACTAAAATTAAATATCAAGAGGGTCTTCTAATTGTGTGATTAGCGTTATAAAATCAAGACCGCATTTGGCACGAAAGTAGACCATCCACATCAGAGAAATAGGACCCTGTTTTTATGACCTCCAACCATTAGGATTATTTGTATGGCCCCCACACCCCAATCAACCAGTCCCCAAGCCACTACGCATACCAGCCCACCCTCGGATGCTGCTGCACAACTGATGCAAAATCCAAATGTTGACTACATTCTATCTACATACCAAAAACCTTCAACTTAAAAAGATCCAAACAAACCCTTTGTTGCTGCTACACAGGTAGGGACATTTCAACAGATAACAGGACACTGAACATATTACAGAAAGGTTAAATGGTCAAATTCTGTCTGCCATGGGCCAAAACGGGATTATAGACTGAATTTATGTAGCGCTTTTTTAGCCATACCAACCATTCAAATTCACTTTACACTAGAGTTACATTCACCCGTTCGCACCAATGCGCACACATTCATACATCAGTATGCAGTTCGGTAGGCAACTTGGGGGTTAAGTGCCTTGCCCATGTGCACGTGGCAGGAGGAAACTAGAATAAAATCCACAACTTTCAGACTGCATGACTACTACTCTTCCCATTCAAGCACAGTCACGCAGTTAAGGGTTTATGTACTCCATAGGGAATACACACAGATACCAATCTTTATTAATGTTAGTTAAGCAACCCAGAACAAGTAGCTTGTTGTTGTCATCTAGGATATCTCAACCAGTTATTAGGTTTTGGGAGCAATTACTTTTGTCACGACCCCACTCATTAGCTGTGACAAAAATCTGACTGAACCTAGATTTAAAGAAAATAATGCACATAATTTATTTACAAAATTAAATTCACATTATGAGGTCTTTAGATGTCTCAGTATGCCTCCCTCTGTCTCTGTGTGGGACAGATAGATCTGTTAAGTTAAGACACATTTTATTTAAAGGGTGATTTTAAACACAGAAGATCGACCACAACGCACTGTCCGCGCTTATGCATTTTAACCCTTTTATTAGTGGTATTTTAAAGGTATGTGTTTGATTCTGATGATAAGCTATAAGCTTCTTTTGTTAGCTTCAACCGCTAACAGCTAAGAACACATGCTTGCCTGCTAAAGATCATTTACCCAAAAACGTTGTTGGTTTTCAATCTAGTAAAATAATATTTCCCTAAATATTATTTTACTAAACTTGATAACTAAGTAACACAATTAAGCCTATTTCTCCAGAAAGATTTGGTTCTTATTCAAAATAATAAATATTTAAATCTTATTTTAATAAATAAAGGGAGCTAATTAAACACCGATGAGAATTGGTTATCCAGAAAGTTGATCTTGCATTGTGAATGGTTGTCTGGAGGTATGCCAATTATTGCCTAAGTTAGTTCCAATACTAACTTAACTTAATTTCCAGATTCTTCAAGATAATCCTTGGTTCTCAAACATAAATAACATTGCATGGTAATGTTGCATCACTCTTTCGGTCATGGTTTTCAATCATATTTAATCAACTTGTTTATATTGTATATAGCCCATATCAGTCTTCATTATTCTTTAATTCTGCTTGGTAGTTTAGTTGGATTGTTTTAGCAAAGTAAAGAGTTTGTTGATTGAAATACACCTGACTTTGAGTTGACTTATTTTTGTTAATAAATTCTTGTATTTTAAGAAATTGTATGAATTCATTCCGTGTGTGTACAGAGTTTTGTTGTTCAATAATGTCAGAGCTTGACTCATCCCTTTCAATTTTGTCCTAATACCACCGCCTTATTGGGCTGGTATTCACAGGACAACCTTTAACAGACCGAAATATTATTTAATAAAATATTAAAGTATTAGTATTAAATATTAAATAATATATTCATATTCATAATTACAACTGTTTTATAAAAATAAAAAATTAAATACACAGGACATTAACCATTTTTGCTATGGTTGGTGTGTACCTTACTTACCTGTTTTTGATCATAACTGAATATTTAAAAAGTTTTGAGAGTAATTTACAATGTGTATACAAGAGTTGAATCTTTGAATTTTTATTGTTTTTTCAAGAAATGGCCCAGATCTTCTCTTGAGCGTCGTCACCTATTTTCCTGCCTTTGATTATGCGGGCAGGCCCAGACCAAAAGGAATTCTTCAGTTTGAGCCCATCCTGACCACTAGAAATGCGATTGCTAACATCCATCCCAACCAATAGAAATGTGTCCTTGCAAGAAAACTGCCAGTCAAACACAGAGAGCCAGATAAAGACTTATATGAACAGTGTGGTATCCTGTAAAGTCACAGAAGTCAAATAGGGCAGTGGAAAATACATCCTTAAACTGCCTAACCCCTCTTTAGCCTTAAAGAGCTATTGCTCTACACCAATCGTAGCAATCGGCACGTGCCCAGCTCAGCTCAGCTAATGACTAGGTGTCAAATCCGTACCACTGTCCCAGGTGTCGAAAAGACATTGTTGCCCTATCCAGCCAACCACAATGGGTAGGTAAAGAATCGTATAGATTCTTCTATAACAGCAAACATTCAGGTTGTTCACTCCCAGGGCTTCACCCAGGTCAGAAGGTTAAAGGGAAACTGGACAGACACAAAGGATGGACGACACCAGCCAGAGTCATCTGTAAGTCCACAGAGCCACAATCCTACATGGTGGAGATGGGCAACATAGGCCAACATTGGGGATTGTGGCCCGTTGCAACAGAGGACACCTTCAGGCTGTCCCATGGGCAGCCGACCCTGAAGAGCAGACACAGTGCATTTTCCCAGCTTCACCATTGCACAACTAGAGAGGAGGCAGCTCCCCAGCAACCACTGGTGAGCCAGTCATCGGCAGGCCCTGTCCCAAGGCCTCCCCTTAGTTTGAACACGACTGTGAGAGTGACTACAAGGGAGCGTGAGATAAAGGTGGCACTTAGATTTAGAAACGGATAGTGTTCCATGACACTTTCTTGTAAAAGTGTTAGCATCATGCCTTACTTAATGTAAACTAAAGTCCAAGGTTATTTTTAGACCACAGACTTTGTGAGGCGTTTACCTAAATTGGGATGTTGTATATAGGGGTGAAGGCTCAATAACATTCTGCACACAAGTGAATGATACTCCAGCCCTTCATTGCACCAAGACAAACAAAACCTGAGGGCTGTTTTCATCTTTTGCCCACCATGTATTTCCTTTCTACAAAACGTTGGTTATCTTTCTTTGCAGTTCTTTGTTTTTATTTCTTTCCAGTTTCAAATTACATCTGCAGTATTTTTTAAGACCCACTGTGACTTACTTAAGCTCCCACTATACTCCCCAGTAAATATGAATTAAAGAGAAACAAACTTGATTCAGTCTTTAAGATTTCGTTGCTGCAGCTGTCTGTCATCAATTTGAAATGTCCCTATGTTGAAGTAGCTTGTTTTTGTTATATAGTATGTTTTACTGTAAAGGACTCAAGCTTGAGCTGGGGAACATGGTGGAGCAATAGTAAGCCCTGATGCCACCCTGCAAAAAGAGTCCTGGTTTAAACCTAAGCTGTGTTTTTTAAATAGCTTTAGCATGTTCTTTCTGCATGTGTAAATTTCCCCCCACTGTTTAGCTACATCCGTGTAGCAGAGGTTTTGGGTTTGGGTAATATAGCTCTACCTGTCACATGCACCTTGGATTGACTGTTGGATTGCAGGTGTGCCCAGGTTATTGTAGATGTACAGGTCCTTCTCAAAATATTAGCATATTGTGATAAAGTTCATTATTCGCAGAAATCGCGTTTGGTGTGAACGCACCATTACTCTATCAGAAATGAATTTAATTTGTTTATTTGTTAACTCCCTTTCTCACACTAGAGGCAAAGAGCAAGTATGTGGTACTGATTGCAAGCTTTTAAAATGAAATAGGATCTTGCCTATACCCTGTTTGTTTGTTAAGAATTGGCAAGTACTAAAATCCAAGTCACAACTTCCTGTCAGAAAGTTTAACTTATACAGGTCCTTCTCAAAATATTAGCATATTGTGATAAAGTTCATTATTTTCCATAATGTCATGATGAAAATTGAACATTCATATATTTTAGATTCATTGCACACTAACTGAAATATTTCAGGTCTTTTATTGTCTTAATACGGATGATTTTGGCATACAGCTCATGAAAACCCAAAATTCCTATCTCACAAAATTAACATATTTCATCCGACCAATAAAAGAAAAGTGTTTTTAATACAAAAAACGTCAACCTTCAAATAATCATGTACAGTTATGCACTCAATACTTGGTCGGGAATCCTTTTGCAGAAATGACTGCTTCAATGCGGCGTGGCATGGAGGCAATCAGCCTGTGGCACTGCTGAGGTCTTATGGAGGCCCAGGATGCTTCGATAGCGGCCTTTAGCTCATCCAGAGTGTTGGGTCTTGAGTCTCTCAACGTTCTCTTCACAATATCCCACAGATTCTCTATGGGGTTCAGGTCAGGAGAGTTGGCAGGCCAATTGAGCACAGTGATACCATGGTCAATAAACCATTTACCAGTGGTTTTGGCACTGTGAGCAGGTGCCAGGTCGTGCTGAAAAATGAAATCTTCATCTCCATAAAGCTTTTCAGCAGATGGAAGCATGAAGTGCTCCAAAATCTCCTGATAGCTAGCTGCATTGACCCTGCCCTTGATAAAACACAGTGGACCAACACCAGCAGCTGACACGGCACCCCAGACCATCACTGACCGTGGGTACTTGACACTGGACTTCTGGCATTTTGGCATTTCCTTCTCCCCAGTCTTCCTCCAGACTCTGGCACCTTGATTTCCGAATGACATGCAGAATTTGCTTTCATCCGAAAAAAGTACTTTGGACCACTGAGCAACAGTCCAGTGCTGCTTCTCTGTAGCCCAGGTCAGGCGCTTCTGCTGCTGTTTCTGGTTCAAAAGTGGCTTGACCTGGGGAATGCGGCACCTGTAGCCCATTTCCTGCACACGCCTGTGCACGGTGGCTCTGGATGTTTCTACTCCAGACTCAGTCCACTGCTTCCGCAGGTCCCCCAAGGTCTGGAATCGGCCCTTCTCCACAATCTTCCTCAGGGTCCGGTCACCTCTTCTCGTTGTGCAGCGTTTTCTGCCACACTTTTTCCTTCCCACAGACTTCCCACTGAGGTGCCTTGATACAGCACTCTGGGAACAGCCTATTCATTCAGAAATGTCTTTCTGTGTCTTACCCTCTTGCTTGAGGGTGTCAATAGTGGCCTTCTGGACAGCAGTCAGGTCGGCAGTCTTACCCATGATTGGGGTTTTGAGTGATGAACCAGGCTGGGAGTTTTAAAGGCCTCAGGAATCTTTTGCAGGTGTTTAGAGTTAACTCGTTGATTCAGATGATTAGGTTCATAGCTCGTTTAGAGATCCTTTTAATGATATGCTAATTTTGTGAGATAGGAATTTTGGGTTTTCATGAGCTGTATGCCAAAATCATCCGTATTAAGACAATAAAAGATCTGAAATATTTCAGTTAGTGTGCAATGAATCTAAAACATATGAATGTTAAATTTTCATCATGACATTATGGAAAATAATGAACTTTATCACAATATGCTAATATTTTGAGAAGGACCTGTGTATGATAAGAAAGTCAAAGAGAGATCTCCACTCATAAAAGATTACAACTGTTTTTAGTGAGTGGGGTTGAAGTGATGTCATAGAATTAGATGTGTTGATTGTTGGACTGTGATGGTAAATGAAAAGTTTTGTAGTTCTCAGATGTTGCATGTGGGAGATAAAACTATTTAGATTTTTGTGCCAAAAGTCAGATTTCTAAGCCTAACCAAACCCCTCCAGCTTAGTTAAAGTGGCTAGCTATAGTTAGATTTTTATTGCTCATACCCAAAAAATAAACAGATTGATTTTAAAGTTGCTATAGAAATCCATAGCGCTTTGATTAAACAGAATGTGTGCTAAATTCAAAAATGAATTTGACATAAAATTGCCAATTTCCTGTTAGATTTACGGCATACATCCAAGAGATTATGTGATAGTGAAACTGTGTCCCTTTAGAAAAAATTTAGTCCTTGAGCACATATAGTGATGTGCCCTGCTGTACAAAAATTACCTTACTTCCTTCCTACTGGCAGCTGAAATAGGCTTCAACCACCTACAGAGCTTAAAAAGAAAAAAGTAGGTGTTAAAAATTATTTGCTTTCTCTTTTTTTACATTCGCTATCTTTGATGGAAAATATTCTCTTTGGCTGCTCACAAGCCTGGCATAGTCCTGCTATGGTCCCAAAGAAACAAATATGCTGCAGCAAGCTGTTGTCAGAGTGTGAGTGAGATCCATTAATGTGTTTTACGGAGCTACCCAAGAGCTCCAATCCTACCTCTTTAAAGTCCTCTGGGCAAGTTCTTAAAACTTTACTTTGTCAAGAGGGCAGCGTTAGGCCACCCACACATCAAAGCAGTGCAGTCTATCCTCATAATGTCATAGGGGTTAACATCACCAATCAGACTTGTGATTGAGCACCTGGAGTGGAAAACACAGAGAGTCCATGAAGATCCAAATCAAGTGTGCATTGTAGATAACTTGAAGACAATAGGACTCAGCCACGTGCTTTTGACTGAGTACTCTCTTGATGAAGTTAAAGAAAATGTAAGAGAGAAAAACTAGATCCAATGGAGGCACTCTTTATGGATATTAACAACTTCAAAACAAGGTGTAGCTGAATCTTCCTTTTGAGTGACACATAAATAGCCCAGCAGTTTTTCTGGGAGAAAAATTGATTTAGTATTTGTCCTCAGCCAGAATGACTAAAGCAAGAAGCATTTGAAAAATATTATGTCCCACATTTGTTTCTTTTTATATTCACTGAACGCATTTTCTTCCAAGTTGAACCGATTGGCAGTCCTTTCATTTCCATTATTCTTTAAATTTTCATGCCATGATGAAACTGCTGGTGATTTTAAACAATTACAACAGGCAGCCTAAAGCAGTGCAACTGTGGCAGCTGCTGCTGCTGCTTTTGACTTCAAGCATCTTTTGTGTTTGCTTTGATGTGGACTGAGGTGAGGAGCAACAAGGGCAAGGAAAACATATTAAGGGTTTCCATGACAACTTGTGCTAAACCAATAATTTCTTGCAATTGGTGTGTTAGACAAAGGGGACTTTGATAAATCTCTATTCTAGGATTAGACCTTACAGCATGCTCTGGCTCTCATGTAAATGGCAAAGAGCATCTTGGAAAAATAATCCAATAAATGTAAAGATCTTACTGAAAATCAATATGTTATTATTGCATAGCATTTTCTTTGTGAGACCACTTTACACCAATTTCAGTTACCTGGTTTAATAAGGAGTTACAATAGCCCCTTTTTGATTGCTTGGGGAAAGTCCAGCATTTCGAAACAATTTTACCCGTGTTATTTCAGTGTCCTGGAGCCTTACTTTCATGGGTAGCTGGTCCTACTCTTTCCAGAATTTTCTGGAATTGTTAATGGGGCAGGGTTATGTTCAGCAAGAGATTGTGCCTAGTGATGGGACTTAAGGCTCTTTGTTAGGAACCGAATCTTCAGGATCCCTTTATTTCAAAGAGCCGTTCAGAAGAGCAGTTGAAATTATCAGTTTTTGAAAATGTGCATATTTTAAAGAACATGCAAATAACATTTTCCCTTACTATAATGTTAAATATAGAAATATTTGGGTAACCTGGCTTGTGTGGATAAAATTTACAACTAAAGCTAAATCATCTGTATTAAGTTTAATATTATTTAAAAAGTGCAAAATAGAACCACAGTATGTTCATTCAAACAAATCTCTTTATGTATTTATTTCCATACAATTAAGTATAAAATATTAAAACATAAATATCAAATACCCATGTAGTTCTTTACTACGAGTTTTGTGTGCATTAATAGCATTTTAATGCTATATAGAAACAAAATTAAGAAAGCAAAATGTAACAAAATAGAAGAGAAAAAAAGTACACTTGTGTTGCTTCCGCAAAAATAAAAATATCACCAACTGCAGCATTAAATATAACTATTGATGCAACGCAATAATGGTAAACAATACTTGGATATACTGGAAACATTACCAAAATAAAGTGTGCAGACATTTTGTTGCAATTTTTGTACAATTTGTTACAGAAAGTTAAGATTTTTTTAGGTGAGAAAGTTGACCTCATACTTTCAGCTGTGCAGTCATTTCATTAAGATTAAGACCCTACTTTGAAATGTGCTTTCAGAGTACTTAGAACAGCAGAGCTCTGCTTACATGCTAAGCTAACCGGGGGGTTGGAATGGGATTTCCCCATTAACTGCTGCCTGATCTTGGCCCCGCACTCTGGGATTTCCTGCTACCTGTTATCTGTTCATGGCAGCTGAAAGTTATTATAAAGGGTTTAGTAGGTATGTGGTGAATAACCCAAATATTTAACCATCAGAAAAAAATACTGGCAAAATATTATACAGCATCAGGTTAATTTAACTCCCCCAAACTTGTCATCTCTTTGTAAATTTACTTTGCCAACCGTCAAACGATTTTATTCTCAGAGCTGGTCAGAGTTAGGTCTTGATGCAGAGAACAAGTGTGTCTTTCTGGCTGATAAAATTAGTAAACATAACATATGTAAAAGATACACGGTAGGCCCACGAGAATGCAGTTAATATGTATTAAACGTTTGATAGATTCATGAAAAAGATCTGGGATATACAGTGGAATTCTTATGTGACAGAACTGGAAGAACCAGAGAAAAGCATATAAGTAATAGCTCCAAGTCTTACAGCTTTTGTGCATCCTCAACACATCCAGGAGAACCAGCTTCTCCTGGATGTGTTGAGGATGCATCGGAAGTTCAGAGGAGACAGAGCTTCTTCTGTGGCTTTGGAATTCACTGCCAGTGCACATCAGACAGGCCATTCACTGTGTGTTTTTAAATCTGCTCTGAAAACTTATCTTTTTTCATTGGCTTTTGACTCAGCATGAAGGAGTCCTGCTACTTGTTTCGAGTTATTTTCAAACATTGTTTTTGTCAGTCAGTCATCGGTCAGTCATTTTCTACCGCTTCTTCCATAGTGGGTCACGGAGAAGCTGGTGCCTATCTCCAGCATTCTATGGGCGGGAGATGGGGTACACCCTGAACAGGTCACCAGTCCATCGCAGGGCAACACACAAACAACCATGCACACACTCATTCATACACCTAAGGGCTATTTAGAGACCAATTAACCTAACAGGCATGTCTTTGGACTGTGGGAGGAAGCCAGAGTACCCGGTGAGAACCCACGCATGCACGGGGAGAACATTGTTTTTGTTTTTCTTAAAATTCCCCCCACGAACAGCTAAAAATGCCTGAAAAATTCATACCTTAATTAAATTTGATGCAGTTCTTTGACCCTTTGGATAGCATATGCAGTCAACACTATTGTAAGTGTAGCTATTTAGTAGTTATTAAAGATGGATTATACTGAAATGTGAATTTTGTTCTTTTGTGTGGATATTTTTGCTTGTTTTAATGTAACTACATGGATTTCTAAAGATGTGGACTCAGAAATCAAATGAGGCATTAGGTATAAGCCCTACCTAGTAAAACTTAAATTTGATAATTGCAAAAAATGACAATTGTAGAGAGGGGTCTCTGTGGGTATGTCCTTTCATTTTCCGAAGTGGCCATTTGGAGTCTCCAAATATATTGCAGTGTGAAAACATCACCATATATGAGCTTCAAAAGGCTGTACTTCCTGAATCATTGAACATATAATCATACAGCAAACTTAAAGTTCAGAAAGTGGTAAAAGAAGGTAATGTACAACTTTACACTGGTAAGCAAAGCATCCCTCCACCATATGCTCAAAGACATATTTATTTGCTTATTTTAAAATGGTATTTTCCAGCTAACAACATATAAACAAACCACAGCTGTACATAAACGTTTGTTGGGACCCACAGCCATGGAAACAACATACAAACTTTTCTGGAACTTTCAAAATAAATTGCATGTAACCGACTTTCAGCACAACTTCAGAAGGGGGAAACGGGATAACTGCGGACTTCCTGTGACGTCACTGCCCGAATAAGAGCACATCTTTTGCTACATCCTGCCTCTTCCACGCCGGTGATCATCGGGATAGGAAGAGACAGCTCGCTAATGTCTCTTTGCTGGCAAAAAGATATAAACTCTTCAAACTGGATCCAAGGATGTCATACGATCATCGATCATATGCAAAGTTAAGTACGAATGAAATACTGTATGTGTTTCCGGTATTTTCATTCATGAACAGGGAAATTAAGGTGTTAGCATTGCTTACTTTCTCTCTGAGGCCTGCAGAAGCAGACTGTCCCAGAGACGTTCCCTACTCTATGAAGCCGAGTGGAGTGGTTTTCCCTGTCTGAGAGAAGGACAACAGGAGCCGCATCACCATGGTTACGGTAATGTGCAGTTTTGGCCGGCCAACAGAACGGCCGCCACCCCCACACCTAAGGAGGTTAACTGTAGCTAACCGTTTAAAGACAGTGGACGTTTCTTCAAACTTTGCCGCCCCGGACAGCTTTTTCTCAGCATGGTCAGAGATTAGGTTTGGGCAGAACAATAATAGAAAGATTTAGATTGAAATGATCTAAACGTTTTTCATTTTATGAAGTTTGGTTTTGTTTGTGATGAACTCAACTATCTGGGTGCTAGCAGATGATCTGCAGCACACGTGTTCAGGTTGTGTTCTTTGTTTGTGTGTTTTTAAAGGTAAGACAAACTTTATTTAAAGGGTGATTTTAAACAGAAGATTGATCCGTCCGCACTTATGCATTTTAACCCTTTTATTAACCCTGGTATTTTAAAGGTATGCGTTTGATTCTGGTGCTAAGCTATCAGCTTCTTTGTTAGCTCAACTGCTAACAGGTAAGAACACGTGCTACTAAAGAGTATTTAACAGAAAGGTTGTTAGTTTTCAAGCTAGTGAATAATAGTTCCTAAATATCATTTTACTAAATTTGATAACTAAGTAAACATCATTAAGCCCCATTTTTCCCGAAAGATTTGGCTCTTTTCCAAAATATTCCCTTAATAATATTTCTTTAAATATTGTTTTAATAAATAAAGGCATATAATTAGACACCGTTGAGAATTAGTCATCCAGAAGGTTGGTTTTATTCAGCAGATCATTCTTTAAAACATTATTTTATTAAAATAATATTTTATCTGATCTTGCATTCTGATTGGTTGTCTAAATGTTGCCAATTATTGCCTAAATTGGTTCCAAGACTAACTTCACTTCATTTCCAGATCCTTCAAGATAATCCTTGGTTCTCAAACATAAACATTGCATGGTAATGTTGCATCACTCTTTTGGTCATGATTTCTACTCATCTTTAATCAACTTGTTTATATTGTACATAGCCCATTAGTCTTCATTATTCTTTAATTCTGCTTGGTAGTTTAGTTGGATTGTTTTAGCAAAGTAAAGAGTTTGTTGATTGAAATATGTCTGACTTTGAGTTGACTTATTTTTGTTAATACATTTTTGCATTTTAAGAAATTGTGTGAATTCATTCCATGTGTGCAGAGTTTTGCTGTTCAATAATGTCAGAGCTTGGCTCACTTTTTTCCAATTTGTCCTCATACCATCGCCTTATTGGGCTGGTATTCACAGGACAACCCTTAACAGACTGAAATATTATTAATATTAAATAATATTTTCAGATTAATAATCAAAACAAGTTTTTACTTACTGGTCAAGGGGGAAATTCTCTCCTTCGAAATATTTCTTCCCCAATTTCTATCTATCTATCTATCTATCTATCTATCTATCTATCTATCTATCTATCTATCTATCTATCTATCTATCTATCTATCTATCTATCTATCTATCTATCTATCTATCTATCTATCTATCTATCTATCTATCTATCTATCTATCTATCTATCTATCTATCTATCTATCTATCTATCTATCTATCTATCTATCTATCTATCTATCTATTTATCTATCTATCTATCTATCTATCTACCTACCTACCTACTCTGCACTTTGGTGAGTTTTTAAAGTGCTTATGAAGAAAGTTGTCTTGGTTTAGTTAACTTGGGGGGCAGGGAACAGTTAAAGTCTCTTGAGAAAAATACACCTAAGTTCATTGCCTTTTGATTTGATTAAGAGATTAAACAGGTTAGATTAGAGTAAGTAAAACATCATGTGTTAGCTTAAGGGACAGGCTCTCAGAGACTTACAGGTTTTTGCCAATAAAGTACCAACATGTGATGGAACCAGTTTTGTGCTATTGTATTTTCCTTATTTATAAAAAGTCTTGACCCCTATTTGGAAAAGGATGCCCAGTTAAAAGAGTGAAAAGAAAAGTAAAAGAAAATGTAAAGGGCATTCTCACCTCCAGGTAACAATTATTCAGCCTGATGAGGTTGCTGACAGAGTAGAGGACACTAGACAAAGTAAGCCTTCAGCATTTTAGAAGTGCAGAGGAAGTCTGTCTGTACAGTGCAGCCTCTGTGAGCTCGTACTTCAGTGGTGTTTGCTTCTCTGTTCTGAGCCAGTGAACACCTGTGGGGAAAACATCCATATTATTTGCCATTATTGACTGAGACTTGGTGTAAGTAGGTTTTAAAGCCCAGTCAAATCAAACATCATTTATAATAACCTATGTGAAAAGTAAAAGATTTTTTTGTTATTTTACACAGTACATTGAGCAAGTAAACACAAACCCACTAGTTAATGCAGGTCAGTACAAAAATATCACTTCAAAGATTAATTTATCCTACTGTCATCAATAGACATGGAAACATGACTACGCAATAGACAATCAATTCTCATATCTTACTTACTGACTTACTTCATTTTGGGTGAGTAACTCAGGCAGGTCATATTGCACACGTTTAAAGGTATTTTTTCATTGTACTTTGGAATAGTTTATGTATAATCTTGCCTTGTTTATTTTTCCAAGTATCTTTTTACCCCCTTTTAATAACAAGTACTACCTCAGTAAATATCAATCTTTCTGAATTCCACATCTTGGACATACAACAGAACTTGGACTTTTTAGTTTGAGTTGTGTCATAAAAACAAAAAGATAAACATACTTTTTTGGTGCTGTATGATGGGTTGAAGGTGAAGTTACACATATGTATTTTGCACAGAAGTGGAAATATTCAACTCTGAAGTTGAAAAATTTAAGCGAATGGTTGCTAGAAGTTGCATTCCATGTGGGAAAGTTGGGGCTGACTTTGACCTCTCGCTATCAAAACCAAAATTGTTGTAACTTGTACAAAGAAAGTTAAAGACACACCAGACAGGCTGGGCTTAATCCAAATCTGGTTCCCAACAAACTCATTTGCTGACAGTATCTAAGCCCTGCCCCTTGAGAACAGGAAATCTCATGCTGTATTTGGGACGGTCCATTAATTAAACTCTTGATTTAATCTGCATTAAACTGTTACATTACAGATAACAAATTGGTGTAACTTGGTATCCAATACTGAGACTTTTCCCAGTATTGTGGCAGACTCGTGAAATCGAATGTCACACTGTTACTATACAGGTCCTTCTCAAAATATTAGCATATTGTGATAAAGTTCATTATTTTCCATAATGTAATGATGAAAATTTAACATTCATATATTTTAGATTCATTGCACACTAACTGAAATATTTCAGGTCTTTTATTGTCTTAATACGGATGATTGTGGCATACAGCTCATGAAAACCCAAAATTCCTATCTCACAAAATTAGCATATTTCATCCAACCAATAAAAGAAAAGTGTTTTTAATACAAAAAACGTCAACCTTCAAATAATCATGTAC
This sequence comes from Girardinichthys multiradiatus, assembly GCF_021462225.1. Classification (NCBI taxonomy): domain Eukaryota; kingdom Metazoa; phylum Chordata; class Actinopteri; order Cyprinodontiformes; family Goodeidae; genus Girardinichthys; species Girardinichthys multiradiatus. Next base: position 465,909 of record NC_061806.1, on the reverse strand, counting down.
AGTTATGCACTCAATACTTGGTCGAGAATCCTTTTGCAGAAATGACTGCTTCAATGAGGCGTGGCATGGAGGCAATCAGCCTGTGGCACTGCTGAGGTCTTATGGAGGCCCAGGATGCTTCGATAGCGGCCTTTAGCTCATCCAGAGTGTTGGGTCTTGAGTCTCTCAACGTTCTCTTCACAATATCCCACAAATTCTCTATGGGGTTCAGGTCAGGAGAGTTGGCAGGCCAATTGAGCACAGTGATACCATGGTCAGTAAACCATTTACCAGTGGTTTTGGCACTGTGAGCAGGTGCCAGGTCGTGCTGAAAAATGAAATCTTCATCTCCATAAAGCTTTTCAGCAGATGGAAGCATGAAGTGCTCCAAAATCTCCTGATAGCTAGCTGCATTGACCCTGCCCTTGATAAAACACAATGGACCAACACCAGCAGCTGACACGGCACCCCAGACCATCACTGACTGTGGGTACTTGACACTGGACTTCTGGCATTTTGGCATTTCCTTCTCCCCAGTCTTCCTCAAGACTCTGGCACCTTGATTTCCGAATGACATGCAGAATTTGCTTTCATCCGAAAAAAGTACTTTGGACCACTGAGCAACAGTCCAGTGCTGCTTCTCTGTAGCCCAGGTCAGGCGCTTCTGCCGCTGTTTCTGGTTCAAAAGTGGCTTGACCTGGGGAATACGGCACCTGTAGCCCATTTCCTGCACACGCCTTTGCAGAGTGGCTCTGGATGTTTCTACTCCAGACTCAGTCCACTGCTTCCGCAGGTCCCCCAAGGTCTGGAATCCGTCCTTCTCCACAATCTTCCTCAGGGTCCGGTCACCTCTTCTCGTTGTGCAGCGTTTTCTGCCACACTTTTTCCTTCCCACGGATTTCCCACTGAGGTGCCTTGATACAGCACTCTGGGAACAGCCTATTCGTTCAGAAATTTCTCTCTGTGTCTTACCCTCTTGCTTGAGGGTGTCAATAGTGGCCTTCTGGACAGCAGTCAGGTCGGCAGTCTTACCCATGATTGGGGTTTTGAGTGATGAACCAGGCTGGGAGTTTTAAAGGCCTCAGGAATCTTTTGCAGGTGTTTAGAGTTAACTCGTTGATTCAGATGATTAGGTTCATAGCTCGTTTAGAGACCCTTTTAATGATATGCTAATTTTGTGAGATAGGAATTTTGGGTTTTCATGAGCTGTATGCTAAAATCATCCGTATTAAGACAATAAAAGACCTGAAATATTTCAGTTAGTGTGCAATGAATCTAAAATATATGAATGTTCAATTTTCATCATGACATTATGGAAAATAATGAACTTTATCACAATATGCTAATATTTTGAGAAGGACCTGTAATTTTCACATTTATCATCTGATCTACACTAAATAAACATGACATATCTTAATGTAGCCCCTAACAGATATTCAGCCAGAAATTGGCTGGGCCTGGCCTTCAGTCCCAAAATCTTGTTTGACCAATGGTTATGAAATTTGGTACACATGACATGACCTAGAAAAAAGTATTTTGGAGCCGTGGTCCAAACCCCACAGGAAGTCGACCATTCCGGACCAAAGCCGCCATTTGGTTTCTTTAACATGTTATATCTGAGTGAACTTCCAAATGAATCAATATGGTCTTCAGGCATTGATGATCAAAAGTTATCAAAAGCAATTTGCTGAAACAAAGTATGTGGGCGTGGCCAAGCCTAAAACCCTCGCAATATCTTCAACATACAAGATGGTAGCTTAGTAGCTCCCCCTAACATTCTGTGTGTCATCACAGACCAGTACTCAACACATTCACGTGGTGATTTACTGGTATCACTGTAACTCCGCCCACTTAGAACAGGAAGTTCCAAATGCCACAGCAGTGGACTTCCATCTTGCAAGTGAAGAACATGGCAGTGAAGAGAAACTAAACAGAACTCAAAACTCAAAACCCCGAACACAGGGAGATTATGACAAATAGTGGCATAGTTGGCCAAGTAAAGTTTAGGTCTGTTGCAATCTTGACTCCTTGACGTTTTATATTCTTGTTGTGATATTACTTCATGGGCCAGAGGCTCAATGAACAGAACAAAGCATAAGGCATAAGCAGCCACTTTGCCTCGTGCCTCTATAGAGTCTAAATGCACATTTCCACTAATGTGCACCTAGTGGACTCAGCTGTTCTCGGTTATTTGGGTTTTCCATTAGAAATGGTTATTTGGTAGCAGCTCCTTTTTAGTACCTACCTGGCTGGGGTCACAGTCTAGTTGAGTCAAGCTGAAAATGCAATGTCCGAAGGCTGGCAATTACTGATTGACACGGGGTTGGCATCACTGGTTGTGTCACCAGAGCAACTGCCTTGATGTCTGCTCACAGGCACCAGTGAACAGTGAACAGCAAAGCAATGTTATGAAAGGCCTAAAATGTTAAAAAGCAATTAACAAACCACTAAGGACCACAACAGCAGGAGTGGTTGGAACCAAAACAATTTTAAGTGATTTAACCAAACGGACAACATTTACCGCATCAACTGGCAAGCAATGGGAGGGAGAATTGCTTCAATTTGGCTACTGCCATACTGGATTCCATGGTGAATGACGGTGGTCATTCCATGATGCTAACTCTATGCTCTGCGTATTTTTCATTCTAGAATTCATTTCCACATGTTAGGGGTATTCCACCTCTCTTAAATGGATCTTCCAAGCTCCTCTGCTTCTGCACCCATTGTAGGAGAGGTATTCATATTTTGCTTATTGTAAATATTTTGTAATTTGCTGGTGTCAGTAATAAAAAAAAAATCCCTAATGTGCTTGCATCATGATTTTTCTATTTGGCAGTAGTGGAAGGAGTCAGTAGTACAACACAAGCATTTGTCATTATCATATTTGTGCATTGATGGCTATTTTGTTAAGAAAAAAGTTAATTTTCTTAGTGAAGTCATCACACAAACAACTCTATTCTTGGATGTACCATACTCTTTAGTCACACCACTTGTAAAGAAATTATGTGCCATACTGCAATTATTGATACTGGGCCAGTGTTTAATGGAATTGAATTTGTCAACTACTTTGTAGTTTATAATTCTGTTGACCAAATCATTCCAAACCATGTCATAAAGTCTTTGTAATATGTACAAAATGGTAAATGGACTGAACTTATATAGCACCTTTCCAGTCATACAGACCACTCAAAGCACTTTACACTAGAGCCACATTAACCCAGACACACTCACTAACGCTCACACATTCATACACCGATACACAGATCGGTAGGCAACTTGAGGTTAAGTGCCTTGCCCAGGGGCACACTGACATACAGCAGGAGGAAGTTGGAGCTGAACCCACAACCTTCTGATTGCAAGACGACTACTCTTCCTACTGAGCCACAGTCACCTCAAAACACACAGAGAAAAGTTTATGCTCAAAGTTCACAGTGAGATAAGGCTGGGAAGGCAACATTTCTAAATCTGCAGCAGCATAAAAGCTTTTGCACATACCTTTTTGTGATCCCGATTCCAAAAGAATGTCCAGTACTCCTGTACTCTAAGCCAGTAATTAGCTTCCACAGTGCAATGGCCACTCTCTTGTTTAAAAGCACACATTTACAGAAAGTCTTATCGTGTCACTCCTGAGATGGATGCAGTTTGTTGCAGGCTGTCTAAAGATTTATTTAGAAAGCCTCAAGTTCTGTAACCACAGAACCGGGAACAATAACATCCCTCCGCTGGGAGGGTCGACTAAATGCCCACACACATAGTATGCTGCAATAATTTTACAACAGGAGATCCATCTGAAACACACACAGCATACATTGGTCAAGATTAATTGAATGTTTGTTTTGTTTAGTGATTCTTCCAATGTAATTTTGTCCAGGAAGGGTTTTATTTTAGTTGTTTTGATAATTCCTCAGTATGGTCTGTTTGGAGTTGTTTTCCCTACTTTTGTAAAGTTCATATTAATACAGTGTTTTTCTTTACCTATTCTTTTTACCTGTACTTGGCCTTTTACCTATTTTGTCACATTCCAACCTAATAGTTCAATGTTTTAAAATCTTAAATCTTTAAATAGTCTTAAGTTGGTGACTTGAAAAAGGAAACAAATATATTTAAAAAGAAATGTAAAAGGGAGGAAACTGAAAATTGACATTGTGCATGTGTATCCATACCCTTTGCTATGAAGGCCCTAAAAGGTTCTGGTGCAAGTAATTGCCTTCAAAAGTCACATAATTACTGAAATCAAGTCCATACTCCAAGACTGGCTGGAAAAAACAATTACTCGTACTCGTACTCGTCGTCTTCCGCTTATCCGGGACCGGGTCATGGGGGCAGCATACTCAGCAGAGACACCCAGACGTCCCTCTCTCCAGACACCTCCTCCAGTTCCTCCAGGGGGAGCCCAAGGCATTCCCAGGCCAGCCGAGAGACATAGTCCCTCCAGCGTGTCCTGGGCCGTCCCCTGGGCCTCCTCCCAGTGGGACGTGCCTGGAACACCTCCTGAGGAAAGCGTCCAGGAGGCATCCGGTATAGATGCCCGCAAAAAGAAGAGACTAAATCTACTGGTCCCCAAACCAGACCCCCTCCGGCCCTTGGCTGCGTCTAGAAATCCTGTCCATAAAAGTTATGAACAGGGCCGGTGACAAAGGGCAGCCCTGCCGGAGTCCAACATGCACCGGGAACAGGTCCAACTTAGTGCCGGCAATGCGGACCAAACTCCTGCTCCGCTCGTACAGGGACCGGATGGGCCCTAATAAAGGGTCCCCGATTCCATACTCCTGGAGCACCCCCCACAGGGCATCATGAGGGACACAGTCGAATGCCTTCTCCAGGTCCACAAAACACATGTGAACCGGTTGGGCAAACTCCCATGAACCCTTGAGCACCCTGTAGAGGGTATAGAGCTGGTCCAGTGTTCCACGGCTGGGACGAAAACCACACTGTTCCTCCTGAAGCCGAGGTTCGACTATCAGTCGGACTCTCCTCTCCAATACCCTGGCCTAGGCCTTACCAAGGAGGCTGAGGAGTGTGATCCCCCTGTAGTTGAAACACACCCTCCGGTCCCCCTTCTTATAAAGGGGGACCACCACCCCAGTCTGCCAGTCCAGAGGCACTGTCCCCGACCGCCACGCAATGTTGAAGAGGCGTGTCAACCATGACAGCCCTACAACATCCAGAGACTTGAGGTACTCAGGGCGGATCTCATCCACCCCCGAAGCCTTGCCACCACGGAGCTTTTTAACCACCTCGGTGACTTCAGCCTGGGTGATGAAAGAGTCCAACCCCGAGTCCCCAGCCTCTGTTTCCACCACGGAATGCGTGATGGCGGAGGAGATCCTCGAAATACTCCTTCCACCGCCCGATAATGTCCTCAGTCGAGGTCAGCAGTCTCCTGCCCCCACTATAAACAGTGTTGGCAAAGCACTGCTTCCCCCTCCTGAGGTGCCGGACGGTTTGCCAGAATCGCTTCGCGGCCAACCGGTATTCCTTCTCCATGGCCTCACCGAACTCCTCCCAGGCCTGAGTTTTTGCCTCTGCCACAGCCCGGGCCGCAGCACGCTTGGCCTCACGGTACCCGTCAACCGCCTCAGGAGTCCCACAAGCCAACCACAGCCGATAGGACTCCTTCTTCAGCTCAACAGCATCCCTTACAGCCGGTGTCCACCACCGGGTTCTGGGATTGCCGCTGCGACAGGCACCGCAGACCTTACGGCCGCAGCTATGGGCAGCAGCGTTGACAATAGATGCGGAGAACATGGTCCACTCAGACTCTATGTCTCCAACATCCCCCGGGATCTGGTCGAAGCTCTCACGGAGGTGGGAGTTGAATTTTACTTACTTACTTACTTACTTAATGAAAGTCGCTCCACACCTCAAAAAGTCCAGTTTCTATAATCAAGGTTTTCATGTCTTTTATCTCTTTAGGCGTTAATCCTGGATCAATTGTGCTGCCTGAAATCCTAATATAATCTTGTAAATGTATAGGGTTTTTTTGTTTGGTTCTTGATTAGACATTAGTGTAATAACTCACCACCTTCTGCTATCCTTACATGACCTGTAAAAAGAGTCGACATGACCTAGCTTTTTTGCCTTCTCATGTTCATTTCTTGACCAGTAAGTTACTTGGTGAAAAGCCACATCTGCTCTAGATGTTTTCAGTTTTGTATTGACTTTATATCTTTTTACAGGATTTCTGAGACGATTAAAATATTCAAACACTATGTTGAACTTATGTGACTCTCATTTAGCATGATGAAAATAACAACATTGACCCAATGTTTGGTTAAAACTATCTGACTTCTTCCCCAACATCATAAACCCAGCAGTTAGGTTAAAGATGTATCCCAGCTGTTTTGGGTGTAGCTGTTTTTAGGTTTTCCAAACCACAGAAGCTAAGAAAACCCCATCAAATTGCAGATGCTATATTTTCCCTTTCAAGTGACCTGTTTCATGTAGTTCTTCTACATTGGCATTATGAAATCTGAGCCCTCCCTTGAGACCAGTTTGCTTTCGGAGGTCCTGGGATAGATATACAGGTCCTTCTCAAAATATTAGCATATTGTGATAAAGTTCATTATTTTCCATAATGTAATGATGAAAATTTAACATTCATATACAGGTCCTTCTCAAAATATTAGCATATTGTGATAAAGTTCATTATTTTCTATAACGTCATGATGAAAATTTAACATTCATATATTTTAGATTCATTGCACACTAACTGAAATATTTCAGGTCTTTTATTGTCTTAATACGGATGATTTTGGCATACAGCTCATGAAAACCCAAAATTCCTATCTCACAAAATTAGCATATCATTAAAAGGGTCTCTAAACGAGCTATGAACCTAATCATCTGAATCAACGAGTTAACTCTAAACACCTGCAAAAGATTCCTGAGGCCTTTAAAACTCCCAGCCTGGTTTATCACTCAAAACCCAAATCATGGGTAAGACTGCCGACCTGACTGCTGTCCAGAAGGCCACCATTGACAGCCTCAAGCAAGAGGGTAAGACACAGAAAGAAATTTCTGAATGAATAGGCTGTTCCCAGAGTGCTGTATCAAGGCACCTCAGTGGGAAGTCTGTGGGAAGGAAAAAGTGTGGCAGAAAACGCTGCACAACGAGAAGAGGTGACCGGACCCTGAGGAAGATTGTGGAGAAGGGCCGATTCCAGACCTTGGGGGACCTGCGGAAGCAGTGGACTGAGTCTGGAGTAGAAACATCCAGAGCCACCGTGCACAGGCGTGTGCAGGAAATGGGCTACAGATGCCGCATTCCCCAGGTCGAGCCACTTTTGAACCCTAAACAGCGGCAGAAGCGCCTGACCTGGGCTACAGAGAAGCAGCACTGGACTGTTGCTCAGTGGTTCAAAGTACTATTTTCAGATGAAAGCAAATTCTGCATGTCATTCGGTAATCAAGGTGCCAGAGTCTGGAGGAAGACTGGGGAGAAGGAAATGCCAAAATGTCAGTAGTCCAGTGTCAAGTACCCACAGTCAGTGATGGTCTGGGGTGCCGTGTCAGCTGCTGGTGTTGGTCCACTGTGTTTTATCAAGGGCAGGGTCAATGCAGCTAGCTATCAGGAGATTTTGGAGCACTTTATGCTTCCATCTGCTGAAAAGCTTTATGGAGATGAAGATTTCATTTTTCAGCACGACCTGGCACTTGCTCACAGTGCCAAAACCACTGGTAAATGGTTTACTGACCATGGTATCACTGTGCTCAATTGGCCTGCCAACTCTCCTGACCTGAACCCCATAGAGAATCTGTGGGATATTGTGAAGAGAACGTTGAGAGACTCAAGACCCAACACTCTGGATGAGCTAAAGGCCGCTATCGAAGCATCCTGGGCCTCCATAAGACCTCAGCAGTGCCACAGGCTGATTGCCTCCATGCCACGCCGCATTGAAGCAGTCATTTCTGCAAAAGGATTCTCGACCAAGTATTGAGTGCATAACTGTACATGATTATTTGAAGGTGGACGATTTTTGTATTAAAAACACTTTTCTTTTATTGGTCGGATGATATATGCTAATTTTGTGAAATAGGAATTTTGGGTTTTCATGAGCTGTATGCCACAATCATCCGTATTAAGACAATAAAAGACCTGAAATATTTCAGTTAGTGTGCAATGAATCTAAAATATATGAATGTTAAATTTTCATCATTACATTATGGAAAATAATGAACTTTATCACAATATGCTAATATTTTGAGAAGGACCTGTATATACAGGGGTTGGACAATGAAACTGAAACACCTGGTTTTAGACCACAATAATTTATTAGTATGGTGTAGGGCCTCCTTTTGCGGCCAATACAGCGTCAATTCATCTTGGGAATGACATATACAAGTCCTGCACAGTGGTCAGAGGGATTTGTAGCCATTCTTCTTGCAGGATAGTGGCCAGGTCACTACGTGATACTGGTGGAGGAAAACGTTTCCTGACTCGCTCCTCCAACACACCCCAAAGTGGCTCAATAATATTTAGATCTGGTGACTATGCAGGCCATGGGAGATGTTCAACTTCACTTTCATGTTCATCAAACCAATCTTTCACCAGTCTTGCTGTGTATTGGTGCATTGTCATCCTGATACACGGCACCTCCTTCAGGATACAATGTTTGAACCATTGGATGCACATGGTCCTCAAGAATGGTTCGGTAGTCCTTGGCAGTGACGCGCCCATCTAGCACAAGTATTGGGCCAAGGGAATGCCATGATATGGCAGCCCAAACCATCACTGATCCACCCCCATGCTTCACTCTGGACATGCAACAGTCTGGGTGGTATGCTTCTTTGGGGCTTGTCTACACCGTAACTCTCCCGGATGTGGGGAAAACACTAAAGGTGGACTAATCAGAGAACAATACATGTTTCACATTGTCCATAGCCCAAGATTTGCGCTCCTTGCACCATTGAAACCGACGTTTGGCATTGGCATGAGTGACCAAAGCTTTGGCTATAGCAGCCTGGCCGTGTATATTGACCCTGTGGAGCTCCCGACGGACAGTTCTGGTGGAAACAGGAGAGTTGAGGTGCACATTTAATTCTGCCGTGATTTGGGCAGCCGTGGTTTTATGTTTTTTGGATACAATCCGGGTTAGCACCCAAACATCCCTTTCAGACAGCTTCCTCTTGCATCCACAGTTAATCCTGTTGGATGTGGTTCGTCCTTCTTGGTGGTATGCTGACATTACCCTGGATACCGTGGCTCTTGATACATCACAAAGACTTGCTGTCTTGGTCACAGATGCGCCAGCAAGACGTGCACCAACAATTTGTCCTCTTTTGAACTCTGGTATATCACCCATAATGTTGTGTGCATTTCAATATTTTGGGCAAAACTGTGCTCTTACCCTGCTAATTGAACCTTCACACTCAGCTCTTACTGGTGCAATGTGCAATCAATGAAGACTGGCTACCAGGCTGGTCCAATTTAGCCATGAAACCTGCCACACTAAAATGACAGGTGTTTCACTTTGTACATATATATATATATATATATGTACATATATATCTTTTTGGAATGCATCAGGCTCTCCCAAGAAGAGTCCCCTAGGAGGACTCTTCTCCAGATATTTAGACAGACAGGCACAGCAGGAGTAACAGAAGAAGATAAAATTCAATCCAGCATTTCTTTTCGGCTCTTGTAAAGCACGCATTAAGAAATGTAGAACATGTCTGCCAGTATCCCTGTAGAGTTGTTTTGAAGAAGCTGAGGTTTTCCTCTGGGACCTATTCCATCTGTGACCCAATGTCTAATGTAACTAAGTTGTTATTGTTGTTTTTCTAAAGCAATAGGAGATATTATTAAATGATATTTTGTGCATTTTATCAAACACACTAGCTTCTATCCGGGAATATCAGCACTATGAGGATGATATAACTAATTTCTTTGGAAAGATGTATTACAATAACATCTGGTGAGAATTAGTTGTTCTCTAAAAATATCAAGAGTTATTGGTCAGCAATGAGGAAAATATCAGAGGTTCCCCTATCACTTCACCTGCTTTAATAGGAGATGAATTGAATCTATAACTGTTCTCTCCATCACTTCTAGGGTAGGGTCGATTTTTTTTGACTTGGCCCTACAATTGTCTGAATGTCATCCAAGTGGTACAAGAGAAAACCATGCAGCAGCAGAGGTGACATATTATCATTTTGTCAGTGTTGGAGCACTCTAGGAACTGGTTTGTCTTCTGATCAAGAGCCATCATATTCTTAGAGACGAGTCATATAAAGATGATACTAACTCAGGCAATAGTCTCCCTTCAACTTTATTTGGGTTTTATTAGTATCCCAGCAAAGGTGTTCTGGCACCATTTGTCAACGGAGACACTCACATTACCCAAGAAGATTAATTTGTCAAGTTTCTTGTGAATATTTTCCTTTCCTTTAACTGATCTAATTCATGTGCCTTAGCAGAGGTTGGGGGTGAGGGCCTTTTTTGCACCATCAAAAAACATCCTGGGTTATTTATTTGAGTGTTCCCTGCAGCTATAGATAATGTCACTTTGCAAGAGCGGCAAAAATGGCTCCTGTGCTCCTGGTCAAACCTGACACCAAGTGGATAGATTAAGCCCTTCTTGCCCTGAGTCTGCACCACTTAAACCATGGCTCATTCCAGGCTCCATTAACAGAATCTCTTCCTAATGAACCCTTCCTCAGGAGGAAGTGATTAATAGGCTGGCCATACAAGATTGCATTTGCCAGCAGCACTCCACTCTGCTCTGCAGGGTTGCACACAGGAATACAAAAAGAACAGTACTTGCTGGGTAGCCACTCTAATTTTATATGGATTGCAGAGGTTGTTTTAGCTCAGACAAATGTGAGCTAATTTATTCTCCACGTTTTAAGTCCACTTTCAGCATCACACAAACTGGTAAATTATTTGGCAGAAATTACATACAGATTTTGTGATTTGTATCTTCTCTTTGAATTATTAAACCATGTACATCTCAATGACATATCACAACCACAGTGAAGAGGGAGGGATTATATTGGTAGGGATCGTTAAGGTCTTTTTAATCAGGTCACTAAAGAATTTTCTCAAGTTAATGAACACCACATCCTTTTGGCATCCACTATTGTATAATGAGACTCTTAAAAACAATGGGTGCCATCTGATAGCACCACAAGAGCCATATGTTCATGACAACTGGATGGTATCTTTACTGCCTTCCCTTCCCTGAGGTTCAAATTATACCAAACCCTGCACTGTGTTGCCTCAATTCTGCTTTAACATATGTTGATAGAATGAATGGTGGGGATCAGCACAGGGGAAGAAGGCTTTGACAATAGCGTGGGCAATTGACTTTGGGAGGTGAGTTTTCATTTGCTGGAAAGGATCAAGCAAAGCCTCCCCACTGGACGAGTACCTGCTGTGGACAAAAGCGGTAATCTGTAACATTACTCTACTGATATATGACTTCTAAACAAGTTCTATAAACCTTTAGAGGCCAGCAGGCTTCAGGAAAATACAGTTCGTTTAGAGGTGCATTGCTGAAAATCTTATTGGGAAATCTTAGTGTGAATGCTTCTGAGAGCCATGCAGGAAATTAGTAAAAACCTTTGCCCACTAGAGGCTTAAGTCTCAACCTGGGTACCTGAATAGATGTTTTTATCAAAAGGAAAAAAGGTTTAGAGGATATAAAGAATCTGTTCCTTTAAGACAATTGATGAGGCTGAGAAAGAAAATTAGCAAGACTCCTGAGAATGTAGAGGCTCTCATGAAGAAAGATTGATTGCAGCCCCAGCCAAGGCTTTTTAGCCTCATCTGAGCTTGTTGGCAGACATCATAAAAACTCCATGACTCGGCTCCTCTAGTTCATCTGCAACCTTTAGTCCATGCACAGCCACAGAACTGTGCCCATAATTGATGTGACACACCAACTTGTCGGTGGCCTGCTGTGAAGGTCACTCCAACTGAGGCTCTGAGAGAGGTGGAAGGCCAGTCCTCAGTTTGAGCTTTGTTTTCTGTGTTCCCATTAGCTCATTGTAGTATTTAATGAGCTGTAGGCAGCGCAGCCTGCCAACCCCAAAGGAGTGAACCACAATGCAAAAACTAGCTAGCACAAATGCGTGAGTAGTTCGGATGCATTAGCACTTAGGTAAATTAACTGTGGGTGACGCTGATGACTATAATTAGATCCATTACATGCATGCATTCTTTCCAGCTGGGAAGAATTGACGATTGATGTGTTGAGCCTTAGAGTAAATTCTTGTCTGACAAGCATGTTGGGATTATGAATGTGAGAATATTATTTAATATTAAATTTTTAAATATTTTATCAAATAATATTTCGGTCTGTAAAGGGTTATCCCGTGAATACCAGCCCAGTAAGGCAATGGTATTAGGACAAAATAGAAAGGTGTGAGACGAGCTCTGACATTATTGAACAGCATAAACTGCAAGAGTTTATTAACAAGAATTTATTAACAAAAATAAGTCAACTCAAAGTCAAACATATTTCAATTAACAAACTCTTTACTATGCTAAAACAATCCAACTAAACTACCAAGCAGAATTAAAGAATAAGGAAGACTAGCAACCATCTTTCAGTCCGATTTATTGATTAGTCCCAGACCAATCAATAGCTACTTTTAAGGTAGCTGTAATTAAACCTTTACTTAAGAAACCTTCGCTTGATCGAGATGACTTGCAAAATTACAGACCTATATCCAATCTTCCATTTTTATCTAAAATTCTTGAGAAAATAGTTGCTAATCAAATGTGTGAGCCTTTATACAGCAATGACCTGTTGGAAGAGTTTCAGTCAGGTTTCAGAGCTCATCATAGCACTGAAACAGCTCTGCTGAAAGTCACTAATGATATTCTTATGGCCTCAGATAATGGACTTGTGTCTGTTCTGGTTCTGTTAGATCTCAGTGCTGCATTTGATCCAGTCGACCATAATATTCTCTTAGAAAGGCTGGAATATGCTGTAGGGATCAGGGGAACAGCGCTAGGCTGGTTTAAATCTTATCTGTCTGACAGATTCTAGTTTGTTCATGTAAATGATAAATCATCTTTAAACTCCAGGATTAATTGTGGAGTACCACAGGGTTCAGTACTTGGGCCAATTCTCTTTACTATATATATATGCTTCCAATAGGTCAAATTATTAGCAGCATAGGATCAATTTTCACTGTTACGCTGATGATACTCAGCTTTACTTATCCATAGATCCTGATGAACCCAACCAGTTAGATAGACTACAAGCATGTCTTGAAGATATAAAAACTTGGATGACTTTAAATTTTCTGCTTCTAAATTCAGACAAGACAGAAGTTGTCGTCTTTGGACCGGAGTCTTTAAAAAAGAAACTGCTTAGTCAATCACTTAACCTGGATGGCATTAAATTGACCTCTGATAATAAAGTAAAAAACCTTGGTGTTATTTTTGACCAGGACATGTCATTTAAATCCCATATTAAACAGGTTTCTAGGATTTCCTTCTTTCACCTCTGGAACATTGCCAAAATTAGAAATATCTTATCCAGGAGTGACGCTGAAAAACTAGTCCATGCATTTGTTACTTCAAGGCTGGACTATTGTAATTCTTTACTATCAGGATGTCCACAAAATGCAGTTAAAAGCCTTCAGCTGATTCAAAATGCTGCAGCAAGAGTTCTGATGAAAGTTAAAAAGAGAGATCATATTTCTCCTATTTTAGCGTCCCTTCATTGGCTCCCTGTTAAATCCAGAATAGAATTTAAAATTCTCCTCCTCACATATAAAGCCCTTAATGATCTAGCTCCATCATACATCAGAGATCTGATTGTTCCATATGTTCCTAACAGAGCACTTTGTTCTCAGACTGCAGGTTTACTGGTGGTTCCTAGAGTCTCTAGAAGTAGAATGGGAGGCAGATCCTTTAGTTATCAAGCTCCTCTCCTGTGGAACCAGCTCCCGGTTTTGGTCCGTGAGGCAGACACCCTGTCTACTTTTAAGGCTAGGCTTAAAACTTTCCTTTTTGATAAAGCTTATAGTTAGAGTGGCTTAGGTTATCAGGGAGGGAGCCTTCCTCCCTCCCTGTTGGTTGGAGTAAGGGGGAGTCAGGTTTAGCCTAAACCGGCTCAGTTATGGTCGAGGTGCAAACACACCCTCCATTTCTGCTACCTGTATGACCCCTTCTCTTTTCCAATGGTTATAATCAGTCTGACAGAAAGAGGTATCCCAATCATTGTGGTTTTTAGTATAACAATGACCATCAGTGGGACCCTTTGTGGGGTTCCTTGAGACGACATTGTTGTAAATAAGCGCCGTTTAATTAAATAATCTGAACTGAAACTATCTGTGTAGTTATGCTGCTATAGGCTTAGGCTGCTGGAGGACATAATGACCACTTTCACCCTCTTCGCTACATTCTCACACTACTCTCCAATTTTGCACTATTTGCTGTTATTTCAGCTTTTAACTTTGTTCTCTCGTTTCTTTTCCTAGAAGCTACACCTGGCCTGGCTCTGTGTCTACCTGTGACACCTTTCTGGAGAGGGGCATCGTCCGAGCGACTAAAGGAGCTATATCCATTAACATTTACTTTTCCTTCCCATAGAAAGTACTCCTGGATCAGTGCTTCTTTGTTCTCGTTGTGTCTCTGCTCTGTTCTCTCAAACCCCCAGTCGGTCGTGGCAGATGGCCGCTCACACTGAGCCTGGTTCTGGTTCTGCTGGAGGTTTCTTCCTGTTAAAAGGGAGTTTTTCCTCTCCACTGTCGCTACATGCATGCTCAGTATGAGGGATTGCTGCAAAGTCAACGCCAGTGACTGTCCACTGTCTCTACATGCTCATCCAGGAGGACGGAATGCTGCAAGTCACTGACTGGATGCAATCTGCTGGATTTGCTTAGATAGAAAAACTTTTTATCCAATTTGAATAAATAACTAACTTTGAATACACTGTTCAATGGTTAGGATTAATTGGAATGTATGAACCTGACTGTTGTGAAGTGCCTTGAGACAACATGTATGTGAATTGGTGCTATATAAATAAAACTGAATTGAATTAATGGGCTATGTACAATATAAACAAGTTGATTAAAGATTATTGAAATCATGACCAAAAGAGTGATGCAACATTACCATGCAATGTTATTTATGTTTGAGAACCAAGGATTATCTTGAAGAATCTGGAAATGAAGTTAAGTTAGTATTGGAACAAACTTAAGCAATAATCAGCAAATGTTTAGACAACCATTCACAATGTAAGATCAGATAAAATATTATTTTAATAAAATAATGTTTTAAATAATGATCTGCTGAATAAAACCAACCTTCTGGATGACTAATTCTCAATGGTGTCTAATTAGCTGCCTTTATTTATTCAAATAATATTTAAAGAAATATTATTAAGGGAGTATTTTGGAAAAGAGCCAAATCTTTCTGGAGAAATGGGGCTTAATGGTGTTAACACGGTGATGCGGTCTCTGCTGTCTTCCTTCCAAACTGGGAGACCGCGTCTCTGCTGGGGCTTCTCTGGAACACCATTTGCTTTGGTGCATATGATCGCGTGATCTTATGACACTCTTGGATCCAGTTTAAGAGTTATGTCTTTTTGCCAGCAAAGAGACATCAGCACGCTGCCTCTCCGATCCCGGTCACGCAAAGAGGAACAGTGGAAGAGATCGGCTTGTTGGAAAGGGGTTGCTTTTATTTGGCCAGTGATGTCACAGGAAGTACGCAGTTATAACTGATCAAGTGCGCACAGCCTGTGAAACGGTAATTGCACATCATGCAAAGGACCCACTGTGATTTGATGTTGATCATATAATTAATAGGAAAGAAATGAAGACATAAGGCAGATTCAATCCTTCATTTTCAGACTGCAGAAGCTAAAATCACTTCTTAACAGGTGAAAAATCACCATTTTAAGGCAATTAATTCCAAGTGGTAAAAAGACAGTGTATGCTTTAATCTTGTCACTAAAAAAAACCCCAAAATGCATTAGTAGTATTGTGTCATTGCAGAGCACTTGGAGATGGACCAGTTTGATTACGTTGTTTAAATGTGAACATATGCCAGGGGAGGGTTTATACAGTGAAAAATGATTTTGTGTCACCAAAAAACTATTTAAACAATCAAACATGTATATCTTTAAAATATTGGCAAAACAAACAAAAAGAATCCAGTAAAATCATTGGAAAATAATTTATTTTTACATATATAAATGTCCAATTTAAATTCACAAACAAACAGTCCTGAAAAGCAGGAGCAAAATGGAACAGTAGGAAAAAATCAATAACTGGATCATTTATAAATGCAGCGCAACAACCTCTGCATGTCTCAAGCAACACAGCTATTGTGTGCTTTTCCTCTTGTTCTGCTGGGGACAGTAACAGCCAGCCAGTAGTACACGCAGTTTCCTTATTTAAATAGAGCGATCTGCACCTCTTTTGCACCTGTTATTCACAGCATGCACAATTTTTGAAAATTGCACGCAACACGCCGACTTATTGCACATACAAGTTGTTTTTGTACAACCAATTTAGCTCCCCCTATTTGGGATTTTTGAAGATCAGGCCCTTAAAGCAATACTATTTAAAACACGCATTACGGTTACTGTATGTCCTCAAGGAGCTAAAAACAGCACACAGTACTAACATAAGTAGAAGGCACGATGCTACTGTTTTCAAAACAAAGGCCAGGAGGTCATATCAACACACAATAAATTCATGTCTAAAAATATGGTTGTTTTCATTTTACCGTTATTTGAAGCTTAGCAATTTGCTGTCCAACGTTTCCATAGACAGGAAAGGACCCTCTAATCAGATGAAGTCTTTCGGCAAATGAAAGATTTAAAATCATGATCTGTCCCCTTCAAACATAAAGTACATAGACATACAAGATGAGTAAGAGGGTTTTAATTATTACTTACAGCTTGACTCTTTTCATTACAAACATTCATTGGAATTCATCAAATGTCACCAAATGTTTTTTAGCTGTTAAAGAAAATTTCTACAAATAATTTCATAAATCTCCCAAAATACAAGATATTGAACAAAATGTATTATTTAAATTAAACCATTTCTTTTTACAGTGCACCCAAAGCTTTAACAGAATTTCAGACATTTTATTATGTTGTTTTTTATAGCATTGAGTATAGACGTGAGTGGCATTCTAATCCTTTAGACTAAATGCGTATGCATTTCAAATACATGAATAAAAAAAAATTGCAACTCATTTTTTAATGAAATGTACTGAATTTTTCAACTTTTTAGCATTTTATACACGCTCAATTCATAACATGAACTCAGTCTCTGAATGAAAATGTCAATTAATTAAGGGTGTCAATCAAAGCCCATCAATCTATTGAACATAATCGGCCTCGTCCTTGGACGCTGTGTGAGCTGAATGATTTATTCTAGTTTGACCTCCAGTGTTTTTGGTGCTATGCCTTGTAACAAATGTGGCTCTGAGTTATTCAGGAATGTATAATGTTTTCCTATTTCACATTTTGCTTAGAGCTTAGCACAGAAAAATATAGATATCCCTCTGCAATCCTGAAATGACAGGTAGTTTTCCTCTGCACCAAGAAGTTAATCCGCTTCTCCCGGCCTACTGGTTACTGTGTGGCTCACACCACTTACTGATTACCAGCATACATTCTGGCTGTTGCCACTTTAAAATGTGGGAGAAAATCCGCTTTAATTCATCAAGTGGATTACATTTACTGAATACTGCTCTCAAAGACAGTGTTTGTTAGAGAATGTTTCCAGGATTCCTGGACTCATAACGTGAAAAAAAACCTCATACTGATTTCTGCGCAGCATCATCATAGAGAAGCATGCAAGAGGGTTGTTAGAGATGCATTCATCCCAGTTTTGCTTGACAAGTATAGGTTTCAAACATAGATAAAGCAGGTAACTACACTAACCGCACAATGAATTGAGAGGGTTTACTTTTCTGAGAGTTTCAAAGCCTCTTGCAAAGAGCAGAACACTATAAATACACCACTAAGAGGATTAATGGACATCCCTCCAGTTTCAAAGGAATAGAAGCAGACACTTTGTTTTTCCAGATGCAAAACTCTGTTTAATGAACTTCATTTATTCCAACCTTACATTGGGATTTTTTCTGTTTACTAAAAGTGCATTTTATGTCAAATGGGAAGGACAGTAAAGTTGTATATCTGTGCATATTTTTGCTATTCAGCCCTATGGAAAAAGGCAGGTTTGACAATATAAGACACAAAACTTTTTCGGAACATTTATTCACCGTGGTTGTTTTTTGCCAGCATTTCCACTATAGAGACTAAAACAGTGCCATTTACACTGGCCATGCTGGCCGAAGTCTCGCTCAGTGGCTAATAGTGGAAGAGAGAGGTTTACATTGCAGAAATAACAGCTGGGATTGTCTAGTGTTGTATGAAATCAAGTAATGTTATTATTGGGTTATTTCTGTTATATTTGAGCAGCAGTTGTGTAACTGCGGTCCTTTAGGCCCACATGTGCGGTATACATACCCTGTCAGAGCTGGAATTTTAATAAACGGTCCAAAAAGTCAGTACTGCTTCATTGCTTTTAGCTTTCTACACTGAACTGGAAAAATGGTACTGTGGATTTTTTATATCATAGAAGCTCTCACTTCACTCTGGCTGACAGAGTAGTTTAACTAAAACCACATAAAGTGACCAGGCATATTGCAACTAAAAATAGTAAGTAAAATTTTATTCGAATAGCACTTTTCACAGATAAACTCACAAAATGCTTCACAAAACACATAAGAAAAGCAAAGCAAATATAAACATCACATTAATAAAAAGCATGTCTGTGCAAATATGTTTTTAGCTGTGTTTTAAAATTATCAAAGGAGCTGACACTGCATAAAAACAATGTGAGAGAATTTGGGATGCAACTGCCTGAAACGCCTGATCCCCATGGGTCTTAAATCTGCCACGTGGGACTAACAATAGGCCCTGATCAGCAGACCTCAGAGGTCTAACAGAAGACTGGGGCTTAAGAAGATTTGAGATATATTGGGGGGTCTGACCCTGCAGGGCCCTGAAAGTTAGAACAAGAAGTTTAAAATGAAACCTAACATTAACATATGGGCAGTGAAGTGAAATAGTTCCCCTGCTTATCCCTGTAAGGAGTCTTATCGCAGCATTCTGCACAGTCTGAATAAAATGCACAGCAGATATTTTAAAATAGGTAAAAGTCCATTACAATAATCCACCCGAGACAAAATAAAAGCATGTAAAATTATTTCCACTTTTCACCTAGACACCATAGATTTGAGATTAGCAATATTTCTTAAATGATAAAAACAATTTCGAGCTATTTGCTTGGAATGATGATCAAGAGACATACAACTGTCAAAAGTCACACCCAGATTTCTGAGATTCAACTGGTTAAAGGATCAAAGCAATATGATGTGCTTTGTGATTTTTTCCCTCAAGCAAAATAATCAGTATTTCAGTTTTGTTGGGATTCAGCTGTAAGCAGTTTACATTTAACCATATTTTAATTTCAACAAAGCAAAAACTCAGAGGGTTTAAAGGAATGGATAACTGTGTGCCATCAGCATAGAAATGATGAGAAACATGATTAAAACAGCGGATGATCCGGAAACTAAAAAAAAAAACAAATCATCTCCTCTCCACTACTATGCTTGACACTTGGAATAATGGGGTTGGAATAATACTCAAGTCAAATGCCTTCTCCAGGCCCACAAAACACATGTTGACCAGTTAGGCAAACTCCCATGAACCCTCGAGCACCCTGTAGAGGGTATAGAGCTGGTCCAGTGTCCCACGGCCGGGACGAAAACCACACTGCTCCTCCTGAAGCCGAGGTTCGACTATCGGCCGGACACTCCTCTCCAATACCCTGGCGTAGGCCTTACCAGGGAGGATGAGGAGTGTGATCCCCCTGTAGTTGGAACACACCCTCCGGTCCCCCTTCTTATGAAGGGGGACCACCACCCCAGTCTGCCAGTCCAGAGGCACTGTCCCCGACCGCCACGCAATGTTGAAGAGGCGTGTCAACCATGACAGCCCTACAACATCCAGAGACTTGAGGTACTCAGGGCGGATCTCATCCACCCCCGAAGCCTTGCCACCACGGAGCTTTTTAACCACCTCGGTGACTTCAGCCTGGGTGATGAAAGAATAATGTCTCCAGTCGCCTGATAATGTCTCCAGTCGAGGTCAGCAGCTCCCCACCAACAGTATAAACAGTGTTGGCGAAGCACTGCTTCCCCCTCCTGAGGCGCCGAACGGTTTGCCAGAATCGCTTTGAGGCCAACCAGTAGTCCTTCTCCATAGCTTCACCGAACTCCTCCCAGGCCAGAGGTGTTACTTCGTGCCACACCCTGGGCTGCAACACGCTTGGTCGTCAGCCGCCTCAGGAGTCCCACAAGCCAACCACACACTATAGGACTCCTTCTTTAGCTTGACAGCATCCCTTACTGCCGGTGTCCCTTACCACCGGGTTCGGGGATTGCCACCCGCGACAGGCACCACAGATCTTACGGCCAAAGCTATAGGCAGCAGCATCGACAATAGATGCGGAGAACATGGTCCACTCGGACTCTATGTCTCCAACATCACCCGGAATCTAGTCAAAGCTCTCTCGGAGGTAGGAGTTGAATACCTGGCCGAGGGCTCTGCCAGACATTCCTAGCAGACCCTTACTATGCGCTTGGGCCTGCCAAGTCTGTCCGGCTTTCTACTCTTCCAGCAGATCAAACTCACCACCAGGTGCTGATCAGTGGACAGATCAGCCTCTCTCTTCACCCAAGTGTCCACAACATGCGGCCGAAGGTCTGACGACACGACAACAAAGTCGATCATCAGCCTCCGGCCTAGGGTGTCCTGGTGCCAAGTCCACACCCTTATGCTTGAACATGGTGTTCATTATGGACAATCTGTGGCTAGCACAGAAGTTCAACAATGAAACACCACTCGGATTCAGATCGGGGAGGGCATTGAAGTCCCCCAACAGAATAATGGAGTCCCCGGGAGGGGCACTATCCAGCACCCGCAAGAGGGACGCCAAGAAGGCTGGGTACTCCACACTACCGCTCGGCCTGTAGGCCGAAACAACAGTCAGAAACCTGCCCCCGACCAGAAGGCGCAGAGATGCCTCTCATCCCCAGTGGATGAGAGGGTCCCCAACACGAGGGCTGAGCTGTGTGACAACAAGGAAACCCACCCCAGCCCGCTGCCCCTCCTTGAACCACCACCTTAAAGTGGTGGAGGGGTTTGAGTGCTCAATTCATCCTAGAGGCTACGTTGTCTGGGACTTAAATGCCCCTGGTAGGGTCTCCCATGGCAAACAGGCTCTAGATGACCGGTCAGACAAAGAGCGGTTCAAGACACCTTCATGAGGATCACAAAATTGAGGCACGTGACGTCGCCCAGTACGGCGGAGTCGGGGTCCCACCTTGGAGCCAGGCCTGGGGTCGGGACTCGTCAGAGAGCGCTTGGTGGCTGGGTTGCTCCTCGCAGGACCGGGCCAGGCCAAGCCCGAACGATTGACGCGAGGCCATCCCCCAGTGGGCCCACCACCTGCAGGGGCAACCATGAGGGACTGGTGCAAACAGAATTGGGCAGCGGACGAAGGTGGAGACCTCGGCAGCCCAATCTCGGGATGCTTTGGCTGTAAGGTCTCTGTGTTGTTGTGCAGTTTGTGTGTGTGTGTGTTTATTTCCACCCTCTGCTCTAGAGCGTTCCCTGGCAGGTGCTGGTGATCAGAGCCTAATTACTGGGCTTCTTAAGAAGCTGAGACTAGGAGGGAGACGTCAGCCAGTCGCTTCATTTTGAGTGACCTTACCTGTTGGGTTTTTTAAGGCTCGTAGTCCTGTGACCTGGTTCCGAGTGAGCTTCAAGGTTTGTTCCTCGTCTCCTACTGTGAGTTCCCCTGCCTCCTCAGCTTCTGGCCCCGACTCGGGAAAGATCCTTACGGAGAACCAGAATCAGAATCAGCTTTATTGCAAAATTCGTACATACAAATAAGGAATTTGACTCCGGTACACTTTGCTCTCTGGGTTTTTAAGTATATTTTAAATATATTTATGCATATATCTTTATGTCCTTAAATATACATACAGGTCCTTCTCAAAATATTAGCATATTGTGATAAAGTTCATTATTTTCCATAATGTAATGATGAAAATTTAACATTCATATACAGGTCCCTCTCAAAATATTAGCATATTGTGATAAAGTTCATTATTTTCTATAACGTCATGATGAAAATTTAACATTCATATATTTTAGATTCATTGCACACTAACTGAAATATTTCAGGTCTTTTATTGTCTTAATACGGATGATTTTGGCATACAGCTCATGAAAACCCAAAATTCCTATCTCACAAAATTAGCATATCATTAAAAGGGTCTCTAAACGAGCTATGAACCTAATCATCTGAATCAACGAGTTAACTCTAAACACCTGCAAAAGATTCCTGAGGCCTTTAAAACTCCCAGCCTGGTTTATCACTCAAAACCCAAATCATGGGTAAGACTGCCGACCTGACTGCTGTCCAGAAGGCCACCATTGACAGCCTCAAGCAAGAGGGTAAGACACAGAAAGAAATTTCTGAATGAATAGGCTGTTCCCAGAGTGCTGTATCAAGGCACCTCAGTGGGAAGTCTGTGGGAAGGAAAAAGTGTGGCAGAAAACGCTGCACAACGAGAAGAGGTGACCGGACCCTGAGGAAGATTGTGGAGAAGGGCCGATTCCAGACCTTGGGGGACCTGCGGAAGCAGTGGACTGAGTCTGGAGTAGAAACATCCAGAGCCACCGTGCACAGGCGTGTGCAGGAAATGGGCTACAGATGCCGCATTCCCCAGGTCGAGCCACTTTTGAACCCTAAACAGCGGCAGAAGCGCCTGACCTGGGCTACAGAGAAGCAGCACTGGACTGTTGCTCAGTGGTCCAAAGTACTATTTTCAGATGAAAGCAAATTCTGCATGTCATTCGGTAATCAAGGTGCCAGAGTCTGGAGGAAGACTGGGGAGAAGGAAATGCCAAAATGCCAGAAGTCCAGTGTCAAGTACCCACAGTCAGTGATGGTCTGGGGTGCCGTGTCAGCTGCTGGTGTTGGTCCACTGTGTTTTATCAAGGGCAGGGTCAATGCAGCTAGCTATCAGGAGATTTTGGAGCACTTCATGCTTCCATCTGCTGAAAAGCTTTATGGAGATGAAGATTTCATTTTTCAGCACGACCTGGCACCTGCTCACAGTGCCAAAACCACTGGTAAATGGTTTACTGACCATGGTATCACTGTGCTCAATTGGCCTGCCAACTCTCCTGACCTGAACCCCATAGAGAATCTGTGGGATATTGTGAAGAGAACGTTGAGAGACTCAAGACCCAACACTCTGGATGAGCTAAAGGCCGCTATCGAAGCATCCTGGGCCTCCATAAGACCTCAGCAGTGCCACAGACTGATTGCCTCCATGCCACGCCGCATTGAAGCAGTCATTTCTGCAAAAGGATTCCCGACCAAGTATTGAGTGCATAACTGTACATGATTATTTGAAGGTTGACGTTTTTTGTATTAAAAACACTTTTCTTTTATTGGTCGGATGAAATATGCTAATTTTGTGAGATAGGAATTTTGGGTTTTCATGAGCTGTATACCAAAATCCTTCGTATTAAGACAATACAAAACCTGAAATATTTCAGTTAGTGTGCAATGAATCTAAAATATATGAATGTTAAATTTTCATCATTACATTATGGAAAATAATGAACTTTATCACAATATGCTAATATTTTGAGAAGGACCTGTATATACAAAGGTGCATTTGCAACTTCAGTATGCAGTTGTTTGGTACTCTATTAAATGTTCATCAGAGAAACAGCCTGGGAGAAGAAACTGTTTCTGTGGCGGCTGGTTTTAGTAAACAGTGCTCCTTGCTGTTGCTGTCTGGATTCCTGTCTTGTCTCTGTTCATTCACTTCACAAAATAAATCTGTTAAAATGCTACCCTGAATTTGTGGTTGTGTTCTCCTCAGAGTTAAAAGAAACGCTCCATTACGACATTGGCCGGCTCTAAGGACGTGAAATGTCACCTCACTGGGAGGAAGGAGCCTGAGGTTGTGTGGGAGGTCGAGAGATATCCATTAGAAATAGTCAGGCTCGCCTCCACACTCAGCGTGGGCTCTGGAACCCATCTTCTCGAGAGAGGCTGGACTCTCTTCTATTGTTGTCAGTATTTATGCATATATGTGTATATTTTTGAGTTTTTCTACTTTTTCCAAATGTATTTTATGAAAGCATTTATATATTGTCTCCATTATTGTTTTCATACTCTGATCCTCTGCTTTTAGGCTCCGTTGTGTCAGCAGATTCTGGATAGCGGGAATGAGCTGCGGAGTTGACGCATGATGGGGTCATAGTGCAGTTGATAATAATCCTCATCCACAGCATCCAGGCATTGGTGTTGATTTTGGCTGGAGTGATATTTTCAGAGCCACAGCCTTCTCTGTAGAATTTCAGACATGTTGTGCAGATGAAGTAACACGGTTCTCAGTGTAGATATGAGTGCATAAGACTTCCATCCATCAACTTCTTCCTGCTCCTGTGAAGCTTGTGGAAGTCACAAGTTGCTGGAAGCTTCTGCATCAACCCCATCCACTGGTCCTGTATTGCCATCAACAACACTCTCCCCTTCCTCTTCGAACTCTTCATACTTAATTTAAGAAACTCGCTTGGAGATGGTGCTTCCAATGAAGAGGATAAGGAGGACGTAGAGTAGAAGACGTGAGACGGACTGTGGAATGGACCCATATTGGAGCTTCCAGAGGATTCAGGATAGAATATGGTTTCCTCTGACCCGGTATATGCAGGCAACACGAGAAGACCCTCTGCTACATTCATCGTAAAGGTTAGTAGTCTGTCCTTTTCTTCAGAAGAGTGAAGATCGCATTTGACATGAGGCCAACCTCACTCTCTTTATATATGCAAAGGGGGTGAGATCTCAGAAGAGGGTAACCCTTTAAGCCTCCCGCGGTCCCGACTCATCGCTTGTACAGAGCAAGGCAGATATCACAGGAGGTGTGAAACAGTTCCCATACCAAGACATACAGACAAAAAAAAAAAACATAGCCGGGGTCCAATCAACCCCTCTGGGGCTGCGGGGAGGGCTGAGCAATGTGTGTGTGTGTGTGTGTGTGTGTGTGTGTGTGAAATGATGCAACAATATGAAACCAATTTATGGGGGGTATGGGAATACATTTGTATTCTCGTTTCTTTGGAATACACTCATATGCAAGGTCACACAGAGATACGTGGTACCAGGCAATGTCATGACATATGCTCGGAGCACTTCTCATTCGCCACTCGGAGGCCATTGATTCAAATATTAAAAAACTAAAAAAAGGCGTAGGGACACTCTGTTCCAAGGGACAGCCTCGGAACGCCTTCCTGTGGTTCAAGGAGCACTCGACGTGTTACTTTCCAGGATTGCCAGGCTCTGGTCATCCCGTGATGTTAAACAAGACAACTTTTACTTTTCGCACTGCGTGCATCGTGAGGCCCACAAGGATCTTCGACAGGACCTGAGGTGAGATTAGATGGCGGTCCACCCTGCTTTCAATTATCGCGGCCTCGACCTCCGGCTTTGCAATAGACCCAAGTGTCTCATTTGCCTCATTGCTGTCTCGAAAAATGAATGGAGAAACAGGAATCTACGTCAATTTTGTGCAAAAACACCAAGAGAAAGGATCTCGTTAGCCCCTAACTCGACGTCAGATGGGGGTCAAAGCCACCCGATCTCAAAACGTGTCGATGCATCGAATGCATACGAAACCTTCCGTCCAAGAGCATGTAGGCCTACTGGTATGGATCGTCATTTTTCCGTTTCGGAAATAAGTTTTTCTCTTTCGTTTTGTAGAAAGGCTCTCCTCATGAGCCTCTTGGGGGAGTTTGGGCTCAATGCCGAATTTGGCCATCACTGCTAGAAGGTCTGGACTCAAATGGATCTGTCCACCCACGATCCTGATGACGACGGTGGTCATTCCCAAGTTTAAAAGGTTTATTCAGCCACAGGAAAACGTCACATAGGTAACACTCCTCACAGCTTCCAGGAATCACTGAGGCAGAAAGAGGGATTAGTGACTTGTAGTCTCTCCAGATTTTGCAGGGATCAGAAAGGCCACTAACCTGCTTTAGTCTTGCGTGTAACCTGAAACCCAGAGGGGAAACCTCAGTGGGCGGAAGGCGGTGATCTCCACAGCACAGGTAAGAAGTGACTCCAGGCTAAATAATCCAAGGGCTAGGCTGGCTCAATAATCCAAGGACAGAAACAGGGTCAACGATCGGAACAAAACTTTTATGCCATTCTTATTTGCGAATGTTTCGTCCATGAATTCAGTGTCTGCTCCTGAATCAATAAACACGGCCCCCTGAAGAGACATGGAAGAGGTTTGAAAACGAGCAGGAAACAAGAAGGAGGAGGCAGTTAGTTGACTTTGGCTCAGTAGAGACCTCCCTTCCTCTGCTGAGCCTGTCCTTTTAGTGGACACCTGAGTGCTAAATGTCCCTTCTCGCCACAATAAAAACAGAGCTTGAATCTTCTCCGACAATCTTTCTCCTCAGGGGTAATCTTGGTTCTGCTCAATTGCATGGGCTCACAATTATCATTTTCCTCAGTGAGAGGTGACCGACTCCTTCTCTCATACCGGTGTGCAGAAACCTGAGTTAATGATGAGCGACCCTTCTCATGTCGCTTCTCCCTCCTTCTCTCTGCCAGCCGAATATCAATGTGAGCAGCCAAATCCTCGAGTTGTTTCAGGGAAGAAGGATAGTCACGGGTCGCTAGCTCATCCTTGATGTCTTCGTTTAATCCTTTCATGAATGCATCCATCTGTGCTGCCTCATTCCAACGGCTCTCTGCAGCCAACAAATGAAAATCAATTATATAGGTCGAAACAGGTTGATCACCCTGTTTGAGGGACAGTAATCCTCTTGCGGCCTCATGACTTGGAATGACAGGGTCAAAAACTCGAATGAGTTCCTTGGAAAAAGTTTCATAAAGATTACAAGATGCAGACCTGTTATGCCATTCAGCAGTTCCCCACTGTTTTGCCTTTCCTGCCAGCAGAGATATAACAAACGCCACCTTGGAACGTTCAGTGGGAAAAAATGACGGCTGAAGCTCAAAATGAATTTCACACTGAGTTAGAAAAGCTCGACATTGGTCTGAGTCTCCCCTGAACATCTCAGGCGGAGAGAGGCGTGGCTCCCTTACCTCTGCTGTTGTCCGTGTTACTTGGGCGTGGTTTCTTTGTGACGTGGCGGCTCAAAGACAAGATTGCCAGAACGTAATGTGGAAATTATTTCCTCCACGCCGGAACCCAACCAGGAAAGGGTCTCATCAACGTGGGTACGCCACAGTTGTGCTGGTGATGGGTCCATTTTTGGCCTGAATTTTCTGCTATGAATCAGAAAAAGGCGGACCCAAGATTCAGCCAGACACAGTACTGAAAGTTTAAAAGGTTTATTCAGCCACAGGAAAACGTCACACAGGTAACACTCCTCACAGCTTCCAGGAATCACTGAGGCAGAAAGAGGGATTAGTGACTAGTAGCCTCTCCAGATTTTGCAGGGATCAGAAAAGCCACTAACCTGCTTTAGTCTTGCGTGGAACTTGAAACCCAGAGGGGAAACCTCAGTGGGCGGAAGGCGGTGATCTCCACAGCACAGGTAAGAAGTGACTCCAGGCTGAATAATCCGAGGGCAAGGCTGGCTCAATAATCCAAGGACAGAAAGAGGGTCAACGATCGGAACAAGAGACGTCAGGCAAGGGGCAGGCGGAGGCATAAACCAGATACAGGAAACAAGGTCGAACACCAAAATCCAAATAGTCCGACAGGGAGCAGGCAGAGGCATAAATCCAAAAGGCAAGGCAAGGTCAAGAACAATGATCAGACAGGAAGGAACGCTGGATATCTACTCACACAATGGTTTTCAAAAATCTGGCACCGTCTGCTTGTCAGAGTCGGTATATATCAGGGAAGACACAGGTGCTTGGCATGCCACAGATTGCACTACACTGCAGCAGCCACCAGGTGCATCTAATCTGCTGATTGCAGCCAGGGAGACAGGGTAGAGCAGACGTGCCAGAATCATAACACCATAAGGAGTGAAAACCCTGCCTAGCCCCCCAAACGGGTGTCGCCGCGTGCCTCAACCATCCCGCACGGACACACGCCTAGTACCTGCAGCAGGGTTGTCAAGGTATACTCTACCACTACATAAAACACGCGCATGTACACTACACATTATGCCACAATGTGTACATGTCCTCGATAAAAAGCCGTACACAAGGTCTGCGTTTTTTTATTAAATTTTGTATGTTTTTATTCACACACAAGGTCACCGAAACATGGTACATGGTACAAGGCATTGACACTTTTTTACTCTTCACTGTGGAGATTCTGATCAGTTGTATCGGTTAGGGCTGACTCAGTCCTGTCAAATCCTGAGACTACGAGATAAAGAAAGTAAACTTCCAAATAATAATAATTTTTTTTTTTAATACATTTAAAAAAAAACAGACACAGGGGCAGCTTGGTGCGAACCGCCCAATATAGCGGCAGCAGCAGCAGTCTTCCAAAATGAACATCTGCGCACGCGGCAGCATGGAGGCCCACAGGATCTACACACGTACTCGCAACAGAGGCAGCAGAGCGAGCTGCTCTTGTGGTGCTTGTCATTGGGGCACAAGTGGCACCTCTTTCTCTTTTTCTCGTCTACGGCCTCCTCCGCATCTGCCTCCTCCTCCTGCTCCTCCTCGTCCTCTGCAGCCTCCCCCTCCACGACCACGGCTCGGTGAGGGGGACATCCTCCCACAAAAGAGACAGGGGAAAACTTGGGCAGGCACTCCCTGGGTCCGTGTGACCCCTCCAGGGTTAAGAGTGATGTAGTCTGCTCGTAAGCACATCGGGACTGCTCCGACCTCAAATCGGGGATATTCAACATATTGGACTGTCTTTCCCCGATGATAAACAAGCATGCCGCCTGCTGAATGTGACGTATAGCCAATTAGAAAGCGACGTGACAGAAACACGGAAGGGAATTACTCTGAATTCACGTTTGATCTCGAGAGGGCTTGCAAGATTTACCTTCTGAAATCTGAGTGTTTGTGAGTGTAATCTGTTCGTGTGTGGTGTATTGTGCTTGCCGTGAGGCTAGATGTAAAAATTTTAGGACATCTTTTTTTCTTTCACTTTATTAACCCAATGAAAGGCAACAAGAAACAACCTGTTATATTTACTGTTAAAATCGGATGTTTCCTGGTTTATTGATACAACAAAATTGTTACACCATATAGACTTTGGGTCTGTGTAAGAACATAAATTGACATTACAGTAACTATTTAGCTTTTGCTAGGTAAAGCAACAACGATCTCCAGCTTTCTAAGGGCTAAGCCCTAAGTGAAATCTAACATGTCTATAATATTCACTCATCAAACGAATATCTGATTTCTGAAAAAGTTCAGAAAAATTTCAAATAAATTTTTTAAGATTTAATTTCTCAAGATAACACTGAGTTGGCCACCGATATATAGTCATTACAGCTGCTTCATAAACTTTAATTCCTTTTTTCAGTGGAGGTTGAATAATATGTGATGAATTTGCAATGGCAGATTTTCTATTTATCCTTTTTAAGGCTACCACAGGAGCCCCAAAGGAAACATCCTATCAAATATAAGCTGATCTGCATGTATCTGTTATGCTTAAGTACAAGCAGAGAGTAGTGATAATAGAGACATAAAACTAATCCCTTATCTGTGCAAACCCAAGCTGTAGTACATTCATCTTTGGCTGCTGACAGCACCCAGATCAGGTGCCATTTTACCTCCTTTTGTGAAAGTATAAATGGAAGGACAAATACACTTTTCTAGTGTGAAATGGCAATGCAACATACAACTTCAATTATGTTTTTTAAAGAAGAATATGGTGGACTACTATGAACCTGTTGTGGATTTTCTCTAATCTACATAAACTTGTGCATACAGGATGAATTTTGCCTCTATGTATAATTAACCTCAATTTTAATTAGGCCTAACAAGGGCAAGGCCTACTTAACATTCTCTAGCGACCACTTGTTGTTTCTCTTGCCAACTGAGTTTTGTTTTTTTCGAAAGCACCAGTTGTATTTACAAATGCTCAACAATTTCAAAGTTAATGGGATTCAGAAGATCTTAAAAGGGGACTTGCAGTATAATTAAGTTCAGAACGTATTTCAAAGCCATTTCTTAAGAAGTGCAGATTCGAAGATTGTCAGTTCACACAATTCTAAGTAAAGTTCCGATGTGTCAAGATTTTGCCAAGATCTGGAAGAAGACCCAAACCACCGCCCTCAAACAAAAACATGTTAGCATAAGATGAAGATAAGTACCACTATCCACAGTTAAGCCGGTATTACATTGCCATGGACCAAGAAAAAGTCAATGCTCCAAAAGCTACACCTTCATGTCGACTACAAATGGCAGCTTGGACAGACATAATGCACACTTCCATGGAGGCCACTTCCTGAGCCAAAAGCGCTGCTGGGTAAATATAGCACAAAGGGCCATCTCATCTCACATCTCCCAAAATTATCTTGATGACTCCAGCAACTTTGGGAAAAATTTTCTGTACACTGCCAAGTGAAACTTGCATGTTCCGTTACATTTAGTGCAATAGCTTTTTAGAAAGAGAGCATCATTGTGACAGATAAACATGGTGGTGGTAGTGTGATGGTCTTGGGCTGTTTTGCTACTTCGGAACCTGGAGAATTTGCCATAGTTGACGGAATCATTAATTCTGCTTTCCACCAGAAAATTATTTAGGAAGAACATAAAGTCCCTTGAGGAGACGTGTGTTGTGAATTGGCGCTATATAAATAAAACTCAGTTGAATTGAATTGAACATCCCACTATCTGCAGTATATTGATGTTATGGAGATATTGAGCAGAACAATGATCTAGTGGGATCTTGGATTTAAATCGGATTTATATGCTGTGGGATGACTTCAAGCAAGATGTTCATCCTCAAAAACTCTCCAACATGTTTAACTTAACAACAACAATTCTTCAAAGAAGAGTGGGCCAAATTTTCTAAGGAGCGATGGCAGTTGTTGCTGCCAAGGGGTGCACAATTAGTTATTTAGGGGGCAATTATTTTTTTCATATACAGCCTGGTTGGTTTGGATGGCTTTTGCACATAATAAATGAAAACTGCCTTTTGCATTATTCAGATTATCTTGGTCTGATATTAAAATGTATTTAAAGATCTAAAACAACAGCAGAACAGAATCTGTAAGGAAACAAATACTTGTTTGCACCACAGTTTGAATACTGTATATTTTAGCCTGTATCTTTAGATTTGTCTCTGTATGGATTAGAGAAAATTCACAACAAATTTAACATCCTGCACCCAGTTCTTGTTTTTGAAAATCTGTGAAGTTGAACAGCAATTCCATGCTGGAAAAAACTGGCAATAAAAAAATTATATATTAAAAGCTAAAAAATGTATCATAATCATGCTTGTGATGAGTAAAACTATTGACTTTGAGGGAACTCTGTGTGGTGAAGGGTTAGGAGAATGCAAAGAAAGAGGTGAGTGGAATACAAGCATGGAGATGAGGGGACCCTGTGTTTCTGGTGAGCTTATACAGCAGCTCATATTGCATATACACAACAGGGTAATAAATCAGAAATCAAAAGTCTCCCAGCATGTCCCCTCTATCAGTAGACTTTTCTACATGGGCAACTTTATATTGCTGGGGAAGCCAAGCATGGCACAGAGCTGGGAGTCTCATGATGGGATAGCAGGGCTGTGGTTGTGAGATGACTGATAGGATGAGCTCCCGCGAGTTCTCAAGTTACACCTCAGTGGGTGGTGGCGGAGGCAGCATCATTCTACACCCTGGTTAGAACACAAATCAAAACACAGACTGAACTTTAGCATTTTAAATTGCTTAATTTATACTCCTCCCTTGTAAAAAACCAAAAAGAACTTAAAGGGAAACATGGGAGGCAAACATCCAGAAGGCAAAATGGAAAAGCCATGCTGAAGTAGCAGAAATATAAACACAGCAGAGAGAATAGGAGGATTTGAAAGCCGTTTGATCGGTCACAAAGTTGCAGAAAATCCTCTAATAAGCTTAGTAAACCATCCCAACAAAGGCTTCATGTTCAGTGAGCTAACCATGGGACACAAGCGCACGGACAATAGCCACTGAACCATAAAAAGGAACAGCACAATTTGGGTGATTATTTCAAGCGGTTGCCATCGGTGGATACTGGTGTGTGAAGAATGAGATTATTTCAGCTAGTGACCGTTTTTTACAGCACAATGTGAAGCCAGGATGACTCATGCTTTTTACCAAAATATACCTTCCTTGGTCCTTTCTGACTCTAACCCTACCCAATGACTACATCTGACATGGGGAACTTCCTAAAAGCTTTCATGCTGCAGGGAAACAATCAGTCATTTAGTTTATTTTTGCTCCACAGAATAACATAAAGGATCTACAGCCTATTGGCACATTGTTTGTGTGTGATTTAGTTTGCAAGAAATCACCTTAAGTCACAATTCTTTAGGAATGTCAACAGCTTCCTAATTACAGTTGTCAATCCCCTGTAACCCTGGAATCTTCATCTCGGTCTTCAATTCTATAAAAGACTATTTAAGTTAATGATACACTTGTTAGGTTGAAAATTTGGGACAGAGACTCAAGTGGTCTCCGTCATACATGAGCGATACCATCACTGACTTTGTACACGGGGGATGAAAACTCGCAGCCAACAGCTTACATGTAAAGAATGATAATGTGTTGTGACTGATGAGAAGCGGGAGTGTGTGTAGGAAATAGCAAGGTTCTATGGTCCATTCATGCCTATTCACTGCCCCCTAGAGCATATATGTGCAATTTCGTGCACTGACAACATGTTTCTGTATATGTTTTTTATTTTGTACAATTTTTTCAGTTGTGCAAAATGTAATCTTATACATGTTTCTATTATATTTTATTTTATTAGGAATCTATGTGGTAGGCCAGCACAAAGTGGTGCATAATTTTAAACTGTAGGCAAAAAGAGACTTTGTTTTTATTATTTCTACAAATAAAAATCGAAAGAGTGTGTAATGCTCTTATAATTAAACCCTTCATCTTGTTACCGCTAAACCAACTACAATCAGCTAATGAGTAAAACAGTCCACCAGTAGTGAAGTTTACAGTAAGTCTGGCACAGATCTAGAAAGACAGAGTAACAGGAACAATTAATGGAGTTAAATACACGTCAATGCTTTAACAAAACCTGTTAGAGACTACAAAACATTAGGACAACAACCCTGAACATACAGCCAGGGCTGTATTGTAAATTGTACATACAAAACATATTCAATTGTTAGAATGGCCCAGTCAAAGCTCAGGCACTAAATCCAATTGAGAATATACAGGTCCTTCTCAAAATATTAGCATATTGTGATAAAGTTCATTATTTTCCATAATGTCATGATGAAAATTTAACATTCATATATTTTAGATTCATTGCACACTAACAGAAATATTTCAGGTCTTTTATTGTCTTAATACGGATGATTGTGGCATACAGCTCATGAAAACCCAAAATTCCTATCTCACAAAATTAGCATATTTAATCCGACCAATAAAAGAAAAGTGTTTTAAATACAAAAAACGTCAACCTTCAAATAATCATGTACAGTTATGCACTCAATACTTGGTCAGGAATCCTTTTGCAGAAATGACTGCTTCAATGCGGCGTGGCATGGAGGCAATCAGCCTGTGGCACTGCTGAGGTCTTATGGAGGCCCAGGATGCTTCGATAGCGGCCTTTAGCTCATCCAGAGTGTTGGGTCTTGAGTCTCTCAACGTTCTCTTCACAATATCCCACAGATTCTCTATGGGGTTCAGGTCAGGAGAGTTGGCAGGCCAATTGAGTACAGTGATACCATGGTCAGTAAACCATTTACCAGTGGTTTTGGCACTGTGAGCAGGTGCCAGGTCGTGCTGAAAAATGAAATCTTCATCTCCATAAAGCTTTTCAGCAGATGGAAGCATGAAGTGCTCCAAAATCTCCTGATAGCTAGCTGCATTGACCCTGCCCTTGATAAAACACAGTGGACCAACACCAGCAGCTGACACGGCACCCCAGACCATCACTGACTGTGGGTACTTGACACTGGACTTCTGGCATTTTGGCATTTCCTTCTCCCCAGTCTTCCTCCAGACTCTGGCACCTTGATTTCCGAATGACATGCAGAATTTGCTTTCATCCGAAAAAAGTACTTTGGACCACTGAGCAAAAGTCCAGTGCTGCTTCTCTGTAGCCCAGGTCAGGCGCTTCTGCTGCTGTTTCTGGTTCAAAAGTGGCTTGACCTGGGGAATGCGGCACCTGTAGCCCATTTCCTGCATACGCCTGTGCACGGTGGCTCTGGATGTTTCTACTCCAGACTCAGTCCACTGCTTCCGCAGGTCCCCCAAGGTCTGGAATCGGCCCTTCTCCACAATCTTCCTCAGGGTCCGGTCACCTCTTCTCGTTGTGCAGCGTTTTCTGCTACACTTTTTCCTTCCCACAGACTTCCCACTGAGGTGCCTTGATACAGCACTCTGGGAACAGCCTATTCGTTCAGAAATGTCTTTCTGTGTCTTACCCTCTTGCTTGAGGGTGTCAATAGTGGCCTTCTGGACAGCAGTCAGGTCGGCAGTCTTACCCATGATTGGGGTTTTGAGTGATGAACCAGGCTGGGAGTTTTAAAGGCCTCAGGAATCTTTTGCAGGTGTTTAGAGTTAACTCGTTGATTCAGATGATTAGGTTCATAGCTCGTTTAGAGACCCTTTTAATGATATGCTAATTTTGTGAGATAGGAATTTTGGGTTTTCATGAGCTGTATGCCAAAATCATCCGTATTAAGACAATAAAAGACCTGAAATATTTCAGTTAGTGTGCAATGAATCTAAAATATATGAATGTTAAATTTTCATCATTACATTATGGAAAATAATTAACTTTATCACAATATGCTAATATTTTGAGAAGGACCTGTATAACAAGACTTCAAAACTGTTGTTCACAGATGCTCTTCATCCAATCTGAATAATATGCCATTCATAATTATGTTTATCACACAAAATCCCATTAAAATACATCTTCAGCTATTGCCAAGATAACAGTTACTCATAGAAAAGGTTAGGATTAGGGTTCGGATTATCAATGTGTAACAACCAAAAAAAAAACCCTGTCCAAACAGTCCAAACGAACTCTTATTTTACCCAAAATAACAGTTAAGGACTTAAAGGATTGAAATCTTTCACTAATTAAATTCTGAAAATGGAAAATCATTACACATTAAGGAATGAATATTTTTGGACAAACTGCAATAATATGACACACATGTTGATTTTTAAATGTGTAATTTATCTTGATGTTTTATTCCATTTATTCATTTTTATTCCAAAGGTTTCAAAACAAATGCGTGTATAGTACTTTGTGAAAAACTAAATTGGTCATTAAAATATAACCTGAAGTGTTCCTTCGTGCAAAATAAACATGTCATTCATATACAGGTTTGCCCAGATACAGTATGGTCAAAGTAAAGAATTTAAGATTGCCCTGGTTTTATGTAATGCTTGGGTTTTGGGAGGAAGTTTGTAAAATCAACAGTGTACTACTCTGTCAGGATGAGATACATTACTTTAGTCTGACCATGTGGAGGTTAAAGTTAATTACTCTATATACAGTGAATGAGTGCTCCCAAGTGGTCAAATAACAATTGACAAAAATTTATACAAAGCTGATATTCTATAGTGTGACTGGGTAAAATCATTCAAAATAAATGAAATGGTAAAAACTAATCTTCGTGACATTGCCTGGAAGCCAGGCATTGCTTATTAAGCACCTCCTGGCATACAGGATATTTTGACCCCTTACAAAATGTCCAGTCTCATACTTAACAGTTTTGTTTCATTATGACCCTTCTGGCTTCCATATATCTACCACATGTTCTTCATTGCTGCTGTACATAATTAGAAACAACTAAAGCTTTTCTCTACATTGATTAAAATAAAGCAGGAAAGTGTTCAAGCTCTTGTGTCATTTTTACCATCCATTCATGCATTGCCTTGGTGTAGAGTGCTGTCTGTGATGGCACTAAAAAAACAGAATTAAAAACTTTTGCCTCCATCATCTGAATGAGAGTGGTGATGACCTGCGACTAAATTTTTTTTCATCTGATTGTATGCAAGGCAGGTACACAATGATATGATGGGCATATAACAGAGTGGTAGAATTGGAATAATACTGCAGTGATGTTTACAATCTTTTTGTTATTAATTGAATCTTTATAGATTGGTTAACAATGTGAGACTTTCTATAAGGTCAAAATGTTTTGCTGTGAATTAATAAACAACAATCGTTAGGTTTAAGGTTTAAATATCCTGACTCAGCCTTATAATCTGATAAGACTTTGATTAAACTAGAGTAAGGTATTTTTTCCTGTAAATCTCAAGCAAATGACACAGTTTTGCATCAACTGCATATACAATCATATCCAGTAAATTAGAGTATTATTGAAAAGTTAATTTATTTCAGTAACTCAATTCTCTAAGTCAAACACATTATCTAGACTAAAGTCTCACAGACTGATGTTTCCAAGCCTTTATTTTTTTTGATTATGATTTTCTGCTTACAGCTAATAAAAGCACAACATGTCAGATTAGAAGATCACATCAGACCAATAAAAAACATGTTAATACAGAAATGTGGGCTTAATGAAAACTATGTTTAATATCTGCTTAAAGGTAGTTATTTTCAAAAGGTGATTTTAATCGGACAAACAAGACTCATTGGAATGCACATTCTAATTCATTAAATATGACCGTAAAACCTCATTTTCAGACAGGTTTCTTCCATCCATTTACCTCACTATGAGTCTTTGCCCTCACTTGCTGCTTTATCGAATTTTACAGCTTGTAAGATCTCTCTGAATAGATGGCCCATGCTTGAAATGGAATCCTATTCCCTGCTGCAAATCTTCAGGTTGTAACCACAGCTGATACATTTAGCTATAAAAATAGGAGAACATCTCTACAGAGAACACCTCTGATTTTAATCATATTCTACTGCTTTATGTGGAATGTTTATCTAAGTGCAATATACCAACTCTAACATATTCCTGCGAGGTAATGATAAGGCACTTTGGAGAGGCAAAGAATTGCCCCAGGCGTTTCTAGATGGTAAGGATATTAAATGACCAATGCAGTTCCTCAATCTCAATCTGATCATAATGGTGCATTTCCCTTCCCATAAGAAGCATGCTTCATAAGATGCTCGCATGGAAAGGAAAATAAAAATCACAATAAAAATGGGAGTGTGGGGTTTCAGCTGGAATGGGGATTTTTGTCTTGATTTGCTTTGGGCCACCTGAGTCAGCATTTGTCACAGCGCATTTAGTCATGGACTCGGTTAAATTTATCTTGCCAGTAATCTAATTTAAATGCAATGGGAGGAGAGCGTGTGCCCTGTGGTGCATA
The DNA here is from genome assembly GCF_021462225.1 of Girardinichthys multiradiatus. Classification (NCBI taxonomy): domain Eukaryota; kingdom Metazoa; phylum Chordata; class Actinopteri; order Cyprinodontiformes; family Goodeidae; genus Girardinichthys; species Girardinichthys multiradiatus. The sequence continues at coordinate 428,437 of NC_061806.1, read as the reverse complement.
CTATCATTGCCCCAGTGCCAAAAAGTTGATATTCAGACCCAGCAAAAGGGGACACAGAGGACACTGGCATTAATGTTTCATGAATTCAGGCAGTTTTCCTTGTATATTCAAAGACACCCTTTATTTGGCGCAAGCATTTGACGCAGCATCATGCAAAAACTTTGGTAGCTGTACTTAAAAAGATTGTTTGCATCTTAATTAGTGTGTGAATATGACATGCTGCTGCTACTCAGGTAATATATTATGATCCCTAGCACAAAAAGAATGCCTTTGGACAGTCAGGGGCTTCAGAGGTCCTCCAAGATAGAGATTTAACAAGCAGATATATTATTCATTCACATGATAAATTTATCTATTGATTAAACAATGAAAGATGTCCACAGAAGAGGAGGGATGGAATTTAGGCTGTGAAGTGAGGCAGATCAAGCTGTGCAACAGCTCTTTGTTCTAATAGTGATACAATACAGTATAAACTGCTTTTTTGAATATTTTGAATGTCAACTGGAGTTTCCTAACTGGAAAACTTTATTTCAGCAGTTTGATTGATGGTATTTTTGTTATCTGGGATGGTGTGGAGGATGTGCATAACTACCGTGCATATTAGTTCTATGTCCTGAGGAAAAGGGGAAAGGAGGTCATTTAGTTTATTTGGCCCATCACTGGTAATGCAACAGTATTACATTCTATTTGCATTCCAATTTATGTACAAATCCACTGCTTGTTCAATGGGCCTTGGTGAGATAGATGCACAGGTTTATAGTAAACAGGGACATCGTTATGCAAATGAAGAACACATTACACCAAGGAGTCATAAAAACATGTGGGATGTGTGCGGTGGGTGGTGGAGTCTTGAAAAAGGCAGGTACCAAACTGTTCATTGCCTAACATAAATGTCATTATAGGCAGATTAGAAGGAGCAACGAGGTGGGGTTAGTGGAGCAGTGCCGGGCTCGCAAAGCAGATGGATACTGCCAGTACAGGAGTCTGTTGTGCGGCAGCGGGTGCTGAATGCACTGAAGATGTATATGCCTTTTCTTAATCTGATTTACTAAACACAAAGTCTCTCTAATTGGTTTAAAATGTGCGCTAATTGGCAATTAAAGGCTGACGTGTGGAAAGGTGAGATTGATAAAAGAGACTTGTTGGAGTTACTGCATTGTGGCACATCGGCTCCATGACTGATAAAAGAAATAAAAATAGCCATGAATACAATAGAAAGATACAGTGCTACTTAGCAAACAGACCACTAATTTGTATTCAAAGTCCATGAAGGCTAATTTTTAGTCTCTCCCAGAGCTGAATTTAGGATGGGAGCTTACGCAGCTGTGGGCTCAAAGTCTGAAATCCAACTAGGCTATGACACAAACACTTGTCTGTGAGAAAAAGTAAATCTGCACCAAGAAGGATGTATTAAGGCAACTAGAATGAGCCCCACAAGACGTTATATAACTTTTTGAAGCCTTTTAGAACCTGTAAAGTGCCAAAGTTCATGTTAAATGAACTTAAATGAAATTATTTCCAACAAGCCTTCTGCTGCCATTATTGGTATGTTCTCTCTCTCATGGAAAGTACTCATGGCTCAGTGCTCCTGTGTTCATCTAAGTCTATCTGTGTTTGTGTCCTGTGCTTGTAAATTGATTCATGATTGTCCCTGTCTGAATTAAGATGCATCTAGATTTTATCCCTCAGCCCTAGTGAATGTAAAAGCAGTCATAACACTGGTATATTCTTAGTACCCATGCATATGTTTTCATGCCACCAAGAGATGTAGCGTTATTCCACGTCACTTTAGGCGTCATTTAGAATTCCAATGAAATCCTTTTAGGTTTATGGTTGTAACATAACAAAATGTGAAAAAGTTTAAAGGGTTGAGCACTTTTAGAGGAATTTTAATCATGGTTTTTATTCAAACTACCAGTCATGTTTTCCCTGTTTCTTCTTAGATTCATCTTTATGGTCACACTTGAATTGGTTTCTATTAGTCTGTATATTAGCTCAATGTGTTCGCGTTGTCTTCAGAAGCAGTGCAAAGGGCCCTCAGGCCTGTTTGCTCTATGGCATGGATGTGATGAATGGGTGCCAGGGGCTGACACTGTCTGATGATGGATGGGTTGGCGCATGCTAATGGACTATTGTTTTTAAGGCTTTCGTCTGTAGTAATTTATAGCACCATAAAAGCCTTTTTGCTGCAACCCAATAAATTTTTCACAACCCAAAAGTTACCAGTGAGAAAATAAAAAGGGGAACAGGGAGACAGCCTGGTTGATGATTTAAAGTCAAATGTGTTGCAAGAGAGCCCACAGAGTGAAGTAGGAGGCACTGCAGAGCCTAGTGCACCATATGTTTCATGTCATGTATTAGCATAACATACAGCTTGCTCCTGGAAAATGAACATTCTGTTTACTATGAGCCAAAAGCCTCTCTGATAAAACATCTGTGCTGATGGCTGTGTGCGATAACTCAGCTGACTTTACACTCGGTAAACACACCATACATTTTACTTTCTCTGGAGGCAGAAAAACAATCCACCTGTGCAGTATATCATAGAGTGTTTAAACCACAGCTTGTTCATTAACCTCGCAGACAGAGGGCGAGAGACTGTGTGGGAGGTGAAGTTGAATCTTTCGAGTTGACACCTCTTCATTTTTAGTGTCAGTGTTTTCCCCAAGAGGAAGCCAGAACACTCCGAAGAGAATACACCTTACTGGCTCTGGAAGGCCTCACTGCAGCACTTACAGCTGCAAATACATTCTCCTCACCTGTTCTGCAGCTCGTACTATCACACATATGTAGCAGCTATGCACACAGATTAAAAACTGCTAATGTTTCAGAGCTATGGGAGCATTTCATGTTTAGAATAACCTGAGTTCGATTGCAAAGGCTGCTTTCTGGTCACACTTTATTGCTTCAGACCAGCAAAAAAAAATGATCATCAAAGGTAAATTGTCTGATTATTTCATTTATTAAAGGGGGGGGGGGGACTATCTAAACCAACCTGTGTCTATGTGAGAATATATTTTTCCCCTTTGATAAATAATCAATGAACTATGATTAACCACATTTTAAGAAGACACATCTAGGCCTCGTTGACCTCAGGAGGCAACATATCATGCCTCTCTCTAAAGAAATTTAGACTCAAACTCACTGACTTGTCTGTAAAGACTTATGAAGCTATGTCCAAGGCTTTGGGAGCCCGACATACAACAGCGAGAATGATTATCCATGAATGGATAGGTGGTGATGTCAGTGCAGATCAAACAGAAGGATTACTGCTGAGTGCTGGCTATACTCAAACCCGTTAGTGAGCTGGTGGTGGATAATGAAGAAGCACACAGTTTGCTCTAGTAACACCCTGAGCCCTAACATCATATTTGCAAAGGAATCAGTGTTGCAGACTGACCGGAGAAGTAACACTGATTGCTGATGATCTGGGAATACAGCAGCTCGTGAGATGAACGGCAGAATATCTGAGCGGAGAAAAGGTGGAAGGATCTTTCTTCCCAGTGCCAATACCCATGGTCACCTGAACACTTCTTGACAGCTGAACCATCCCAGAAGAGGCCAGTCTACTAGAATTACTCCAAGAGGGCATTGACAACTCATCTAGAAGGTTATAAACATACACAGAGAAACATTTTAAGCACTGCAGATCTCACTTGGCTCAGGTAAGGAAATGTTCGACAATAAAAAAGAGACTGGGCTAAAATGAGCTCCGTGAAAAAATTCCAAAGCAAAAACCCAGCTGACCAAAAAAGGATGCAAAGGCCCTTCTGTCGTTTGACAAAAAATACCTTTTATACCTTTGGGAAAATATTGTGTGAAATGGATCTGAAGAAAAAATATAGAAACTTAAAAAATGTAATGGAGCACCTTTATAAATGAAAATGCAATACAAAAATAAAACATGTCAACATATGACATTATGAATATTTGGGAGGTATTATGTAAACATACATTTCAAAATGTCTTATTTTAGCTGCTGTCTTTAGGGTTCTCTGCAGCTGATCATCTCCTCCATCTCAGCACGTTCTTTGTCACACCAAATGCATCCTTCACTACATCTATGAAGATGTGGGTTTCCTCTTCATGAGAACCTGGCAGTTCTGATCTTCATTCCATCCTTTGCCCAATATATCTACTATCTCTCATATCTAATGGTTTCAAATATCTGACTCCAAACTAAGTGGCTGATCCTGTTTTCAGCTTTAGCCAATATGAAATATAATCACAAATACCAGATAAAACTGAAAGAAAGGTTGGCCAAAAAGGGAAAAAGGGAGAGAAGGAGAGAAGAATAGAGGAGAGAAAGAAGGATGAATATAACAACAGCAATGCTACCAAAAAGTCCACTGTACAAATGAATGCAAGATGTTTTTGGTATATTTGCGTCTCAATCTGTTAACACCTGAATCCCACTGGGAGCAACCCAGCAGCCACAGAGCAGAAGCCCCAGGGAGCTGCAGTGACGAGCCCACGGGCCCCACAGCCGTCTACACCAGAACAAGCTCACCCGGCAAGAGGTCCCCGGCCGGCAGCATCCAGCCGGGGCCAACAGCCCCCACCATGCCCCCGCAACCACACAATCACACCACATCACCACCACTGCAAACACCAACCAGCTTAGCTCCACCGTCACCATTCAGCTGGTTCAAATGCCGGTGACCGCACATCCAAAAAGAGGATACAACCCCTCCAACTCACACGCTGCAACCCCTCCAGCTGTTTGGTGGCGCATCCCAGCGCTCATTCATGTGTTTACAGGTACATTCCGCTGCTGCTTGCTGACCAGATCTGGCTGACAGGAGGGAAAAAAGTAAAGAATGCGATGAGGCATCATGACACTGCTTAACAAGAGCGTGCTATGTGACCATAGGGTTGTGCATGACAGTGACTCCTTGGGCTGAACCACCGGCCCACTAACACGTCGGCCCACTGGGGAAATTCCCCGTCGTACAGTATACCAGTGCGTACCGTATAACAGGCCACTTACAATGGAAAACCCTCCAATGAGGCTGTATTAAATCAGTTTTGCAAAGAAGAGTGGGCTAAAATTCCTCCACTGTAAGGTTTGATTGCAGTTATTGAGGAAGGCAGAAGCAGTTATTAAGTTTAGGGGGAAATTACTTAACTCAGGGTTATCTTTGTCTTAGATCAACATATGTTCAATTATCTTGAACATGTCAATGTGACAAAAACAGAAGAAGTGTGAATGGGGACAGATACTTGCTTACGGCACTGATAGATGTGACTTCTGAGCCAAATCAAACTTAGTTAAGATTTATATTATGTTAAATTAATTTGAAAATCCTATTACAAGATGACTTGAAGCAGTTTGAATTAATTACATCGTGGATATAAAAATTGTAGTTATTGCATGCCATTGTTTCCAAATGTTCCAAAGCGGTACATAAACTCTACAGTCATGTAGGAATATCTGACTTATTTTAGCTTCAGCTTTCTAAAAGAATGAAAATAGAACAAAGAAAAATAGAATGCCGTGGCCAAATTATCTCTGTGCAGCCAGGAATCATAGACTAAGTGTAAAAATATTCAGAGGATTCGTAATTCATTACAGAGATAAACTGTTGAGTATTTCAGAGCTTTCCTTTTTGTGAGAGAACATGCAGACCTTTTTTTTTTTTTTTTTTTACTATATCGTATCTCATCCTTAATCACCCCTTTCTCTGCTTCTCCTACCAATTGCCTGATCTGAGAAGAAAAATACCTCTCATTGTGTTCCTGAGATGGGCTAATTTGCATAGCATCTAGGAAGGCTTTAGAGGCTTTCATTGACACATGCTCAGTGATGAAAAAATGTTTCCTGCGCTCCTGCAGCACACATCATGAATATGTGATTAGATTAAAAACTTGGGTCTCTACTGAAATAATTGTGAACACAGAAAACATGACAAATAATTCTGATATAGTTGTTTTTTTTAGCAATTTCCTAGAGGACAGCACTTACAAAATATTACACATAAATCCTCCTGGAGACCAATTCATTTCAAAAAAGCTAGTAATAGTATTTACATAGATGTGTGTAAATACATATTCATATACACAACACACACACACACACATGCACATACATGAGTACACCCACATATATACAGATATGTATATATATGTTCTTTCGTTCGTTCGTCGTCTTCCGCTTATCCAGGACCGGGTCGCGGGGGCAGCAGACTCAGCAGAGACGCCCAGACGTCCCTCTCTCCAGACACCTCCTCCAGCTCCTCCAGGGGGAGCCCAAGGCGTTCCCAGGCCAGCCGAGAGACATAGTCCCTCCAGCGTGTCCTGGGCCGTCCCCTGGGCCTCCTCCCGGTGGGACGTGCCTGGAACACCTCCCGAGGAAGGCGTCCAGGAGGCATCCGGTATAGATGCCCGAGCCACCTCAACTGGCTCCTCTCAATGTGGAGGAGCAGCGGCTCTACTCCGAGCTCCTCCCGGATGGCCGAGCTCCTCACCCTATCTCTAAGCGAGTGCCCGGCCACCCTACGGGGGAAGCTCATTTCAGCCGCTTGTATCCGAGATCTCGTTCTTTCGGTCATGACCCAAAGTTCATGGCCATAGGTGAGGGTAGGAACGTAGACCGACCGGTAAATTGAGAGCTTTGCTTTTCGGCTCAGCTCTCTCTTCACCACAATGGACCGGCACAGCGCCCCCATTACTGTGGCAGCTGCACCGATCCGTCTGTCGATCTCCCGCTCCATTCTTCCCTCACTCGTGAACAAGACCCCGAGATACTTAAACTCCTCCACTTGAGGCAGGAACTCCCCTCCAACCTGAAGAGGACAAGCCACCCTTTTCCGGTCGAGTACCATGGCCTCGGATTTGGAGGAGCTGATCCTCATCCCAGCCGCTTCACACTCGGCTGCGAACCGCCACAGCGCATGCTGTAGGTCTTGGCTAGAGGGGGCCAGCAGGACCACGTCATCCGCAAAAAGAAGAGACGAAATCCACTGGTCCCCAAACCAGACCCCCTCCGGCCCTTGGCTGCGTCTAGAAATCCTGTCCATAAAAGTTATGAACAGGACCGGTGACAAAGGGCAGCCCTGCTGGAGTCCAACATGCACTGGGAACATGTCCGACTTAGTGCCGGCAATGCGGACCAAACTCCTGCTCCGCTCGTACAGGGACCGGATGGCCCCTAATAAAGGGCCCCCGATTCCATACTCCTGGAGCACCCCCCACAGGGCATCACGAGGGACACAGTCGAATGCCTTCTCCAGGTCCACAAAACACATGTGAACCGGTTGGGCAAACTCCCATGAACCCTCGAGCACCCTGTAGAGGGTATAGAGCTGGTCCAGTGTTCCACGGCTGGGACGAAAACCACACTGTTCCTCCTGAAGCCGAGGTTCGACTATCGGTCGGACTCTCCTCTCCAATACCCTGGCGTAGGCCTTACCAGGGAGGCTGAGGAGTGTGATCCCCCTGTAGTTGGAACACACCCTCCGGTCCCCCTTCTTATAAAGGGGGACCACCACCCCAGTCTGCCAGTCCAGAGGCACTGTCCCCGACCACCACGCAATGTTGAAGAGGCGTGTCAACCATGACAGCCCTACAACATCCAGAGACTTGAGGTACTCAGGGCGGATCTCATCCACCCCCGAAGCCTTGCCACCGCGGAGCTTTTTAACCACCTCGGTGACTTCAGCCTGGGTGATGAAAGAGTCCAACCCCGAGTCCCCAGCCTCTGTTTCCACCAGGGAATGCGTGATGGCAGGATTGAGGAGATCCTCGAAGTACTCCTTCCACCGCCCGATAATGTCCTCAGTCGAGGTCAGCAGTCTCCCGCCCCTACTATAAACAGTGTTGGCAAAGCACTGCTTCCCCCTCCTGAGGCGCCGGACGGTTTGCCAGAATCGCTTTGAGGCCAACTGGTAGTCCTTCTCCATGGCCTCACCGAACTCCTCCCAGGTCTGAGTTTTTGCCTCTGCCACAGCCCGGGCCGCAGCACGCTTGGCCTCACGGTACCCGTCAGCCGCCTCAGGAGTCCCACAAGCCAACCACAGCCGATAGGACTCCTTCTTCAGCTTAACAGCATCCCTTACTGCCGGTGTCCACCACCGGGTTCTGGGATTGCCGCCACGACAGGCACCGCAGACCTTACGGCCGCAGCTACGGGCAGCAGCATCGACAATAGATGCAGAGAACATGGTCCACTCGGACTCTATGTCTCCAACATCCCCCGGGATCTGGTCAAAGCTCTCCCGGAGGTGGGAGTTGAATACATCCCTGGCCGAGGGCTCCGCCAGGCGTTCCCAGCAGACCCTCACTATGCGCTTGGGCCTGCCGAGTCTGTCCGGCTTTCTCCTCCTCCAGCGAATCCAACTCACCACCAGGTGATGATCAGTGGACAGCTCAGCCCCTCTCTTCACCCGAATGTCCAAAACATGCGGCCGAAGGTCTGATGATACGACAACAAAGTCGATCATCGACCTCCTGCCTAGGGTGTCCTGGTGCCAAGTGCACTGATGGACACCCTTATGTTTGAACATGGTGTTCGTTATGGACAATCCGTGACTAGCACAGAAGTCCAATAACAAAACACCACTCGGATTCAGATCGGGGAGGCCATTCCTCCCAATCACGCCTCTCCAGGTGTCACTGTCATTCCCCACGTGGGCGTTGAAGTCCCCCAGCAGAATAATGGAGTCCCCGGGAGGGGCACTATCCAGCACCCCCGACAGGGACGCCAAGAAGGCAGGGTACTCTGCACTACCACTCGGCCCGTAGGCTGAAATGATAGTCAGAGACCTCTCCCCAACCCGAAGGCGCAGGGATACAACCCTCTCATCCACTGGGGTAAACCCCAACACAAGACGGCTGAGCTGGGGGGGATATATATATATATGTATTGAATTTAATTTAATTGAATACACACACATACAAACACTCACATATACACACCTACATATATACACACACACAGTTGTACATGTAAACGTAATTGCACTTAATTATCTTACTGTCCCCAGCAGACTACACTATAAAAGATGGCTGATGATGCCACAACAGTCATAAATGTCCTCAGGAGTGGCCCCTGCACTCCAAAAGACCCAAGACTCTGCAGCAGGTACAGCCTGCTCTGCCCTTTTTTGTGTTATGAATCCAGTCCACACTATGGGACTGCCCCCTTGTGTGACATCATGGAAAAGTAAATGAAATTAGGCAAGATATCAGGAAGAGATTTTGGACCTCAGCAACTTTAATGCTTCTGTCAAACTGTCAGACTTCACAGGCAAGACATTTCGCACTGTGCCTTCACTGCAAAGACTGGATCCAGTAAGATAACCATTTAAATTAATTTAAAAAATCCCGAAGAGGCTGGCACCAAAAAAAGAGACCTTAGAGAATAAAATCTAGGTGAAGAATAATAAGCAAAACAATATGAAGCAAGACCTGGTCCATCTGGACACTTTTACATGTGAAGTTACTCAGTGTTTGCTGTGTTATAACATGATATAAAAACTGTGTCCAAAGGTTTCACTGCAGTTAATGCAAAACCCACACTTCCTTGTTATAATTGGAATCACATTTACCTTTCATATTTCTTCAGATAAATCTTTATCTAAAGCTCACAGATGTAGCCCGAGTGTATTTGCATATGCAAACATTCACCCAAGCAAATCATGTTTGATGTAATTAGGCATTTTTCCAGTTTAATCAAGTTACCCAAACACAACATACATACACTCTCCTCTTTACTGTTTTAAAGCAACTTCACTTTCAGGCAAAAAAAAAATAAACATCAAGCAGTGTTTCTGCCTTCCTCTTTTCTTTTGTGTTCATCTGCTCCTCCTCACAGACTGGCTACATCATCTCTGCCTTGAGATGCCATGACTTGACACCTCTCCCAGCAAGGCACTTTACCCCACAGTCACCAGTCAGGATTTACTTGACTTATCCACAGAGGATTTGCATAAATCAACGCTGGAAAGAGATCCCTAAAGAGGGAGGATGGGAGGTATTATAGACTCTAAACCAACATAAATTCCAACAATCAGTTATTGTTCCTTACAAAAGCAGAAAAAAAAAAAAGGCAGCACTATGGTTGAAAAATGGGATAGATTGCATCTGCATAACGGTGGATCATCTGCTGTGACCGCAGGGGCAGATGGATTAGCTACTGCTATATTTCCATTTGTGACTGTGGAAGTACACCCTAACACTGATGGCCTTTTGGGACAAACCACTGACCAGCTGACACCTATGCAAAAAGAAGTGCTTTCAGAGATATTACAATATCCTCCTGTCCTTCACACTGCTTATTTAACATTTACAGTACAGACCAAAGGTTTGGACACACCTTCTCATTCAAAGAGTTTTCTTTATTTTCATGACTATGAATATTGTAGCTTCACACTAAAGGCATCAAAACTATGAATGAACACATGTGGAATTATATACTGAACAGAAAAGTGTGAAACAACTGAAAATATGTCTTATATTCTAGGTTCTTCAAAGTAGCCACCTTTTGCTATGATTACTGCTCCGCACACTCTTGGTATTCTGTTGATGAGCTTCAAGAGGTAGTCACCTGAAATGGTTTTCCAACAGTCTTGATGGAGTTCCCAGAGATGCTTAGCACTTGTTGGCCTTTTTGCCTTCACTCTGCGGTCCAGCTCACCCCAAACCATCTGGATTGGGTTCAGGTCCGGTGACTGCGGAGGCCAGGGACTGGGGAGAGGGACGTCTGGGTGTCTCTGCTGAGTCTGCTGCCCCCGCAACCTGGTCCCGGATAAGCGGAAGACAACGAGTATGACCGTGCTTTGCTGGCAACAATGATGAACTCCTGATGCTTAGCTAAATGATGATCATTGGGTCCTTTGCTTCACCACTAAAATGTTGCCAGCTCCCATCTTGGCTGACGCCATCCTGTGGAGATTTTAGGCTATCCCCTTTGCACGCATGTGCTTTCCTGGGTACAGGGTTTCTCCCAAAAACAAAAACATGTTCAAAAACATGCTTGACAGAAGACTCTAAAATGGCCTTTCATGTAAATGTGTGCATACAGAGTTGTTAATCTAGTTAGTCGTGTAACAGAAAGTTTCTAACAATATTAATCTATATATTAAGTATCTTGTTATAAAAAGGCTATAAAATGAGATCCTTTCTTTCCTTTGCATAGTGTTTAACTTTGCTGTGAGAACACCAAATATAAAAGAAGCTCATGTTGCCCAGTTACCACCTAATTTATCTGTCAAACCTCTGACTAAAGATCTGACAGGACAGCAAACCTTTGTTCTGGGATCTTCCTCTCTGCCTGTTTTAACGCACGCGAGGCTTAAGGCTGGATGAGTTGCAGCAAACACATCATCACTGACTGAGATGACTATGGTTAAGGCTCAGTTAAGTCACCCTTTGGAATGGCGCGCAGGACTCTGCTGATGGCGCACGAGCCTGAACAAGCGCTGTAGGCATTTATACTTGACCCTGACTTTGGTGCAGTATTCTCAGAAAACACAGGGGGCAGTATGCTAGATAGCCAGTGGAAATGTATTAAAGTAAGAAGAAACACTTGACCTCAAACACAAAAATGTCACAAAAATCAACAATAAAGAGGACACCATTTTGGACCACTTTGTAAAGGATCTAAACCAGTACATAGATACAATTATCAATCTAAACAATAAAAAAGGTATATATACTTTAAACACTGGTAATACATACAACTTAACTTTGTAACTCGCACTTCTCATGCATTTTTTCATTTGTTTTTTTTTTTCTTTTCTATTACTCTGTTCCTTCTGTCCACGAAGAAGAGATTTTTTTTGTGAGTGAAATGTTTGCACCTTCAACTTACAAGCTACAAACATTCGGGGGTGCATGACCAGGTGCCATGACCACACTTGAAGCCTGCATGGAGGGGCAGGGATGGCACAATTGTGTCACCCTTGCACCCTGTTCAATACGTTCAGTACAAACCTAGCTTTTGGTGAAAAACGCTGGGTTGGGTTTGAGATGGGTTGCAAAGAATACAGTAAAAAGTTGAGGCAGTGTGTGGAAGTGTGTGCCTTTTGTATTTGAATGCAAAGAAGAAGATTTGCTCATAGGGGTAAGCCACAATATAAAACCAAGCTTCGAATTTTAATTTCAAGAGCTCCTTTATTATTTAGTTATAAGGACCTTTCATCAAGATAGTAAAAAACCAAACGAATAGGTGAGCAGTTCTTGAAAACAACTTCTAAACTCGCATAGGCCATTATTCAGCTGATCAAAACTTGCCATAAACCCCCAAAGCAGGTTTAAAAAATGACTCAAAAGTTACTGTGGTTGTGGATTACTTTAAGAATTTGGTAAGCATGCTTGATGCGAGTGTTTCCAGTAGGCTACAGAAAATATTGCTCGGTGTGGTGAAGATGGGACAATGAAGGACATCCAAGGTCTGCAGATGAAGTTTGTTTTTGTTAACATCCCTATTGTTAACCTTTAATTTTCAATTCAATAGGTTGAAAGAGAGCACATACAATTGGTCACAGCAAAAGCTCAGCCAATTGCCTCATCTAGGAGAGAGACTGGGTTAACCTTCCTTTAGTGTTAGCTTTCTGTTACTGTCCATGGTGTTTGGGGTCAGTTTAGACCCCAGGCTTGAACTCAACAAAAAAATGTCTCAAAATGTTTTTTTAATGCCTAATTTGTTTTATAACTCTTGGTTAATGTATTAGGCTTCCTTTTCCATCAGAAATTGGTTTTAATATTTTTAGTGTGGCCTCCTGTGACAGTTTATTGGGTTTCACCACATTTTCAATAAAAAGAAAATGTACCTCAAGGGAATAGCATAAATAAATAATTGATTATCATGTTATCTGACTGTTACTGAGGAGTATTAAAACACATCTATTACATAAATTCAAGGCATTTATTGATTTTTAAAATATTTTTAACTAGAGTAAAACATCCATAGTATTGGGGTCGGAATTGACCCCAATATTGACCCCAATATTTACTTAAAAAAGGCAACAACTTTCTATTTTTTTAACTTTCATATTATCAATACAAATACAAAATGAAAAGCAGAACAAGTATTAATACAAAATGGAGACTTACAAGGTTAAACAAACAATTACAACCAATCTAGCAAATCAAAGTACTATTTCCACACAAAGTTATTTTGAGCAAGAACATGCATATGTGTGCTTGGATGCATGTGTGGCATACAGTTACGTTTTTCATGTGGTCTTTGCAGAGATATTGTTTGCAGATGCGTTTGTCTTTCGGTCCATTTTTTCGGGCAGACCTAATACCTCTTTCTTTTGGAATCAGGATGACTCAGCTGTATTGTGAGTGTGGCTGTGCTGGCTGATGTTGAGACAGGGCTGAAGATGTTAAGTCTGGTGCTCTTTGTCTTATCAATGACTGGGACGGAGTGGTAGGTGCCCTTTGCAGCTGTTTGACCAAGGCTGCTGCAGCTGGATCCTGGGACACCCGCTCCCTTCGCTCAACGTGTGGCTTGACAAGGGAAGTTCCTAGCTTCTCAAGAAAGATCCTCTGCTTTTTGTTTTTGGTTGAGTTCCACCCTTGATGGATGTGGATCCACAACACAAATGCATTGTATGTGGGCACATCCAGGATGTTAAAAAACACATCCAGTGGCCATCTCCTGGTCATTCGCTGGCAAGTGTAGGTGGTGGTTAGTTTGTCCAGGTTGTCCACCCCTCCTTTGTTTTGATTGTAGTCCAGTATAATTGTGGGCTTTTTGTCACTTTGTGATGACACAGTAGCATCGTGGTGAAATGTGGACAGAAGTGTCACACTCTGGTTCTTTTTTGGACAGTAGGAAACAAAGATGATGGTCTCTGTGAAAGCAAATCTTGAAGAGAACGGAGAACTGCCCTTCACTTGCAAAATTTCAGTGGGCAGCTCTGTTTGTTTTGGTTTTTTTTTTATTGTGCCCACCATTGTAAGTTTTCTCCTAAGAAGTTCTTGCTTAAGCTCAAAGCTTGTAAAAAAATTGTCACACGTGATATTGTGACCCCGCATTCCAGTAGTCATATAATATCAGTCAGACTACACGTTTTCCTTGGTTTTTCTCAGGAATGCCACTCACAGATTTGCCTGTGTAAATCTGTAGATTCCATGCATAGCTCGTTTTTGCATCACAGGCGGCCCAGACTTTTATCCCATATTTGCCCGGCTTACTTGGCATGTATTGGCAGAAGGGGCATTTTCCACAAAAAGGGACAAAACGTTGATCAACTGTCATGTCTGATCCTGGCTTGAAAATCACTGGAAGAAGTTCCACCCATCCCTCCCAAACATCCCAGATTGGGAGCAAGCTTGCTAGATTTTGTTAGAGTGTCTCTGTTGTTAAATCTGAGGGTTCTTGAGATCATTCAAAAGGTCTGAAGTGACATAGTTGCTCTGAAAATATTTCTGACAGAAGATGCGTCCCAGAGGCTTTCAGTGGCGTCATTGCTGGATCTGTACACTCCAACAAGAAGAAGAATACCAATATAGGCTTCCAGGTATTCCTCATCAAAATCAATCCATTTATCGCTGTGGACTTTTTGCCCTTCTACGTTTGTAATTGTGATTTTAACCTTTTTTAGTGACAATGAAATGAACAAATCAAAACATGTCTTGATGTCGCTTTTTCTTGTCACAGCAAATCTTGTGACCCCAGGGGTCATTTTGATCACATTTGCAGCAGCTGCCCTACCGTTATTGTTAGGAGGCATTGAGCTCCAACAGATGTTTCCACTCTTGGAGTTGAAGGTTTTAGCAGGAATGGGAGCAGTTTCTGCATCTTCGTCTGAGACGTCATCCTCAGATGTGTCTGTGTCTTCTGGTTGATATTCAACATCATCGTGCTCCTGAGAAACCTGCTCATCTGAATCACGATGTTGCTACATTTCCTCACCCTCATTTTCAACAAAAATATGATTCAAAGCTTCTCTTGCTGTAAATCTTCTTATTGTTGAATGGAGTTTTTAATTATTCAAGTGACAAACTCTAAACTGAATTTTGTTTGCATGGCAAGCATGTCTGGGCAAGTTGTTCGGTTTACAAACAGGTGAAAAAAGAAGCCCTTAAGTAGCACTCGGGTTTGGGAGAAGAGCTATCTGTCAGTGGACTGATGACTAACAGTGTTAGTGGGGTAAAATTGTTTCAGTTTGGGCAAAACCTATGCTTTTCAAATCATTTATAATAATGAGGTTAAAACTGACCCCAGCACAACAAAGGTCATAATTTTTACCAGAGTATTTTAAAATTTATTGAAGTTAGATGTTTTGGCTTTATTTTGTTAAAACAGAGGTTGCCGACAAAGTCAAAAAAAACCTTGATGCGATAAACAAAATATATGTGGTAGTTTTATGTAATCAAAAATTGAAAGGGGTCAGTGGTGACCCCAACATCAAAGGAAGGTTAAATACAGAAAAACAGGGCTAAGTGTATCATCTACAGGAGGAGAACATTAAGTTATTGGCAGCAGTAGCTCAGCAAATGCACCCCCTCCAGAAAGGTGTCACAGCTAAATAGAACGACGAGCCAAATGTATCTTCTACAAAAAAAGAGAGCGAGGACATAATCTTATTGGCAGAAACAATTGCAGTGAAAGAGCAGTAGAACCACAGGTTGGGTTATACTTTTTTGTTCATTTTGACTAACAGGGTCAAAAAAATCCCGTCATATTCTATTTTCAAAATTATCATTTAAAACTGATTTTTTAAATGATAATAATTAAACATTCAATACTATTTATTTTCATTAATTTTAATTCATGTTCAGTTGGAACAAGCTGGACAGAAAATCCATATCAACCAGATGAATACATGTAACTTTTTCTCCGCAGTCACAAAAAACACTGATTGTGGTCACAGTAACTACTTAAAAAAAATGAAATTAAACAATTGCACTTAAAGTATGAAAAGATCACCTGGTGTGACCTGAACGCATAGTCTCACAACAACCTCTTGGTCCACATCAACCTGAATCTTGTTCTAGAGGCTCAATCTGCACTCTGCTGCCACAGTAGAGACAGCAATTACAAGGGTCACTACAGACAAAGTTTTGAAATCAGGAAACATTTCTCCAATTGAAGTGATCAGAGGTTGGTAAGACTCTCTGAACAAGGGGTTTCCTGATCCTGCGAGCACTCACTTCAGCAGGAGGAAACAGCTAATTAATATGATAACCTGCCACCAATTGGTCAGGGGTGTGAATTACAATCTGTCAAAATGAGTGATGGCTTTCAGATTTTTCTGTCCTCACTAGAACTAAGAAAGTGGACCACATAACCCCGGTTCTAAAGTCCCTACACTGGCTCCCTGTAGCTCAAAGAATAGACTTTAAAATACTTCTGTTAGTCTATAAATCACTGAATGGCTTAGCACCAAAATACTTTACAGACTTGTTTAGTGTATCAACCACCCAGACCTCTCAGGTCTTCTGGCTCAAATCTACTCTGCAGAACCAGAACCAGAACTAAACATGGAGAAGCAGCTTTTAGTTCTTATGCTCCACTAATCTGGAATAAACTCCCAGAAAAATGTAAAAGTGCTGAAAACCTAAGTTGCTCTAAATCAAGATTAAAAACTCATTTGTTTAGAGTGGTGCTATCTAAACAATAGTTAAGTTTTTTGTCCAACTTTCCTTTCATTTTCTTATCAATCATTTTATCATAAATTTGTTATTTTATTTATTAATTTTTGTATTATCATCTTTTTAATTATTCATTTTTTATTATCTACTTATTTAATTACCTTTATGCCACTGCAATGTACTATTATTTTTCTTTTTCTTTTTTTTTTCATGTACAGCACTTTGAATGGTCTTTCTACTGAAATGTGCTATATAAATAAACTTGTCTTGCCTAAAAAAATATTTAAAAAACAGTCAAAAACGGAAAATATTCGGTTAAAGCGAACCCTGAGTAGAAGTAGAGTAAGGAAAAGTGTTCAGTATGTTCTCCAGCAGACAGCCTTTAGCAGCAGGCTATATATGTGCTTTATTAAAAAGGAACATTTTAAGCTTAGCCTTAAAAGTAGGCTGACTCACAGACTAAAACTGGGATTTCCACAGGAAGGGTGTCAAGACGTGGGGTTTGTTATGTGTTTCTGTCTGAGTCTTTCTGTCACGAGGAGTGCCACTGATGAGCGGTGAGTGGCCTAATGCCGCACACCTGGGAGCAATCCAGACTGAGGCGCTTATAAGGAGCTGCAGGACATGCATTCATCGCCTGATGATCCCACATGAGAGCTCCTGTAAGCTGTCTACATTCTGGAAACCATCTCCATCCCTCGAAGACCATAACCCACCAGACAAACCAAGCCCTGGCAGTTCACTCTGCAGCTCCTGCCTGTGCCAATCGCCCTGCTTTCTCGCCACGGACTCCCTTTCTCAGACAAGTTGTGCCCACCAGCCCGCTCGCTCTCCGACGCTGCCCACGGCCTTTCCGACTTGGACTCCCGGTATAAACTTTCCTGGAATAAACCCCCGCATCGATGACCGTTCCTCCCGGCCTTCCTCTCTGACCAGCACCAGTTCCAGATTCCAGCCCTGACCAGTATCAGTTTCTGACTCGCCCCAGTGTATTAAATAAACAAGTTACAAACTACTCTGGTTTTCTGCTGGTGGTTCTGCATGTGGGTCAAAAAGTTACCTCCCAATTGTCAAGAAGAGCCTGATAACTAAAGGATCTGCCTCCATTCTACTTCTAGAGACTCTAGGAACCACCAGTAAACCTGCAGTCTGAGAACAAAGTGCTCTGTTAGGAACATATGGACCAATCAGATCTCTGATGTATGATGGAGCTAGATCATTAAGGGCTTTATATGTGAGGAGGAGAATTTTAAATTATATTCTGGATTTAACAGGGAGCCAATGAAGGGAAGCTAAAATAGGAGAAATATGATCTCTCTTTTTAATTTTCATCAGAACTCTTGCTGCAATGTTTTGGATCAGCTGGAGACTTTAAACAGCATTTTTTGGACCATCTGATCATAAAGAATTACAGTTGTCCAGCCTTGAAGTAAAACAAAATGCATGTAGTTTTTCAACATCTGTAGTCAAAACCTTTACTTGATACTGTATGTTTAAAATATCTTTATACTCTAAAAGTGCCACTTGTATCTGCATCAGTACACTCAGAACAAAATACATTAAGGAACCATAACATTAAAATGGATACAGCCCTGGATGTAAAGGTATACATCAAATTGTGTAAAGAAATAAAGTTTAAGTTTCTCTTCAGTGTCAGAATCTGCTTTAAAAAGCTGACATTGGTCTTCAATTTATATCTCAAAGGAGCCTTACGTCCTCAGTTTATTTTTACTTTGAATGTTCAACCACCTGCTGCTTTTAATATTAGAGCATCTCCTTGCTCCATTAAAAGCTCGATAAGCTGAGTAATAGCATTTTCACATCTGAGAAGATCATCATTATCATTCATCTCCATCCTGGCCTCATCTCAGTCATGGTCTTTACTTATCCTGGTCTCGGTTTCATAGCCTTAATGGACATCGTCTGATTCTCTGCTGCCCCAGCTCCATCCCTGGTTCTATTCAAATGTAATAGAAATATTCAGTTTATTTTTAGAGTACCGTCCATCAAGGTGCTTTACAAGGAATACATAGTTCATCTAAACCATCCTGGGCCTGTGTGGAAAAACTAACTCCCCCCTAAATCTAATAACTGGTTGTGCTACCCTTAGTGGCAGACTTAACAAAATTATTCAAATACTGTAATTATGTGTTTCTTTTAGAGATATTTTAGCCTACTTTATGCTAGACAAGTTCTATTTAGGTGATTTCTTAATGCTGTAGTAAACTAACCTAAGTGGCAGTTGTGTAATTGAAATTGATATCCATAAAATTGTGATGAATTACAGTTAATTCATGATTTAAACAAGGGTGCAATTATATGTTCACTACTGGCCTAGTTAGATAGCCTTTTTCCCTAATTCAAAGAAATAATCATTTAAAAGCTGCATTTGTTTGTTCTTATTTAAGTTATCTTTAAGTTAGTCAGATATCCTCTGCCCCATTTAATACTCGTTAACATTGCACTTTAAGAACTATTCTAACCTCAGCTGGAATAAATAAAAGCAAGAGCAGGGGCATTTATTGTCTCCATGTACGCGTTTCAATTAGGATGATGTCAGTATAGACATGGTTCATTCTGCAAGTGTTTACTTAAGGAAATTCACACCAGAAATCTCCTCTTTGTTCTAGTCTTATTGTGGATCTATTTACAAGAATACAAATGAAATGCCGGTATATGACACCTGCATGTTATATGAATCCTGGCTTTCTGCTATGCAAAAAATAAAGCTAATCTCTAATGAGGGTTAATAACTTTGGCTAAGTGCAACTGAACAATGAAATACAGCAATATTATCTGTTCTGACCTTTGAGCTAAAAAATGTAAATGACTCTGCAGTATAACTGCTCAGCAGTGAAACAATTCAAGTTAAGGTCACATTCTGTGATGTAAAGCAGACATGAATTAATTTAAAAGTCAGGTTCCAGTGATTTCATGTGACATTTTACAGGCGGTCTCGTGATATTAAAACGCCACAAAGTTTCAAGTCAAAGTGAAGTTTGTCTTGTATGAAGGTAGGGGCTTTAATCTTGAAACTCCATGCTTGAGACTCTTATTTTCAAACAAGAAATCAGAATCAGAAAGGAAGTAGTTCTTGAATTGCCCTATTGTACAAACGGGTACATAACCTAAGAAGTCCCCACCATTTTGAGTTGTTTTGTGGCAGCATTTTGGTTATCTGTAGAAAAAATAAACAGTAACAGTAATATTAATGATCAATCACTGTGAGAACATAGTGGTAATCTCTTGTTTAGAATATGAGACACTTAGCCAGGTCAAACATGAGCTGGAATATTCTACACTGGACAGAGGTAACCTGTGTTTTTAATACTTTTCTTTATTTAAAATATTCTGTTTAACTTTACTAATACCTCAGAATGAGACAAGGATGGAAACTGCATTACATATATATTTCAACTCTGGACTGGAATATTCTAAAGATTGTTTTTAAAAACTACTATTCATAACCCTTTATTTGAGAAAACAAAAAAGGGACTAAAACCAATTGGAAGATTCAAAACTAAAAACCCTCAGTATACCAAAGGTTCAAAGAGCCTCTAAAACCCAACCCTTAGAGACCAAAGGATTGGTCAAATCCTAGGGGATTTGATATTTGTTTAATATCAAATCCCCTACATATCCCACTGAGTGACACAGCGATGCAGCAACAGCATCAAAGGTCAGAAAAAAAGGGAACACAAATGTTTCATAACATACCATGTTCTTACTCTGTAGCACACTGTTATTTTTTCCTTCAACTCATTTGTGCATACAATTCATTATGCATGCAATATAATTGGAATGCATCACGAAGGTTACACACACATCATATATTCTGCATTTCCAAAGGTATTGGCTCACCCCTTTGAATCATTGAATTTAGGTATTCTAATCAGTTCTGTAGCCGGAGGTGTATAAATTCATCCCCTAGGTATGGAGACTTCTACTAACATTCACAAGAATTGGTTGCTTTTAGGAGCTCAGTGAATTCCAGTTTGGTACTGTGATAGGATGTGTAGAATATAAACTATCTCTGTGTGTAACTGGCATGTGGACATAGAGCATAGAGGGGGTCAAGCTTAGGGAGTGAAGCATAGAAAGTGCAAGGTCCTTGTGGAGGGAAGTAGAGTCCAAAGTCATAAATTAGTGAAGGACAAGGAATCACTGATGGGGGAGAAGAAGACAGGGGAGAACAGCGCACAGAGAGGGCAAGGTCATAAATTGGGCCAGACACGATAAGTTTGTTATAAGAGAAGAACCAGAAGTACTCCTTATTTGGATATGAGGTTATATGGTTGCTGGGGAGATATCCACAGATAGAAATATTGTGTATGTGTACTGCATAGCAGCGAGGGGTATATAAAGGTATTTGTGGCCCCTCCAAAACGGACAACACACAGACGTTTCTAGGTACCAGTGTAAGTGTGTGTCCCCTCTCTGAATTCAGATTGGTTTTTTATAAACTTGTGGAAACGTACAACTGATCTCTGACTGAGGATTGTCCTTTGGGTGCCAAATAAAAGAGTCGGGGAGAGGTGAGGAGTAATGTAAGAATTAACTGACGGCCAGTAAAGTTTTCCTACCTCAACCGATGCCATCTCTGCAATCTTGTCTACTGTCTGGCAATCCAGTGGACAAGTCTGGGTTGGGCAGTTGTCAAGAGAATAGCTTGGCCCCTTAGTTCCAGTAAAAGGAACTCCTAATGCTTTAGCATGCCACATTTGACATGGACAACACAACAGTTCGGGGATTAAATAAATAAATAAATGGGGTTAATGTGCTTATAGTTATGTGTGTGAGTTAAAAGACTAACAGCCACATTTTGTATCCTCTGGACATCAGCAAAAAAAAAAAAAAAAACACTAACCACCCTACCAAACCAGCTTTATTTATAGAGCACTTTAAAACACCCACAGGACCACAGTGCTTTACACAGAGAAAAAAACACATAAAGTGATTGGTGACAAAATAGTGGATTATCATCTTAAAGTGTTTCTGAGAAAGAATTGGCTTTATCATAAAAGCCTCAAATCATAAAACCCCGATCTGACAACTGCCCTAATCTGTGTTGAGCAATTATGACTGTTTGGCTGTTAGCAACTATTAATAATTAAAATGAATAATTATCAATAATTAACAAAATTAACATTAAAGATAAAATATAGAATTATACTCAGAGTAATGAATCAAGGCACCAGCCAAACAACTTTAGGTCTGTCAAGTATAGTCCTATAAATACCAGCCCAATGCTCGGTAACAGCAAACTCTACATACACACATACACAACTTCTCTCCAAAATATAGGAATTTAATAACAAAAACAATTCACCTTGTTAAAATATTTTTTTTTATTAAAAAAAGTTTAAAAACTCACCTATATAAAATATTTCAATTGAACTTCCTTAACTAGACTAGACACAATTCAATTCACATTTTTCAACAGAAGACTGTAACTCTTGTTGCATGTAGAGGTCCCTGCCTCTTTTTTTACCAGTATGTTAGATGTCCAGCAAGGCATGATAAGGTACTGGGCAAATGCTATGGCACCACTGAAGAGGCTTTTAAATAACATGTGACGGAGCCATTGGGCTCTTCAGATCATAACTGTGCTCTCAAGAGGGAAAAATTGTCCGCAAAGAGATCACAGTGTGGACAGTAGAAGCTATCAAATATCTTAATGGTTGTTTTTACAGAACAAACTGAAATCATTTGAATTAACTGACTTTCACTTTGTCACATTACATGACCTTCTGTGAAAATAGCATAATCCCCCACAAAATGATTACAATGTGCCCTAATAACATGCCTTGTGTCAGTAAATCTCTAAAGAAAAAGTTGGCTTTCAAACAGAGAGATATGACTCAATACACAGTACAGACCAAAAGTTTGGACACACCTTCTCATTCAAAGAGTTTTCTTTATTTTCATGACTATGAATATTGTAGCTTCACACTGAAGGCATCAAAACTATGAATGAACACATGTGGAATTATATACTGAACAAAAAAGTGTGAAACAACTGAAAATATGTCTTATATTCTAGGTTCTTCAAAGTAGCCACCTTTTGCCATGATTACTGCTCACTCTTGGCATTCTGTTGATGAGCTTCAAGAGGTCGTCACCTGAAATAGTTTTCCAACAGTCTTGAAGGAGTTCCTAGAGATGTTTAGCACTTGTTGGCCCTTTTGCCTTCACTCTGCGGTCCAGCTCACCCCAAACCATCTTGATTGGGTTCAGGTCCGGTGACTGTGGAGGCCAGGTCATCTGGTGCAGCACCCATCACTCTCCTTCTTGGTCAAATAGCCCTTACACAGCCTGGAGGTGTGTTTGGGGTCATTGGGTTAACCCTAACCCTAACCCGGTGGCAGGGGTTTGGCCACCCCCACCACAAAATCATCCTCTGACAGGCTACCTTGGCATGTTAGCCTGCACCGACGAGACTTAAGGGAGCGCTGTGCATAGTGCTCAGAGCTTGCCTGTGATGCTAACACATCCCGGGCATGTTTCAGACCCAGACACAAAGTGCTGACAGAATGGGTATCTGCCCCAGCCACGTGTGCAGTTTCTAGATTGTGGCTTGACTCGGTTCATGGTGAGTACAAGTGCAAGTTTCACGACTTCGTAAGCTCTGTTAAGAGTGCAGCTATTCTGGTGACCAGTTGCAGCTACTGCTGTTTAGCGACAGACCAGCGGTGGAAACGACTCTGTACAGTCGGGCACACTTGTTGAGAAGCATTTGGCGACTGAGTTGTTAGCTTGCTCTGTAAACAAACTAACTCAATAGTTACCATGTTGACCGTCTGAGAGGTGGTTATGGGAGCGACAAGAGGTGTTAGACTGAAGATCACCTGTGTGGCGTTGGGCTTTTATACTGGGAGGAAGTCCCTTCCATGAGAGCAGATGCAACTTCAATCTGCTTGTCAAGACTGGCATGATGTAACAGAGCTTCTGGGGGACAGGCGCTGGAGGTCTGTCCTATAGTGAGATACCAAAGCGAGTGCTGAAGAAACAAACAGCTAATTAATATGCTAAGTGTCAGGTGTGAATTGCAATCAGTCAAAATAACAGATTTTTCTGTCACCATTTAAAAAAAACAGTCAAAAATTGAAAATATTAAATTAAAGCTACCCCTGCTTTACAGATGACTTGTTGAATACAGGACTGCTTCAAAAGGTAGACAGGGCCTGTTTTCACAAAGATTCTCAGAGTCCTCTCAGAGAGCTCCAATCTTGGCCTAAAAATTCCTGCCAAGGACTCCTAGCTTAAGAGTGATTCTGTTCTCTGCTGAGAGCGACTCTGAGCGAGGAGACGACAGAACTTCCTATCTTAGTGAGGTGTGGCTGACCCCGTCACTAGATGTGACGGTGTCTTCTAAGAACTGTGATTGGTTGTTGCAAAAAACCATTCTAAGAACTGTGATTGGTTGTTGCAAAAAACCATTTAAAAAAAACCAAATTCATTCCTAGTGATCAATGCACTGCTTTGAACAGCTCACTGGGCGGCTGTTCAAAGGATTCCAAAGCTTCCTGCGATGTTAGATGGAGTCTAGAGCGATCAACACTCAGACTGAAATGTTAAGAGAGCAGAATCACAAGCTGGACACGATTCTTGAACAGAATCACAGCCTGGCAGCGGTTGGACTCAGAGGTTAAAGGATATAAACTTGGAGAAGTTGTACGCTCCAGATCTGTGGAAAATACCAGAAATTTGGCTATTTGGATTCGCAATTGAGACATACCAGTAAAACTCTTAAGGTGGTTGGAAATTCACAACTGCCTGAACCACAACATTTTTTGTTTTTCTAAATCTGTCTCCCCAATATGTCCTTGGCAACTTCTGCTAACTGGCTATCGACAAAATATCTCCTGGATGTTATATAAACACGACTCTCTTCCCCAGCGCTCCCCTACTAGCTGTGTGCCGATAGGACTATGCGGCCGATTGATAAAACTTCCACCTCTCTTCTCAAGGACAATGGCGCTTCTTTCAGTGTTGAGAATCTAATTCTTGCAAACACACTCAGACTTACATTCGCACCCTCAAGTTTCCACTGTACCCTTGCTGAATTTTTACTTATGTGTGTGTTGCTTACCCCTGCTGAGGTTTTTTTGTACTGTTTCAGACTCTATTCTGCTAAGAATAGAGTCTGAGATATGATTTTTTCCCCTCCTATCTTACTTTACCTAAATGTGTGATTTCATTACTTTTCATAGATTTTACCAGTGAAAACCAAACATTATTATTAACTTGGACTTTAGCTGCTCTTACACCAATGACCCAGCTTTCTTAATTAGATTACTTAGTTCAACTTCAGCACCAGTAAAAGCAATATATTATTAGCACCTGAAAATGTGGATTATAGCTGTTTTGTACCAGTGACTCAGCTTCACTAGTTAGAATTCAGTGGAATGATGAGACTTCTTAGCACAAGATGCTTTCCCCTACATAGAGGACGTAATGATATAATTACCTCTTTAGAAAGATTGGTTTAGAACCAGCTCTTACCAGTAAAACCCAAAGGATTATTAATGTTATCTGTATCATTGTAATATTGACCAGAGATTTTTAGATTTCTCAGAAGGATTCATAGATTTTTTGATGTCTTAGCATTTAATTTGTTTTTCTGTGTTCTTTGTGATTGTATTGTAATTGTATGTACAGCGCTTTGAGTGTCTTGTTACTGAAAAGCGCTATATAAATAAACTTACCTTACCTTACCTTACAGAGGAGACTGCAGCACAACAGTGTTGGGAGCACAACCATGCGTATGTTGATGATTGTGATTGGTTTTTGCTGAGAACGTCATCTGCGGCAGTGAATTGTGGGTAATATACTTCGGCGAAGTCCGCTTAGATGCAGGCTTCGCTGAAGGGCGGATGTGGGGCACAAAGGGGGCGGTGCTAAAGACCACTCTGGAGAATTCGGACACACTACGCACTCGAACCCATCAACAGGAACGCGCAATTCAGGGGACACAAGGGTGGAAGTGCGGGTATTGGAACAGGGCCAAAGACTTGTGGGAGAAGTGGGAGTTTTATACCCCCCCCCCCCCTAACCCCCCCTTCCTCAGTTGCTGGAATTCGGTTAAATGCAATTTGTTTTGAAAGTTCCAGAAAAGTTTATCCATGGCTGTGTCCCAACACCCTGAATCGTCTAGAGTCGGATGTACAAATATATGAACCCAATACAGGAACTGATATTTAATTGTTTTTAACTCAGTTAAAACTGTTGGTTTAAAAGCTTTTAACTATGTTTTCATTAATTCTATACTGTTCAACAATATGACAAAAAGAAAAACAAAATATTTCATGTAAGTTCAAATTTGATTATCTAAAATTAAATAAAATTTTTACCGGTACCGTTTTATTAATTCGTTGTTGTTCATTGTTTGGAGAATATCTCTGCTTTCTCTCTGTCTTTTCGACTTCTTGCCTGCTTAAGACACCCGTAAGCTCACTAAAAGTCCTTCTCACTACTCTTAACATTTCCTCTCTTAATGCCTAAGATGCTTCGTGGATGAATTTTATCTTACTGACCAAATATTTTATGAAGAATTCTTAGAATGACCAGGAGTCATTTCTAGGAATCACTATGAGCTACTTTTAGTCTTAGGATTCTTTGTGTTGGGGTCTGGTAGCTTCTGTTTGTTTTGCCTGCTATTAACTCTGTTTAATCACCGGAGCTGTATGGTGGAGGAGCACAGGTGTAGCACATTATCTCTTCACCAGTGCAGTATAAAGGCAGCAGGCTGTCAGTACTTCAGAGTCTGAGTGTTAACCTTTGCGGTAACTAACTGGCCAAGTTCTAAGCCTTGCCAAAATAAATTCTAGTTTCTAACCTTCTCGTGTACTCCTTCCAGGTTTATCCCAAGCCCTGGTTCTAGCCCTCAATCTTCTCCTCCTTCCTGATCCAAGTTTCCAAGCCTCCAAATGTTCCTCATCGAATCAAGCTCCAGCTGACAGCTTCAAGCCTCCTTGGACTTACTGGCCTCTGGAACCGAACCTTGCTCACCCTCCGTCATGCACACCACCCTCCGGCAAACCCCCACCAAGGATCAAACTGTACAAGTAACTTCACTACTGGCGATCCCTCACCGTCAGTCGAACAACTCTCACAGGTGACAACACTCATCATACTCCATATCAAATCACTTAACTTGTTTCCCAGAGCTCCAGCGCCTCATTCAGACTGCTGGACCCCAACCTTAATCCTTCCCAGGACTGAACTCTGTGTCCGACCAGTAAGCAAAACAGCCTCACTAAATAACATCTTCTCACCTGGAAAATCCAACCAACCAGTCATCCTTCCCCTTGCAGTTGGTGCAGTTCCAGTCCCGGTCCACTTCATGTGAATATGGGCCCTGATCTCTATTGAGGAATTTGTAGTTTGGAAGACATTTGAACAGACAAATATTAAAAGGCATTGTCGGATTGTTTTAGTGTAAAAAAAGATCTTTGGTGGTAACTGCATCTCAATATATAACATCTGTGTATCTGGTAACATCTGAATCGAAACACTTGTGGGTGTAAGTGTGAGTGTGCTTGTGTATATAAGGTTTCTCCATAAAAATATGCAATAGCGAGTGTGAGGAGCCACAGACTTGCCACCCTGGACCCGAGACAGACACGGAGGAGAGCTGAGCCACAGACATCCAAAGGCCCCCAAGACCACTGGAACCCCAGTGCCCCAGTGCCAGTATTCTGCCCTCCCTGATCGTCTGAGTAAAGCTTGGCAGATAGCAAACAGCTTAAAATGAAGACACCGATTTATGACATTGGGTCACGTTTAATGTCCATTTGAATATTGAGATTTTTGTAAAAAGGCATATGCTCCTTGTAGCCCTGTAGAAGATAATTTCCACTGTAACTCGCGCTGTAACTCCACTCACTGCTCTGCAGAGAAAAAACAACTTGTACAGACCGAACTTTCTGTTCCAAACTGCAGTACCGGCCAAACCACTAACGGTCATCGCTGTGCTTTTTATTTTACTTGTCCCTAGAGGAAGGCACACTCCCCATCTGGTATAATATATTTATTACACCTCTACACATCATCTCTGTGAAACAATAAAATCACTTCTGTTATAGGTCTTTAGTAAACTTTAGAAGAACCTTGTTTAGACACTTTAACTTCAACCTTACACACTTTATTGCCTTGACTAGGTATGGCTTTAACAACAAGTCCAGTGGGCCACTTTGTCCTTTTGGTCTGGGAGTCTTTAAGTAGCACAACATCCTGCAGATTGTCGTTTTCAGTGTGCCACTTTCTCCAGGGTTGTAGTGTTGTAAGGTGGTCCGTTTTCCACCTTTTCCAGAATGTGTCACCCAGTCCTTGTACTCTTTTCCAGTGTTTGTTTGAAAGGTCATGCGTTTCAAAGTCGCCTGCAGGAGCAGAGAGCGTATCCATCTTCTGAGTCAGCAGCATAGATGGGGTGAGCACTACTGGTTATTCTGGTTCTAAAGATATTGGGACTAAGGGCCTTGAATTCATAATAGCAGTAACCTCCGCATAAGAGTGGTGAGCATTTCAGGCGTTAGAGGGGATGTTTTTGTCTGAAGAAGAAGAGCATCTAGTATATGCCCTGCGATGCCGATCATCCTCTCTCACACTTCACCCATATGAGAAGAGTGGGAAGGATTAAATGTCCAAGTGCATTTGTAGTCTTGTCGGTAGCTTTGTATGTCCGGATCATCTGCGTTGAAGTTGAGCTCTATATACAGGTCCTTCTCAAAATATTAGCATATTGTGATAAAGTTCATTATTTTCCATAATGTCATGATGAAAATTTAACATTCATATATTTTAGATTCATTGCACACTAACTGAAATATTTCAGGTCTTTTATTGTCTTAATACGGATGATTTTGGCATACAGCTCATGAAAACCCAAAATTCCTATCTCACAAAATTAGCATATCATTAAAAGGGTCTCTAAACGAGCTATGAACCTAATCATCTGAATCAACGAGTTAACTCTAAACACCTGCAAAAGATTCCTGAGGCCTTTAAAACTCCCAGCCTGGTTCATCACTCAAAACCCCAATCATGGGTAAGACTGCCGACCTGACTGCTGTCCAGAAGGCCACTATTGACACCCTCAAGCAAGAGGGTAAGACACAGAAAGAAATTTCTGAACGAATAGGCTGTTCCCAGAGTGCTGTATCAAGGCACCTCAGTGGGAAG
This sequence comes from Girardinichthys multiradiatus, assembly GCF_021462225.1. Taxonomy (NCBI): domain Eukaryota; kingdom Metazoa; phylum Chordata; class Actinopteri; order Cyprinodontiformes; family Goodeidae; genus Girardinichthys; species Girardinichthys multiradiatus. Next base: position 399,703 of record NC_061806.1, on the reverse strand, counting down.
TCTGTGGGAAGGAAAAAGTGTGGCAGAAAACGCTGCAAAACGAGAAGAGGTGACCGGACCCTGGGGAAGATTGTGGAGAAGGGCCGATTCCAGACCTTGGGGGACCTGCAGAAGCAGTGGACTGAGTCTGGAGTAGAAACATCCAGAGCCACCGTGCACAGGCGTGTGCAGGAAATGGGTTACAGGTGCCGCATTCCCCAGGTCAAGCCACTTTTGAACCAGAAACAGCGGCAGAAGCGCCGGACCTGGGCTACAGAGAAGCAGCACTGGACTGTTGCTCAGTGGTCCAAAGTACTTTTTTCGGATGAAAGCAAATTCTGCATGTCATTCGGAAATCAAGGTGCCAGAGTCTGGAGGAAGACTGGGGAGAAGGAAATGCCAAAATGCCAGAAGTCCAGTGTCAAGTACCCACAGTCAGTGATGGTCTGGGGTGCCGTGTCAGCTGCTGGTGTTGGTCCACTGTGTTTTATCAAGGGCAGGGTCAATGCAGCTAGCTATGAGGAGATTTTGGAGCACTTCATGCTTCCATCTGCTGAAAAGCTTTATGGAGATAAAGATTTCATTTTTCAGCACGACCTGGCACCTGCTCACAGTGCCAAAACCACTGGTAAATGGTTTACTGACCATGGTATCACTGTGCTCAATTGGCCTGCCAACTCTCCTGACCTGAACCCCATAGAGAATCTGTGGGATATTGTGAAGAGAACGTTGAGAGACTCAAGACCCAACACTCTGGATGAGCTAAAGGCCGCTATCGAAGCATCCTGGGCCTCCATAAGACCTCAGCAGAGCCACAGGCTGATTTCCTCCATGCCACGCCTCATTGAAGCAGTCATTTCTGCCAAAGGATTCCCGACCAAGTATTGAGTGTATAACTGTACATGATTATTTGAAGGTTGACGTTTTTTGTATTAAAAACACTTTTCTTTTATTGGTCGGATGAAATATGCTAATTTTGTGAGATAGGAATTTTGGGTTTTCATGAGCTGTATGCCAAAATCATCCGTATTAAGACAATAAAAGACCTGAAATATTTCAGTTAGTGTGCAATGAATCTAAAATATATGAATGTTAAATTTTCATCATGATATTATGGAAAATAATGAACTTTATCACAATATGCTAATATTTTGAGAAGGACCTGTAAGCGTTTATGAAGTTCGTTACTCTGTCTGACCTGAGCATTTTTATAGGTCCTTGTAGTGCAGTGAAATGTCTTAGTGCATTTATAAAGCTTGCAGTTGTCATAGATTCTGTAACTTATATGTGCACTGCTCTAGTTCTGAGACAGGAGACGGTAGTAACCCACCTTTTACTTTCAGTGTGGCCTCCTCTAGCTTCGCGAGAGGTCACAGTCCATGGGCCAAAAACATCTATTCCTACTTATATAAATGGTGGTTCTGGAGTGAGCCTGTCTGAGGGTAAATCTGACATTTGTTGTATTTTCTGTTTACCTCTCAATCTTTTACAGGTTACGCATTTATGTATGACACTAGACACAAGTCTTTTTCCTCCAATAAGCCGTAAGCCAGTTGACCTTACAGCTCCTTCCGAGATGTTCAGAACTTTGTTTCAGCTGTGGCTGATGTTAAAGCGCTTTATAAATAAAGTTGATGATGATGATGATGAAGTGGCGTCCCTGGTGAGCAACTTGTATGTGATAATGCCTTGCTAACAGGACGGCAACATGACATTTTGGGATGATAAGAGGGTGTTTATCCTCAAAACTCATTTCTGTTGAGTGTGTGCGTCCACCTACTCTTAATAGTCCATCTTTGTATAAAAATTGAGTAAACTTTATGAAAGGACTTTGTTTAGGCTAGTTGCTCTCCTTTTGATGTCTTGCTGCACAGCTTTAATAATAACTGTTGTTGCTTGTATGCTACCAATGCCCCTGTTGCTATCATTATTTTCAGTTTTTGATATGCTTTTTGCTTTTCCAATAAGAGTTGAAACTGCTCTTACCAATGAATTCCAAGTGGAGAATATTTCAAATCTGTTAGATCCAAGTGAACCTCTTGTCACATTTGTACTTAATGCTGTGACTACAGGGTGGATCTCTTGGCCTATGTCAGGTTGTACAAGCTCAAAACTTGCCTGAGCAGGGTACTCTTGTTGGGATTTCAAGAGCAGTGATGGTCCTGAAAACCAGTTGGTGTTGTTAAGGTCTGCAGCAGTGATAGAGTGGGTCCTGTGATCTGCCGGATTGTTTTCTGTGTTGATGTAACGCCACTAATGCGCATGAGACGACTTTCTGATTTTTGCAGTCCTCTTGGATACATAAACTTAAACGTCTCAGTGAGACGTGTTTGAATGGTCTTGGGATTTGTAACTGCTCTAGTTGTTTGATAGTCTCTCCATAGTTTCCATTGTTCTTGTTTTAAGGCTGGGAGCTCAGAATCCCACTCATACTGTGCAGTAGAAAGTTCTCTCATTATGTTCTTTCCTCCCAGTCTGACCGGAGACAAAAACCCAAGGGGGTCAAGCAGACTGTTAACTGTAGTGAGAATACCTCTTTTTGTTAAAGGTTTTTCCTTTGGTGAGACACGAAAAGTGAAGCTGTCTGTCTCGAGGTTCCAGAACAGGCATAGATTCCTTTGCATTGGTAACGGTTCAACGCTGAGATCTAAGTCTTTAAGCTCTTTGGCTCTGTCAGCTAGTGGAAAAGCTTGCATGACGTCACTACTGTTAGATGCAACTTTGTGTAACCTGATGTTTGACTCAGCCTGCAGTTCTTGAGATGTTTGCAGGACACTGATAGCTGTTTCTTTGTTAGGGAAAGATGCAAGCCCATCATCAACGTAAAAGTTGCGAGTGACAAACTCTACTGCTTCAGTTGTGGAGCTTGTTGCTTTGAGAGCAGCACGGTGGAGACAAAATATGGCTATGGCTGGGAATGGACTGTTGCCAAATACATGCTAAACTCTCTTATGGGTTTCTGCGGGTCATTATTTTCATAATACAAAAAAGTCACTGTGTTCCTCATACACTGTAAAACAATAAAACATCTGGTGCACATCAACTGTGACCGCGTATCGGGACTCCGAGAAGAGCAGTGTTCATGTCAGGTCCGCTTAGAAGTGCATTATTGAGGGAGACACCTTCATATTTGGCGATGGAGTCGAACACTACCCTTATTTGATCCAGCTTTTTTTGGGGTGATACATGCCAAAAATGGGTAAGTACCAGCACTCCTGATTTCTTTTTAGTGGTGGAGCTGGCTCAGCTTGGTTTGTCTCTCTTTAACTTTTTTGCTGTTCTTGCAAGGGCTGAAGAGAGTAGCTCGTCCATTTTGCAGTATCTTTGTTCTGTAAACATTAATGCTGATTTGTGCTTTTTGTTGAGACAAACGTCTCCAACAACAACCCATCCGTACTGGGCACAAAGTTCATTGCGGAGTCCGTTGTGTTGTTCCCTAACCTTATGCACTTGGAGGATATGTCTGCCAAGGAAGAGGAGGATATATGCATTTTTGTCAATAGCTGGTATTTTGTCTGTGACAGCTTTTAGATGAAGTTAGTAACTAGCCACATCTGGAGATGGGATTTCTGATCTGTCATCAGGTATCATGTCACACTATAACAGTGTGGTAAGGGGAATCTGTATTGAGTTATGTAGCGATTGGATCACAAAGTTGATTGCAAGTATTCCAGTCACATCCATGACACCTGCACAAGTTTTTTGTGTGTATGGTTCTAATGGTCCATCAGTGTTGAACAGGTTGAAAAGGTCTGTTTTTGCTAAAGAGTGATTGCTTTGCTCATCAAGGACAGCATACAATTTGACTGCTCTGTCTGGCTGGCCAGCAGGGAACACCTTTGCTAAGCATATTTTAGAATATGATTTTGGATTTAATGAATTTCTACAGACCTCAGTGCATTTTGATGTTACTACAGTATTAGTTTCTTGTTGCTCCCCGCCATGATCTTCTGGGATATCAGGACTCTGTGGTTTTTGTTGAAGGGACCCTGGGCGTAAAGCTGTGGGATGGTTTTCACAACTACACTCTAGACTTTTTGTCGGCTTAGTGCAGTCTTTGGCCATGTGTTAAACTGAGGAGCAGCACCTAAAGCAAATGTGTTTGTCTTTTTTTCTTATGTTATTATCACAGGTACACAATATGGACAGCAGGCAATCCTAGCCCTAATTGGGATGACCATAACTTTGTGAGTTCATTGATTACTTCCATTCCCCATTTGGATTGTCATCTGCTGATAATGGGGGAGGGGGATATAAACTGTGTAACTGGTTCAACATTGGACAGGTCCAGTTCATGTTCCTCCTCCCCTATGAAAATGTCTCAGACATTTAGTACATTTATGACCCAAGGCCTACATAAGGGGTGATATAATCTCTTTCGTATCTTACTCAAATAAATTAAAGAAATCTCGACAGCGGGAGCTGGATAGAGCCATTGCTGATTCAAACAGTTCACTTTTGTCCATAAATTCACCAGATCTATGCAAAGAAAGGATAAAGCTTTAAACAGAACTTGACCTTCTTTCATCTGAAGCTGTGCAGCTGTTCCTTCGTGCTCGAGGATTGGTGTATGAGCATGGTGACAAAGCTGGACGCCTCCTGGCCCATCAATTGAAGCCAAAAACAGCATCGAACCAAATCACACAAATAATAGTAGAATCTGGCTCAATAACCTTTGATCCGGACAAAATATATAATACTTTTACATTATACTTTTCGCGATTGTATGCTTCAGAGTCTCCTGCAGATGAAAATCAACTAAATAGCTTTTTTGAGAAATTGGAATTACCCAGGGTCTCACCCGAGGACAATCTTAAACCTGATGCCGCTCTCACTCTTTCAGAAATAAAAGCTTCGATTCAGTCACTGAAGAGCTGTAAATCCCCAGGTCATGACCGATCCCCAGTTGAGTAGAACCGCTACTACTTGATATGTTCAACCATTCATTTAGACGAGGTACCCTGCCACCTACACTCATGCAAGCTTCTATTACCTTGATCTTTAAGAAGGGTAAAGACCCACTGAGATGTGGATCTTATCGACCAATATCACTTTTACCAGTGGATGCTAAAATGCTTGCACATTAGAATAGGTCTTGCCCCGGATCGTCTCGGAAGACCAAATGGGATGAATATTTTCCAAATAACCAATTGGCCATAGAAATACCAACTTTAATTAGCAAACAGAGGATGTTCTTGGAATCTCAATCAAATGATCCTTAAGAACAATGCGTGATAAAAAATTTCACTTCCTTAACTAGGACAGTTAAGTCTGACCTACAAAGATGGAATTACCTGCCTTTGTCCCTAGCTGGAAGAATACAAGTTATAAAAACAGGATGTGGTTTAGTTAAATCTGCCAATCTAGGAGAAACATTAATACCCTGTCAAGACTTGTGTAGCGGAGGACCCCAGAATGCAGATGGACAGGAAGCATCAGTATTGAGTAATATGATTTAATGAACAAAACTTACTTAAGAAGTGTCATGGTATGACATCCTTGGACTTGGTTTGTGATAACTGTGCTTAGGTCTATGTTTTCCTTTATTGTTAATTAGTTCCACCTGTCCCTTATGCCTCCATGTCTCTTTGCCACACCTGTTCTTAGTTCCTGTAATTACCTGCCTTTGTTTACTCCCTGTATATTAGTTGGTCTGTGTTCTTTGTTCCCCGCTGGTTCCTCCGTCACTATTCCTTGTCACACCCTGGTTTAGTCTTGTGTTTTTCTACGTGCCTGCAACAGTGAACTCTCATGTGAGTTTTTGTCTGGACTCTTGTGGTACCTGAAGTCATTTTTTGCTTCACTTGGAAATCACTTAATAAACCTCTTAACTCATTTAATCATGCGGCTCCCAAGCTCTTGTATGCGTATTGGTCCAATCCAAACTCAGAACGTGACAAGAAGATGGTGGCAAAAAAACAAACATGGACAGGCTGGCACGACAGGCTTGGCATGAGCGAAGGATAAGACATTAATTGAGAGCGACGTGATCCAAAATGTTTCCGCGAGGAATGAACAGAGCAGATGTGTATATATGGAGCAAGAACCAGGTGAAACGAGGAGACTGCATGCTTAGTGCAGGTGAACTGAATGGAGTTGATTGAAAACAGACAGGAGAGAACAAAACGTGACTGGAGCAAAACACAACTAGAAAAACATGAAACTGAAGACAAAAACTAAAGCATGACCAGGAAAATAATAAACAGAAGCATGATTCAAAACCTCAACTGTGAGAAACATAAGAGGAAAAACCCGCAACCAAAGACCAAACAACTCGAAATCGTAACATACCCAAATATGAAATATTCCCTGATTGTGTATAAAGAGAATTGTGAAAAGAGCACTTACTTGAAGAACTGTAGATTTTAACCAATTTATAGATTAATCTGAAAATCTTTAGAATTTAGACTGAATTTATCAATTCAATTACCTGAGAGAGAAGGAGGTTTGTAAATGCTGAAGAAAAAGTAATGCATCACCTGCATAACGACTGATTTTATGTTCGATATTCATGCATTTTATGCCTTTAACATCTTTAGTTTGCCTAATTGCTGATGCTACTGGTTCAATAAAAACAGCAAATAATGAGGGGTAAAGTGGGCGTCCCTGCTTGGTGCCCCTCTGAAGACAGAAGCTGGGAGATGTTTGGTTATTTGTTCTGATACATGCTGTTGGGGAATTGTATAATATATTCTCAGTGGTTAAGGTGAAGAGATCACCATGCATCGCAAAGTCTGTAATCACTCATGTACTTTTTAAGTATATTTATTGATTACCAATTGCGCTGAGTCCCTGTTGTGCTCAACCAGCCTATTTCTTCATTTAGACCAAAGTTGAGATTGCCCCTAGTGAGCAATCCAAGTGTTCAGACGGTGCAGGAAAAAAAATTATGAAAGAATTGGAGGTCATCAACATTTGGGGCATATATACTGACAATGAGTAACTTTTGGTTATGTATAGATATTTATATTTTTTTAAATCTACCCTCTGGATCTATAACTGTGTCTAATACTGTAAAGTTAATATTTTTGTGAATTAAAATTGCTACTCCTCTTTGCCTTGAATTATAGCAGACAGAAAACAAATTACGAAACTCAGGTGATTTAAGATCATTTGCAGCTCTGGCAGATTTATGAATCTCTTGTAATTAGACAACGTCTGCCTGTAGTCTTTTAAGCTGGTTAAAAATCAACAACGTTTTTAATTTAATTCAATTCAGTTTTATTTATATAGCGCCAATTCACAACACATGTTGTCTCAAGGTTCTTCACAACAGTCAGGTTCATACATTCCAATTAATCCTAACAATTGAACAGTGCAGTCAGAGTTAGCTTGTTATTCAAATTGGATAAAAAGTTTTTCTATCTAAGGAAACCCAGCAGATTGCATCCAGTCAGTGTCTTGCAGCATTCACTCCTCCTGGATGAGCATGTAGAGACAGTGGACAGTCACTGGTATTGACTTTGCAGCAATCCCTCATACTGAGCATGCATGTAGCGACAGTGGAGAGGAAAAACTCCCTTTTAACAGGAAGAAACCTCCAGCAGAACCAGAACCAGGCTCAGTGTGAGCGGCCATCTGCCACGACCGACTGGGGGTTTGAGAGAACAGAGCAGAGACACAAAGAGAACAAAGAAGCACTGATCTAGGGGTACTTTCTATGGGAAGGAAAAGTAAATGTTAATGGATGTAGCTCCTTTTAGTGTAGCTCCTAAACAACTGACCATTAATATAGAGTTTATCTACAGCCACTGTAGCTCTGGTGCCTTCTGTGATATATTTCTTCCTAACTGGGAGTAATATTTGCCTCCGATCGAGGATCTCCTTTGGAAACTGGTCATTAATGCTGAAGTTTGTTCCCCGTAGCTCTTTGCCCTGACCTCTGACCTGCTCTGTTTGCTTGTAGTCCTCGAACTGTGCTACAATTGGCCGAGGTCGGTTGTGATCAGGCTTCTTACTTCTGATCCGATGAACACGATGGAATGTGATGTTTTTTACATATGTAAGGCTAAATATGTTTCAGCTGATGTTGGAAAAATTCACAGTCTGTGGATTCAGCATCCTCCTCTGCCCGTTTTGGGATGCTTGAGTCCAGGTTGTCCCGCATGCACCGAGCCTGTATATCCAGAATGGCCTCCTTCCTTTTTTTTTTCTCTGGACTGCTGTGTCATTCCATCCGTAAGGGTTTTCACGTTATCCCTCAGTGTTTGGTTCTCTGCTGTGAGCGATGTTAGTTGATCCTGGCTGAACTCCAAAGACTCCCTCTGAGCTTGGAATTCCCAGTGGAAAATTTCCACCAGCGCCAGATGAGCATCTAGGCTGGTTAGCTTCTTGTCAATAGAGTCCAGGACATCAGCGTAGCTTTTTTCTGGAGAGATATTGGAGGTACTAGCCGAGCACTCTGAACGGGTGCGTTTTGACGTTTGTGTGATCATTGGTGCAGATTTTTGTCCATGTAGCTCTCCAGGCTCTCCAAGGATTCCTCGTCCAATTTGTTTTATTGGGAAAATATGAGACTTTGGTTAGTATTTTAAATGTCTCTATGTTTGGCTTGAATTTATTGGCTTGTTTTACCTGAGATTGTCGTGTTTGTTTGTTTACCAGTACACCACCATATTACTTACGCACAGCTCTCATGAGATCTCAGCCGCTCATCATTGTCTCCCTAATTTGAGTTATTTCTAATGGGTCGACTGATTTCTTATGTTGAACAGGGGTGCCCAAGTCCAGTCCTCGGGTGCTACCATTTTGCAGCTTTTAGATCCATCCGTTCTCCAACACACATAAAGTAAATGGCTGGATTATCTCATCAGCATCTCATTAATCTCTACAGAAGCCTAGTAACAAGCTATTTATTTGATTCAGGTGGGCTGGGGAAGGGATGCCTCTAAAAGCTGCAGAATAGCAGCTCTTGGAGAGTTGACCTGGGTACCCCTGATGTAAAAGCACTTTGAAAAGTCTGAAAGTGAACATTTTATGTCTGCAGTACACCTCCTTACAGCTAAATAATCTCTAAAAGTAAGCTGCAAATTCTCATCAGTATTCTCATCCCAAAGTTTTACCATTAACTATTAATTAAGCCATTTTGCAACTTCCTTTTTAAATTACGCAATGAATAAATAAATAATATGTGTAGGGGATCAGGTCATTGGTCACATTAGGATGCATGTTGTTTTCTGACCTTATGAATGGCAAGACCCATAAAACCTGTAATTATCAAAACTAGCTTTTATGAAAATGTATAAAAATATATGTAAAACATATTTTTAACAATTTTTCTGAAATGACTTTTAAAAAGAAATAAAGCAAAAGTGTACAGGATCTAATTAATGTTAAATAAAAATAAAATGTTAAATAAAACATCAATAATTGTTTGTTGAAACTAAAATGATATATTTATTATTACAGTTACATTGAAATTTTCTCGTACTCGTACTCTCCTCCAGCTCCTCTGGGGGGAGCCCAAGGCGTTCCCAGGCCAGCCGAGAGACATAGTCCCTCCAGCATGTCCTGGGCCGTCCCCTGGGCCTCCTCCCGGTGGGACGTGCCTGGAACACCTCCCGAGGAAGGCGTCCAGGAGGCATCCGGTATAGATGCCCGAGCCACCTCAACTGGCTCCTCTCGATGTGGAGGAGCAGCGGCTCTACTCCGAGCTCCTCACCCTATCTCTAAGGGAGTGCCCGGCCACCCTACGGAGGAAGCTCATTTCAGCCGCTTGTATCCGGGATCTCGTTCTTTCGGTCATGACCCAAAGTTCATGGTCATAGGTGAGGGTAGGAACGTAGACCAACCGGTAAATCGAGAGCTTCACTTTTCAGCTCAGCTCTCTCTTCACCACGATGGACCGGCACAGCGCCCCCATTACTGTGGCAGCCGCACCGATCCGTGTGTCGATCTCCCGCTCCATTCTTCCCTCACTTGTGAACAAGACCCCGAGATACTTAAACTCCTCCACTTGAGGCAGGAACTCCCCTCCAACCTGAAGAGGACAAGCCACCCTTTTCCGGTCGAGTACCATGGCCTCGGACTTGGAGGAGCTGATCCTCATCCCAGCCGCTTCACACTCGGCTGCGAACCGCCACAGCGCATGCGTAGGTCTTGGCTAGAGGGGGCCAGCAGGACCACGTCATCTGCAAAAAGAAGAGACAAAATCCTCTGGTCCCCAAACCAGACCCCCTCCAGCCCTTGGCTGCGTCTAGAAATCCTGTCCATAAATGTTATGAACAGGACCGGTGACAAAGGGCAGCCCTGCTGGAGTCCAACATGCACCGGGAACAGGTCCGACTTAGTGCCGGCAATGCGGACCAAACTCCTGCTCCGCTCGTACAGGGACCGGATGGCCCCTAATAAAGGGCCCCCGATTCCATACTCCTGGAGCACCCCCCACAGGGCATCACGAGGGACACAGTCGAATGCTTTCTCCAGGTCCACAAAACACCGGTTGGGCAAACTCCCATGAACCCTTGAGTACCCATTAGAGGGTATAGAGCTGGTCCAGTGTCCCACGGCCGGGACGAAAACCACACTGCTCCTCCTGAAGCCGAGGTTCAACTATCGGCCGGACACTCCTCTCCAATACCCTGGCGTAGGCCTTACCAGGGAGGCTGAGGAGTGTGATCCCCCTGTAGTTGGAACACACCCTCCGGTTCCCCTTCTTATGAAGGGGGACCACCACCCCAGTCTGCCAGTCCAGAGGCACTGTCCCCGACCGCCACGCAATGTTGAAGAGGCGTGTCAACCATGACAGCCCTACAACATCCAGAGACTTGAGGTACTCAGGGCGGATCTCATCCACCCCCGAAGCCTTGCCACCACGGAGCTTTTTAACCACCTCGGTGACTTCAGCCTTGGTGATGAAAGAGTCCAACCCCGAGTCCCCAGCCTCTGTTTCCACCAGGGAATGCATGATGGCAGGATTGAGCAGATCCTCGAAGTACTCCTTCCATCGCCCGATAATGTCCCCAGTCGAGGTCAGCAGCCTCCCACCCCCACTATAAACAGTGTTGGCGAAGCACTGCTTCCCCCTCCTGAGGCGCCGGACGGTTTGCCAGAATCGCTACGGGGCCAACTGGTAGTCCTTCTCCATGGCCTCACCGAACTCCTCCCAGGTCTGAGTTTTTGCCTCTGCCACAGCCCGGGCCGCAGCACGCTTGGCCCCACGGTACCCGTCAGCCGCCTCAGGAGTCCCACAAGCCAACCACAGCCGATAGGACTCCTTCAGCTTGATAGCATCCCTTACTGCCGGTGTCCACCACTGGGTTCTGGGATTGCCGCCGCGACAGGCACCGCAGACCTTACGGCCGCAGCTACGGGCAGCAGCATCGACAATATATGCAGAGAACATGGTCCACTCGGACTCTATGTCTCCAACATCCCCCGGGATCTGGTCAAAGCTCTCCTGGAGGTGGGAGTTGAATACATCCCTGGCCGAGGGCTCTGCCAGACGTTCCCAGCAGACCCTCACTATGCGCTTGGGCCTGCCAAGTCTGTCTGGCTTTCTCCTCCTCCAGCGGATCCAACTCACCACCAGGTGGTGATCAGTGGACAGCTCAGCCCCTCTCTTCACCCGAGTGTCCAAAACATGCGGCCGAAGATCTGATGATACGACAACAAAGTCGATCATCGACCTCCTGCCTAGGGTGTCCTGGTGCCAAGTCCACTGATGGACACCCTTATGTTTGAACATGGTGTTCGTTATGGACAATCCGTGACTAGCACAGAAGTCCAATAACAAAACACCACTCGGATTCAGATCGGGGAGGCCTTTGAAATTTTCTATAACATTTATTTAATATTAGTATGATTTTGATCCATAGACACATATGGTGAACAAGAGAACACAGGTGATGACAGTCTTTCTATTTAAAATGAGTCACCTGTAACACATGACAGTGATTTACTAATCAGTTTCTTTCAGCGAGAGATATTTGGAAAAATCCAGAATTAAATTCTACTTCTGTCACAAATAGCAGGATAAACTTCACTCAGTTTCAGATAAAACGTCCATCAATCCATTGACTAATTAAGATTATCCTTGCAGGGTCACAGGGGGCTGGTGCCTATTTCCAGCTGTGCATGGGCAAAAGGTGTGGTACACTCTGGACAAATCACTAGTTCATCAGAGGGCAACCCAGAGACACACAGGACAGACAACCTTGCATGCCCACACTCATACCTAAGGCAATATAGAGAGACCAAATAACCTAACAGTCATGTTTTTTGGACCACGGGAGGAAGCTGGAGTACCCAGAGAGAACCTATAAATGCACATGGAGAGCCTACAAAATTGATGCAGAAAGACCCAAGCACATGATTCGAACCCAGTACTGAAAAAACTGTATAAAAAAATGCCTGCTGACATTGGCAGGCATTTTTAAGGAAAACGTGCTTATTGCAAAGAATATTATCGCTTCTGTTCTGCTCTTTAAAGTCTAACAAGCTGATTTTAATTAGTTAATTAGCTCATTAGCAAGCTGCTCTACAGATATGACACTCTAGCCTATTACAATACTAAACTCTTCTTTCAAAAAGCTTTACCTTTGGCTCCGTCAGTAATGGGCAGCACACCTATTCCATGACTTTCCAAACAGTCGGCCAGTCTTTCTTGCTAAGAACAGACATTTGTTGGAGAGACCAAGTGTGCTCCCAAGCAGGTAAGGGAGGGGTGCTCTGTTTACGCAGCTGCTTACTCCGGAGCTATCTTTGGTATCTTATTAAATGGACTTTAACCTAAAAGAATGGTATGACAGAACATTATAGCTTTTTAATGTCTGGCTCTACCTTCCGACAAGTAAGGAACTTAAGGCTGGTGTGAGCATGCATCAGGGTGTGAACTCCCTTGAATGCAGTAGAATTGTAAACGCGTGACCATGTTGACAGATATTACATACCGTTGTGTAAATAAAAAATATGACATAAATCTATTTAATTTACTATAGACCTGTTTTATGGGCGCTATACAGACAATAAAATGATCTTGGTCTCCAAGGCAGGACTGGACAGCCTTTATTTGAACAGCAGGGAAGTGCTGCTGAGTGTTAAAGAGAGGCTTCCATCACAAAAATAATAGCTTTTATTTTCAGCGGTAAAACTGATGCTTGTGTCCCAGAAACTACACTTTATAGTTTACAGAGTTACAAAAAAAGTCTACACATAGCCATAATTTCTAGTCATTTTACAGCATTTACACTGTAAAACTGAATCATAATCACTTCAGAGTCAGAGAAAAGTTGTAACATTTAAAGATATTAATAAATAAGGTCGGGGAGAGGCATCCCAAAGGAGCATAAACCATATCCACACATACTAAATCTGATTTTTATGAGCAACTTCAATCTTGTTTTTCTGTAAATTCACTTCAAAATATTGATAGTTACTCATTGTAGTTTTTTTTTAGTTTAGAAAATGTAGTAGCTTGTTTAGGCTTACATATGTATCCGTCCACTATATGAATGCCTAATTTTTCAGATTGCAACATCCATGAGGAAGGCATGCATTCCTCTGGCCCATTAATGTGCTTTTCCTCTCTCCTCCTGCTCTCTGTAACTCCATCAGTTACTAAATTGATTTTCAGCAGGACTACTGACTGAATAAATGGATGCTTACCATGTCAAGAATGAAATAAAAGGTGTTTTAATCACGATGCTCTTTAAGGGCAACAGATGACATGGTTTTAATGTGCAGCTGAAGCAGAGACAAATCTAAAGTACAAAATATCATGTTTGTAAACCAAGTCTGCTATTCATATATTCAAAGAAGACTCCAGCTGATGCCAGTAGACTGAATTGTTATACTTGAGAATTTTTTTTTTTACAGATATTTAATAATCTTTTAGTTTTTTTGCTGCACTGTTACCCAGTTTATCTCAGACATAACTGATTTCTTGATACAGAAACTGCAGCTTCAAATTAAGAGAAAACATCAAGGGAAATTATTTTTGGAGGCGATATTACTAATTAAAAAATGTTCAATAAAGTGTGTTATGAGACTGCAGGGGCGGTCTTGGATGGGTCGCTTCTTTTGGGCTCGAGAACTGATTGCTTCTTTCTCATGTTCAATCTGGCAACAGCGACCCCATGCAGCAGGAGTAGCACCTTGCTTATTAAAAATCTGTTAATGGTCCAGGAGGGGTGTGATTGTTTTTATTTTTGCCTCAACATATAAACCATTTGAAACCATAAAATGGGATTTTCACTGAAGGAGTGACTCCCTCATTTGCTGCAGATGGTTGTAAACGGACATTAGTGACATAAGCTCAAGTGCAGTTCAAGTTAAAAGAAATGTGCGCTGTAGGATATTTTCACTGGTATGGCCTAATTATAACAGTGAAAGAAAATCAACTAGTTTAAAGTTCTTAGCACTCTGACTCAGCAAAACTAAATCCAAAAAGTCCTGTTAAATAAATAATCATCACCTTGCTATACCAGGGAGATAGTGATATACCATTTCTACTTTGGTGAGTTGTAGAAATGGGGGGAGAGGGGTGGTAGTAATGGCCCCAGAAAGCTACCCAGGTTCATCACATGGTTGCAGTGGTCGAAACGCAGTCACACAGAGTTGGTGGAATATGCCCATGAATAGTGTTGATTTAGCTCAGTGAGGAGCTCTGAATATTCAGCAGTGCATCAGGGCTGTACAAAAAGTGTAGGCTTTTGGTGGTGAAAGAAATCCATCCAATGCAACCGTTTTGAAAAATCTCTGAAATATACTGGCAACATGAGTACTGAGAGACTGCAGGAGAAACAATGATGAATCAAGGTGCAACATTGCCCTCTGGTGGCCTCACATAACAATCTCTAATCTCATCTATATAAACTACCGAACTGATAAAATCCCTCTGGCTACATGTGTTTCTGGGGTTCGTGTCTGTTTGAACATTTAAAATGCATTTTGGAGATGTTTTGTGGGCTTGCTCATGGACAGTGTTAAGAAAGTAGATATTTATTTGTAGATATTTATGTGTTAAATATATAATGGGTGGCAGAGCTTCCAGTTATCCTCATCTCTCATGGAGCCAGCTGCTAGTTTTTGCTTAAAACGTTCTTTTTTAATAAAGCTTCTAGCTGGAGCTGCCTCAGATTAGTCATGCATTTAGTTATCCTGCTATGCAGGTGCAACTTAATGAACTCAAATATTATCTAACAATTAACATTTAAAATTGACCTTTTTTAATTTAATTAAAGAACTGAAACTTATTTTATGTTGATTGATAACACAATAAGGGATACATTTTATCCAATTATTTCAGTTACTTTTGATGATTATGGCTGGGGGGGGTAAGTTCTCTGCCTGGTTGTTTATTTATTGAATCATTTACTTTTGTAAAAGGTGTCAAGCTAATTTTGCGTTCCTGTTTTAGAAATTCATTCTAATGCTTTTACTGCTATTTACTTAATTTTCCTGTTTTCTTTGTATTTACTCTGCAGTTTTTCTGTTCCACATCAGTTCAGCAATTAATAAAAAAGCTTACTTTTACTTAATCTTTTTTCATTCAATTCAATTATAGGGTTAGGGGATTAATAAAAATACTTTATTAATCCCAAAGGGAAATTAAATGTTGTTGTAGCTCATATTATGAAGGTTTCCTCAAAGAGACGTTGTAGATGCTGATGGTTGTGGGCAGGAAGGATCTCCTGTAGCGCTCCGTCTTACAGCAGATCTGAAGAAGCCTCTGACTGAAGACACTCTGTTGTTGTAGGACAGTCTGATGAAGAGGATGCTCACGGTTCTCCATAATGTTCTTCATTTTATGAAGAATTCATCTTTCCACAATGATCTCCAGAGGTTCCAGAGGAGTCCCCAGAACAGAGCCAGTTTTCTTTATCAGCTTGTTGAACTTTTTTAAGTCCCTGGCTCTGATGCTGCTTCCCCAGCAGATGATGGCAGAAGAGATCACACTTTCCACAACAGACATATAGAAGATATGCAGCATCTTGCTGCAAACACCAAAGGACCTAAGCTTCCTCAAGAAGTACAGTCTGCTCTGTCCCTTCTTGTAGATGGCTTCACAGTTACATCTCCACTCTAGTCTGTTGTCCAGGTGAACACCGAGGTATTTATACTCCTCCACCACCTCCACTTCTTCTCCCATGATAGAAATAGTTTTTAACTTATTCCTGTTTCTCTTAAAATCTACAATCATCTCCTTTGTTTTAGTCACGTTCAAAATGAGATGATTGTTTCCACACCATGCCACAAAGAGGTCCACTACCTTCCTGTACTCAGCTTCTTGTCCATCTCTGATCCACCCCACGACTGCAGAATCATCCGAGTATTTCTGCAGATGACAGGAGTCTGTCTTGTACTGGAAGTCTGAGGTGTACAGAGTGAAAAGGAATGGTGAGAGTACAGCCCCCTGTGGTGCTCCTGTGCTGCTGACTACCTGGTTAGACTCACAACCCTTCAGTCTCACAAACTGTGGTCTGTTTGTCTACCTAGGTATAAAACAAATCCAACGTCTTGTTTTCTCTGGTAGAGCAGCTGAAAAACTGTTGAAACGTTGGAAGTGTAGCAGAGAGTGAAGCATGGTTAAAATCACCAGAAATCGTTGGGGTTTTGTGTCTGTAGCTTAGCAACAACTGAGCTGATGGCATCACATGCAGTGTCGGCAACAGCGGAAGGTGGAACGTAAACTGTTACCAAAATAACTTGGTTCTGTGTTTTTCTAACACAGAACCAAATATTTAACATTTTTAGAGCACCTTCATATTCACGAATGCTTCGTAGTGGTGATTCAAAAGCTTCACAATAATTTGACTTGGTTTTAATTTTTCATTAGTAGTTTAAGTGAAGGATGAAGATTAACATTTTATAACTGATGAAAAACCATTTGGCTGAAGCAGATAATGACAGATTCTGTGATATTTAGAAAATATTTTCTGCTCAGTCCATCTGACTAAAGTTGTTCTTAAACTCAGAGAAACTATGTTTACTGTGGCTCAAATAAATGTGCTTCTTTTCACATCTATGTTGACTTTCTAAAATTTTACTCTCCCACATCTGAGGCTCCGTTGTCATAACTTCTTAGATTTCTAAAAAGAAAACCGGTATAAAATAGATTTTCTTAAATTTTAATGGAATGGCAGCCCACTAAAAACACATTTATTTATTTTAATTATGCTGGGAGCTATCCCAACATTTCATTAAAATATGTTCCTCCTTTCATGAACCTTTTGACTAAAGATCAGATATTTTTCACATCATGATGCAGGTCCAGCTAGAAGCTCACAGAGAGAGTTCCTACTGTTTTCTATCCCGGCCAAGCCATTTAACTCCACCCGTAGGTCAGGTGAAAGTCCCTCAATCAGCTTACAATTAGCCCATTCTGAGCCAGCTCTCAGGTTTAACGCTAACTTCAGACTGGGTTAAGCTTCCACCTGTTCCTGTGGGCATACACCTACCAGGCTCCCACTTTCTGGTTGGCTCCGCGGCTGCTCTGAAATGAGCCGTCTCCTCTATTGTGACCCAGTTTGATGCACTCAGTGTAGCTTTTCGTGTGAATTAATGAGACAGACCGATGCTCCTGGACCGAACACCCGCATCTTTTGGGCAAACATGAACTCCTAAATGTCGTCTGAATCAAAAGTACAGCAAACAGTGAATGCTCGGTGGAGAAAACGGGTTGTGTGATACCAGGTTTTTGGGAGGAGGAGGGGGTTACATTACCAGATGATGATGTTATTATGCTGGCAAATAAAAAGAAAAGAAAATCACCTAGTTATTTATGCATTATTTACTTGTAAATCGGAGTGATGTTATTATATTGGGGGAGTCATATTGACTTGATCGGATTATTTTTTTTTTTGGGGGTGGGAGTTATGACACACACACAAATTACACCCCTGCCTGGTTCTGCAGGAGTGCTTTTCCTTTCCATAGCTGCCCTGTGCTTGTTCAGGGTGAAGAATTGCCACAGTCTGTTGTTTTCTTTTGATAAGCAACATTTTATTTACTGGCTTGAATCTAGTTGTTATTTCTTTTTATTTAGTTGGACTAAACTGGACATTTTGTTGTTGGTTTAGGTGTGAACATGACTGTTGTAACTGTGTGTCTCTTACCAATGCAAATAGTAACATGCTTTACACACAGTTTTAGTTTAATTTGCTTTAAATTGGGTCCCTGGTTTTAAAACTTACGTTTGATTAAAATAAAAATCTAACTTTAACTTAAATGCTGAGTGCAAATTGTTCCACCAGATTTATTGGTTTGATACCTTAACTCTCTATATTCAATTCAGTTCAGTTTATTTATAGTAAACTCTACATTTAGAGTTTCCACTGGGTCACATATATAGTGATCCGACAGCCAGAGGAGTCTGAGGCAGGAAAACATAATTCTACCAGAAAGGAAAATCATGGTACCAAGAACAAAAAAATCACAGAAAGAAGAGGGAGAGAAAATTAAGCTAGGGCAAGCAGTTTATTCCGTCTTTCTTTGAAGAAATAGATGAGCAGCACAACTGAAATAACACACATAGTTTGAGCATGTTTTCATTGTCCAATGAGCTAATCCCTCCCTCCTACTTCCCTATGTCCAATCCAGGTCTCCATCCAACGGGTCCGGACTTCCCTAAACCTGAAAGATCTTACTAAGCAGGTTTACTGAAAGTTCTGTTTAAGATGGTGTCAGGAAATGACTCGCCTAGCCTCTGACAGCCTTCATACAAAAGTCTCAGCCGTCTTCAGCTGGAGGTCTGGACGACTGAGTAGCCTCTCGCAGTCATTCACACTTCGACAGTCACTTTTGTTCACGGCTGCTCATTCCCTGATTTTACAACTGGCTCTTGGTATATGGGCTAGGTTAATTTTAGTAGCTCAGCACGAGCCCCAAGGGCGCTGTTTTAACACACTTGACTAAGGCAACCTATAAAAACCTCCTAAAATATCTTAGAACCAGGCAACAATACTTTTTACCACCAATGAAAAACCAACAATACGGTGACTCAAATAATTGAATGTTCACGATTTAACTAGAATTTTGCTTTCTTTAATTAGTAACACTTATGCAGGAGTCAGTAACAGCTTAAATTCGGCAACACAAAATAATTTCAATAATAGAAATGAATCAATCAACTCAACCTGTCTTTCCTTGATGCTGAAATTAATGAGTTTGGAGAGGCTTTGAAGATGGAGGCTCATCCATGCACCTGATGGAGATGTTTCTTCTGGTAACAACGAGTGGTTTCTTGAAGGGAATACGACTTAATCTTCAGGTTTCTTCCTTTAAGTGGCAGGCACTGATGCTCCAGACTTTGATGGTTAAACAGGATCTTTGTTGTTATATGTCTCTGAAGACAGTAGTTTCCAGAGGCTGAAGAGTTGAAGGAAACCCGAGGTTGATTCAGGACTTCCAGAAGCCTGAAACTTAGAGCAATCAGCTGTTCACCGATCAAGTTCACTTCTGTTGTCTGGATAAAAAGGCTTTAGATTAAATCAGATTCTTAATCTTGAGGCACAGTCCTCCTAGGGATTGATCCTCTTTTTAATGCAGTCTATCAGCTGGGTTCTGTCTCTGTTCCTTTTCCATCTGAGCTTCTTTTCTCCGTCCGATCTTGTTCACTGGTCTTCTGTGAGGAAACAACGGCAGTTCCCTTTTTCACTGCTCTTATAGTGCAGATGCCCTCACTGGTCAGCCCTTTGTCAGTCCTCTTAGTTATTGCGCAACATACTTTTGCCCAGTACAGTATTGCTCAATACTTAGTCATGGTCATCGTGACTTTCTGGTGCTGTTTTTTGGCCTTGAAGATACCAGTAATAGCCACGCAGCTGGCCGTAGTCTCATCCTCCCTTCCTTGCGTTGGTCTTCAAAAGATTCGCTGTCAGCATGCAGCTGGCTCTCGTCACTCCTAGTCATCCTACAGTTCTCTCCCTAATCAACTCAGTCTTAAACTTTACACAATATTACACATTCCTTTCTCAGCTTTCTGTATTTACTTTAAAACACAGTTACAAACCTATCACTTCATTCCTTTTATTCATGGTTCACAACTGATCAACATTATATCTCTTTCATATATAGCTGATTTTTTACTTTAATTATCAATTCTTAACCATATTTCAATCATACGTCTTTTAACTTGATAATAAAAGATTACTCATTTAATTTAATACTTGTAGAAAATGGAAAATTATCATACATCATTTCTTTGGATACACTTCAAAAGATAAGACAGTTAATATGTGGCTCCACACAGGCCTCTCCAATCTTTCAGTCCCAGAATATAAGAATATGCTTGTTTCACTCTCTACAGCCTCAACTGTGTATTTTAATAATTATTGCATGGATTACACAAAAGGATATTTATTGTAATTTTTATGGATCTAACTGTGAGCAGTTAATGAATGTTGCATGGATTACATGGAAAGATCTGACCTTATTGTGCACCAGTTAGCGCAGAGATATAAACAATATATAATTGAAATAGGTTATAGTTACATGTCATAATTCTTCCTTTATCTGCTTTCAACTTCACTTTCAGCCTATATTTTGAAAAATGAGTCAATCTTCTCCTCTGCCCTTTTGTTTTCTGCATCTTACTCATACTTATAAAGACAGTGGTAAGTCTACTAGTACTGTATTTTCCGCACTATAAGGCGCACCTTCAATGAATGGCCTATTTTAGAACTTTTTTCATATATAGGGCACACCGGATTATAAGGCGCATAGAATAGAAGCTACTGCAGTCAAACGTTTGACTGGGGTTGCGTTATGCATCCACTAGATGTAGCTGTGCTAAAGAGAATGTCAACAAAACAGTCAGATAAGTCAGTCAGTCAAACTTTATTAATACACTACAAACCAGCGTTCTGATAACTCCATTCACTCTCATGGTAAGGTCTCCTCTACATAGAATTCTATTGAATAGAACCAACCGCACGTTAGAAATGCATTGGAGTCTATGAAGTTGAAGTTGAAATCAAACGTTAGTTAAAACGTGAAAGGGAACTTTTCCCTGATTCAGTAAACACGTAAAAGAAACAGTTTGATGCACTAAATCAAACGTTAGTACTGTTAACCTTTCCTGTTTCTGTCCCCTGACCGTAGTCTGATGACACAGGGGAGACGCTTTCTCCAGGGCCGAAGTTACTAGTTTCCTCGGGGTTAACTCCCTCACTCATACGTTGCTGAGTTGACCATGAAGAAACAGCATCAAAACACTGAGTTGTTGACGAGATTCGGGGTTCTTTTTAATGACTTTGCAGCACGTAAAAACACAGGGCTTACAGACTCATACACCGCTGCTCCGGTCGCCGTCTCTACCCACCCCACACACACAATAATACCGACGTCACTCCTTCACTCTTGATTCTCAGCTACGGCAGCACACAGCGCCACCTCTGTCCGGAGGAGTAATGTCAACATCTTCCATACACACACACGAAACACACACCCCACACACTGAGCTTCTAATCACATATAGTTCAGGCAATTCCTGCAACAGTACATTCAAACGTTATACACACACAAATGGTGTTGGACTAGGAGTAAGCACGGTACAGGTACCGCTATTACTTCGGCGACGCCCCTGACTACGGTAGCCGTAATGCTGCAAGCGGTGCGGCTTTGTAGTTTACCAGTCGTACTGAAACATTTTGACAGAGCGCCGTGTACAACCAGTATGGATCAACCAATTAACCAATTGATCCATATATAAGGCGCTCCGGATTACAAGGCGCACTGTCATTTTTTGAAAAAATTAAAGGTTTTTAAGTGCACCTTATAGTGCGGAAAATACGGTAACTTGGATCTGGGTGACAAGATTGTGAGGCTGTTTAATTGTACTTGTTAGCACATCCACAAAAACAACATTTAGGCTTGAACAAGAATGTGTGCCACGGTCCCTGCTGAGTTCACGCGCCTGACGCAGGGGAAACAGCTTCTTTAGGGGATAACCACCATGTCACAACAACTGTATAACCAATAAAGAAACACATCAAGAAAGGCAGTAACCAATCAACAGCCAATGTCTGGTACAGCTTTGATTAAACAGCTAAGAGTCTGAAAGCCTTTCCAGTTCTACACAATAATCGACAGTAGACCACTGGGAAAACACCAGAACGGTGAATAAAACGGCCACTGACTGCAAATGATTGCCTGATTAAAAACTTTCAATCAGAACTAACAGTGTTATGCAGTTTAAGTGTGAACAGAAATCAGAATTGACAAACTCTGCCTTCTGACCACAGATAAGATTTTCGGATTGGCTGTTTTTTTGTCCTTTAATACAAATTCATTGTAACATGGAGACCTGGGACAGAAAACCTAGACTCAAACTCATTTTACATCATTAAATTTACATAGAAGCTTTTCTCTGATTGATTTAATGTATCTTAAACAAATTGTTTCATAAGATTATATTTGTATGCCTTGTTATTTATTTATGTCTTATCATTGTTGTTACTGTGACCATCTAGGGGTTTCTCTAAGAACCCTGAATGCCCTGACAACTCTCCACTGGTTATGACCCGCATATATGATGATAACTGAAGCAGAGGGGTTCTGATCCAGCAATATCCCATAAGGTTTTAGGTGCAGGCAGTGTGATGTGTTGTGCCATGGATGAACTAACAAATAAAACAGATGGATGTTTTACAGTGGCAGTTGCAGTCTTTGTGCTGCCATATCCTAGGACATTTTGATATCAAGAAGAACCTCAGTCCTGTTTTATAGTAACTGTACTATAAAAATGCAACATGAGACACTGAGACATAGATTAACTGCATAAAAATAAAACCTGGCAACACAGAGACTACTGCTAAAACTGACAGCATTTTAGTAACTCAAGATTTCTTGAATTAGTAAATATTCATAATATTAACATGTTTCTTATACCCTACATGAGCATCCTGAAAAAGCGTTTTTGATTGGCAGATTAATTCAAGAACTTGTCAAAACCGCAATTTCACTGTTATACATTTTAAAGACACCATGTCAGAGGTCTAAAAACTCAACTCATAAACAATAAAATAAACAGTATGAGTTTACTGCATGCTTCATCTGTGTCCATTCTGGTAAGAAAAAAAAATCAGGCTTTTCCATTAGAGTAATCTTTTGAATGAAGCCTTTTATTTTCAAGAAATGCATTATATTAATGCAGCTTATGAATGATTAAGTATGTTGGACCACTTGTTTGCTTAATATTGGACCATTTGCACGTTGCTGGACACCACTATGCCTTTCCAACGCCATCAGCCATTTTGTACAGCAGGATAGTCTGTCCTGCAAAACCCAGCAGCCACTGCGGCTGATATGACGGGGCTGTCTCAGGTCTGACGTCACAGGAGGCAATATAGGAAGGCGAACATTTGAAAGAAGCTGCTTTTCACGCCGGAAGCCGGACCAGCAACTGAAGCGCATCAATTTCTGGAGAAGAGTCCCAAGTGGATTTCATTTATTCTCCTTCGTTGGCCAACGAAAAATTCATGAACCAGGTTTCTGGAATAAGAAGGCCAGAAATTTCACTTTGCCGATCGAAGACGTGAGTTTAACACGTAACCAAAACCACAGAGTTTCAAGGAGACGCAACTTTCCCTCCTTGCTTGGTTCTAGTCGACTGCTGACGGTCAGATCATATTTTTCCTTTTCGCCAAGGAGGCCAAAGGACGAAGATTGACCGCTCTTCCCAACGTTAACTGTGGACGCACAGTAACTTCCAACTTCCCCCTTCCTTCTCTCTCCCTCTGCTCAGAAGGAAGACTTCAACAAAGTAAAACCCATCCTTTTTTTATTTTAATTTTTCTTTCTTTATTAGGAATAGCGTGGGCAGGATAGAGTAGGAAATTTTAGTGCGATTAGAGTCACCATTTAGAGTCTAATGTGTTCTGAATTGTATGTGCATTCCATTGTTTTGAAACTTGCTGGTACTTTCGGAGGCTGCCGTGTCTCGCAAGTGTGTCTTTACCGTGTGAACACCTGTGCACAGGTGCGCTGTGAAACTGGACTGCTATAATAACCTTATGGTGAAAATCAACCATTTTCTTTGTCTTCAACTTTACTGCTTACTAGCTTGCCACCAAAGGTTTTATAACTCTTTGTGTGCTCACCCCCGCCCAGAGTTGGGGGATGTTTTATGACTGAGTATTTCACTGAGCTACACTTTCTGGCGGGCTGCGCTCCCAAAGCTTCGTTCAACACCATATTCCCTTGTCATATTATCACTTTGGCCATAACTGCTGGTTGATTCCATACGCACTGTTTTGCTTTATTTTGTTTAGTTAGATATTTTACCCCTTTGTGTAGAACTTTGCATGTTTGAGCAGGTGAAGATTATTAAATCGGAAGAGCAGATTGTATCAGGCTGTGATTTAATAAATATTCACATAGATAAGAGAAGGTGTTTTGTGTTTATTTTGTGCAAGAGTGATTCGTCAGTCAAAATAAGGTTAAAGTTCCCCACGTTTCGGGAGAAACGGTCGATTAAACAGTGACATCTCTGGTAATAGATATCAATTATTACCGAGTATTCAACGGTTGTAATTATCAAAGGCGTTGAGCCACAGTTACAACACCAGAAGACATCCCTGGTCTTCGATACATAAATGAGGATTTTGATTAAGAAATTAATTTTGTCAAATTATGATTGTTAATTATAATTCTTGATAAATATTAATTAATTGATAATCATAATTCCAACAAGTACAGGAATAATAACACCCTGAGTTACTTTATTGTAACCTTCTTCAAAAACTCGAAATTGACCCGCTCTTATTCAATTCTCACAATAACATCACTAAATCTCTGCATTTATGATTTGGGGGACATTGTTTCGCAAGTGAAAATCTGGGGTTGCTGAGATTTTGATCCCATCTTCTTTACCCCAAAGAAGATTCCTGGGCCCAGGAACAGATGGAAGTAGAGCGGCTAAAACCCAGACTGAAGTTAGCGTTAAACCTGAGAGCTGGCTCAGAATGGGCTAATTGTAAGCTAGCGCTAATCACTGATTCACCCAGCAAGACATGAGGTGGAGGTTTACTAATGAGCATCATCAGGGTCATAATGAGGGACTTTCACCTGACCTACGGGTAGGGTTAAATGGCCTGACCGTGATAGAAAACAGTACGAACCCTTTCTGTGAGCTTCTAGCTGGATGTGCATCATGATGTGAAAAATATCTGATCTTTATTCAAAAGGTTCATGAAAGGAGGAACATATTTTAATAAAAAGTTGGGATAGCTCACAGCGTAATTAAAATAAATAAATTAATTAAAATAAATCAAAGAATCCTTCATGAGGACTAGTATATCGAGGCACGTGACGTTGCCCGGTACGGCGGAGACGGGATCCCACCCTGGAGCCAGGCCTGGGGTCGGGACTCGCCGGAGAGCACCTGGTGGCCGAGTTGCTCCTCGCAGGACCCGGCTGGGCCAAGCCCGAACGAGAGACGCGAGGCCATCCCTCAGTGGGCCCACCTGCAAGGGGAACTGTGAGGGACCGGTGCAAAGAGGATTGGGTGGTGGACCAAGCTGGAGACCTCAGCGGAACGATCCCTGGATGCTTAGGCTGGCTCTAGGGACGTGGAATGTCACCTCGCTGGGGGGGAAGGAGCCTGAGCTTGTGCGGGAGGTCGAGAGATATTGATTAGAAATAGTCGGGCTCACCTCCATGCACAACGTGGGCTCTGGAACCCATCTACTCGAGAGGTGCTGGACTCTCTTCTACTCTAGAGTGGCCCACGGGTGGTGGGCTGGGGTGGGTTTGCTTGTTGCCCCCCAGCTCAGCCGTCTCGTGTTGGGGTTTACCCCAGTGGATGAGAGGGTCGTATACCTGCGCCTTCGGGTTGGGGACAGGTCTCTGACTGTCGTTTCAGCAAATGAACCGAGCGGTAGTGCGGAATACCCGGCCTTCTTGGTGTCCCTGCCAGGGGTGCTGGATAGTGCCCCTCCTGGGGACTTCATTATTCTGCTGGGGGACTTCAACGCCCACGTGGGAACCGACAGTGACACCTGGAGAGGCGTGATCGGGAGGAATGGCTTCCCCAATCTGAATCCGAGTGGTGCTTTATTATTGGACTTCTGTGCTAGTCACAGATTGTCCATAATGAACACTATGTTCAAACATAAGGGTGTCCATCAGTGCACTTGGCACCAGGACACCCTAGGCAGGAGGTCAATGATCGACTTTGTTTTTGTATCATCAGACCTTCGGCCGCATGTTTTGGACACTCGGGTTCACCACCTGGTGGTCAGTTGGATCCACTGGAGGAGGAGAAAGCCGGACAAACTTGGTAAGCCCAAGCGCATAGTGAGGGTCTGCTGGGAACATCTGGCGGAGCCCTCAGCCAAGGATGTATTCAACTCCCACCTCCGGGAGAGCTTTGACCAGATTCCAGGGGATGTTGGAGACATAAAGTCCGAGTGGACCATGTTCTCCGCATCTACTGTCGATGCTGCTGCCCGTAGCTGCAGCCATAAGGTCTGCAGTGCCTGTCGCGGCGGCAATCCCAGAACCCGGTGGTGGACACTGGCAGTAAGGGATGCTGTCAAGCTGAAGAAGGAGTCCTATCGGCTGTGGTTGGCTTGTGGGACTCCTGAGGCGGCTGACGGGTACCGTGAGGCCAAGCGTGCCGTGGCCCGGGCTGTGGCAGAGGCAAAAACCCTGGCTTGGGAGGAGTTCGGTGAGGCCATGGAGAAGGACTACCGGTTGGCCTCGAAGCGATTCAGGCAAACCGTCCGGCGCCTCAGGAGGGGGAAGCAGTGCTTCGCCAACACTGTTTATAGTGGGGGTGGGAGGCTGCTGACCTCGACTGGGGACATTATCGGGCGGTGGAAGGAGTACTTCGAGGATCTCCTCAATCCTGCCATCACGCATTCCCTGGTGGAAACAGAGGCTGGGGACTCGGGGTTGGACTCTTTCATCTCCCAGGCTGAAGTAACCGAGGTGGTTAAAAAGCTCCGCAGTGGCAGGGTTTCGGGGGTGGATGAGATCCGCCCTGAGTTCCTCAAGTCTCTGGATGTTGTGGGGCTGTCGTGGTTGACACGCCTCTTCAACATTGCGTGGTGGTCGGGGACAGTGCCTCTGGACTGGCAGACTGGGGTGGTGTTCCCCCTTCATAAGAAGGGGAACCGGAGGGTGTGTTCCAACTACAGGGGGATCACACTCCTCAGCCTCCCTGGTAAGGTGTACACTCAGGTATTGGAGAGGAGAGTCCGATTGATAGTCGGTCGAGCCCCGGCTTCAGGAGGAGCAGTGTGGTTTTCGTCCCGGCTGTGGAACACTGGACCAGCTCTATACCCTCTACAGGGTCCCCAAGGGTTCATGGGAGTTTGCCCAACCGGTCCACATATGTTTTGTGGACCTGGAGAAAGCATTCGACTGTGTCCCTCATGATGCCCTGTGGGGGGGTGCTCCAGGAGTATGGAATCGGGGGCCCTTCATTAGGGGCCATCCGGTCCCTGTACAAGAGGAGCAGGAGTTTGGTCCGCATTGCTGGCACTAAGTCGGACCTGTTCCAGGAGCATGTTGGACTCCGGCAGGGCTGCCCTTCTTCACCGGTCCTGTTCATAACTTTTATGGACAGGATTTCTAGGCGCAGCCAAGGGCCGGAGGGGGTCTGGTTTGGGCACCATTGGATTTCGTCTTTTCTGTTTGCAGATGACGTGGTCCTGCTGGCCCCATCTAGCCAAGACCTACAGCATGCGCTGTGGTGGTTCGTGTGAAGCGGCTGGGATGAGGATCAGCTCATCCAAATCCGAGGCCATGGTACTCGACCAGAAAAGGGTGGCTTGTCCTCTTCAGGTTGGAGGGGAGTTCCTGCCTCAAGTGGAGGGGTTTAAGTATCTCGGGGTCTTGTTCACGAGTGAGGGAAGAATGGAGCAGGAGATCGACAGACTGATCGATGCGGCTGCGGCAATAATGAGGGCGCTGTGCTGGTCCATTGTGGTGAAGAGAGAGCTGAGCCGAAAAGCGAAGCTCTCAATTTACCGGTCGCTCTACATTCCTACCCTCACCTATGGCCATGAACTTTGGGTCATGACCGAAAGAACGAGATCCCGGATACAAGCGGCGGAAATGAGCTTCCTCCGTAGGGTGGCCGGGCACTCCCTTAGAGATAGGGTGAGGAGCTCGGCCATCCAGGAGGGGCTCGGAGCTGCTGCTCCTCCACATCGAGAGGAGCCAGTTGAAGTGGCTCGGGCATCTATACCGGATGCCTCCTGGACGCCTTCCTCGGGAGGTGTTCCAGGCACGTCCCACTAGGAGGAGGCCCAGGACATGCTGGAGGGACTATGTCTCTCGGCTGGCCTGGGAACGCCTTGGGCTCCCCCCGGAGGAGCTGGAGGAGGTGTCTGGAGAGAGGGACGTCTAGGTGTCTCTGCTGAGTCTGCTGCCCCCGCAACGCGGTCCCGGATAAGCGGAAGACGAGTACGAGTTTTTAGGATCTTACCATTCCATTAAAATCTAAGAAAATCAATTTTATACCAGTTTTCTTTTTAGAAATGTAAGAAATTCTGACAATTGAGCCTCAGATGAGGGAGAGAGTAACATTTTAAAAAGTCATTAACATACATGAGAAAAGAAGCACATTTTTTGAGCCACAGTAAACATAGTTGCTCTGAGTTTAAGAACAACTGTAGTCAGATTGAATGAGCAGAAAGTTTTTTTGTCTAAATATCACAAAATCTGTTTTCTGCTTCAGCCAAATATTTTTTCATCAGTTATAAACTGTTACTCTTCATCCTTCACCTAAACTAATAAAAAATTAAAACCAAGTCAAATTGTTGTGAAGCTTTTTAAACAATTCAGCAATCATGAATATGAAGGTGCTCTAAAAATGTTAAATATTTGGTTCTGTGTTAGAAAAAAGATGTAAAAGTTTTTAATTGCTGAACTGATGTGTAACAGAAAAACTGCAGAGTAAATACAGGTCCTTCTCAAAATATTAGCATATTGGGATAAAGTTCATTATTTTCCTTAATGTCATGATGAAAATTTAACATTCATATATTTTAGATTCATTGCACAATAACTGAAATATTTCAGGTCTTTTATTGTCTTAATACGGATGATTGTGGCATACAGCTCATGAAAACCCAAACTTCCTATCTCACAAAATTAGCATATTTCATCCGACCAATAAAAGAAAAGTGTTTTTAATACAAAAAACGTCAACCTTCAAATAATCATGTACAGTTATGCACTCAATACTTGGTCGGGAATCCTTTTGCAGAAATGACTGCTTCAATGCGGCGTGGCATGGAGGCAATCAGCCTGTGGCACTGCTGAGGTCTTATGGAGGCCCAGGATGCTTCGATAGCGGCCTTTAGCTCATCCAGAGTGTTGGGTCTTGAGTCTCTCAACGTTCTCTTCACAATATCCCACAGATTCTCTATGGGGTTCAGGTCAGGAGAGTTGGCAGGCCAATTGAGCACAGTGATACCATGGTCAGTAAACCATTTACCAGTGGTTTTGGCACTGTAAGCAGGTGCCAGGTCGTGCTGAAAAATGAAATCTTCATCTCCATAAAGCTTTTCAGCAGATGGAAGCATGAAGTGCTCCAAAATCTCCTGATAGCTAGTTGCATTGACCCTGCCCTTGATAAAACACAGTGGACCAACACCAGCAGCTGACACGGCACCCCAGACCATCACTGACTGTGGGTACTTGACACTGGACTTCTGGCATTTGGCATTTCCTTCTCCCCAGTCTTCCTCCAGACTCTGGCACCTTAATTTCTGAATGACATGCAGAATTTGCTTTCATCTGAAAAAAGTACTTTGGACCACTGAGCAACAGTCCAGTGCTGCTTCTCTGTAGCCCAGGTCAGGCGCTTCCGTCGTTGTTTCTGGTTCAAAAGTGGCTTGACCTGGGGAATGCGGCACCTGTAGCCCATTTCCTGCACACGCCTGTGCACGGTGGCTCTGGATGTTTCTACTCCAGACTCAGTCCACTGCTTCTGCAGGTCCCCCAAGGTCTGGAATCGGCCCTTCTCCACAATCTTCCTCAGGGTCCGGTCACCTCTTCTCGTTGTGCAGCGTTTTCTGCCACACTTTTTCCTTCCCACAGACTTCCCACTGAGGTGCCTTGATACAGCACTCTGGGAACAGCCTATTTGTTCAGAAATGTCTTTCTGTGTCTTACCCTCTTGCTTGAGGGTGTCAATAGTGGCCTTCTGGACAGCAGTCAGGTCGGCAGTCTTACCCATGATTGGGGTTTTGAGTGATGAACCAGGCTGGGAGTTTTAAAGGCCTCAGGAATCTTTTGCAGGTGTTTAAAGTTAACTCGTTGATTCAGATGATTAGGTTCATAGCTCGTTTAGAGACCCTTTTAATGATACGCTAATTTTGTGAGATAGGAATTTTGGGTTTTCATGAGCTGTATGCCAAAATCATCCGTATTAAGACAATAAAAGACTTGAAATATTTCAGTTAGTGTGCAATGAATCTAAAATATATGAATGTTAAATTTTCATCATTACATTATAGAAAATAATTAACTTTATCACAATATGCAAATTTTTGGAGAAGGACCTGTACAAAGAAAACAGGAAAGTTAAGTAAATCACAGTCAAAGCATTAGAATGAATTTCTAAAACAGAAACACACAAATAGTCTGACACCTTTTACAAAAATAAATGATTCAATAAATAAACTAGGCAGAGAGCTATAGCCCCCAATGCTAGACCCAAAGTTACACCCTTGGCTCAGAGTATACAGTATACTTATATATAAGGCTGTATATCATCCATATATGTCTATTCATCCAGGATGGCAGGAAATTAGTTTTTTGCCATAGTTTGCACTCTGTCCATGCCACAAGATGGCGCTGCTGCTCTCGTTAGTTCTGGGGAGTTTTTTGAAACAGGCAAACTACCCATTGAAGTTAATTTTTTTTTAGACTGTACGACCAAAATAAACTAACATTTTTAAGATCCAGTGACATTAATGTAAGGTCATGTTTTTAATGTCATGGGGCTACTGGGTTAAGTTAAAAATTCGGTGTTTCCTTATAGCCCGGTAAATCTGGTGATGCCAACATATCCGAACTTTTCACCAGCCTTGAACGCACAATCTAATTTGTCAATCACCGCCTGCAGTAAAAAAATTTATTAAATACAGTGTCAAACGTCGTAGGCCCATGGAAGCTGATCCGTCCACAACTGGTGATTCGTTCACGCATATTTGCCGATATGGATGCGTAATGTATTACTACGTGTGCAAATTTGACTGTTCACACCTTTGTGAATGCTGGGGTACGCATTTACGTATGTCATACACGTCTGAATTTTGTTGTATGCTTTGTGAATAATTTTGCTCCACAGCGTTTAGTCCCAATCTCAACTGAAACAGTAAACCACAAATCATTTTTGATCCTTTAAATCCATGCAGGAGCTCAAGGTTTCAATTTAAACTGTACCACATCTTCAAACCAGCAGAGGGAGCCCTATGGTAACCCATTAGTTGCTTGAGCAGATCTTCCATTCTGCTGTTTGTACTACAGACATACCATATATACTATGGAAAAACAAAAAACAAAGGAATGATAGACATTCACACAGCAACCAAGTTTACACTTTATTTGTTTTAGTACAACAGTTTAAGTCAACTAGCCACTTGTTCCTATTGAAATGCCTAGAAGTGTATTGCTTTTATGCATTCCATGTGAAGACATCTGCTCAGTGACGTTAAAAAATGACTTCCAGTTGCATGATGGGCATGTTAATTCACAGCTATACCGCAAGAAGTCATGTGCTTTAGGTCGACCCCATATTTATCGTTTTCTCTTTACAAAAGCCAAGATTAGGCATTGGTGGAAAAACCATGGCCTGCAGGTTAAAGTCAGCTGAATCCAGTAGCAAAGCTGCATGTATAGCAGCCAGCACCTTGATGGAAACGTGTGCTACTTTTTAAATATACCTTAAGTGCCAATAACAGGTGTGGTTCACAGATACTTTCAAAACCCACAATGAAATAGGTTGTAGTAAAAGACCAATGCATAGAAACATGCTTCCCAAGAGAATAAAAAAAACACTGCTAATATCCAGAGGAAAGGGGCTCAAGCTGCACTGACAAGCTAGATGATGATTACAGCAGACTGAGGGATTATCCACATGTAGAATGAGCGCAACTACACTTATAGCAGGAGAGTTGAAAAAATTCACAAAGTAGAACTTGTATTTCAAAATGTGGGTAGCGAAAAAAACAATACTGGCTGAACAAAAAATAAATTAATCTTTGGATACGTAAAAAACCCTATACAATCCCCCACTTGTTCCTCTCAGTCTTCCGAGGTGCCTTCTGAGCCAGGCTCTTTGACTTCCTTATTCTTCCGCACCTCTTCCAACTTCTTGTCCTGTAAAGACAGGAGGGAGAAACTGCAACACTGGGAAGTACATCGCCTTATGCACACACAAGCAAGTCAACATGACCAACCTTCTCCTTGAATTTCTCGTTCATGGCTGCCATGATTGCTGTGCGGTTCTCTTTGTTGGCCTCCATCTTCAGATTGAGCTTCTCCTCTGCCATCTTGCTGAAGTTGTTGTTCTCCTCCATAGCTTTCTGTAGCACTTCCTTTTCATGCTCTCGCTTTTCAGCCAAGTGCTTCAGAACCTCGGCTTCATGATTCTGATGGCAGAGAGGGACATTATCTTCAGACAATTTGAGTTTACCTTTCACATAAGCCAATGGCAAAGGTCAAGTTTAAATATAGTTTGCATTCTCCTTTCCTCAAATCCTTGGCTAACAAATTTATTTTTGGCTTTTTACCTTACGCCTCTCCTCTGCAGCATCCAACTTTCTCTGAATTTCCTCGAGAGAGACATCCTTCTTTTTGGGAGGAGACAGGGGGAACTCTCCTTTAGCATCAGGGGCTGGAGCACCCAGGATGACTTCAAATGCCTGGCCAGATGCCCGCTTGTCAAGCTCCTTGACTTGGATATCTAAATAAAAGACAACGTATTAAAAGACCAACAGAGTCCAGTAATTTGAAGGTCAATTTATTTAAAAGAAATTTACCTTCAGCTGATGCCATCTTGAACAAGTGTGCAGGACAGGTAACCTGAAAGACAAAAGAAAAATAAAATAACAGATTTTAATTTATGAATTACATTCTTAGTTTTGTATTTAACAGACAAATTAAAGGATATCAATCCATGCTTTTGATATTTAAAATCATAAATGTATTTAACAACCCAATTTTGGCCCTCGGTAATAACAGTCTCCAGTGGATGATTTGGATCATTTCCAAATCAAACATCTTTATCCAAGCTGCCAGTGAAAAAGATTCAACAGCGACATCTGGTGGCACACTTGATGTCGGCATGAAACCACCGCCCATTTATCCACACCAGACATCCAGCGCCATTGTTTATGTTCCTAACTTGTAAAATCAAGGGAGGGGCTCCTGAACAGGCAGAGGCCCCACCGAGTTAATTGTTAATGAGACAAGTCAGACTTGGCTGGAACAAAGACTGCAATCAGGGCGTGTTTGGCGCCTGGAATCCAAATGTACAACATATCGATTCCAGGCGCCAACATTAAGGAGGAATATGCAGATCCGAGAAAAAAATAAAAATCCTCATCAGGCAGCACCTGTTCCTCGCACCATGTGTTTGGAAAAAAGGGAATTAGGGACTAAGGGAGGGGAGTGAATGAACAGATGGGAAAGAAATGCCACAAAGAGATGGATGCAGGGTCAGCTCGAAACATACCTGCTCTACTGTGACATTAATATGACGAGGAATGAAATTTGATGAGGCAACGTTCACATGAGCAACAACAGATGTCCTGTTATTTGGTGGATCTGGAGTGAATTAAACAGCTACAGATCAGTTGGGTTCATTGGTAGAACCAGACCCCTCCCCTGACATTTCTAGCTAACCGATAGCTCAACTTCTTTGTTTACTCTTCCTAAATGTCAAGAACCACGAACACGTCATAAATGAGACCAAATGTGTCCTTTAATATCAGCCTAATCAGACAGAACCGCCAAACAGTTCGTGTTTTATCAAGACGCCACTGCTTAAAATGCAACATGATCATTAGAAATCAATTATGAGCTCCATTTCTAAAAAGCTGCAAACAATGAAGCTTTTTTCTGACAGGATGACGAGCAGCTGCAGACAAAGGGGCGATCAGACAGAAAAGTTCACGGAACATTTTTTTAATGGTCTATTTATAAACGGGCGACTAGAATATTTTATGATAATGTATAAAACCGCCTGTCAACCTAATGAAAAACAAAGAGCGTGTGCCCTCAGTACCAGCCGTGCCACTGTCGTCCAGAATACAATAGGCTGCGGCCCGCCAACCCACTACCACGAACAACGGCCGCCAAAGCACCACTCATTTCCTACGAAGTTTTCCTAAAGCGTTCATTTCATTTTATTTCCCGTGCAGCCATAATTCACACGACGTCACAAAAACAAAGGATTAAAAAGCAAAGTATTTTAGGGTGAAAAGGGCCAACTCTGATCAAAAAAACACGTCTATATTTGCTTATAAAGTCTGAACTTGAGGTGAATATTCCTACCTACAGACGGAAAAAAAGCTCTCCTGTCGGCTACAGATGCCTGTCACACCCACCTCCAACAAGCTGCAGATGCTGCTGAGCTCCTCTCTCACAGCTTTTACCACAAGACCGAGAGGCGGGCACGTCCAGCGCCTGCTTTAATAGACATCAGCCCGTGTCGTCATGGCGTCCGCCACCAATCATTTGGCTCTGAACTACGGGTGGGAATTGTAGTTTTTTAAGGATTTTTAACGTGACAGACCAGGGGACAGCAACCATCCACTTCCATTTTGTATATTCTATTTTTAATAGTATAGTATGTGCTTTAATTTGCTTATTACATTGCTACATGTTCCCTCTGTGGGAAAAATACAAGATAATCTGTTCTACATTTAACAACCTGAAGTGGTATTTATTTTCTTCTAGAAGCGCTAAGCCTCCCTGATTCAAAATCATTTATCAAGCTTCATAAATACATATATTTTTATTATTATTTTGAAAAAGATCTGTTAATAGTTTAACAGATGTTAATAATAGTTTTTTTGTTTTGTTTTGTTTTAGAACAAAGAAAAACATCAAAACTTTATATTGAGGGTAAATTGAGCCAAATGAAAAAAATAAATAACATAGCCATCCAATTGCCCAATATTGTTCAGTATGACATTGTTTTAGGGTCGTCAGACGCTGTAATGCGCTTAAAGATCTACAGGGGTTGGACAATGAAACTGAAACACCTGGTTTTAGACCACAATAATTTATTAGTATGGTGTAGGGCCTCCTTTTGCGGCCAATACAGCATCAATTAATCTTGGGAATGACATATACAAGTCCTGCACAGTGGTCAGAGGGATTTTAAGCCATTCTTCTTGCAGGATAGTGGCCAGGTCACTACGTGATACTGGTGGAGGAAAACGTTTCCTGACTCGCTCCTCCAAAACACCCCAAAGTGGCTCAATAATATTTAGATCTGGTGACTGTGCAGGCCATAGGAGATGTTCAACTTCACTTTCATGTTCATCAAACCAATCTTTCACCAGTCTTGCTGTGTGTATTGGTGCATTGTCATCCTGATACACGGCACCGCCTTCAGGATACAATGTTTGAACCATTGGATGCACATGGTCCTCAAGAATGGTTCGGTAGTCCTTGGCAGTGACGCGCCCATCTAGCACAAGTATTGGGCCAAGGGAATGCCATGATATGGCAGCCCAAACCATCACTGATCCACCCCCATGCTTCACTCTGGGCATGCAACAGTCTGGGTGGTACGCTTCTTTGGGGCTTCTCCACACCGTAACTCTCCCGGATGTGGGGAAAACAGTAAAGGTGGACTCATCAGAGAACAATACATGTTTTACATTGTCCACAGCCCAAGATTTGCGCTCCTTGCACCATTGAAACCGACGTTTGGCATTGGCATGAGTGACCAAAGGTTTGGCTATAGCATCCCAACCGTGTATATTGACCCTGTGGAGCTCCTGATGGACAGTTCTGGTGGAAACAGGAGAGTTGAGGTGCACATTTAATTCTGCCGTGATTTGGGCAGCCGTGGTTTTATGTTTTTTGGATACAATCCGGGTTAGCACCCGAACATCCCTTTCAGACAGCTTCCTCTTGCGTCCACAGTTAATCCTGTTGGATGTGGTTCATCCTTCTTGGTGGTATGCTGACATTACCATGGATACCGTGGCTCTTGATACGTCACAAAGACTTGCTGTCTTGGTCACAGATGCGCCAGCAAGACGTGCACCAACAATTTGTCCTCTTTTGAACTCTGGTATGTCACCCATAATGTTGTGTGCATTTCAATATTTTGAGCAAAACTGTGCTCTTACCCTGCTAATTGAACCTTCACACTCTGCTCTTACTGGTGCAATGTGCAATCAATGAAGACTGGCTACCAGGCTGGTCCAATTTAGCCTTGAAACCTCCCACACTAAAATGACAGCTGTTTCACTTTCATTGTCCAACCTCTGTACATACAGCTCTGGAGCTGTAGTTTGCAGACATCTGTGATAGACTGATAGAGCAGTGCATAATTTAGAATGAAAAGTATATAAGGTTTTTAGTTAATTATTTTACCGATAAAAATCAGAAAAGTTTGTTTAGCACTCTAATACAAAATGGTAATGTAACACAGTCACTTAAATATGGCACAAATAAGCAAGAAGGTGTGGAGCATGGACTTGGGTTTGCTTTTGTCACATCTGATGTGCTTGGTGTTGAGCGTTAGATGTGGGGCTATGGCATCATTGTTCTTAAATAGTTGTGTAATTGTTACCTACATGAAAACCCAAGACATTAATAAAAAACTAATCTGAACTTAGAAGTGTTCCTTTGATACCTATTATGTAGCGTGTTTCCCTTTTTTTCGATTAATCTGCACGGATTCTTTTTATTCTTTTCTGTATGAGTGGATTGAACTAACTTTTTTTTGTAAAGTGCCTTGAGATGGTATTTGTTGTGAATTGGGGCTGAATAAATGAACTGAACTGAGATGAAATCTGCTTGTTATTGTCTTGTATGTGGGCAAGCCAAAGATAACTTTTGACCCAAAATCTCTAGATGTCTGCTAGAAAACTAAAGATGAAGACAAATTTTAGTTTTCAGCATCCCAGTGAACCCAAGCAAACTTCTGAATGAACAATAGAAAGGCTTTGCCGGGAGAAAATCTAAGTTCATCCAGTCCAGATCTAAATCTATCAGTGTCCCAAATACATTTTTAGACAAGACATATCACATTTTAAGACATTTGGAGAGCTTTTGCAAGGTAAAGTGGGTAAATATCAAGTAGAGATGTGAGATGCAGCTAAACTGCTACCAAAGAGGAATGAATGTGTAATCAGAAGGTGCTTCAAGATAAAAGAAAATGGCTATATTCCACTCATCCAGTCACTAAGACATGCATAGCTTTGGTAATGTGGGTTTTCCAAATGTAATGCTAAAGTCAAAAAGAAAAGGAAAAAGCTTCAACCATTGGGAATAAGATTTTGGACCTTCACTGTCAATGAGATGTAGCCTATTCTAGGAAAAAAAAAACTGTTCTTAATATATAAAGGCATGTGGAGTACTAAACACATGAAGATTAACTTGTCCAATAGTTAGATTGAAACAATGAATGTCTGCATGTCTGGATACAGACTGAGAGATGAGAGTGGGACTAAACTCACTTGGAATGATGACTCTGATTTATATGTGTTGTATTTTCCATAAAAAAGATGACCATGCTGCAATGTTCTAAGTTTTTGCTGAGGAAACTACTGTAAGTGTTCATCTATAGCCTGAAGTTAATGATCAGCTGATTTGTACATGTAGCATCAGCACACGTTGCATCTACTAGAACCCAACAAGCAATGACCACAGAGGAAGAATTTAAAGAGCTTGGTCACATTTCAAGTCACATTTCAGGATGCAAATCATTTTTTAGTAAACAGATGGAAGAGACATTTCGGAGTATTTCATATCTACTCAGATTAAATTGTTTCCCCTTTAGGAAATGCCAAACGTTAGAGCAGAATTTAGCTTCCGTAAGCACAACCTGGATTATTTCAGTTCAGACTATTTTTATCTTAACATTATTCTGATGACAGCAGAAGGCGATCAGTGTTTGCTTCGTCACAGAGATGCTACGCTGAAAGTATTTGATGTGAGGACATTTAGATCTATTTTTACCTCTGCCTTGTGTTTCATTTCGGGATTTGGCTCTGTGATTAGTATGAGTGTTGAAACCACTTTCAGTAAAATATTTCAACTAAGAAGAAATGATTGTTGTCTAGATGCATGTGGAGCATTCTCTCCTCCACCAGGTCAAGATATTTTTGTAATTTCTATGTCTGTTTGTCTTCAGTCTAAAGCAGTCACAGGTCAGACTAATTTTGCCAGTTTTGTTGACATTTTTGGCTATAAATTTCACAACTTAAGGCCTGATTATGTCAGTGTTACTAGTATGATTTATGCAAAACCAATGAAAATGTTATATTCTCAAGAGATTAAAGGAAGAACCAAATCAGTCAAAATTGAGCCACTAAGGGAGCTAACAATAGAGTTGGCACTTAGTTGTGAAATCAGGATGGCTCAACAAGTCAATGTCTGATTTAAGTGGTAGACTTAGAAAGGGTACGTCTTTTCAGCCATATCACAAAACTATTTGTGAGCAACAGAGCACAGTTAGCACAGATAGCCATTACCATTTAAAAACAGTTTTGTTATTCAAGATTGCAACTAAGTGTTACTCACTGTAGAACAAGGGATGGGTGATTTTTCTTTAAAGACAAGAGGTTTGGCCTGTCCATACATTCAAATCTGCCATCCTGAATTACAGCAGCCAGTTGAAGTCTCAATATTTTGGGACAGCCACACAAGTCAAAGGATATTGGGACAGGACTGTGAGAGATCAATAGCCGGGTTTCAGTCATGTGATTTTGATGATGTGCGAAGAGGGCACGATTTCAGATGGAGGGCAGGAAGTAAAATGTCAAAGGAGGCAACCGTTGCGGAGGGTCCGTATTGTAGGGATTTAGATCCAGTTTCCAGGCGAAGATACAAACAGTTAATTGACAGATATGTTGGATGTAACCCTTATCTCATCAACATGAGTGAGTTTTCGAGAGAACCTCAAGATTTGCCGTTAATCGAGGCTGTTGATATCACAAACTATCTGGTACTTCAAACGTCTTACTACACTAAACAGCAGATGAAAGCCTACAAAAGTCTGGAGGCATATAACTTTTTTGTCAGTGGGTGGGTCCAGAACCTCGGCACCAAACGGCTCCGCGAAAATAATCGTTTGGCCTTTGCCAAGGTGAGTGTTAGTTCATATATTCATATATTAGTGGAGATGTTAGCGGTTAGCAGTAGTGGCTAAAACAAACATACAGTGCCTCTCTACGGCTACATTAGCCTGACAGTCGTTTTTCAGTTAGTTTTTTACATCTTTCACCTTTATGAATAACAACCATTGGCACTCGATAATAATGCTTTTCCTTTTCTCTGCTGGAGCGATTGGAGCAGCCGTAAACGGCACAAAACATGGGCAAGTTTACAGATGGTAAATCCTCGGCTACTTCACTTCCTGCCCTCCATCTGCATTTCGCGCTCTCGTGGTATAGCTATGTGACGTCACGTGAAAGCTAGCTATACCGACTTTTTAGCTGTTTAAAGGTAGTCATGCTACTCATCAGAGCTTTGTATGTGCATGCGGCTATCTTTATAACATTTGTAAGTGTTGTGTTATCTATCTATCTATCTATCTATCTATCTATCTATCTATCTATCTATCTATCTATCTATC
The DNA here is from genome assembly GCF_021462225.1 of Girardinichthys multiradiatus. Taxonomy (NCBI): domain Eukaryota; kingdom Metazoa; phylum Chordata; class Actinopteri; order Cyprinodontiformes; family Goodeidae; genus Girardinichthys; species Girardinichthys multiradiatus. The sequence goes on along the minus strand of NC_061806.1, from coordinate 359,994 downwards.
TATCTATCTATCTATCTATCTATCTATCTATCTATCTATCTATCTATCTATCTATCTATCTATCTATCTATCTATCTATCTATCTATCTATCTATCTATCTATCTATCTATCTATCTATCTATCTATCTCTATCTATCTATCTATCTATCTATCTATCTATCTATCTATCTATCTATCTATCTATCTATCTATCTATCTATCTATCTATCTATCTATCTATCTATCTATCTATCTATCTATCTATCTATCTATCTATCTATCTATCTATCTATCTATCTATCTCAGAGGGTATCTCCGTATTTATATCTTCTTCTTTTAATTTAATATTTCCACTTAGGTTGTAGGATGTTATTTGAATACAAACTCTGTAATAAACCACTGTGATATTCACCATTGGTGGGTGGGTTCAAATGTCATGTTTGCAAATAAAAATGCAAAAGTCCTGTTGTGTGAATCGTAGGTAACCGAAAATATAACAGAGAAAGCATAGGAAGACATGACTGAAATATAAATGCCACTGATACAAAACCTACTACTAAGCAGGGGAAAAGGGGGATTCTGATTTACTGGTATACTAAAATCAGATTCACCTTTAACGTCTTCAGTAATTTGAGCTACAGTAGCTTGTTTGATTGAACTACATGCACCAGGCTTCACTCTCCATGTGCATTAATGACACAGATGACCACTATTCTTTTTCCAGAGTTTCTTTTAATAGGTACTAACCATACCTTGACCAGCAACAGCCCACCAGAACTGAGACTTTGGAGATGCTCTGACCCAGTCATCTAGAACATACAAGGACCATTGCAAACTTTCTCAAATCCTCGCACTTGCCCATTTTTCCTGCTCCTAATACACGAACTTTGAGGACAAAACCTTTGCTTGCTGCCTAATATATCCCACCCAATAACAGGTGCCATAATGAGGAGATGTTGTGTATTTATAGGTGGTTAACAATTTTGTAGAAAAAAAGGCTCTAAAGCATCATTTAACACAGACATATTTAAAACAGAGCAGATATATATATACAGGTGCTGGTCATAAAATTATAATATCATGAAAAATATGATTTATTTCAATAATTCCATTCAAAAAGTGAAACTTGTATATTATATTCATTCATTACACACAGACTGATGTATTTCAATGTCTCGTCTCTCGTCGTCTTCCGCTTATCCGGGACCGGGACCGGTAATTTTTGATGGATTTGTAAAGTAGAACAGCAGGACAGAAGAAGGGAGTAAAAAGAGTAGGTGGAAAGTTTTTGTTTTGTACCAAAGATCTGATGAGGTTTGACAGGATTGGATAAAATGAGTCCCTTTGGTGAATAAATCCATCCCCACCATGGCTGTACCTCATGTATGTTTTATTTGTGTTTATTTTTTATTATCATTGTTTTGAGATGCTGAAGGCTGTTGATACAGTTTGTCACGGAGGTTCATGGCATGACACGGTTTTTCTTTGAGTAACCTTAGAAAATATTTTACTCTTTTTAATAGCCAGAGTGAAACAAAAAGAGGAATAACCTTTTGAAGAATATAGGATTAGACTGACACAAGTGTTTAAAATACATAGTGGTCTACAAGAAGATGAAGACGAGCAAGGAGCTTATTAACAGCAGTTTAAAAAAATGCACTACATGCTGGTTCCAGGGATGCAATTAATACCTGGGTAAGGAGACATTTTATAGGGTTCCCCACAGCAAATCTAGAAGACTATGTTAATCATGCCCTCCATGCAGAAAGAGTAATGAAGGATAAAAAAAAACCAAAGGAAATAAATAAATAAATAATTAAATAGGCAACACCTTTTTTCAGCAAGAAGAAGAAGAAGAGCAGATTTATTATTAAAACAACAGAGGAAGAGAAAAATTTAGAGGCAGAGGACAAAAACCGCAGGGGTCAGAGAGGAGTGAGCAGAGGAGATTACAGACAATACACATCAGGGTGTTGATGTTAAAAAAAGGAGTAGGACCACCTTATTACCACTATTAACTGGATGTTCTGAATAAGCCACCCCTAGACGTAGGGACAGCTTTACTAACAGAAGAAAGAAATGTCATTACTCAACTACAAGATCAGATGACACCAGATGATCTACATATTACCATGTGGAATAAAAATACTCCTGGACCAGATAAAACTTACGAAGAAGCATTAAATAAAGTCGGTCATTTTCTACCGCTTATTCCATAGTGGGTCGCGGGGGAGCTGGTGCCTATCTCCAGCAGTCTATGGGCGAGAGGCGGGGTACACCCTGGACAGGTCGCCAGTCCATCGCAGGGCAACACACAAACAACCATGCACACACTCATTCATACACCTAAGGTCAATTTAGAGACACCAATTAACCTAACAGGCATGTCTTTGGACTGTGGGAGGAAGCCGGAGTACCCGGTAAATAAAGTAACCCCTATAAAAGTCATGGTAACTTATGTTTATACAGATAGGAAGAGTACGTCAGTTGCTGAAGTAGTGTTAGAGGAAGACACTAGGAAGCTCTGCAACATGTGGTCACCTCCACACACATCTTTATTCAAGGATAAAGAACTCAAGTGGCAGGATATGGGAAGAATAGTGCAGAGGGGAAAAGATGTCACAGACTGGTTTGTAACAATAATGAATACAGAAACTAGTGCATCCACAGGATTAATTAGAAAATTATTATTTTGGACAGTGACAGTGCAGGAAGGGATACATTTGCATACAAAACAACAATGAGAACTATTCCTTACTGAACAGGAGGAACAGTTCTTGAGTGAAGTCCCTGATAAATTATGGTCAACAGATCCTACTGATGTGGGTTTTAGTAAAGGAGCATTACCTGTTCAGATTAGAGCAAAAACAGAATACAGGCCCAGTGTAAATAATACTCTTTGAAATATGATGCTCGTGAAGGAATAAAACCAGTAATAAAGGATTTAATAACTGCAGGGGTGATAATAAAATGTGAGGATTCACCATGTAACACCCCCATTTTTCCAGTTAAAAAAACAAGCTCCATCAACAGGAAAGATAGGCAGTTCTTGTTTGCATTTACCTTTGAGGGACAAAGATATACTTATACCAGACTACCTCAAGCCCACTGTGAAAGTCCAACTATATACTTTCAGGAAATGAGTGCAAGTATGGCCAAGTTTGACCCTCCAGGAGGTAGTCAGGGTTGATTATATGTTGATGATGTGCTACTAGCCTCTCCTGATGAGGAGATTTGTAAAAATGACACCATAGCATTATTAAAACATTTAGCAGAAGAGGGACACAAAGTCAGTAAAAAGAAACTTCAGTTGTGTAAAAATGAGGTTAAATACCTAGGCAACAATCTTAGCGCAGGGGGACGCACAATTGTAGAAGAAAGAAAGACTGCAATATTACAAGCTCCAAAACCAGTAACAAAAAAGCAAGTGATGTCCTTCCTTGGACTAACTAATTATTGTAGAAACTGGGTGCCAAATTATGCAGAAATAGTAGCTCCATTAAACAAATTAATATATGAGGAAGAGCTGAAAATGACGTCTGAACTGAAATGGAGTGTAGAAGCTGAAGAAGCATTTACTAACATAAAACAAGTTCTAGTTTCCAGTACTGCTTTAGCATTACCAGACTATAGTAAACCGTTTGTTCAGATGGTAGATTGCAAGGGACATTTTATGACTTCAGTTCTGGTTCAACAACATGGAGATAAAATTAAACTAATAGCCTATTTCTCTTCAAAACTAGATAGTGTTGCGTGTGCGCAACCATATTATGTGAGAGCTGTAATTGCAGCCTAAAATGACAGTTGCAGTGCTGCAATAGTGTTGTTTCACCGTTTAACCTTAAGAGTTTCCCATGCAGTTTCAGCATTAATACAGCAGAATTAGAAAAAAAAAAAAAAGAAGAAAGAATAAATTAGAAGTGATTTGCAGGATCATGAAATAGTTTATGTGAATGATTTCTCTAAAAAGATGAGAAGGAGAAGATACAAACAGGATATACATTGGTGACAATGGATATAGTGTTAGAAAAGATGCAACAATAAAGCTCACTACAGGAGATAGAAATGTGGAAAAAACATGGAGCTGCATTAAAAGATGAAAACTATATTTGACCAGATAATAAACCTGTCCTACTAAAGAACCTATAAATGGAAGCAATATTTGAGCCATCGTGTTTTCATAATGTCTCAACAGGGGGGAATAGTAGGACAGATATATTAATATTATATAACATATTGATTAAATTCTAAAAACATTCTTATTAAAAACATTTTTTGTAAAACATGTTTAGCATGTGTAAAACATAATCCACAAGGGAATTTAAGACAACGAAGGGAACAATTTTCAAAACTAAGATACCCTTTTCAAACAATTCATATGGATTTTATTGAGTTAAATCACAGTGAAGGGAAAAAGTTCTGTTTAGTCATTATAGATGCATTTTATAAATGGATAGAACTATTTCCAACTAAACATTACAAGCACCTCAGGGCTAACACCCTATGAAACGTTATTTGGAAGACCATACAGATTACCACAGTTCAAAAATAAGTGGGAGTTAGATGAAGAAGCTAACCTAGCTGATTATATGAGGAGTATGTTAGAAAAGCAACAGAAATATATTTAAGCTATGAGGAATGTTCTATTTCCCAGCAGGAAAACTAACTAGTGAAACCAGGAGACTGGGTGTTAATAAGGAGTGTAAAGAAGAAACATTGGTATTTCACCTAAGTGGGAGGATCCATATTAGTTATTATTAACCACTGCAAGGGCAGTAAAATAGCTGAGAGATCAACCTGGATTCACCTTATACATTGTAAAAAGATCATTTTGGTTGAAAGCTCCATCAGGGGAAGTGATTTATAGACTGATAATAGGGTGGACCCAGACATTTAGAGGCTGGAGAGACCCGAAAGTCAGTGAAGACAATTAAGACACTGGAACCACTTAGAGTGAAAATTTCAGCCAAAATGATTTCTAGATGGATGAACAATGCTTTCCGATGCTGGGTATTTATTTATTTTTCTCATATTGATTTTTTATTTTTCTGGTACTTCTGAGAACCAGTCAAGATGAATTAGAATGTAACAACATCTGTTATGAGTTATATGAAACAAGTAGCGCTAAATCAAGGAAGGTAAGATAACCTAACTAGGTGTACTAAACAAACTTCTTATACTTATGGCATTCAAGTGTGCGTGAAATCTAAAACCATAGCTGTGGTGCTGATCCCACTCATTAGCTTGACAAAATGAGGAAGGAAAGGACAGGATTATAGAAGTTATAAATGGTACTTAACTAATGATAGAAGAGACACCTCATGGTCCATGATGGTAGCTGATGAAGGAAATAATTGGACACCAGAGTGAGCACCACTGATTATGCTAGTTATTAAAAGAAGTTGTTTAAGCTCCATAAAGCTGATAATGTAATCCAAGTAACAGAGCGAAGAGAGTAAAAATTATGTTAGGAAACTTAACCACAGATGACTAAGTTCCAGGTTATTACTGGAGTATCAGGAACAAATAATAACTGGTTATTGATGGTAGAGCAAGGGCTGACATGACTAAAAGAGATTGTGTTGTGTGTTTGGGTCCCAGGCTTTTGTTACAAATAATTCCAGCTGTGATACCACAACTCTGTGTGATGGAAGTAATGAATCAAAATAATTTAATGAAATGTGTCAGCACTGGGATTCTGTTTTTCCTGTAATTAGAGCAGATAAGGATAAATCAGTTTTCCATAAGCGAGTCACCACTGGACACTATACATGTATAAATATGACAGAGAGAGGTAATAAATTGGGAAATCTCACTGCAGTATGGTGTATTACAATTGTAAAAGTAAATAAGTGTTTTAAACTAGTCTCTAGAAGAGACATTTGGTGGTGGTTGTTTGATTGATCACCTTCAAAAGTAACAGGACTCTGTGCTTAATTACTTTATGGTTATATCCTATGTTAGTAGATGAAGTAACAGATGGACTATTTAGTGTTAAATCCACATGATTGGTGTGATAGGAAGTGCAGAGAAGCAGCTTGGCAGACTGAGGGAGACTCTACATACATAGATGCTATAGATGAAGATAAATTAACTGATCAAGTAGCTGCAGGATTTGAATCAAGTATCTGTTGGTGGTGTACGTTGAACAGAAACGTAGACAGGATCAATTATATTCACTACAATGTACAAAAACTAGGAAATTGGACACAAAGCGGGTTTGAAACTGTCCATGACTAATTGGCTTCAACTTCCCTGATAGCATTCCAGAATAGAATTGCTTTGGACATGTTGTTAGCTGAAAAAGGAGAAGTTTGTGCTATTTTCAGAGAAAAATGTTGCACATTCATACCTAACAACACTGCTGCTGATGGCAGCCTAACGAAAGCCATAGAAGGTTTGAGATCTCTAAATGGCAAAATGAAAGAGCATTATGGAGTAGACACCTCGATGTGGGACTCCTGGATGGATGTGTTTGGGAAGTATAAAATTTTAATATCATCAATAATAATTTCCTTTGCAGTGTTTGCTGCAATTTTGACATTGTGTGGATGTTGTTGTATTCCCTGCTTTTGTACTCTGTTAACCGTCTCATCACCACAGCTATTTCTCCTATGGAAGACAGAGTTACCCAACTCTATCTGTTACTTAAACATCAGGATGATGAAGATGACGAGCATGGGACTGACCACTTTTCTGACCTGTATCCAGATCCATCTCTATATGAATCTGTGATTTAAATGTCAGTAAGTTCCTCTGGGTATAATTGTCTTTGTACTCATGAAAATAATCTTATAGTTAAAAATCTGAAAGAAGTGGCTGTTAAGTGATATGAGAATATGAGCAAATATTTCTATAAACAGGGAGGAAATGTTGGAATAATTCAATATAGATTTATCTTATATTTTTTCCTTTTCTTTAACTTGACTATTTGATCTCATAACCTTTCATGATGTTTGTGTGAGAAAGGATGTGTGAGTTTGTCTGCAGGCAAAGATCATAAATGGAGCTGAACTAGCAGAGAAGGAAGCAGTCCAGTTGAGGAGGTCATAAAGATGAAGGCTGATTACATTCAACAAAAGGCACAACTGACCCTTCAAGTTGGAGGAGACTGTGGGAAATGTGTTGTTAATGTATAAAGCTGTTTATGACTTGTTTATGTTGCAGTTGTTGTTTCCCCCCCATCCTTTAGAGAACAATGTTTTTGTAAACTAGGGACCCCCGAAAGACAATAAAAAGAGGAGGCGGACAGATGCTGTTCAGAGCGGTGCGAGATCTGTAACTGAGCATATCTTGACCGTTTCTCCTCGCAAAGCGAGTAAAATACCTAATACTTTGTCTCTCTTTTCTTTTTGTGATGTTAATAAATATTGTTAGGTGGTTTAAACCTGACAAACACCTCCCGAGGAAGGCGTCCAGGAGGCATCCGGTATAGATGCCCAAGCCACCTCAACTGGCTCCTCTCGATGTGGAGGAGCAGCGGCTCTACTCCGAGCCCCTCCCGGATGGCCGAGCTCCTCACCCTATCTCCAAGGGAGTGCCCGGCCACCCTACGGAGGAAGCTCATTTCAGCCGCTTGTATCCGGGATCTCGTTCTTTCGGTCATGACCCAAGGTTTATGGCCATAGGTGAGGGTAGGAACGTAGACCGACCAGTAAATTGAGAGCTTTGCTTTTCAGCTCAGCTCTCTCTTCACCACAACAGACCGGCACAGCGCCCCCATTACTGTGGCAGTCGCACCAATCCGTCTGTCGATCTCCCGCTCCATTCTTCCCTCACTCGTGAACAAGACCCCGAGATACTTAAACTCCTCCACTTGAGGCAGAAACTCCCTTCCAACCTGAAGAGGACAAGCCACCCTTTTCCGGTCGAGTACCGTGGCCTCGGACTTGGAGGAGCTGATACTCATCCCAGCCGCTTCACACTCGGCTGCGAACCGCCACAGTGCATGCTGTAGGTCTTGGCTAGAGGGGGCCAGCAGGACCACGTCATCTGCAAAAAGAAGAGACAAAATCCACTGGTCCCCAAACCAGATCCCCTCCGGCCCTTGGCTGCGTCTAGAAATCCTGTCCATTAAAGTTATGAACAGGACCGGTGACAAAGGGCAGCCCTGCCGGAGTCCAACATGCACCGGGAACAGGTCCGACTTAGTGCCGGCAATGCGGACCAAACTCTTGCTCTGCTCGTACAGGGACCGGATGGCCCCTATTGAAGGGCCCCCGAATCCATACTCCTGGAGCACCACCCACAGGGCATCACAAGGGACACAGTTGAATGCCTTCTCCAGGTCCACAAAACACATGTGAACCGGTTGGGCAAACTCCCATGAACCATCGAGCACCCTGTAGAGGGTATAGAGCTGGTCCAGTGTTCCACGACCGGGACGAAAACCACACTGTTCCTCCTGAAGCCGAGGTTCGACTATCAGCTGGACTCTCCTCTCCAATACCCTGGCGTAGGCCTTACCAGGGAGGCTGAGGAGTGTGATCCCCTTGTAGTTAGAACACACCCTCCGGTCCCCCTTCTTATGAAGGGGGACCACCACCCCAGTCTCCCAGTCCAGAGGCACTGTCCCCGACCGCCACGCAATGTTGAAAAGGTGTGTCAACCATGACAGCCCTACAACATCCAGAGACTTGAGGTACTCAGAGTGGATCTCATCCACCCCCGAAGCCTTGCCACTGCGGAGCTTTTTAACCACCTCGGTGACTTCAGCCTGGGTGATGAAAGAGTCCAACCCCGAGTCCCCAGCCTCTGTTTCCACCACGGAATGCGTGATGGCAGGATTGAGGAGATCCTCGAAGTACTCCTTCCACCGCCTGATAATGTCCTCAGTCGAGGTCAGCAGTCTCCCGTCCCCACTGTAAACAGTGTTGGCGAAGCACTGCTTCCCCCTCCTGAGGCGCCGGACGGTTTGCCAGAATTGCTTCGAGGCCAACCGGTAGTCCTTCTCCATGGCCTCACCGAACTCCTCCCAGGCCCGAGTTTTTGCCTCTGCCACCGCCCGGGCCGCGGCACACTTGGCCTAACGGTACCCGTCAGCCGCCTCAGGAGTCCCACAAGCCAACCACAGCCGATAGGACTCCTTCTTCAGCTTGACAGCATCCCTTACTGCCGGTGTCCACCACGGGTTCTGGGATTGCCACCGCGACAGGCACCGCAGACCTTACGGCCGCAGCTACGGGCAGCAGCATCGACAGTAGATGCGGAGAACATGGTCCGCTCGGACTCTATGTCTCCAACATCCCCCGGGATCTGGTCGAAGCTCTCCCGGAGGTGGGAGTTGAATACATCCCTGGCCGAGTGCTCTGCCAGGCGTTCCCAGCAGGTCTCCACCTTCGTCCGCCACCCAATCCTCTTTCCCCCAGTGGGCCCACCACCTGCAGGGGGAACCGTGAGGTATTTCAATGTTTTTCGTTTTAATTTTTATGATTATAACTAACAACTGATGAAAACTCCAAATTCAGTATCTCAGAAAATTTGAATATTGTGAAAAGGTTTAAAATTGAAGACACCCGGTACCACACTCTAATTAGCTAATTAATTCAAAACACCTGCAAAGGCCTTTAAACGCTCTCTCAGTCTAGTTTTGTAGTCTACACAATCATGGGGAAGACTGCTGACGACCATTGACACCTTGCACAATGAGGGCAAGACCCAAAAGGCCATTGCTAAAGATGCTGGCTGTTCACAGAGCTCTGTGTCCAAGCACATTAATAGAGAGGCGAAGGAAAGGAAAAGATGTGGTAGGAAAAAGTGTACAAGCAATAGATTGTGAAACAAAACTATGGGGTAAGAACGCTGTCAAAAACAATGTGTATGTAAAGACAGAAAAGTGTGCATATTAGTCAATAGTTGTGCATAAGTAACTATTGGGGGGGGATCAACAGTATTATAAAGAGCATTATTATAAGAGTATTATTATAAATAAAGCATTGTTCTTATTTTTTATGAAATTCAAAACTAAAATATAGAATATAGTGGGTGGAGTTATACAATGATGTACAGTAGATGGCGGTATGCACCTCTGAATTTGTTGCGTACCGCCAGCAGAAGAAGAAGAAGCAGCAGCACTAGCTCCTAGTGGACGGACCAAGAGCATATATTAACGACATTATGACATAAATAAACTTTTTAACATTACCTGGCTTTGTACCGTAGTTTCTTGGTCCGTCATCTTGGCGCTAGTGCTGCTTCTACTTCTTCTGTTGGTGGTACGCAACAAATTCAGAGGTGCATACCGCCACCTACTGTACATCATTGTATAACTCCACCCACTATATTCTGTTTTAGTTTTGAATTTCATAAAAATAAGAATAATCCTTTATTTAAAATACTCTTGATTTTCCCCCTTATCACCCCTCTGTTCCTAATATTCCTATTAGACTGAATTATCTCCCATGACCTTTTTTCCGTCATCCAATCCCGGCACTACGTTTACTGGCGGTGAGGAGTGTGACAGCGCATGCACGACGCAAATTGACTAACTCTGTGCTCCACTAACCAGCCTGAGATCACGTGACACCAAGTTGCTGAGGTAAATTCGTATTGTCATAGAAAAGAAATCGTATTCACAAACTGTTATAGCATATTGTATTCATAAAGAATAAACCACAACTTTAAACTTGAACTTTGTGTTTGTAATTTCTTGAAGCTGTAACATTTTATTTTGTATTCTTATAGAGAAAATATACAATACCTCTTTTGGATTTTACTTATGCACAACTATTGACTAATATGCACACATTTCCGTCTTTACATACACATTGTTTTTGACAGCGTTCTTACCCCATACAAAACCCATTCAAAAATGTGGTGGAGATTCACAAAGAGTGGACTGTAGCTGGAGTCAGTGCTTCAAGAACACCACACACAGACATATGCAAGACATGGGTTTATCTGTTGCATTTCCTTTGTTTTTTTTTTTGTGTTTTTTTTATCTGTTGCATTTCTTGTGTCAAGCCACTCTTGAACAAGAGACAGCGTCTGAAGCATTTTGGCTGGACTAAAGACAAAAAGGACTGGGCTGCTGCTGAGTGGTCCAAAGTTATGTTCTCTGATTAAAGTAAATTTTGCTTTTACTTTGGAAATCAAGGTTCCAGAGTCTAGAGGACGAGATGAGAGGCACAGAATCCAAGTTGCTTGAGGTCCAGTGTAAAGTTTCCACAGTCAGTGTTGGTTTGGGGTGCCACAGTCAGTAATGGTCAGTGATGGCACCCCAAACCATCACAGACTGTGGCAGTGATGGTTCATCACCACAGTCAGTGATGGTTTGGAAAATCCCAGAGTTCAGTTCAACTGAAACATGGTAATTGCACCCTGGTTTTAAATTAACACCACAACACTACAGTACATTCTGCCATGTCATCTGCTGGTGTTGGTCCACTGTGTTTTCTGAGGTCCGAGATCAACGCCATGTGCCATATCCAAACCATCATAGTCAGTGATGGTTTGGGGTGCCATCACCACAGTCAGTGATGCAAACTTGCCTGACCTTAACCCCATAGAAAATCTATGGGTTACTGTGAAGAGGAACAAGCAGTACAGCAGACCCAACAATTCAGAAGAGCTGAAGGCCACTGTCGGAGCAACCTGGGCTCTCATAACATCTGAGCACTGCCAGAGACTGATCGACTCCATGTCACATCGCATTGCTGCAGTAATCCAGGCAAAAGGAGCCACAACTATGTATTGAGTGCGGTACATGCTCATACTTTTCATGCTCATACTTTTCATGCTCATACTTTTCATGCTCATACTTTTCAGTTGGCCAACGTTTCTAAAAATCCTTTTTTTTGTATTGGTCTTAAGTAATGTTCTAATTTTCTTAGATACTGAATTGGGGATTTTCATTAGTTGTCAGTTATGATCGTCAAAATTAAAAGAATTAACGTTTGAAATATATCAATCTGTGGGTAATGAATTAATATATTGTAGAAGTTTCACTTTTTGAAAGAAATTACTGAAATAAATACATTTTTTATGACCAGCACCTGTATATATGTTGGCTGCAAACTAACAGCTGTGGTAATAATTCTGGACGTCAGCTCTATGAAAAATGCAGCATTTGGAGAAATATATTTTCCTTTTTTAAGCTGCTGTTTTTGTCAGTGGAACTATCATTGCAATTGGCATGATACTTCTATTTTATAGAAAACAGGTAAATAGTCAAATGCAGACTTTTTTTATAGTCTGATGATTGATGATTGATGAATAAAATGTTGGCTTTCAGTAATTTATTTTATTTTATCCACACAGTGCAGGACTAAAGTTATCTGGAAACTGCATGGTCCTCAACATGTGTTTTGCCCATTTGCCTGAGGAGCTATGTATGTGCAGTTTGTTGCTCTTCACAACACAGAGCAGTATCCAAACTGCTCTGTCTTGAAAGGATTGCCAGACGGCAGAGTCGTGGCTTGGCAGCCTTGGCCTTTCTCTGTTGACTGGATCTATAATGCTGTATAGGATGAAATGGGCAAGACAGGGAGTGCAGCAGGAGACAAAGGAGGACAGCAGGGTCCAGCAACAAGAGATGTGTGTGGATGTGGAAGATGATTAACCTTGTCTGGAGAGACATGGTTTCAGACTTTGTATTTGTGTACCAGGGAGATTTGTATGGATTGAATGTTGACAAAAAGTTTAAATAAAGTCAGGTTTGGAATTTTATCAAGCATCTATTCTTGCAAATTTAATTAGTTTTAATCACCATAAGTTTTTACTTAAAAAAGAAGACTGGAAATCTAACGGGAGACACTGGAGATTTTACCACTGCCTGATAAAAGATGCATAAATGTTTGCATGATGGGGGTGCATGGGGGAGAATGTGATTAATCTGTGCATCACAGACAAGGTTGCTAATAGCTGCAACAGAAGCTGATCCACAGGAACAACTCCTCCTCAGACAGAAGAGGAGCAGGATTCTGCTTTCAGAAACACCATAGCATGTTGGGCTATGTTGTGGGTAGTGCTGGAAGCCTGACCCATTTTTCAGTGCACACAGTAAGCGGACCACCGCTCTGCCTCCTCCCTGCTGCCTCTCCAATCAACAATGGTAGAATGGAGTAGAGAGCTGAACAATGGGGATCCTGATCTTTTTGCAGTGATTGTCCAGATAAGAAGCATGACAGGGACACTCAGGATTGAGCAGAGGAGCGCTGGGCTCATTTTCAGGTAGCCAAGTTGCAGCAACAACACAGATACCATTTGAGCTGAATTATTAGGATGGCAGATAAACAAAATCAGACTTAGCTAAGAACGGAACCCTCCGGGTAACCTAACCCAACCCAAAACGTCTTCTGCACATAATGCATGGAAAATAAATCTGTATGTCTCGTGTTATCAAGACGCTGCTCTTGTGTTTAATTGTGGTGATAACTTTATGTAACTGGGTTACATAATCACCAGATCAGATGCTCTTCTCTCTCTAGGAGGATGCAGGCTGTCTGGAAGCGGGTCCAGCATCCCCACCCCCACCTTCGCTGCATGTGTGTGTAGTCTGTGTGCGCACAAGGGGGCATATATGTCTGAGTAATGGCTGCACACGTGCAGAATGTACTATAGTGTTGTGGTGTTAATTTAAAACCAGGGTGCAGTTACCATTTTTCAGTTGAACTGAACTCTGGGATTTTCCAATTCTTTGTATAATTTCTTGCCACAAATATAGATAATTATCACTTACTTATATTAGTATATATTTAAACAAAAATGATTCAATAAACCTACATAAACAAAAGCACCAGCACTCTTCAACAAGGGTCAGTGAGGACATAAGTGGTTTTAAGAGGGATCAAGCACATTTTATTTTCTAATACGGAGTTCCTACTAACAAGAGGAATGTCACATGCCCTGCCTAATATATTCAACCATTTAATGGAGTTTGAGATATTTTTAGCTGAGTGTTGACAGGCTGCTGATTGACTTCCACCATTTCAGTTCTTTCTCTGAATATGAATAGAAGAGCAGGATATTCAGACAGAGGTCTGAATAGGAAATGAAAGTTATTGTTTGCCCAACATTGTTTTAGACCTTCAACTGTTACAGGGGAACACTAGAGGGTTTTTATGTTTTATTTTATTTTATTTTTGAAGTTGGGCTTAAGGATATCAGGAAAACATGCAAAATGCAGTAATATTGGTAAGTGTTGCAACTACAATATGGCTTGTGATAAATAAACAAATAATTAAAAAGGGTTAATGTTTTTCTGCTTTAGGTTCATCACAAAAATGCAGCTTTGGAAAAACAAAAGAAAAGAAGTTGGTATAAAAGGCCATGAAACCAGACTTGGGATGAAGAGAAATAGACCCATCAGTGCAACGCGTAGAGTGGCAGTAATATTGCGCGTCCACATGAGTGGTTGCTAGGAGCAGTGTGTCTAATATAAAACAGTTTGATGTGAAGTCTAGCACTTTATTGTGTGACAACACGTACGCAGTCGTAAAAAGTGAGTTTGCACGGACGTGTCTCGCGGATGTCTGCTTTAAGTCCACCTTGAGTCCACGCGGATGTCTGTGGAGTCAAGTACGCCTGACGCTGTGGGAGGCTTTAGATTCAACTAGATTTGCATGTATTGACTTCAGAAAGCAGAAACAACTTTATTTTTACGTGAGAAAGAACAAATTTAAGGTACGAAGAGATGGTTGAAAATGTTCGTGATTCTCTCAAACCGTTTGTATTGCTGTCAAATATTCATAAATTTGTCAATTCATTTTTTAGGAAATGTTGCAAAGTTTTCACTTCCTGGAGTTTAGCACAGTTTCTTTGGTCTCTGACGTATTGTAGAAACCACCACTTCTATTTCCTTTCTTTTTCAATCTTTTAAAGTAATACACACTGCAGCAGATAGTTGGATTCTTTTCTGATCCTTATAATGATTCTACCTTTCTAACTGAATATAAGACTCACCTGTCTGGCATCAAATAGAAACTATTGAGCTTCTACATTATATCAGCCCAACTTGGTTGGACATTGTTAGTTTAGGGTGAGTCTTAATAGATCCCACAGGTCCTTTCTGTGAGACTATTCTATTTGCAAAGGGTTTAGAGAGATACACCTACAGGTGCAAACACATAAATGATGCAAACTGCAAAACAAACACAAACAGCCACAAACAGAAAAAGAAATGAAACAGAAAAATGCTGCAAAATAAAAATTCTGAAATCACAGAAAATATAAAGAAGGAAAAGTGCTGCAAATAACAAAAAAATAATAAAAAAATGCAAGTTCAAAGAACAGCAAGATCACGCCATAAAATGGAAGTGCACAAGACGACTATGGAGAGTCAACCACTAAGTCAACCAGACCCTCAATAAAGACATTAACCGGACGCCTAGATGAAAGCTG
Organism: Girardinichthys multiradiatus; assembly: GCF_021462225.1. NCBI lineage: Eukaryota > Metazoa > Chordata > Actinopteri > Cyprinodontiformes > Goodeidae > Girardinichthys > Girardinichthys multiradiatus. The sequence goes on along the minus strand of NC_061806.1, from coordinate 344,675 downwards.
GAGGGAAGAAAGAAACATTTATTTTTCCATGTCTTTCAAACTCATGGCCATAGTCTTTTACAATATTATAGAACAGCAGTATATTTATGTAAGTAACACTAGTATGCCCCTAGTGGTCTGGTGCACTTCCGTTTTGTGAAGCAAGCTTGCAGCTTTTGAAACTTGCTGTTTTTTTGGTATTTGCTCCATTTATCCTATTCTATTTTCTGTGATTGCAGCATTTTTCTGTTGCATTTGTTTTTTGAAGTTGTGTTTTATAGTTTATGTTCTGGAACACGTTTAGTCATTTGCTGCGTGTTTGCACCAGCTGGCCCTCGTATACAGCTCTGTTATAATCCTTATGATGCACTTTCAGATTCGGGTCATTTTGCCTTTCCTGTCCATGGTTTTTAACTGTCTGACTGAAGAGAAGTTGAGACGAAGCAAAGTTTTATGCAGTGAGTTGGATTGAACCAACTCTGAGATGAGGGGAGGGATGGAGGCTGAATACGTAGCATTTATTTTTGTTTGCTAGTTTAAAAAAGTACAATGACAAATAACCCAGACGTTGTAAAGTTGTTGGACTGCAGAGTGATAAGCTTTCTTTGGGTGAAAATTGGGGGACCAGAAACACAAGTTTGCATTTCCTCCTTTAAAAAAATGCTTGTTCCCTTGTTCAGGCACAATAATGGTGTCAACCATGCTAGAAGGGTAAGGAGCTCTGGATAGGATACCGAGCAACCACTGACTGCAAAGTGATGCAGAGAAAACCGTAAATGAGGCTACTTGTTGTTGAATTAGGGCTTGTTAACATCACAGGACTCTGGAGGGGGTGTGATGTCAGTCCTAGGGCAGAGACAGGAAGTAAGTCAAACAAAGAAATGGGAGGGAGTGGTCGGTGGTTGTGGAAATTTCAAGGGGATTGACAAAGACCTGCACAGATAACCTCCAGATGACCTCTGAAAGATGAATTAATCTCATTAGATGGAGAAGTAGAAGTGTAAAAAGTGCCAGTCTAAATCCTCCACCCTGTGATAAAAACAAACAGAACCAGAACACTACATTCCCAAAAGTTGGACCAGACTTGGACTTTTTGAATTCTGCTAACCTCATGCAGTTTTAGATTTGTCCACTGGTATGGGGATTTGTTGGTGAGTAATAAACATAATCCTAATCTAGAAGATTAGTGTTGAAATGATATTATCATATCAACATCTAGTCAAACAAGTCAGATGTCTGCCTGCAAAGCTCGGCTCAGTTTATTTATCAGTATAATCTCATGCTGCCCAGGTCTCATGATATTTACTTATTTCGTGATATTTAGCTCTCACATACTGTGGCCTTCTTTTTTACCCACCTGGGAGATGAAATATTACATTACTGCAAGAAATTTAAGAAATAAAATGAAGGTTTCAGAACTTTAAGAAGTTTCCTGTTTTGCACAACCAAAAAACTCCACAGGTTTGAAATAAAACATTTTTTTTTTTTCTTACTTTTTAGGTTTTAGAGGAAGGCTATATATCACTGCATTGAATCGAGAGGTAAACTTGCATAACTTGCTTTTAAATGGCAGCTCTAATAAGTATACAGTCTATTCTATTCAGTTCACTTCATTTATATATATTCAAAATGTCGTCTCAAGGAAGTTTTCAAAAAACCTGTCCAATCCAAAGTCAGGACCATTAGTGCATGTCTGATCACTTTAAATAAAGACAACTTCTGTTAACTAACAAATTGTGGCAAAGAGGGTTTTAAAATTTGATAATTAAGTTCAAGGATTGTCAATTTTTTGAAAACCTTCTGGGCATTTAGATACTCAGTTTAAACTTTAGCCAGGGCCTAATTTTGGCATAGGCCACATATGCTAAAAATATAATGAACAACCTGTCCCCTGGGTCCTGTTGATCCTCATTCTGATGAACCTTCCATTGCTGTCAAGCAAATGCGGCGAAAAGGAAAACTGAACCTACCTACCGATGCGCCTCAATCAGCTGATCCAACGTAAGTAGGTAAATAAATCTTTAAATGAATGAGTTGCTGTCTAAACAAATTTCTAACATGCTCCTTAAGTTGCAGATAAGCTAAATAATGTCAGCCGACAGGTTCTGTTGTTGTAAGTTGAAGTTAGCATAAGATTTGTTGCTTCTGGCAGATTTGTTGCACTGTTCATGTTTTCCATCTGAAACATTGTGAACTGATGTTAGAACAGCCTTGGCAACAGTTTACCTGCTGAATGGGTGTTGGACTGTATTTTCTTTGTGAATGGCGCAAGAAGAGGCCATACCAGGTAGAAAATAAAATAACAACTGTTTTAAAATACACTTTTTAAAAAATATTAATTTTTACTACATATCAGGCTTGTTAGTGTATATAGTTTGCATTATGTTGTTGCCCACAAAGCCAAACGTTTTATTACTTTAACTGTTCATTCACATGGACTTGCTGAAAGAGAACAGAATGTGAGTATCTGTCAATTTCCTTTATTTGCTCCTGTTACATGGAAATAGGTCTGAGACTGGATTAAAAGGGAAAACTGTATCCCAGTTTTAAATAATTGGAAAAGACACTCAAGAGGAAGCTTTTCAACTTCTCTCTTGTCTGTTGTTATCATAAATAAATTTCACAAAATAATCTGTTTATTTGTCATGTTTTAGTGTAAACAGAATAGGATAACAAAGCTGAGAATAAAACAGTAAAAAAGCATTAGTTTTTTGCCCCCATTTAAATATTCTTTAGGAAATACTTGCAGATTAAGCTATTGAACTGTATGTATATTGCATGCGAGGAACAGAGCTGGTCAAATGTTGCTTGGTACAAACATCTCCCTCTTTGTCAGACTTACTGGTTTACTGGATGTAGAACATGTCGCATACCTGCTTTTGTTATATGTTGAGGGTCTGATTTTCTTAGGCTACCTTAGATAAAACAGTTTTGCCTAATAATGCTATAGCTGCTGTGTAACTATATAAGTTTTTTGCCACCTGGTTTATTTTATAAATCCATAATCTAAACTAAATAATGTATGTTGAACACATCCAGTAAATTCTCTGCTCCAGTTGTATGTTCTGCTTCCCCAAAGAGTTTGTAATTCTATATCACATCAGCCTTTTTCCCCCAGGATGGTAACAGTCTTTGGTATATTCCTACTCTTGGAAAAATCCAAATGAATCTTCTGTTTAATCTGTGTTCTAAGTGGAGTGGTTGCTCTCACCCAGGCCACCTAACAGTCCATCTGTATTCAACTTATTACCTACTACTGAGTCACCCATCAACTGCAGAGTTATCAGTAATTTCTCTGCATTCTGGAGAAGGAACATAATGCTGAATGCTGCTCAAATATGGTGATGGTAGTATGATGGCTTTGCTGATTTAGAACCTGGATGACTTGCAAAGGAGCCCCATTTCCATCCGTCACAGCAAGGACTTTGATTCCTTGTCCATGATAGAACCATGAATTCTGCTCCTTATCTGAAAATATTAAAGAAGAATGTCTAGCTATCAGTTTGAGATCTTAAGCTCAAGTGCAGCAGGCTAAAGCGATCCAATGATGATGATGTCTGAAGGGAGTTATTTTTAAAATATTTTCTCTCATGTGTACTGTCTTTGTATTTCAGGTTAACCATATAAAGAAGCTCAAAGTTGTCATGTGCCAGATGGAACCATAATTGCATGATTGACTATATTAACCTTCAGGCACTTGTACCTTCAAAGTAGACCGCCCACATTACTCGGTGGTTCAAGCACCCACACAAAGAACACCCTACCAAGGAGGATTCTGTCTCCAGAGACCCCCAGGCCATCTCCACACCTCCAGTCCCTGTCAAACCAGCATGGGTGCATGGACAGAAACAAAAGAGGGACCACCCTGCAGCCCACCAAAAGAACCCCCCCCCCCCCCCCCCCTTGTGTTTGCATGAGTGGTTAAGTGAAATGTTGTTATGAATGCAGCTGTGTATGTTTAAAGAGCCTTAAAATTAGCGTTGCGGATGCTTGCTGACAGCAGTGCTTCCCCCTCCCTAAAGCCCCAAGTGTCTCCAATAGCTGCAACCTGTATGGGCAGATAGATCAACGCCTTATTTACTGATTGGACGTTAGTTTGGTAAATCTTCCTCTGGAAGTTTTATATTGTTTTCTTAATAATTAAAATTGACATTTGGAAACTGTTTCTCGGGTTATCTTTATCTTTAATGGTCTGAGTCGTTTAATTGTGACAAAGAAAGCAAAACTAAAAAATCATCAATGGGTATTGTAGCTAAGTAGGGATAGGGGCCGTTCTTTTTTTAAAATCTTGCCTTCAAACATGTTTTGTATTAGAATCCTTTAGCAATGCTACAATCAGATTTTAAAGTGTACGAAACAAGTGCTGGAGGTTAGGTTTAATGTATCTCATATCCTTTGCTCTCTGAAAGAGGGACAGTGTAGGCCACAGCTGACAATGAACTCATTGACCTTTAAGCAGTGAAAATATTTATGAGATGTAGCAGGGCCTGGGGCAACTCTACGGTGTAGTTTGCTGTTGAAGATAACCAGTTAAGAAGGTCTGACTCTCTTCTGCTGAAATGACTGAAGAGAAGGAGGGACTGAGGCTTTATAAAAGGCTAAACATGGCAGACAGGCGGCAGAGATTTGTAACGTTGCCACAGAGTGACTCTATCTCAGTGAGAATGGGGTCAGGCTAATGCTCGTTTCATCTTATTGGGACAGAGTGATGCCAAGCAGGACCGTCTGACAGAGAGCTTATGGAGGGTGAGGAGTTGTTCCGTCCTGCTGTGCATCTGTAAGTGTGTGTGTGTGTGTGTGTGTGTGTGTGTGTGTGTGTGTGTGTGTGTGTGTGTGTGTGTGTGTGTGTGTGTCAGTGATGCAAGGCTTACTCTGCCAGTCTCCGCCCCATCAATGCTTGAATGATGTCATATGTTTGGTTGTGGGAGCATGTGTGTGTTTGCAGCCTTGTGATCCAGCCTTGGACAAAGAATGAAGTCATTGCCAGGAGGAAAAGCAGGATGGGAACTAGCAAGGAGAGGGAAGTGAGAAGGAAAATTCTGACAAACAAATAAGTGAACATTAGTTCCAGTCCACTTATTTCCTGCAAGTCTCGGCATCTTCCCTACTCTCTAGGCAGGAGATTAGAATGATGTTTTGATTACACTTACTTAACTCGACTGATGTTGGGTCGCTGATCACCAGTCTGTTCATAGATTACTACACACACACTGTCTATCTGGTCATTTCTAACTGGCTTAATGCTTTGAGTAGATTGCTTTCTGTTATTTATGTAACTGTCTGGATATCTAGTATAAATCAACACACTATACTTTGGTATTAGTGTGTTTGTGCATGGTTGTTTGTCGTGTGTCTCCTGGTGATAGCCTTGCAGCCTGTCCAGTGTACCTCAGCTCTTGCACATTGACCTCTGCAGCCCTCTGTGGATAAATGACTATAAACCCCATTTTCCCCATTATTTTCCATTTCCCCATGATGCTCCCCTGTTTTCTTACCATGCTCTATGTGCAACCACCCTAACAAGTATGCCCAAGATCACACAATCCCCCGCCATGAAGGAAATATTTATACCTGCTTTATCCTTTGCTTGTTGGCAGGGGACTGGAGTCTATCCCAGTACTGTTAGGGGAGGACATCCTGAGCGCTGGTCCATCTAAGGGCAAACAAAATAGAATGAAAACCATGTACACACAGAGTCATAGCTAGTGTCAACTTCACACTGCAGGTCTTGATGCTCAATTCCGATTTTCTGCTGAAATCCAATTTTTTTAAGTGGTTGTTCAAACTGCTACTTAAATGCGACCGGCATCAAACTTCAGTTTAAACAGTTCATGACCCCAAAGCGACCCTCTTGGATGGAGAATGTAGACGTCACACAGCAGCACACTGTTCATGGATTTAAAAGGATGTCGGCATCTCTGTGTTTTTATTAAGTTGTTGAACAATGGGAGCCGAGAATGTTATGACCAGATAATAACAAGACGAAGAAAGGTAAGAAAAAAGAGAGCACAGGTATTAACAATGGTCGTTTGTGTAGCAGTGACTGCTACTGCTGTAGAGAAGTCTGTGTGGAGGCGTAGCTGGAGCCAGGACAATGACGTGAAAGTCGGATAAAATGTGACATGACCATTCTGACTGCGGATGCTTTGAAAACAATCAGATATGTATCTGATTTAGTACCACATGAAAGTGGCACAATTCTGATTTTTTTGGAGGTGAAGATATCGGAATTGTTCTGACTGCCATGAAAAAGCTGCATATGGGTCACATTTGCCTGCTGTGTGAATGTAGCCTTGGAGTCACCATTTGGCCCAACATGCATGTTTCTTTTGTTTGAAAAACCCTTGATCAGGTCAATATTGTGAGAATTCTTCTGACACACAGTTCTTTTTTGTGAACTTCGTGATTGTTGGCCTTCTCAGTAGTGAGTCAAATCCGCTTGTAATTGTATCTTCTTCTTCATCAGTGAAGGTTGTACACAAGGGGATGCTTATAATAGAATAAATTGATAGGAAAGAATCCTTGGACCTTCTTGCTGTCAGGCATCAGTGCAGGTAGCCCATCATGAAAGTAGTCCATGCCTTAAGTGCAATTCAAGCTTCACAAACAAAAGCTCACAGTCCTGGAGTTGCTTGGTTTAGCCATATCCTGGGTTTAGAAATAACTGTTGGATGTGCACCGTTATTAAAGATGATGCCTCGTAATGACAGGTGGGAAAAGGAGGAGCAGAGTGTAACGTAATCAATAAAAGGTAACTTCATTAAGGCAGGGAAAGAACATGAAAGAAAGCTATTATCAATTCTGAGTGTGTGTGGCTGTTGCACAGACATCTGAGTGGTTAAAAAAAACAATATTTACATCATACATGTTTAGCCCTATGAATGTTTCGTTTCTGAAGAGAAACAAGGATCTGTCAAAGACAAAAAAAAATTATGTATTGTTTTTATTTCCCTTCAATTTACAACAAATATTGGCTCAAGGTACAAAAATATTAATTCAAAATTTTATCCTTTTGCTTTCAAGCTAGCTGGCTGCATTATCAGAAGGTTCTTTAAAGAAAAGCACTTTCTGTTTTGTTCATTGAGAAGTTAGACATTCTCTTTCATTTAGTCACAACGCTATTCCAAGCCTTCAGTCCCAGTAATGGAAGTTTCGTACTCGTACTCGTACTCGTCGTCTTCCGCTTATCCGGGACCGGGTCGTGGGGGCAGCTGACTCACCAGAGATGCCCAGAGGTCCCTCTCTCCAGACACCTCCTCCAGTTCCTCCAGGGGGAGCCCAAGGCGTTCCCAGGCCAGCCGAGAGACATAGTCCCTCCAGCATGTCCTGGGCCGTCCCCTGGGCCTCCTCCCGGTGGGACGTGCCTGGAACACCTCCCGAGGAAGGCGTCCAGGAGGCATCCGGTATAGATGCCCGAGCCACCTCAACTGGCTCCTCTCGATGTGGAGGAGCAGCGGCTCTACTCCGAGCCCCTCCCGGATGGCCGAGCTCCTCACCCTATCTCTAAGGGAGTGCCCGGCCACCCTACGGAGGAAGCTCATTTCAGCCGCTTGTATCCGGGATCTCGTTCTTTCGGTCATGATCCAAAGTTCATGGCCATAGGTGAGGGTAGGAACGTAGACCGACCGGTAAATTGAGAGCTTCGCTTTTCAGCTCAGCTCTCTCTTCACCACAACGGACCGGCACAGCGACCCGTTACTGCGGCAGCCGCACCTATCCGTCTGTCGATCTCCTGCTCCATTCTTCCCTCACTCGTGAACAAGACCCCGAGATACTTGAACTCCTCCACTTGAGGCAGAAACTCCCTTCCAACCTGAAGAGGACAAGCCACCCTTTTCTGGTCGAGTACCATGGCCTCGGACTTGGATGAGCTGATCCTCATCCCAACCGCTTCACACTCGGCTGCGAACCGCCACAGTGCATGCTGTAGGTCTTGGCTAGAGGGGGCCAGGAGGACCACGTCATCTGCAAAAAGAAGAGACGAAATCCTCTGGTCCCCAAACCAGACCCCTTCCGGCCCTTGGCTGCGTCTAGAAATCCTGTCCATAAAAGTTATGAACAGGACCGGTGACAAAGGGCAGCCCTGCCGGAGTCCAACATGCACCGGGAACAGGTCCGACTTAGTGCCGGCAATGCGGACCAAACTCTTGCTCTGCTCGTACAGGGACCGGATGGCCCCTAATAAAGGGCCCCCGATTCCATACTCCTGGAGCACCCCCCACAGGGCATCATGAGGGACACAGTCGAATGCCTTCTCCAGGTCCACAAAACACCGGTTGGGCAAACTCCCATGAACCCTCGAGCACCCTGTAGAGGGTATAGAGCTGGTCCAGTGTTCCACGGCCGGGACGAAAACCACACTGTTCCTCATGAAGCCGAGGTTCGACTATCGGTCGGACTCTCCTCTCCAATACCCTGGTGTAAGCCTTACCAGGGAGGCTGAGGAGTGTGATCCCCCTGTGTTGGAACACACCCTCCGGTCCCCCTTCTTATGAAGGGGGACCACCACCCCAGTCTGCCAGTCCAGAGGCACTGTCCCCGACCGCCACGCAATGTTGAAGAGGCGTGTCAACCATGACAGCCCTACAACATCCAGAGACTTGAGGTACTCAGGGCAGATCTCATCCACCCCCGAAGCCTTGCCACTGGGGAGCTTTTTAACCACCTCGGTGACTTCAGCCTGGGTGATGAAAGAGTCCAACCCCGAGTCCCCAGCCTCTGTTTCCACCACGTAATGCGTGATGGCAGGATTGAGGAGATCCTCGAAGTACTCCTTCCACCGCCCGATAATGTCCTCAGTCGAGGTCAGCAGTCTCCTGCCCCCACTATAAACAGTGTTGGCAAAGCACTGCTTCCCCCTCCTGAGGCGCCGGACGGTTTGCCAGAATCGCTTCGAGGCCAACCGGTAGTCCTTCTCCATGGCCTCACCGAACTCTTCCCAGGCCCGAGTTTTTGCCTCTGCCACAGCCCGGGCCGCAGCATGCTTGGCCTCACGGTACCCGTCAGCCGCCTCAGGAGTCCCACAAGCCAACCACAGTCGATAGGACTCCTTCTTCAGCTTGACAGCATCCCTTACTGCCGGTGTCCACCACCGGGTTCTGGGATTGCCGCCGCAACAGGGACCGCAGACCTTATGGCCGCAGCTACGGGCAGCAGCATCGACAATAGATGCAGAGAACATGGTCCACTCTATGTCTCCAACATCCCCCGGGATCTGGTCAAAGCTCTCCCGGAGGTGGGAGTTGAATACATCCCTGGCTGAGGGCTCCGCCAGGCGTTCCCAGCAGACCCTCACTATGCGCTTGGGCCTGCCAAGTATGTCTGGCTTTCTCCTCCTCCAGCGGATCCAACTCACCACCAGGTGGTGATCAGTGGACAGCTCAGCCCCTCTCTTCACCCGAGTGTCCAAAACATGCGGCCGAAGGTCTGATGATACGACAACAAAGTCGATCATCGACCTCCTGCCTAGGGTGTCCTGGTGCCAAGTGCACTGATGGACACCCTTATGTTTGAACATGGTGTTCATTATGGACAATCCATGACTATCACAGAAGTCCAATAACAAAACGTAAACTCATATTCAAATCGGGGAGGCCATTCCTCCCGATCACGCCTCTCCAGGTGTCACTGTTGGTTCCCACATGGACGTTGAAGTCCCCCAGCAGAATAATGGAGTCCCCGGGAGGGGCACTATCCAGCAACCCCGACAGGGACGCCAAGAAGGCCGGGTACTCTGCACTACCACTCGGCCCGTAGGCTGAAATGATAGTCAGAGACCTCTCCCCAACCCGAAGGCGCAGGGATACGACCCTCTCATCCACTGGGGTAAACCACACGAGACGGCTGAGCTGGGGGGCAACAAGCAAACCCACACCAGCCCGCCGCCTCTCCCCGTGGGCCACTCCAGAGTAGAAGAGAGTCCAACCCCTCTCAAGGAGATGGGTTCCAGAGCCCACGCTGTGCGTGGAGGCGAGCCCGACTATTTCTAGTCAATATCTCTCGACCCCCCGCACAAGCTCAGGCTCCTTCCCCCCCAGCGAGGTGACATTCCACGTCCCTAGAGCCAGCCTAAGCATCCGGGGATCGGGACGCTGAGGTCTCCACCTTCGTCCGCCACCCAATCCTCTTTGCACCGGTCCCTCACGGTTCCCCCTGCAGGTGGTGGGCCCACTGGGGGATTGCCTCGCGTTTCTCGTTCGGGCTTGGCCCGGCCGGGTCCCGTGAGGAGCAACCCAGCCACCAGGCGCTCTCCGACGAGTCCCAACCCCAGGCCTGGCTCCAGGGTGGGACCCCGGTTCCGCCGTACCGGGCGACGTCACGTGCCTCGATATTTTGTTCTTCATGAGGGATTCTTGAACCACTCTTTGTCTGACCCGTCACCTAGAGCCTGTTTGCCATGGGAGACCCTACCAGGGACATTTAGGCCCCAGACAACATAGCCTCTAGGATCATTTGAGCACTCAAACCCCTCTACCACGTTAAGGTGGCGGTTCAAGGAGGGGTAATGGAAGTTTTTGTTTTATTAATTTGTTTAATTAATCATTAGAGACTGGAACTTGCTTGATTAGTAATACAAGACAATCATTATTTATGTTTTTGAAAAATTTTAAAAACCTCTTAATTGCTTTTTAAAATTATGCTAATTTAAAACATTTCAAATTATGTGATGGATGATTACAAAATACAATATTGCCTTAATTAGAAGCTTTGTTATTCTATACTCCTCCTTCTTTGTTCTTGCACAGTTTTTCCTCAGTCTCATGTCTTGCATCAGTTTTTTCTGCTGCGTCGCTTTCTCATGAGGCTCCTGCATGTTAGATACGACACGTTGGCTTCCACGTGAAACCCTGTGTGTTGGCTGGGCCGCCTTCCTGCCTGCCTGTGACCTGCCTCTGCGTGGCCCCAGTGCCTGTCTCATCCTTTTCTTCCTTTCTCCATCTCTTTGTCTTTTTCTATCTGTCTGTGGAAGGGGTTGAGAGATACATGGAGAGAGAGAGAGAGAGAGAGAGTGCTGTGGAGAGGCTCTAAGGTCGTTTCTGCCCTCCATTTGCTTAGCTTCAATTGATAACGCAGGGTTTGGCTCTAATCTGGTTGTGAGAGGAACCACAGTGCATTTCTGCAAGGCAATTACACAGAGATTTCCTTGAGGAAAGCCAATGGCTGACCGCTTATGTTGTGTTCTTCAATTATGTAAAAAGAGGCTGCTTTCTTTTGTGCTGCATTATTGAAAACCTTGTGCAATGTTATTTTTGAATAGGAAAAGCCTGACTGTTTACCCCGACCAAGGGTATTTTTAGGGTGCTGGTTAGGAAAATCAAGACTGACATGTTGTCATTTCCCTTTCTTCTCTCATGTTGAAAAGCTGCAGGGTGAAACTTCAGTTCACTAGGAACTAATGTGATTTAATTTAAATGCAAATACTTCCTGTGTTTTTTTTTTTTGCAGGTAAAAATGACAGTTGAGAGGTGTGATTACATTTAATGAAACGAGGTCCGAGCTTCTCTCAAGGCTAGGTTGCCCTGGCAACAAGTTACGTAGCAGCAGCAACAGCTAGGGTACAGGGAGCCACCTCAGAGCTGGGGAGGATGATGATGTCTGAGGATGGAGACAAAGAAAGAAATTTAACCAAGAACAATAACAGGATGTCATAGTTATGTTTAGCTGATGTATTAATACCAAAGTGCCATATGAAGCAGAAGCATTGCTACATTTTAATGAGGTTATTCCTACATTAACAACAGAGCAGACCATCTGATCTGGTTCTCTGTTTTTGTCTACAGGAAGGTAATCATGTATAGAAACAACTGGACAACAAAACTGGTTTGCACATACACACACTTCATAATTCACCTCCACAGGTTAGAGCTGACCTAAAATAACAAGAAAAGTCTTCATTGTTTGTGTTAAGATGAGATACTACTCGGTGTGTCCTATTAACTCTCCTCAATGGTTATAAGAACATAAACGATATGAGCAAGAACGACCAACTGACACCAATTGTTGTTTTAAACTGAAGTTTTACAGAACTGCATCGAATCCATGCAAGCCTTCATTTTTCAAAATTAGAGCCACTTTCAGCCATTTTCTTTGCTCCAGACAGAAGAAATCCTCCCATCCTTGGAGGCATTAGGCTGAATGATGACACAGGGAATGTCTCCATCTGCTGCTTGGCAGCAGGAACTGCTGTGTTATGTAAGAGCAACGTTGATGCTGACAGATGAAGAATGCTGCAGCCTTCAAGCGCTCCTTACAACGCTCACCCACTTTTTGACATTTAAATGAGGAAAAGGGCTTAACTCACATCCACCAGCCTAGATTACCCTCCACCTCCTCATTGGTGCTGTGTAAGCTCTACAATTAAGCTCTGCTTCAGTTTGCCACCTTAGTGTGGGTAGCCTGTAGTCATGTGTGGAGCAGCAGGAGGTGTTGCTGCTGTGTAACATTTCAAATGTTAATGTCTTCTGAAGAAGGAGATTTGCTTTAGTGCATTCTGAGTTAAAGGAGTAAAAGTGGATTCTTAGCATCCATCTGACGACTAAAAGGGTCCGATTGATGGGACAAAAGAGCAGACTGAGAGCGGATAAAAAGAGATGGTTAGAAGTTTTGCCAGAGTGCACCTTGTCTGTTCTGTAAAGACAAGTAAAACCAGACATCTGCCTTTGATAAAGAGAAATAAGTGAGCCACACAATAAGATGCTTATTGTTTTTATGAACACAAACAACTACACCTGGGTGTGAATATTACTACAAATACCAATAAACCGACTTGTTAAAATCACATTGACTGGGTTAGCAAATAAATCTGTTGGCATCATAAAAAAGTGTTTAGCATTTTGTCATTGGAAACTGCTTTTAAGTTTGTATTATGGTGAATTTCTTCTTATCTTCCACATAGAAATATGTTATAAGCCTAGTTTTCTCTACAGCTCTTCATAAACTTTTAGTCCTACGTTAGGGTTGCTACCTACAGACATGAGATTCTTATACAGTAAATATATATCTCTTGTCAATATTTGTCATAAATATCTCACAAGAGGACAGTTTTTCATAAGACACGGATGCTCACCTGTGTTTTCCTATTGAATGTTACGAAAGATGTTTGAAAGAATATCTAATCACTATGCTCCGTTTTAATGAAGCACTTGTTTTAACATGTCTGTGTTTTATAAAACAACATGCAGTTAGGCCCAAAATTATTCATACTCCAGGCAAATTTAGAAAGATATTTTCTTTCATTTAACCAGGAAATGTGTTTCTGATAGGAAATGAAATGGGCATCTTCCAAATTAAAACAAACAGAGCTTCATATTTGAAGAATGCATTTCAACTGTTTGCATGAATGCATTTTTTTAATGCAAATATTTTTATTGTCATTACACTAACCAAATGTTGGAATAATTGAATATAGATTTATCTTATATTTTCTCCTATTCTTTAACTTGACTATTTGATCTTATAACCTTTCATGATGTTTGTGTGAGTTGTCTGCAGGCAAAGGTCATAAATGGAGCTGAGAAAGAAGCAGTCCAGTTGAGGAGGTCATAAAGATGAAGGCTGATTGCGCTGAACAGAAGACGCACTAATCCTAAAGATGGAGAGGCTGTGGAAGTGTGTTGTTAAAAGATAATGCTGTTTATGACCTGTTTACGATGCAGCTGTTTTTCCCATCCTTAGAGAGTAATGTTCTTTGTAATTAGGGACCCCCGAATGATAATAAAAAGAGAGGGTCGGACAGATGTTTTTCAGAGCGGTAGGAGATTTGTAACTGAACACATCTTGTCCGTACTCCTCGCAGTGAGTAAATAACTAATTCTTTGTCTCTCTCTTCTTTTTGTGATGTTATAAGTATTTTAGGTTGTTTAAACCTGACACAAAACCCTTATTATAGTTGTTGACACCCCTTTTATATGTCCACGGGTGCTTATCTTTGATGATGAGCTCCTTCCACAGATTCTCTGTCAGATTCAAGTTAGGATTCAAAGCTGCGTCCCTAAAAGAAGACCTCCAGAAAACTAGGGAGAAATGGCTGTACACTGCTGGAAGAGTCCTACTTAACCTGGAAAATCAGTGTATTGCTGTATAGAAAACCTTTGCCAAGCTACAGCAGCGATAGCATATTTTACGTCATGGAGAGGAAAATCCTAGGATTCTTTTTAGTACAGGTGCCAGACATACACAGCCATAGCTCTGTTAGATAGACAGAGAGAGGCAGTTTCTTACACGGCCCAGTTGTTCAATTAACACCTGGTGGAACTATACTTTTTGAACACCAGGTATTAAACATTTACTGGCGTTTGTTGAACATGTAGTGGTGCTAAAGAAACGGCAGGGACCCCCACCGTCTGAATGCAGCAGCTGAAATTGAGTTATCTGACCAAGCAATGATTGGCAACAACTTTGGTTGAGACTGTGTGAGCTGTAGCCTCGGTTTGCCGTTCATAGTCGACAGGAGTGGTACCCGGTGTGATCTCCTGCTGCTAAAGCCCATCTGCCTCATGGCTTGATGTGTTGTTGATGTTCAGGAGTGCCCACTGGATGTTTTCTCTTTTCAGGAGCATTCTCTGAGATGACTGTGGTAAATTTCCCATTCGACCAACAGTTTCTGAGAATACCCAGACCAGCCCACCTGGCACCAAACAACCGCACCACATTCATTCACTTAAATCTCCTTTCTTCCCCATTCTGATGCTCGCTTGTATTTACGTCTAGATGGGGAAATGCATTGAGTTGCTGCCACGTAATTGGCTGATTCAAATTTTGTGTTCAATTCCATTCAAATTAGTATTCAATACCTATAATTTAAAGGCACTTTACAAGACAAATCTAATTTGTACACAGACATATATGGTAAATTATGCACAAAATAAAATTTAAGAGAGACAAGATTAAACAGAAAAACATCACCTAGCCACTCTAACTATAAGCATTATCGCAAAGAAATGTTTTAAGCCTAGTCTCAAAATTAGACAGGGTGTATCCCTAAAAGACAAAAACTAGGAGCTGGCTCAATAGTGAATGAGCCTTATAACTAAAAGATCTGCCTCCTATTCTACTTTTATTGCTTTTTAATTTGCAGACTTTTCTAACAGTGGAGAGCTGAACCTTCAGTTTCAACAGCTTCACCTTCAAAACTAGATTTAACAAAAAATCTGACATATTGACCAGGAGAGATGAAGAAAAAGATGAAGAAAGGGATAGAAAGCTGTCCTAGTGCTAGAGCTGATGTCAATGCTCAGGAAACCAGAAAAAAACGTGTGAAACAAGAAAGGGTTTCAAACATGAAGCAGAAAAAGTTTTTAACGAGCTTAGGTGTTTGAATTACTTGCAATAACTGTTTCACAGTAAAGAGAATCAGATCATATAGTAGAAATGATATTACACACAGAGGAATATATAAAGCTTGTGGATTTAATATGGCAATTTTCACAACCAGATAGAATCAACATTATGGATTCAGTCCAGCTAAGTAAGACATATGCACCACTTAAGAGATTAGGACACTACAAAACACACCTCTGATTCATGATGTAGGTCATACAGCTTCATGAAAACCACCTCAATGGGATTACAGCATCTGAAACAGAGCAGCGGAACACGGCTTCCCTTGTTGCAATCGTGAGATAACATCCACACAAAGACAAACAGCCACCAGCAACACATGTTCCAATAGAGACAATCACAGAACAGCATTGCTTTGTGGGTACAGTCTAGCAACCACACATGCAGCAACATATAACGTGAGTTTCACTTCAGTACAGTTTATATACAGTAGCGCTGAGCAGCTAGCTGACAAGGTGGGACTCCGTCTCTTGCTTGTAGCACTCAGCCCCACAGCCAATTCACAGCTCGGCTTATGTGTTGACGACTGTGAACAGACTTTCCTCTGGGAGGAGAGGCAGAAGGCGAGCGTGCCGCCGTGCTCCCTGCGGGAAACACATTGTTTGCAGCAGGCATATGCTGTAGTTGGGACAAAGAACAGCTGACACAAAACGGAGAGATTTTACACAACAGGTCCATGTGTGCCCACAGTTGTAAAGATGGACCTCCAGTTAAATCTGACGAAATATCAGTAGCCCAAAGTTAGAAGATAACAGTACTTTACAGCTAAATTGCCACTAGGCACAAGCTTTCAGAGATTTGGAAAATAAGCAGCCTTCATCAAAATTCTAAATACATTTTAAATCACTATTATACTATCAGCAATGTTATAAAACCGTATGGGGCATCATTGGCAGTGCATCACTGTTCTCTAGAGGAATGTCTCAAGATTTGGAAACCACACTGGATTTTTCCAAGTAATTACACTTCATCATATGGACAGTTCCAATTTGAAATAGTCTAACTGGTAGAAGCAGTAAAAGTGCAGTGCACCCCAGCCCAGCCTCAAATTTGAAAACATACAGCAGAGAATCCACATTTAGAGTTAAAGCATATCTGAGCAAGACAACAGAAACAGTTCCTTTATTCACTCAAGGTAAATATCAGTTTGAACTGATGGGGGATAAAAAGGTTCAAAGCTGTCAAATTCCAGCTCGTACCAAAGCTGAACAAACCAGACATTATAAAAAGGGAAAAAAAGCAAATTAAGAGAAATTATAGTTTTGAGTTCCTTAGTTTTAAATAAATCATACAAAAATAGTAATGTACAGTGTGCAAATGTTTACAGTCCCTTTGATTCTCTGGGTTGTGTTCTCAGTAGCTGTATGAGCCACCTTTGCACAGATAGACACCAACAGATTCAGAACAAAGTGTCATCTGAATTTTTTTCAGATAGTGCGAAGTGTTAAGCAGTCCGAAGCTCCAGGCTTCAGTCCTCTCGGGGGTCCCTCTGTCTCTCTCCCCCTGTGGTTCTGCTGCTCTGCAACGCAGACAGACTCTCCACGGATCCTTGTTCATTCTTCCACTGGTCGCTCCCTGCCTCGCTCCCTATCCTTCCTCTCAGGTGATCTCTGCATTGTTTTTGGGGAGTTAAATAAGCAAGGTTCTACGATCCATTTTTCTCCTCTGAGCTCTCCGGTGGCGTGGGAGGCTCCTCTGCCGTGGGTGACTGAGCTCCTCCTGGGCCATCTGCAAATAGATTGGAAACTTGGTTTTACAAGCAAAAACACAGTTACCTTACATAAAATTCAATTCAGTTTTATTTGTATAGCGCCAATTCACACCATGTCATCTCAAGACAATTTACAAAGTCAATTCAGTCGCATCATACAGATTTCAAGTCAGGTACATACATTCCAATAACTATCAATCAGTCAGATTCAGTTTACTATTCAAATTGGATAAAACGTTTTTCTATCTAAGAAACCCCATCCAGTCAGTGACTTGCAGCATTCACTCCTCCTGGATGAGCATGTAGAGACAGTGGACAGTCACTGGCGTTGACTTTGCAGCAATCCCTCATACTGAGCATGCATGTAGCGACAGTGGAGAGGAAAAACGCCCTTTTAACAGGAAGAAACCTCCAGCAGAACCAGAACCAGGCTCAGTGTGAGTGGCCATCTGCCACGACCGACTGGGGGTTTGAGAGAACAGAGCAGAGACACAAAGAGAACAAAGAAGCACTGATCCAGGAGTACTTTCTATGGGAAGGAAAAGTAAAACATTAATGGTCATAGCATCATTAGTGGCTTCACCTAGGAAAGAACGACAGCTAAGCAGATGAACTTTGAGCCAGTCTTCAGTTCTAGAGTATAAAAGAGAGCACACACAGTTAGTCACAGTAGAAGCTCAACCAGTAGCTATGTATAGGTGAGACAGGGTTAAACACTGAAAGACAGGCTCAGTGAAAGGACCAAGTCTACAGTGCCTTGCGAAAGAAGATTTCCCAAGCTTTAAACATCCCAAGGAGCACAGTTCAAGCAATCATATTGAAATGGAAGGAGTATCAGACCACTGCAAATCTACCAAGACCCGGCTGTCCCTCTAAACTTTCATCTCGAACAAGGAGAAGACTGATCAGAGATGCAGCCAAGAGGCCCATGATCACTCTGGATGAACTGCAGAGATCTACAGCTGAGGTGGGAGAGTCTGTCCATAGGACAACAATCAGTCGTACACTGCACAAATCTGGCCTTTATGGAAGAGTGGCAAGAAGAAAGCCATTTCTCAAAGATATCCATAAAAAGTCTTGTTTAAAGTTTGCCACAAGCCACCTGGGAGACACACCAAACATGTGGAAGAAGGTGCTCTGGTCAGATGAAACCAAAATCAAACTGTTTGGCCACAATGCAAAACGATATGTTTGGCGTAAAAGCAACACAGCTCATCACCCTGAACACACCATCCCCACTGTCAAACATGGTGGTGGCAGCATCATGGTTTGGGCCTGCTTTTCATCAGCAGGGACAGGGAAGATGGTCAAAATTGATGGGAAGATGGATGGGGCCAAATACAGAACCATTCTGGAAGAAAACCTGTTGGAGTCTGTAAGAGACCTGAGACTGACACGGAGATTTATCTTCCAACAAGACAATGATCCAAAACATAAAGCCACATCTACAATGGAATGGTTCACAAATAAACGTATCCAGGTGTTGGAATGGCCAAGTCAAAGTCCAGACCTGAATCCAATCGAGAATCTGTGGAAAGAGCTGAAGACTACTGTTCACGAACGCTCTCCATCCAACCTCACTGAGCTCCAGCTGTTTTACAAGGAAGAATGGGCAAGAATTTCAGTCTCTTGATGTGCAAAACTGATAGAGACAAACCCCAAGAGACTTGCAGCTGTAATTGCAGCAAAGGATGGCGCTACAAAGTATTAACGCAAGGGAGCCGAATAATATTGCACGCCCCACTTTTCAGTTTTTTATTTGTTAAAAAAGTTTGACACATCCAATGAATTTCATTCCACTTCACGATTGTGTCCCACTTGTTGATCACAAAAAATTTGAATCTTATATCTTTATGTTTGAAGCCTGAAATGTGGCAAGAGGATGACCAGTTCAAGGGGGCCGAGTACTTTAGCAAGGCACTGTATCATTTGTATAAGGTGAGCATTAATTAGTTGACAGCAGCAGCTCAGCCGATGAAGGTGTCACAGCTACACTAAATGGCAACCCAGATGTAGCTTTTATGAAGAGAGAAAGCATCAAGTTAAAACAACAGCAAATGATACAAAACTGGAGAGTAGTAGGAGAATGTAGCTCATCCAACAGCCTAAGCCTATAGCAGCGTAACTACAGAAAGAGCTCTAGATAACCTAACCCACAAAGGAAAGTTTTAAGCCTAGCCTTAAAAGTAGACAGGGTGTCTTCCTCACAGACTAAAACTGGGAGCTGGTTCCACAGGAGAGGAGCCTGATAACTAAAGGATCTGCCTCCCATTCTACTTCTAGAGACTTTAGGAACCACCAGTAAACCTGCAGTCTGAGAACAAAGTGCTCTGTTAGGAACATATGGACCAATCAGATCTCTGATGTATGATGGAGCTAGATCATTAAGGGCTTTATATGTGAGGAGGATCATTTTAAATGGATTTATTGTACAGTCCTTGTATTCCATGTTTCATGATAAGAAAATAGTGTATTAGTGTATGTAATTATGGAACTATTCATTCATCATTATTTATCTATTATTTGTTTATAATGTGAAGTACACATTTGACTTCATGTTGCATAACTGAAATACATGCACTGAACTTACTATTTTTACTATTGCATCTAAATTATTAAAATATATTTCTAATTATATATAATTTGTCTTTTGTGTTCTTCTTGTACAACCTTAGATTGAGACAATTAACCAACTGACACCTACTGTACATTGTGCTAAATCACTTTCAATAGGACTCTTAGTATGAGAGGCATATGAATCAACTACCATTTGTGATATACATACATCCAGACAGGCTTTATTTAGACTGAAACAGGAACAAAGTTAATTCCTCAAATGTTCACCATGAAGTCATTGCCAGGAATGAATGCATGTTTTCCCCAACTAGAAGTGTCAGGCTTGCACTATAATCTGAAGTTGTGATTTCAAGCTAACAGAGGCTTCTCTAACTAGACATGGTCTTTAAAAGGCTTTCCTTTTAAATAAAATAACAACCATGCAAAAATTGGCACAATTATATTATGTATTTTAGTATTCTAATTATCTGAACTCCTTATAAACTGTCCTTTACATGAGTGTTTACTTTAAAAAATATAAATACAGACAACAAATTAATGTGGTTAAACCTTCGAGGGACAGCTCGGCCAGTTTAAGAGGCAGGTCGCCAGGATTTACTCCTGCTGGAGATCCGAGGATGTCCGGAAGGGCATTTCTCCTCCCAGAGCGGCCCGAGGAGGCAAAGTCGAGCACAGGCTCCACTTCCGTCATCACAGCGTCACTTTATGAGACAAAGAAACAGTGTGCAATGTCACAACTTAACAAAGATGTTCATTTGAAAAGCAAGGAACCTTGATTTGTTATAAAGTAAAGGCTAAATTGAAAGCAAAGAAATATCTTATTCAGGAAAAAAGCCTTTAGGGTGTATTCACACAAGAAAAGTCCTTTAGTCCGCTTTTTGGGTCCGGACCAAAAGCGGAGTTTTATTATTTTTCATTTGGTGCGGTTCGCTTTCACATTGTACTTTTTGCAAGTGATCTATAACTTGTAAAATAAGCCACACAGGTGACGATTATTGCTCACATTGGACAGAAATGACAAGGGTGGGACAGAGCACAGACCCGGAAATGGAGGAAAACTATCATGGAAGTAATGCTGCATTACGCAGTTATTACAGCTGCAAAATCATCAATCAGTGTCAATAGCATCTCATTCATTAACTGCAGGTTTCATGACGTTCTGTGAATGCGTGCTGCAAGCCAAAGGAGTCGATGTGCTCTGTGAGCCCTATCCCACAACATGCCTGTAGCAGCGTTGCTAAGCAACATACAGCTGATCAGGCATGATTTCAGTACAACATACACCTTTGCTACCAGCTACGGTAGCTTGTTAAGTCCAAAGACATGTATGTTTTCAGTAGTTGGATCAGGGCCGGTTTGTATTTAGACCATAAGCAAACCGCACCAAAGTCCGTTTGGGAGCGCACCAACAGTGGCAAGTGTGAAAACACCCTTATAAATTGTCTGCAAGTAAAAGAAAATGAAAGGTATGATGTGTGGTATCATCTGAAGTAGATGGGGGTCTCACAAACACTGCTCTTAGGCAGGGCAAGATCATTTGTATAGTAAGTTTGAGCAACAAGACCATTCAAAGTGCTTTCCATGATGAAAACATAAGAAAGGACATAAACACTTAAAAGAACATTTCAGTGGCATAATAAGGAAAGTAATGAAAAGTTGGACTACAGACAGAGACTAATGATGCTTCAGGTAATAGTTAAAATAGAACAATCAAATGCGACCCAACCATAAACAAAAAAGATTATGTAAAAACACCTATTTTTAAAATAGGCTTCTTCAGGACCCATAAAGAACATAAAATACATAAAGAAGTGTGATATTTATCACAAAACTGCACACAGTAACTGCATTTACTTATTTTTTTGAATGCATTGATATTAATTATTGCTCTCATGGAATAAACAGTGGAGAAAACTGTGAAAATAACAATTCCAAAAATACAGCGCCTTTCATTAATTAGAATTTACCACTGTCACGATAAATCCAAATTCTTACCATGATAAGAAATTTTGCACGATAACGATAAATGATACAATAAGTGGCAACGCTTGATGGTAAGCTGGTGATTTCAAACCTTGAAGATTTGGAGCTCATCATTAAAAATAAATCATAGAAATATAAGTGGAAGCCCAAAGGATTTCCTACAGGGTCTCTCTCTCTCTGCTCTCTCTCATATATATATATATATATATATATATATATATATATATATATATATATATATATATATATATATATAGATATATATATATATATATATATATATAGATATAGATATATATATATATATATATATATACACACCTGGTTTTAGACCACAATAATTTATTAGTATGGTGTAGGGCCCAAAGTGGGCCAAAAGTGGCTCAATAATATTTAGATCTGGTGACTGTGCAGACCATGGGAGATGTTCAACTTCACTTTCATGTTCATCAAACCAATCTTTCACCAGTCTTGCTGTGTGTATTGGTGCATCGTCATCCTGATAGACGGCACCGCCTTCAGGATACAATGTTTGAACCATTGGATGCACATGGTCCTCAAGAATGGTTCGGTAGTCCTTGGCAGTGACACGCCCATCTAGCACAAGTATTGGGGCAAGGGAATGCCATGATATGGCAGCCAAAACCATCACTGATCAACCTCCATGCTTCACTCTGGGCATGCAACAGTCTGGGTGGTACGCTTCTTTGGGGCTTCTCCACACCGTAACTCTCCCAGATGTGGGGAAAACAGTAAAGGTGGACTCATCAGAGAACAATACAGGTTTCACATTGTCCACAGCCCAAGATTTGTGCTCCTTGCACCATTGAAACCGACGTTTGGCATTGGCATGAGTGACCAAAGGTTTGGCTATAACAGCCCGGCCGTGTATGTTGACCCTGTGGAGCTCCCGACGGACAGTTCTGGTGGAAACAGGAGAGTTGAGGTGCACATTTAATTCTGCCGTGATTTGGGCAGCCGTGGTTTTATGTTTTTTGTATACAATCCGGGTTAGCACCTGAACATCCCTTTCAGACAGCTTCCTCTTGCGTCCACAGTTAATCCTGTTGGATGTGGTTCGTCCTTCTTGGTGGTATGCTGACATTACCCTGGATACCGTGGCTCTTGATACATCACAAAGACTTGTTGTCTTGGTCACAGATGCGCCAGCAAGACGTGCACCAACAATTTGTCCTCTTTTGAACTCTGGTATGTCACCCATAATGTTGTGTGCATTTCAATATTTTGAGCAAAACTGTGCTCTTACCCTGCTAATTGAACCTTCACACTCTGCTCTTACTGGTGCAATGTGCAATCAATGAAGACTGGCTACCAGGCTGGTCCAATTTAGCCTTGAAACCTCCCACACTAAAATGACAGGTGTTTCAGTTTCATTGTCCAACCCCTGTACATGTGTGTATGTGTACTTGTCTGTCTACTTTTACATGTATATAAACTTTGATGACAAAGTTAATCTATAAGATCCAGTTTGTTGATGGACCCATCCCCGTTCACAGCAACAGCAACTTTAACCATTCTGTAATCATCTTCCACAAGGATTGAGACTAGGTCCATAGTTAGATGAGAAAATCAGAAATGCAGCCTCCACTCTAATTCATTCCAGGACTCTGTGCAGGACAGTCAAGGTTCTCCACACCAAGAGGGCCCAGTATGGATAGGGGTGGGTCTGAATAATTGTAGGTTGAACTGTGTTACAGAACAAATTAAATTGTTAGCTTTGTCTAACTTATGAGTGTCAGCAGCTAGAAGGTTGGTTCTCTTTTAACACAACCTCATACTCGTACTCGTCGTCTTCCGCTTTATCCGTTAACACAACCTAACAGTGTTTAATAATTACAATGTTCCCTTCAGCCTGACCTATAACAGACTGACAGGGTGGGCAAGAGGGATTCAATTAACCTGTCTACCACATACCTAGCGTTATGTAATGTAAAGAGAAAAAAAAACACTATCACTATGACTAGATAAAGTTTATTCCAAGTATATTTTACATGATCTAGTTAGCTGGGCTCAATATTTTGTAGCATATTGTTGACTGATTTAACCTGCATATGACAAATAAACCAATACCAAACAATCCAATCCAGTACAATACATAAGGATGACTTTGACATGATCAGTCTTTGACTATGAGTTCCAAACATGTGTATTAATCCTGAAATGTCCAAAATAATAAGATATACCTAATATGTTTAGGGTTTCATGAATCCAGAGAAAAATGGTTTATCATTGAAGAGGAGGTGGATGTGTCTGTCTGGTCTCTTGGCAACCAGCAGTTGAGGAGTCCGCTCTGGGCTCCTCTGGTGACAGGCACAATTACATCCTCTGTCTCAAACACACTCACATGGGCTACATTGAAGCCCAGCACAGCACACACAAATACAAGAATCTGCTGTTGCTATAGTAACGATAAAGAAAAAGGACCACTGGCAGGTAAACACATGACTCAAATCCATTTTCCGCTATCGCACTTTTCACTTCTCAGTCTCTGTCTTTTGTTGCATTGCTTTGCTGTAAATAACTATACCATTCTGAACAGTATGTGAGTTAATGCATCCTTACAGCAATGAGCACCCACACTTTTACACAAACAATCTTGATCTCTGGGAAAAAAGGCTACGGCAGAGCAGAACCATACCAAAACATGCTCATTATTCCATTAGCATCGAAATACTTCCTCCAAGATTTCTGTTTAACCCTAACCTTAACCCTTTTTTTCTCCTAGACACAGCTACCGACTGAGCTTTACTGTGACTAACTGTATGTGTTCTCTTTTATACTCTAAACTGGCTCAGAGTTTATCTGTTCTTTCTTTCTAGGTGAAACCACTAAAAGAGCTACATTCATTAACATTTACTTTTCCTTCCCATAGAAAGTACTCCTGGATCAGTGCATCTTTGTTCTCTTTGTGTCTCTGCTCTGTTCTCTCAGACCCCCAGTCGGTCATGGCAGATGGCTGCTCACACTGAGCCTGGTTCTGCTGGAGGTTTCTTCCTATTAAAAGGGCGTTTTTCATCTCCACTGTCGCAACATGCATGCTCAGTATGAGGGATTGCTGCAAAGTCAACGCCAGCGACTGTCCACTGTTGGTACCTGCTGTGTAGCAGTTCTAAATACTCTATACTTAATACTATGGAAACAGGACTATCTTTATTCAGACCCTGACCACACAAAACCAAAGTAAGATCACCACCAACTTTAATGAAAAAGCTGAATGAGTTAGACGGCCTCTTCAAATGACCCTTTTTGATGATACTTTTCCAAAAGTAGATTTTTCTGTTATGTTTTGCGCTTAATATGCAAACAACGAATAGATAAATCAAGTTTTACTAGCTAGGTCTGACCAAAATAAAGTTCTGCTAAATTCTCTGAAAACACATTGCACATTCAGGTAGGAAACAATTCATACTGTGCTGAAATGAGAATAGAAGACAAAAACATTTGAAGCTTTACTTCATTCAGCTGTTTTGTCACATGGTCGCTTCACTAATTAAAATGTATGGGGTGAGAATAATGGTCAAATTGACTTCAACCTCAAAACAGTGCCAATTTTGTTATCTGTTTTGCCAATAAAGATGCAAATATTTATGCTATGGCAGGTAGTGAATCATTATTTCACATGGAATCTGTATAACTTATCAGTAGAACACTGTTCTGTCTGGTAAACCTAGAACTGCTATTTAAAAATTGTTTTCTTTAACTTTTCCAACATATTTGTCTGGGTGGTTAGACAATTTTTTTAAGATATGTTTTATGGATCCTGGCTATTCCTTTTCTATTTCCCCTAATTTTGCAGTTTCCTCATCCCAGATTTTCATTGGAAGGAAAATAGCTGTGTTTTGTTTTCAAATCACACCATGTGCTACTACCACTACTACTACCACTACTACTACCACTACTATTTACTCTCTTGCCAGTGTATGAAAATGTAGTTGGGTGACTCTAGAAAATACAGTTTTTCTCAACTGCTTAAACAAGAAGCCCTGTCGTCTGAACTGAATTGTCCTGAACCCATTTATTGAAATTGTCATTTTTTTGGCATAAACAATTTTCACCCAGTTAAACTAATTTGCAACCTTATTTTCACCTACTAAAACACATGGAGCACTGTGATGCACTTGCGTTGCATAATGGTAAGCACAGGTAGCAATCATGAAACTCATTTAAAGCCCCGATGTCTGAATTTAAACACAGCAACTCAACACTGATCACACGTGTGGCTAGTGATGTGAAAAAAAAACAATATAAGACAGTACAAGGATCCATGGTTGTTGAAGTTTCACTTTGGATAGTAAAAACCAGAGAGGCAGAGTATAAGAGGAGGAAGAGAAGGAAGATGAGGAAGAGGGGGTATGAGACAAAGAACAATAATTTCAGAAGAAATACGGGCAACTGTCATAGACCATCATATTCTTGTCTGTGCTTTGACAATGAGGGAAGTGGGACTACGAGTTCAGCCCAACCTAAGTAAATTCAGACAGGAGAACGGGTAATTGCTTTTTTCATGACGTACATGTTTACAATATGACTCAATACAGTTCTGTAAAAAGGTGTTTCATTACAGGAATTTTCCATTATACTTGCAGGCCTGGTTTTGAATGTATTTTGGGGTAACTGTATGGTCCTTTGTAGAATCTCAAAACTGCCACATCAGTAGGAAGGACATCTATGTTGTTCTCACACTAAGAGACCCTCATTGCTGACATGGTCAGTCAAGACAATGCCAATAAACAGCTTGAAATACAGCAGAAAATCATTAAAGACCATGTGAATTTTGAAGGCATCAAGAGTGTCAGAATTTCCACCACTGATTGCATCCCAAAATGCAACGCAATGCGGATAAAGCAACTGTAAAGAGTACCCTTTGACCGCAACTCAGAGAGGGTCAAGGAAGACATTCGCACTATTTGAATGGAGACACTTCATTTGTAGGTCAGTGGGGCCAAATGTAGGGCCGTAACAATCTCTGTGTTACTCAGCAACATCACTGCACAGGAACATGTAGAGGATATGACCTCTCTTTGATAACCACTCCATTCAGGCCTGAAATGAAGTGCTCTCCAGTCTTCGATTGTAAATCTGTTTTAGGCCTATCAGTAGTGGAATGCTATGGGTATTCAGGAAATTCATATTATTTCCATATTCTGGACCTGCTCTTTGTGCTGAATCGGAGGCTACAATCCAGCCTTCAAAAAGGGTGTGAAATTGAGTTGGGCCCATTTTTGCTGATTTAGTCTGGTTGGCTCTTGAAACTGATTATCAGTGAAAAGCCCCAGTCTGATTCTTAATCTGGATAAATAAAGGCTGACTTTGGCTGATGTACTTATTTATTAAAGTGTCAAGATTTGTGGTACGGCTCAGTTTTAAGACTGTAAAATGAAGTGATGGCTGACAGGTCAACTGCTTAACCAGCTGTAAATCGTTGCAGTATCAACTGAACAACAGCACTTTCTTATCCGCCTTGTAAAACCACTGCTAGTCTTATTCTAATGAGAACATCTGGTAACTTTCATTAAGCTGGAGGATTAAACATTAAACAGGCAGTGACCTATTATGTGATCAAGTTTATTTTAGATTGTAATCCAACAACAGGTTAGAGGGGATTATCTTGTCAAGTAAATTGACCTACATACCTCAAAATCCTTGCTACTGCAGTGACTGGAACAAACTGCAGGTATGTTATGCAACAACATAGTGGACTGCTTTGAGTGCCTTGTTACTGAAAAGCGCTATATACAGGGGTTGGACAATGAAACTGAAACACCTGGTTTTAGACCACAATAATTTATTAGTATGGTGTAGGGCCTCCTTTTGCGGCCAATACAGCATCAATTCATCTTGGGAATGACATATACAAGTCCTGCACAGTGGTCAGAGGGATTTTAAGCCATTCTTCTTGCAGGATAGTGTCCAGGTCACTACGAGATACTGGTGGAGGAAAACATTTCCTGACTCGCTCCTCCAAAACACCCCAAAGTGGCTCAATAATATTTAGATCTGGTGATTGTGCAGGCCATGGGAGATGTTCAACTTCACTTTCATGTTCATCAAACCAATCTTTCACCAGTCTTGCTGTGTGTATTGGTGCATTGTCATCCTGATACACGGCACCGCCTTCAGGATACAATGTTTGAACCATTGGATGCACATGGTCCTCAAGAATGGTTCGGTAGTCCTTGGCAGTGACGCACCCATCTAGCACAAGTATTGGGGCAACGGAATGCCATGATATAGCAGCCCAAACCATCACTGATCCATCCCCATGCTTCACTCTGGGTATGCAACAGTCTGGGTGGTACGCTTCTTTGGGGCTTCTCCACACCGTAACTCTCCCAGATGTGGGGAAAACAGTAAAGGTGGACTCATCAGAGAACAATACATGTTTCACATTGTCCACAGCCCAAGATTTGTGCTCCTTGCACCATTGAAACCGACGTTTGGCATTGGCATGAGTGACCAAAGGTTTGTCTATAGCAGCCCGGCCGTGTATATTGACCCTGTGGAGCTCCTGATGGACAGTTCTGGTGGAAACAGGAGAGTTGAGGTGCACATTTAATTCTGCTGTGATTTGGGCAGCCGTGGTTTTATGTTTTTTGGATACAATCCGGGTTAGTACCTGAACATCCCTTTCAGACAGCTTCCTCTTGCGTCCACAGTTAATCCTGTTGGATGTGGTTCGTCCTTCTTGGTGGTATGCTGACATTACCCTGGATACCGTGGCTCTTGATACATCACAAAGACTTGCTGTCTTGGTCACAGATGCGCCAGCAAGACGTGCACCAACAATTTGTCCTCTTTTGAACTCTGGTATGTCACCCATAATGTTGTGTGCATTTCAATATTTTGAGTAAAACTGTGCTCTTACCCTGCTAATTGAACCTTCACACTCTGCTCTTACTGGTGCAATGTGCAATCAATGAAGACTGGCTACCAGGCTGGTCCAATTTAGCCATGAAACCTCCCACACTAAAATGGCAGGTGTTTCAGTTTCATTGTCCAACCCCTGTAAATAAACTTGACTTGATTTGACTGAAAGCTTGTTAGTGGTGAGCCTACTGCTGCAGTTTAAAAGTGTCTGACAAAGAAAAACTGTTTTAATGAGAACAGATATTCTGTCACTGGGTTAGGGCTATATATACACTTAAAAATCCCTTATTTTTATAGAAACATCAAAGGTAACAATTGACTTGATTACTGCCAAGATTTTGACCCAACCACCTTCCCCATGCAAAGAAGTGGTCATCTGTCAATCTATTACTACAAAGTATCGAGAAGCTTTTGGTTGGGTAGGTGACCACTACTCAAGATTTCTACAAAGCTTACATTTCAAAATGTTAATTCACTATTTATCACTTATATTTAAAATATTCTGGATATTTTAGCACACAACTTTTACCTGGCTGGGTTTTATTACCTGCATGTTAGACAAATCATTTAAAAAGACAATGCTAAGTTGGTTTCTGATTGGGCAGTTTGCTAAAGGGGTATTTCTCTTTATTGGCCTCTGGACAAACTTAGATCAGCTCCATTTCAAAATTTATACTAATGAAAAATCTTTACTGGATCATCAACTTTAGAGACAGACTCTTTAATTCACAAACTGAATCAAATCTTTGTTTTATTTAGTGTTAGGTTTGCCTCAATACCAGTTAAACTGCTCAGAACTCCCATATATTCCCTGTCTCCCAATTATTGAGAAGCGTACAGAAGCAACTTAAAGTCATTAGTGGCAGGACGGAGGTGTGCAGGAAGATGCTGGAGAGCAAGCATCAGCAAAATAATGTCAAAGATGTGTGGTCAGGGATGCAGAAGATCACAGGCTTCAAGCAGAGGGACCATCGGACATGGATGTCTGCCCTGAGCCAATGAACTAAACATATTCTTCAATAGGTTCATTTCAGAAACAAGCTCAGCATCCTTATGTCCTGCTAACAGCCAACATCCCACCCTACCAAAGAAAACTCACCCATCATTCCTCAATGCCTATAGTGCTGTTGCCCTGATCCCACACCTATTGAGCCTCCTGTAGATAAAGGTATCCATGGTTGGTGATCACACCCTATCCAACACAAAGATCATCAAGGCATCATCTGACTGTAAATTAATGTAAAGGCTGTTTTTCCCCATATGACCAAAAAAGGGGAAATAATTTCTAAAAACTCAAAAAAAATTCAAACTTTTTTGCACACTTATCTAAACTTTTTAGGACTGTGTAGGAACCCTTAGATTTGCAGATAAGGAACCTTTATCCAAACAAAAGGTTTAGGATAAGGTTGAAGGTTCAAGTAGTTTAACTGGGATTGAGGCAAACCATAACATAATAATATAGTGAAATGGACTTTGGCATATTTAACCCTAAACTCATTAAATATTTGAAGTACAGCTTTGAGAACCAATGGTTTTGACTCACACCGGTTTTCCTATGCGTTTTTGCAGTAGACCCCTTGATGGATTTCACAAAATCCAGATCAGGAAACCTTTTCTCAGTACACATTAACTGACAATGAAAGATGTCAACATAACACACAGGGCACAGACAAGAAAACAGGAACTGCAAAAAGAAAGATGCTTAGAGCTTGATATCTGGTGATTTTGGGCAACCAGTCCTGACATCTTGTTCCTTTTGTTGTCTGGAGATCTGAGGAAAACCAAACTTTACCCAAGCTTCCAGTAAGTAAATGTCCCTGTAACAAAGAGAAAGCAACAAAACTGGAAAAACAGGATTTTTTCCAAATCAACTAATTCTCTGTATAACCAACAAAACGACAGCTTACTTCACTAGTGTTTTCTTAGAAGAAGGAAAATGTTGGATATGTTTTTGTTCCTGTTCTTTACAAATACTATACAAACGTTGAAAACATTGCTGGTGTGTGACGCCATTTTGTTTTTTTGATCTGTTCTGTCTCGGTTCAGAGTAACCCGTCCAATGAGTGTTAATGGCAAGAAATGATGTGCTCGTTATCGGCCCACTCTTGAGTATGCTTAAGAAAAACCAATGAGACATACCTGTGAGCTGCACTGAGTTTAACAAATCGGCACCAGCATTGGTCATTAAAGAAACCCGATTAGTTTGCCTCTACAGGTGCAAGAAGTAAAGAGAACACAGAGACTGATATTCTGTTGTTTTGTGGTTTTTTTTTTATAAACAGTACATAACCAACAAGGTTATTAAGAAGGTTTTAATGTTTGAATAAGTTTTAGAGAGAAATGCATTGTTTACATGCTAGCTCAGCAAACTATCAGCTAAAAAAATTTTTAAACATCCCATTGGGATTAAGGACTGATTAAAAGGTTTAGGCCATTAGAAATATTGCTTGAGTTATATGATTACAGTGAGGGATGTATAGGGATCTTACCAGGGTCTCACACCAGACGACCCCTTCACAAACTTAAATGGGACAAACCAGGCAAGTACAATTAATGACTGAGCTAAACTTAGTATAGATCATTTAGCAAAATAGCAAATCTGTACTTTTCCCCCTCTATAAAAACGTTCGATATTCAATACGTGTTGTAAATATACAGCACTATGTTTATGTTGATTTTGTATAGAGGTCAGAAAGCCTGTTTTAGTGGATATAAAGAAACACAAAGAATATATTCAAAATGCTTGTTGTCTAACAGGGGCATTCCACATGTTTTAACCTCAGGATCCTTGAGTTATTACTAGGGCTGTCCCCGATCAGTGTATAAAACAATTAAAAGATATGGTATCATAGTCCCAAACTGAACCCTACTCTAGGTACGTGTTGTTGGTGTACTATCTGCACCACTGCCATCGAGCTGACTAGCAGTAATTGTGTGACTAGATCAGGGGTGCCAATTACGTCGATCGCGATCTACTGGTCGATCGCAAAGGTAATTTTGGTAGATCGCAAGACCAAAAAGAAAGAAAGAAATAAATAAAAAATCACCATCATGACGTTTATCACTTGATTGACATACAGGACATACAGTATGACATCTCATCTCTTTATTGACACCACCTCACGCATGCACGTTGATTTATGCCAGCTACTGGAAAACTAGCAGAGCCTAGCAGTACTGAGTAGCTAGTTAGCCTCCAGTTTAATAATAATAAACTTAAGAAAGGGTTTAAAATGAGTGGTGGACCTGGACCAAGCAAAAGGCAAAAAAACAACAACTTCCATATGGGATGGGAGGACTTTTTTTTCATGTCATTCTCAAAGTGCATTTGCCTCATCTGTCAATCTTCTGTTGCTATTCCAAAGAAGGGAAATGTGGAGCTGCATTTTCACACTGTTCATAAAAACTATGACATTAACGTTCCTCCTAAAAGCGAACTGAGAAAGAGAAAAGTGAAGGAACTTAAAGCAAAAGCAGCCACTGAAGCATCATTCCAGGTGAGACACTTAATTATAAAACACAAGAAGTCCTTCCAAGACGGAGAGATGATAAAAGAAGCATTCGTTGAAGCAGCTAACTCGTTGTTTTGGGTCTCTGTAATATTGTCTTCAATAAAGGCTCTCCATCTATCAAGGAATAGTTACACGGCGCTCTGAAGCCATCGCCGATGATTTAACCCATCAGCTTTGGAAGAATATTGCAGACTGCGAGTGTTTCTCGCTGCAATTAGACGACTCAACGGATGTTATTAACACAGCCCTGTTGTGCATTTTTATCCGGATGGTATTTGCTGATACAACTGCTAAAGAGGAGTACTGGCCATGAAAGAACACACATGGGGACAGGATATTTTTCAGTTTTTCCTAAACTTCACTGAAAAAAGCAACTTGCTGTGTGCAAATTGGTGTCCATAACCACAGACGACGTAAGATGGCTGAGTCAGGGAAGAGACATGCAAAGGTTTTGAGAGCTCTGTCCAGAGATTAAGGAGTTTTTACTTGAAATGAAACATGCAGAATACAACTAACAAAATGACGAACAATGGCTTCTAGACTTGGCATTTCTAACCAATCTAACAAAATTACCTTTATGTAGAGCTGCAAGGAAAAAACATAACCATGATCAATATGATCAGCTCAGTTAATGCTTTCAAACGGAAAATGTTATATCTGTCCTCAAAGCTGCAGCGTCATGACTTAGCCAACTTCCTGAACATTGTGTCAGAGCTAGAGATGGAAAGGTGTGTGCACAACTTGACAGTGCACACTACACAGAGCAGATTGAAAAATGACTGTCAGAGTTTGACAAACGCTTTCAAGACTTTGCAGTACTTGAGCCAGTTGCTACATTCATGCGCTATCCTTTTAAAGAAGATGCTCAGATTGAGTCACCTTCTTCAAAAATTGCAATGTTATTTCACCTGAATGTGTCTGCAGTGGAGGATGAAATTTTGACACAACAATCTGACATTCAGCTGAAGTCCAGGGCTCACGGACAGTTCTGGAACCTACTTGCAGAGGAAAAATATCCTAACATGAGAAAATGTACTACCTCGTTGACTGCATTATGCGGCTCCACTTATTTATGCAAGTCAGCGTTTTCTCACATAAACATAATAAAGTTCAAATATCGTTCCACCGTGACTGATGATCAGCTGGACTTTATAAGTACAGTAGCTCGCAAGCTGATAAATTGTGGGCGCCCTTGGACTAGATCTATTAAAATCACATACTATTGTCTTTTGCAGGGCATGAAAACTGAATTATAGGCTGTGCGCACATTTTGTTGTTCATCAGTTGGTTTTTGGCTTTCCATAAGTGTTTTACACCCTTTACAATGACATTCACAGTGAAAGAGAGACCACCTCAACTTCCTGTGTAACAGGGCTCCCATGGACAATATGTTTATTTCCATTAATCTGTAAATTGATTTTTCAATGAATCATTTCATCTCAATGACAAATTCTCTTCCACAAATCGACTTTTAAGCAGTTTTTTTTGCCAGCCATTTTGGCATTTATTGCAGGCCACAAAAATGTTATGGACTTCAGACAAATTAAAATACAAATTCGCCCATAGGTTTAGTACCACTTTCAGTCATGAGTGCATTAGTGTTGATTCATTAGGGGATACTCCTTATGAAAAAGACTCTGTCTTTTGAACCCTTTAAAACTGTTAAAAATTTAATAATAGTGAGTAACATACAAATCAAATGTATGTATAAAATGTGTGTATTACTTATGAGTTTACTTATGAATGTTCAACTGTTTAACATTGAGACCTTGACATTTTCTATACAGTTAAACGTGATAAAAAAGCAGAACCCATATTTACAAGGTAGGCTGCATAATGTACACAACAAGTGTTAATCAATCACAGTCTGTGCCAAATTCTTCTGTAAACGTTTCTTTAGACATTTATTCAGAGGAAAATGTAGCAGACAGGTAACCTGTCTACCTTCATAAAGAGCACAGAGGTGGCCAAACATGTCACCTCCTTGGTCTTCGAAAACGTTAAAGAACTTTTTAAAATCTGTTAATTTGTCAGAGGGTGCCAGGGGTGACATTGCACACACACAGCAGTTTGTAGAAAAACAGCCTTTGCTTTGATTGAAAAGCTTAAGAAATAGAAATTTAAAGACAAACTCACAAAAATTATGTGTTGATCAGTGCCATGGATTACATCGACTATTTGTGGCAGACCTACTATGGGATCTAACCTGCTCTGCGCTCTGTGCCCAGACATCAGTGCATGGAAGAGCTGCTGAAACTCAAGTCATTAAAGTTTATGATGTTCAAAGAAAAAGGGCTAAGTTTATTTTGCAGGGGAATAACTTTTTCTGTAAGTCTTGTCTGCTACTAATTAAGAGGAATAACAGTGATGTATGATTTGAGTAAAATTATTAACAAATCATATCAAAACAGCAAAGTGCTCCACATAAAATCCTTGTAAGCAGGAGCAAGACAGGGTTTTATTATTGCCTGTAGCTGTACTTGTTGACTCAGATGTACTGTAAGTTTAGAACTAAGGTCATCCTGCTGAAGCTCCTGCAGGACAAAAATCTGTTGCTTTAAAGAAAATCGGACTGAGAGACTACAGCATGGAACACACTCACAATTAGGGCTGCAACTAATAATCTGTTGACAATATTTTTCAATTAATCAAATAATAATCAAATAGCAAATGGACAAAAAAGGTTTTTAATCTTAAATGCAAAATGTATATATTTTGTACAGTTTTGGCTTAATTACTGCTCTGACTGGGTGGTTCTTTCAGCAAATGGCATGTTTTAGTGTCTGTATACTGCAGCTAACGATTATTAGATTACTAAATTATTTGACGATTATTTCAATAATTGAATAATCACGATTAATCCGATAAATTGTTTTAGCCCTACTCACAATACTAATATAGATCATGTAATACTGATGAAATGTAGTGTGTTATTTACTTACTCTAAGTTACTGGGTTCTCGAAGGCAAACATAGCATGGGTTTCAGTGAAGAATCAAATTCATACTGTGTATCAGCAAATGCCTATTCCTAAGTTACTCTGATCAGTATTTGATTAGGACATCCCTAGTTATTACTGTACGAGAAAGTTAAAATGGGCAGATCAATACTTTGTGATCAGTACCCAAATCAAATGTCAAACCCTACATCTATGGTTCCTTCTTAACATGCTTTGGTTGAATTACCCAGCTGTAAATCAAGTGCATACAGCAGGACCTTTGAAAATGTCATCTCCATTATAAAATCAGTAATTATGTCAGAATAAATTACATGTTTTCTTTATTCTCATCTCCACGAGTGATTGCAGAAAAAACAGTGCTGTGTTTAACAATAAACCAAGTCTAAGGGCTGTGAAATACATTTTCTAAGTCGGTGAGTATAAGAGTAATTTGTTTTTCTATGATAGCAAAATAAATTATTCTTATTTCTTCAGGATTTAGAAAGTCTTGGCTCTTCACATGAGTTAAACAGGTTTCCTTGATTACATGAGTTCTTTACCCTTTGTTTTTGTTCTTGACCTGGTTTTAAACATCTGCACCAAAACTTTTTTTGAAACTCTTTCTTAAGTGTAACATGATCACACAGTCTTTAACAGCACATTGTACAACCATGTGATATCTTAAGGGATTTGGGAATGACCCTTAGGGTGACACAGAATTAAGGAAGTACATATTTATTTTTTACATCTAATCTTTAGAAGGGCTTCACTGTGGTGCAATTGTATTAACTGTTGTTTCTACTGTGCTGTTTGCATAATTAGCACTGCATTACTGAGGTGAGATGTTCTGCAATAAGGCCATTAGATATTTATATCTTTCATAAATATTGTGTTAAATTCTCACGTTGAGATGATACTGGTATGAGTCAATTAAATCATGTGTTGTGTACTTGGATGGTTTTCATTAAGATTTATAATAGTCAAAGTCTACTCTCCGATCACTTTTGTTACTTTTGCTGTTGATTAAAAAAAGCAGTTTTTGGTCTGCTGAAGTGAACTGTATATGGGCCAATGAACGAATTGTTTGGTCTCTGATAAATATGATGGTGATTATCATCAGGTGGATTTTATATCATATCGTATTTAATGGTATGTGCCTGTTATCAAAACTGAGGCTGTAGGTGTTTGGGTTTTGTTTTTCTTTTGGATCTCTTTTGGTTTTTCTGTACTCTATGTTTTGTTAGTTCTAGTATTCTGTACATTGTGTATTTTAGATTAGCTTTATCTTTGTCTAGTTTTATTCCTGTTGTTGCATTTATTGCTCATGTTATGTACTCGTACTCGTCATCTTCCGCTTTATCTGGGACCAGGTCGCGGGTGCAGCAGATTCAGCAGAGAGACCCAGACTAAGTGAGGGTAGGAATGTAGACCGACCGGCAAACTGAGAGCTTCGCTTTTCGGCTCAGCTCTCTCTTCACCACAACGGACCGGCACAGCGCCCTCATTACTGCGGCAGCCGCATCGATCCGTCTGTCGATCTCCCGCTCCATTCTCCCCCCACACGTGAACAAGACCTGTAGATATTTGAACTCCTCCACTTGAGGCAGGAACTCCCCTCGAACCTTAAGAGGACAAGCCACCCTTTTCCGGTGGTTATGTTATGTTCTTTGTATATTTTGAGTTATTTCTGCTTGATCACATTTCATGTCTACACTGTATTTTCATGCCACTACTCTCCACTCTCATTAGCTTCAAACCTGTGTAATGCCAATTAGTTTCCCTGTTTCACCTGTTTGTTGGACTATTTTTATACTTCAGTCCAAGTCTGTCTATGTCCATGCCAGCTTTAGCTGCTTCTGCCAGTCTGTAAGATTTTGCTTTTCATCATATTAAACCCTTTTCAACTCAGCGTGCTGCTCCTGTCTGCGTGTCTGCATTTGGGTCTTCTCCAAGAACCATCCCTGACAGAGTCCCTATAAGGATCAGTGTTTATTGGCTCTGGAGTATTCTGACACTGTGATATCGATCTGTGTGTCTCCCTTTATAAGTTTCCTACTCTGTTAAAAAGGTAATATCAGTTGACTTGGTCCAACCAAGTTTTGCCACAATTAACACAACATGTTGGTTCTAATGGTTCTCTGTTCTGGTTTCTTATCGTGCCACATATGTTGGTTTAAAGAAACTAAACTGCTTCCAATGTAAAGAAACAAATCCCATTTTGTTTCACAAAATTTCACAAAGTTTTGCAGGAAGGCTGCAGGAAAGTGCTTATCTTTATATACCATTAAAACACACGGCCGATATGCAGCAGTGTGAAAGAATGTTGGTTGTCAAGTCTAAACAATAAACATTCTTTACAAATACAATCTGATGAATGTTAAATGGCCTGAACTTGTATAGCGCTTTATCAAGTCTGAGGACCCCAAAGCGCTTTACACTTCAATCAGTCATCCCCCCATTCATACACACATTCACACTCTGACAGTGGTAGGCTACATTGTAGCCACAGCTTCCCTTGGTCGACTGGGGCAGACCGACAGAAGTGGGGCTGCCATACAATTGGCACCACTGGGCCCTCTGACCACCATCAGCATGGAAGATAGGTGAAGTGTCTTGCCCAAAGACACAATGACTAAGATGGATGGAGCGGGGGTTCAAACTGGCAGGTTCAGGTACAGGATGAAACCCTACCATCCGATCCACTGTCCAATGTCAAATTTCTGCAGAACAGAAACTGAACAGGAAGTGTTTTTATTGTGATAGGAAATGTCTTCGTAATGACACAGCTAGCTTAAAAGCAAGAGAATGTCAAAAGTGAGAGTAACTTTGTTCTGAAATGGTCTGGTGTTACTTAATACAGCTGGAAAGACAACAGCATGATCAATATTATGAATATAGAGATAACATTACCAGATTGCTATAAGCCATTAACAGCCCATGTTCCACCAACATCACTGGCTAATTATTCAAGTGCATCCTTTTAGAGGAAAATATGCAGCGCATCATCTGTCTGAGTTGTTATTATCTTGAAGATGCATGTGCTATAGAATGTCAAAGCAAACACACAACTGTGTGATGGGAGTATAAGAATCAGTCTAAGGAAGCTTTGATGTTCATCTTTCCATTTACACATTTTCTAATTTAGTTTGTACACTTCTACATATCAAGATCAAGATCATTTGACTTGGTGCCAGCCATGTTTTGCTACACATGATTCTAAATGTGTTTCTTAAAGAATTGTATTTTATTTTCTAATCAATGTTTATTTAAACAGGCCGAAGAGATTAAGAATAATTTCTTATTTTAGACTGCAGCCTAGTACAACCCTTCCACGTTTTGACATTACTCTCTGTCTCTTGTTGCATGCAAAATTGGTACTGCTGCTTGGTTCTGGTAATCAACATTAATCAATTGCAGTGTTCTCAACCAGGAACAATGATAGCATGATATCAGCTCTATGAATCAAACAGTCCAGCACTGCCTGCTGCAAGAGGCTGACCTCTCCTCTGCTTCTCATCAATCTAACACCCACAGAGTGATAGCTACAGACCATTCATTCTACAGTACCCTGCACCGGTCAGATTAAACTGGTTCACATTGTTTGTGGCATCATTTAAGGGGTCATTTAACTACACTATAGAACTTGTGTACTAGCGGTTACTCATTTCTGCTAAGGAAACAAATAAAGCCAACGGTAGTATTATTTAACCAGAGAACTTGACTAAAGCAAATTAGCCAGAATCAAAAACTTGCATATAGAACTTAACCTAATTTATTTTGATTTTTACTCTGCAGACAAAGAAAAACTAAGTATTCTCAATGTTTTCAAATGTCCACCCAAGGTGTCTCTTCTCTGTGTTGCAGTCCCCTTCCCTGCTGTAGCTGGGGCATTAGTCACTAAGTCTGTGGTGGCTAAGGTTAGAAAGCTGGTAGCTCACTCAACAAGGAACTGCACAAGGCATGTTTGCACAGCCGGCACAGACATGAGAAGTTTAGGATGAATAAATAATGCCCTGGATTAGGTGCTTCACTATTTTTAGTTCCTCTTAGCCAGTGATCATTCCCCATCCTTCTCCCCACTTTTTTCACTGTTATCTTAAAGCTCAACATGCTCTAGCTGCCATGGAAACTACACTGTTGGTACAAAGGCAGTTAAATAGTGGAGGAGGGGAGCCAACGTAGAAGAAGACTATTTTCTATGGCATTTGTATTGTTATTTCCTCTGCTCACAGAGACTTCCTCTGTTAGAGAGTGTCGTTTTATGCTTGGAGGGGAAAAGGAGTCAGCAGTTAAACAATGGCAACAACACAGAACAATGTAAACCTGGTCATTTTGTTATGGCTACTGGTTATTGGTTCAAAACATAATGATGTGCACTGACTGATGCAGGATGTATGATAATATCAAATGTATTTAATGCAGAAGTAACACATGTAGCAAATGAGATAAATGAGAAAGAGAGAAAAGACTGATCAACTGAACTGCATTCACCAGAGCAGAGAGGGTCATATACGTGTGTGGAAAGTGATCCTCAACTTTGATATTGATTGGATAAAAAATAAAAAAATAAATAAAACATGTAAAAATTATATTTTTGCTATCACACAGCAAGTATGATGGAGAAAAAGAAAGGAGAGTCTGATCTAATGAGATGTTGCGATCACAGCCTTCCCTCAGATCTGAAAAACATAACAGGAAGATCTCTGCACAGCCTTTTTCCTGCTCAAACTGTCTGCTGTAATGTGAGGCCTGACTAAATCCTATCCTAACCTTCTAGATCTTTGGCTTTGGGGACAAATGTGTTCAGAGAGAAATTTCAAGGTCTGTTGCTTCAAGTTTGGCCACAATTAATTCCTACTATTCTCTGTCTCTCAAAAGGACGGATGTTTGCAAAGGCTAAGTGCTGAGACTGCACCTCTTATCTCCACACTTAGATTAGACAAGAGTCATTCAGGTCGACTCAACATTATATTCACTTCCCATCTTCCTGCAATATTGTGCTGGGAGAAATAGATCCAAACATCTACTGGTGCATCCTAAAGATATAAAATATTTAAAAGGTAATTTCATTACTTCACTTCAAAAAGTAGAAGCTGTGTTTTGAATATATCGATTCATTCCACAGTGACTAAAATAAATTTTAGCTTTTACAACTTAAAAATTGCATAAGACCAATTAGAACTTAATTAACATAAAGACTCCTGATTTGTCCAACAGACACTGACACAATCCACAAGGAAAGTATGCCACAAAAGGTTATTAAGAAGCTGGCTGTTAACAGAGTGCTGTATCCAAGCATTTCAACAGAAAGTCGAGTGGAAGGAAAAAGTGTGGTAAAAAATTGCACAAAGGGAACCTGAGCATTTATTGCATGCATGTGCAGTGTAGTACATTGGAATACTTTTCAGTAGACATTTCTGTATTGAAAAAAAATATATTGCTCTTTTGTAGGACTGCACAATATATTGCGAGTATATTGATATCCCAATGTCAGTTTGTGCAATATTTGTGTGGCAAAGAAATGCAATTCAATAATTGTTGGCTGATTTATTCCAAGCTTCATGAGTTCCCACTTTTCATGTCAATGTAATATTTAGCCAGTTGGATGAACACTCACAGCAGTAGATGCCCACACCTGACACAGATTACAATATGCAAAATGCTAAAGACACAGTGTTGGAATCACAGATGAGAAACAGAGGAGTAAAGAAAATATGTATTAATTGCAAGTGATATTGTCAGTTAAATATTTATCAGTTATTTTGCCTTTACATGATATGGTACAGCTGTGGCATAAAGTAAAATTGTATTTTTCTGAAAAACTGAATGTTGGATTTGAATTAATTTCAAGCCATAATGATCAAAATAAACAGAAAAAAGTATTAAATATATAATTATATATGAATATAAATATTGCCCTGCGATGGATTGGCAACCTGTCCAGGGCGTACCCCGCCTCTCGCCCATAGACTGCTGGAGATAGGCACCAGCTTCCCCGCGACCCACTATGGAATAAGCGGTAGAAAATGACTGAATGACTGACTGACTATAAATATATATTCAGCTTAGTTCAATGTTATGGAAAGCTAGTTCATAATCCCTTAATTAGAGCCTAAAAGCTTGCTACCCTCTCTGTAATGACTTTAATGTGCAATAATAAAAACAAGCCATTTAACAAGAAGAGGCCCAAACACTATCAAATAGGAAACAGATTGAACAGCTTTTAATAAGGGTCAATCCAAACAACAGAGCACTCAGCTGTTTACAGAAATTAGCACACTTGACAGAAAGCTGTAAAAAACAGAGGCCCAGCAGCACTGGCAAAGGTCCCACTATGAGGAGAAGAGAACGTGAAGGGAACGGGACAGGACAAGTCAGAACAGGCCACTTTGGAAGATCTGCACATTTTTTTTTCAGCATCATGTTCTAAATGAGTCCAGGTTATTGATTACTTCACAGATACAGCTTCTGCATGGTAAAGGTCAAGCAAGAAAATCAGAGGCCAGTCCTAACCTCACAGAATTCCCTGTTTTGCGTCTGGTGTGGTTATTGATTACTTAGTCTAATAAGAGTAAAGAAGAGAGAATATGGATGGTGGCCTTTAATACCAATCGCTACATGTTAAGTTTGATCAGTCTGTGGACCTTTAAAGATTAGACACCACATGTTTTATGTACCACAGACAAAGAAGCCTCGTTTCTCTTTGCCTGCTGCACCAGTTTAGCTAAATCTAATACACAAAACTAAGTATTTTCAAAATTCTTTCCATTGTATTTAGACATTCTGAACAAATGAAAACACCCATGCCAAGGAACACCTAAAAATTGCCCAAGAAGAGTTGTATTACATAGTTTCTTCTTTCTACATACCCTTTTAAAGAATTAGGGAACTAAGAATACTAAGTGTTGCAGTTTTACAACAGACAGTATTCCTTTGTCAGCAAAAATTGTGGGCAACATATGGTGTTAGTTATCATTGATGGTGTCCTATTTCCCAAAAGGGAGCTGAAACATGACCACAACTCATGTGGTCACTTGGACACATGCTCACATAATTGCTTGAACTAAAAGAAATATTTTAGAGATATGTATTTTCTGTGCACATTTAGTTCTACATTTAAACTAGAGCAAAACACATTTAAAAGCAACCTTCTTTTTGCTCTGGCGTGATTTGTGTCTACGTATGTCGGTGTGTCTAAAAACACTTTTTACATGAGTCTAAACATAAAGAACATAAAGAACTGAGCATAAAATGCCTTTTGTGGAACATTAGCTCCTGTCACATTTTTGAAGTGTATGCGTCACTTATGATGTGCTTCTATTTTGTACAGTGCATGTGAACTAGGATGAAGAGTGTAGATTTGCAGACTTTATTTTTACCCTAACTTCACTGA
This sequence comes from Girardinichthys multiradiatus, assembly GCF_021462225.1. Taxonomy (NCBI): domain Eukaryota; kingdom Metazoa; phylum Chordata; class Actinopteri; order Cyprinodontiformes; family Goodeidae; genus Girardinichthys; species Girardinichthys multiradiatus. The sequence continues at coordinate 302,356 of NC_061806.1, read as the reverse complement.
TTTTTTCAAACAAAAAACCAAAATCCACTCTTATGATTGCTCCAAAGTGGTCAAAACATTCTGAGCTGAAGAAATCAGAAAGTAGGTTGGGTTGTCCTCTGTTAGAGCATTCAGCGGGTGGAGGTGAGTAAATCCTCATTAGTGCAGACAGAGCATCTGCATAGCACAACACGAGAGTGTGTACAGGTGTTCAAATGAACACATTTATGAGTGGCATTAACATTTTGGGGAATTTTGAGCTGTCTTGTATTTAAAAGACAAATTTGAACTGGGTGCAGCGCCCCCTGAACTGTGATTTATTTAGGAGTGAACAAGTTACATAAACTGAGAAACTTTTAGAACAAATTTCAGCGTCATTACACAGAGGACAGTCATGAGAGTTATCCTTAAAGGTAAAGGGTTGGTGACTGTGGTGTTTTTGTGCATGTGTGAGTGTCGGCGTGAGGTGAAACCTATTGTGCACACATATATCTGTCTCTGTGGGGAGCATTTATTAATAATGTATAGATCTCTTTAAATCTTTCTATACTAATTGAAGGCCTATCTAAACTGCATCTAGTTCCTGTTGTTACTGAGCAGGAGGCTGCTGCAGGATGTGAGAAGTCAGGTCTACTTTTGATCTTTGACGAATGTAGCATTAAGTACAGCAAAAATAAAAGCACAGATGCCTTCTTTAAAGGTTTTGAGTGACAATTTTATGAGCCGAGGTGTTAAGACAGAATCTGGATTTTTTCCGAGGGGAAGACCAACTTTGTATGTCTTTGAGGGAGTCTTAATTTGAAAACTGAAACATGGAAATATTTGAATGAGAGCAGCTTTGTAGAGAGTTCGTCAACATTAAAATACAGTTTATATGAACAAAGAGAGCAGGAGAGAATTAAATTGATAAAGCAGCTGGTAAGAGCCATGCTAAATATGTTAGATGATTATTTTTTAGAAATCCAAATTCTAAATTATCACATAGTCTATATATTACTTAGGACTTTATTTTGTAAAAAAGACAAAAAAGTAAAAGAAAACTAGTAAATCTGTTTTACTGGTGTGAATGTCACTGAGGACTAGATCTTGGTGAGGGTGAACATGCAAAACACTGCAGACATCACACTAAGCCAAAAACAGACACTGAGACAGAAAAAGGTTTGTTAAAACTCCATGTAAAACAAAACAAAATGAAGAAAAAAGAAATGATAGCTACAGGGATGGGTACCAAATTCAGTACTCTTATAGGTACCGACCAAATTCCGTTGGTACTACAGAGTACCGTTTCACATAAAATCAAGTGGTACCATGTTTCGGTACCTAAACGCATCATTGTGACACTGAGGGAGTGGAAGAGTGGGCGATTTTCCATGCCAGACATGAACACAGCATTGCACCCACAAGAGTGTAATGACGTCAGTACCTGCTCGTACCGTCAACAAAGCATGTCTGATAGAAAGCGCTTGAAAGTCTGGCTCCACTTTTCAAAATGTGATGCAGGTTCACTCACTGCAATATTTGTACTATTATTATTATATTAACTGAGATGTTACAATACAAACAGCTGGATGTTGTTTTGATATATTCATTCAAGTTTATATATTGACAAATAAATATGTTAAATCAAAAAATTATGAGATTTTATTATTAAATGAATTAACATTTATTACCACATAAACACACACAAAAGTACCGAAAACTGGTACCATTGAGTACCGATGCCAATTCCCAGGTACCGGCCATCGGTACCCTATCGGTCCAAATGTGAAAGGTACCCTTCCCTAATTAAGTAATACATTTTTAGATTCTTTACCTCGTATTGAGCTGCTGACAGAAAACTCAAAATTTGCTTTGTGAAGTGAATCTGCCAAAGTTGCTTAATGAGGACAATGAAAGTCCCAAAGTCTCTCTGGACACTGGGTTAGTATTGTGCTTTGTGATTACCCTTTTCTGTATTTTGGCCAATGGAGCTTTGATTTTAAAATCACTCAAAGAACAACACTTAAAAAGATTCAAATGAGACCTTGCTGCTAATAAAGGAAACTTCAGTAAATGTTTTAACCAACAATCAGCTTACATTTATGTTAGATTTAATGTGACAAGAAACCTTAGTAAGAACTGACATAAATAGCATTTCAAGTATATAGTTTTTTTTCTTTTTTACAAACTGTGCTCTCTGGCCAGCATCAGTGTCCACAGATTGAGCTTCCTGACCTCAGTTAGCCTTATCTGTCAGCAGCAACACCTGTGAAGTGAATAGCTAATGCAGTATACATGCTGATGATCCCCCTGTTTAGTCCAAGGTGACATCTGCTCCTCTCTTCCTGAACACATCTGTTATTAAAATTCAAGATAATAATTAAGCTGCAAACAAAGAAACCATGCAAGATTTGCAGTAGCAATATCATATGGAAAAAAATGCATTCTACTTTTCTTTTAGCACATATTAAGCCCAAACTACTATTATCAGCTTCCTTAGGCAATCACATATCATTCTAACAGATAGATCCTAACAATAGATGGCCGCTCACACTGAGCCTGGTTCTGCTGGAGGTATCTTCCTGTTAAGAAGGAGTTTTCCTCTCCACTGTCGCTACATGCATGCTCAGTATGAGGGATTGCTGCAAAGTCAACACCAGTGACTGTCCACTGTCTCTACATGCTCATCCAGGAGGAGTGAATGCTGCAAGTCACTGACTGGATGCAATCTGCTGGGTTTCCTTAGATAAAAAAACTTTTTATCCAATTTGAATAAAAACTAACTCCAACTGCACTGTTCAATGGTTAGGATTAATTAGAATGTATGAACCTGACTGTTGTGAAGAACCTTGAGACAACATGTGTTGTGAATTGGCGCTATATAAATAAACTGAATTGAATTGAATAAATCTCCTGTATCTAACATGGATGACAATGGCTGTATAATATGCACCTCCGTTACATCAATATTTCAGCACATAGGCTGTTTGTTCGGACAAGCGCCGCCAAGGCCATCTTGCACCCCGGGCGCTTTCGGAAGTAGACCATCATGTCGACAGAGACACAGACCGGACTGCTGCAGCTGCATGTGCTGCTCCAGCACGCTAGCGACCACAAATGGGCCTCTGGCACATGCTCACAACATTTGGGGCAAATGGGGGCAACGGCTGACACGCAGTTGATTCTGTGAGGGCACACACACAACCTGGCAGCCTTCATCAGCGGAGTCAAGGTCCTGGGCCTGATTTATGCGTGCGTGCGTGCGTGCGTGCGTGCGTGCGTGCGTGCGTGCGTGCGTGCGTGCGTGCGTATTGAACACCTCAGCCAGTTTCTCAGTTAAAATATATCTAAAATTCACACCAGATGTCAGCAAGATCTGTAATCCAGATATAAAGAAATTAAAGTAAATTAGTCCACAAATGAACTTGTGCATGAAAAATTATAATGACAGAGAATAAGTATCAAACACATGAAGAAAAGGATGTGCAAAAAGACACAAAATTCAAGAAACCAACTGAAATCTATTGGTATTTAGAACGCATTCCTCCTGGTTTGCGCAAATCCGTTTGAGCCGCTTCAATATTAACTGAAGGCATATAAAAACACACACACACACTCTCTCTTGTTTTGCTCTATGTAGTGAGGACCATGTGTTGACTCCCATTGACTTCCATAGATGTTCAGTCATTGTCAACCCTTTCTATGCCCTAACCCTGACACTAAACTCACCCTAACCCTAACCATTACCTAACCCTAACCTTAACCTAAACTCAATTCACACCTTAGTCCTAAACCTAAACTTAACCGTTAGCAAAATAGGTCGTGAGGACCAGCAAAATGTCCTCACTTTGGAATAAATGGTCCTCAATTTGATGGTGAAATCGGGAAAATGGTTCTCACTGTGATGCCAAAACAGGAACACACACACACACATGTTTTACTATCTTTATGAGAACTTTTCAGTTATTTCCATTGACGTCTATTCATTTTCCTTGATTTCTAGGGCCTAACCCTGACCCCAACCCTAACCCTAACCATAACTCAATTTATACCATAGTCCTAAATCTAACCCCTGTACCAAGAACTGAATTTTGAAAAGTGGAGACCGGGAAAATGTCCTCACTTTGTCAAAATGTCCTCACTTTGCAATAAAAATACAAAAAAATGGTTCTCACACAGCAGCAAGTACAAGAACACACACACACACACACATTCCTAAGAGGGATTTAGAGAGACTAATGAACAAGCATATTTTGGGGCTGTGGGTGGATGAGGCGAACATGCAAACTTCATGCAGAAAATTCCTAGATTGGGATTTGAGCTCAAGGCATTGTTGCTGCACATTTTTGGCAGCTTTGTGAGAAAGGAACAGACATCAACCCCTACAGACAGGCACTTGGTAATTGTACAGCAATCTTTTCAGCCAAATGTGAGGGAGTAGGCATTTCAAACTACTTCTAAATCAGTGCTTTCTTTGAAAATGTGTCATTCCTTCCAACGTCAGGTAGCATTATTTAAAAATATAAACAATGGAAAGACATATACTATTGAGAAAACAAGCAGTCCGGCTTGAAATGTGCTTTTGTTTTTACCTTTGAACAGCCAGAATTTACTATTTCCTTCACAGAAAGTCCCACAGAGTCCCACAGAGTAGTCTACATTTTGTGTCTGTTTTTTTTTTTTTTTGCTTCAATGATAGCTGCCTGTTGCAAGTAACGATCAATAAAATGATCAACAGAACAAGGTGGAGTGAAGCAACTCAAGCTATAATTCATAATGTGACAGCTAAATTGGCTGGAGATTCAAATCAGGTAATTGTCAACCTGACTGGTCCTGACTGGTGAAAAGCTAGTTGGAACATCAATTAATTTCGTAAGCGGGTTCGTGTGGACGTTGTTAGTGAAAGAACACTCAACATTAACTAAATTCAGTATGAGCAAGAAGAACGGAAAGCACAGAATTGTAAAAATCTATTAAAAATGAAACTTTTCTATAAGTGAGTGTGTACATAGTTGTTTTTCCAGTGTCTCTCAGTGTTGACCTATTATGGAGACATGTCCAGAGTGCACCCTGCTTTTCAACCGAGTGGCCACTGAAGATAGGCACCAACACCCCCCTTACACGAGGCAGTTTAAAAGCCTTTACTGTGTTTCTAACCTTTTAGGAAGTTGCGTCGTTTTTTAGTGCACAACATTGGGAAAATATGCAATAACGTTAGTGAATATGGAAACAATGACTTGCAATAACTGAACACAAGAGCAAACAGTATTAATGCTTTCTGCCTTGGGTTCATGGCAAACATATGCTCCAGAATATGAGTAGAACAAGAGTCGCCATATACAGGTCCTTCTCAAAATATTAGCATATTGTGATAAAGTTCATTATTTTCTATAATGTAATGATGAAAATTTAATATTCATATATTTTAGATTCATTGCACACTAACTGAAATATTTCAGGTCTTTTATTGTCTTAATACGGATGATTTTGGCATACAGCTCATGAAAACCCAAAATTCCTATCTCACAAAATTAGCATATTTCATCCGACCAATAAAAGAAAAGTGTTTTTAATACAAAAAACATCAACCTTCAAATAATCATGTACAGTTATGCACTCAATACTTGGTCGGGAATCCTTTTCCAGAAATGACTGCTTCAATGCGGCGTGGCATGGAGGCAATCAGCCTGTGGCACTGCTGAGGTCTTATGGAGGCCCAGGATGCTTCGATAGCGGCCTTTAGCTCATCCAGAGTGTTGGGTCTTGAGTCTCTCAACGTTCTCTTCACAATATCCCACAGATTCTCTATGGGGTTCAGGTCAGGAGAGTTGGCAGGCCAATTGAGCACAGTGATACCATGGTCAGTAAACCATTTACCAGTGGTTTTGGCACTGTGAGCAGGTGCCAGGTCGTGCTGAAAAATGAAATCTTCATCTCCATAAAGCTTTTCAGCAGATGGAAGCATGAAGTGCTCCAAAATCTCCTGATAGCTAGCTGCATTGACCCTGCCCTTGATAAAACACAGTGGACCAACACCAGCAGCTGACACAGCACCCCAGACCATCACTGACTGTGGGTACTTGACACTGGACTTCTGGCATTTTGGCATTTCCTTCTCCCCAGTCTTCCTCCAGACTCTGGCACCTTGATTTCCGAATGACATGCAGAATTTGCTTTCATCCGAAAAAAGTACTTTGGACCACTGAGCAACAGTCCAGTGCTGCTTCTCTGTAGCCCAGGTCATGCGCTTCTGCCGCTGTTTCTGGTTCAAAAGTGGCTTGACCTGGGGAATGCGGCACCTGTAGCCCATTTCCTGCACACGCCTGTGCACGGTGGCTCTGGATGTTTCTACTCCAGACTCAGTCCACTGCTTCCGCAGGTCCCCCAAGGTCTGGAATCGGCCCTTTTCCACAATCTTCCTCAGGGTCCGGTCACCTCTTCTCGTTGTGCAGCGTTTTCTGCCACACTTTTTCCTTCCCACAGACTTCCCACTGAGGTGCCTTGATACAGCACTCTGGGAACAGCCTATTCGTTCAGAAATGTCTTTCTGTGTCTTACCCTCTTGCTTGAGGGTGTCAATAGTGGCCTTCTGGACAGCAGTCAGGTCGGCAGTCTTACCCATGATTGGGGTTTTGAGTGATGAACCAGGCTGGGAGTTTTAAAGGCCTCAGGAATCTTTTGCAGGTGTTTAGAGTTAACTCGTTGATTCAGATGATTAGGTTCATAGCTCGTTTAGAGATCCTTTTAATGATATGCTAATTTTGTGAGATAGGAATTTTGGGTTTTCATGAGCTGTATGCCAAAATCATCCGTATTAAGACAATAAAAGACCTGAAATATTTCAGTTAGTGTGCAATGAATCTAAAATATATGAATGTTAAATTTTCATCATGACATTATGGAAAATAATTAACTTTATCACAATATGCTAATTTTTTGAGAAGGACCTGTATATTTCTAGGATAGCAAAGATGTGCAAAAATGTGTTGCAGTCCAAGCAGCTCCTGCTGCATATAGTGATATTGTGATAATGATTAATTTGCCACATATAGTGCAGCCCTATTCCTAATTGTCTTTACAATGTTTTTCATTTCATTCTAAAGGTGCAGAGTAAAGAAGAAAGAAACATTTAATGGGGAAGTTGCAGACTGCAACAACCTAAATAACCCTCAACCAGCAAACTTTCATAACGTTTTAATAGAATTTCCTCATGAATCATTCTAATAGAGAAGGAAGTTCTTACAAGTGACAGTATGACTTTGAACCTTCTTTCACAAAGCCCTCCTCTTCCAACAGCCTGAGGCCTAGCCAACATAGGTCTTAGCTGGGTATTCAGTTGGTATTAAGAAAATCTGTCCAAATTTCACAACACAATAAGACCAATGTGGGCCCTACATTTTATCCATAGTTTTCCTGCATTATTATTATTATAGGCAATGCATTTAAGGTAACGTAAGGTAAGGTAAGTTTATTTATATAGCGTTTTCAGTAACAAGACACTCAAAGCGCTGTACATACAATTACAATACAATCACAAAAAACACAGAAAAACAAATCAAATGCTAAGAAATCTAAAAATCTATGAATCCTTCTGAGAAATCTAAAAATCTCTGGTCAATATTACAATGATACAGATAACATTAATAATCCTTTGGGTTTTACTGGTAAGAGCTGGTTCTAAACCAATCTTTCTAAAGAGGTAATTATATCATTACGTCCTCTATGTAGGGGAAAGCATCTTGTGCTAAGAAGTCTCATCATTCCACTGAATTCTAACTAGTGAAGCTGAGTCACTGGTACAAAACAGCTATAATCCACATTTTCAGGTGCTAATAATATATTGCTTTTACTGGTGCTGAAGTTGAACTAAGTAATCTAATTAAGAAAGCTGGGTCATTGGTGTAAGAGCAGCTAAAGTCCAAGTTAATAATAATGTTTGGTTTTCACTGGTAAAATCTATGAAAAGTAATGAAATCACACATTTAGGTAAAGTAAGATAGGAGGGGAAAAAAATCATATCTCAGACTCTATTCTGCTAAGAATAGAGTCTGAAGTAGTACAAAAAAACCTCAGCAGGGGTAAGCAACACACACATAAGTAAAGATTCAGCAAGGGTACGGTGGAAACTTGAGGGTGCGAATATATAAGTCTGAGTGTGTTTGCAAGAATTAGACTGTCAACACTGATAGAAGCGCCATTGTCCTTGAGAAGAGAGGTGGAAGTTTTATCAATCGGCCGCATAGTCCTATCGGCACACAGCTAGTAGGGGAGCGCTGGGGAAGAGCGTCGTGTTTATATAACATCCAGGAGATATTTTGTCGATAGCCAGTTAGCAGAAGTTGCCAAGGACATATTGGGGAGACAGATTTAGAAAAACAAAAAATGTTGTGGTTCAGGCAGTTGTGAATTTCCAACCACCTTAAGAGTTTTACTGGTATGTTTCAATTGCGAATCCAAATAGCCAAATTTCTGGTATTTTCCACAGATCTGGAGCGTACAACTTCTCCATGATTATATCCTTTAACCTCTGAGTCCAACCGCTGCCAGGCTGTGATTCTGTTCAAGAATCGTGTCCAGCTTGCGATTCTGCTCTCTTAACATTTCAGTCTGAGTGTTGATCGCTCTAGACTCCATCTAACATTGCAGGAAGCTTTGGAATGCTTTGAACAGCCGCCCACGTTTTGCGAATCACTCGATAAGCCAGGTAACCACCAACTCCAAAAAGCAGAAATTCTGTTATCAAAGTCCAAATATGTCCACATTTTCTACGTCCGCGACCGACATTGTAGTCAGGCACACAATCTTCCACTGCTGCCAAGAATCCATTGTGTATCCAAAGAAGAATGTCCCGCCTGGACAAGAAGGTATCCTTTACCCTGTCTTCCCGTAGGAAAATTTTTTTTTTGACCAATTACGTTGAGACTCCAGCTGACCAAATCCATAATTTACAAGTTTGGAGGACATGCAAAGCGAGGCTCTGAGAAAAATACAGACAAAAGCAGAAGCAGGGATCAGCAGGGAGGGAGAGAAAATGCGTGTTTTCCACCGAGAGGAAGAGAAAAAGGCCTTGGAAAATCACATTTGGAGTAATATAACAGTTGCTGACCTTGGTGTTGTAATTATTATTATGATTATATTATTCAATATTAAATATTTTAATATTTTATTGAATAATAACTTGATCTGTTAAGTGTCTTGTGAATACCAGTCCAATAAGCTGGAGTATTAGGACAATAGCGAAAAGGGTGAAATGTGCTCTAACATTACTAAACAGCAAACCTCTGCACACTCATGGAATAAATTCATACGATTTCTTAAAATACAAGAATTTATTAACAAAAATAAGTCAAGTCAACTCAAAGTCAAAGTCAAACATATTTCACAAACTCTTTACTATACTAGAACAATCCAACTAAACTACCAAGCAAAATGAAAGAATTAGGAAGACCAACTATGTACAATATAAACAAGTGAATCAAGGATGGTTGAAAACCATGGCCAATAAAATTCTGCAAGATTACCATTCAATGTTATTTATGTTTGAGAACCAAGGACTTGAGGAATTTGGAAACGAGGTTAAGTTATTCTTGGAACTAACTTTGGCAATAATTGGTATACTTTCAAACAACCATTCACAATGCAAGATCAGATAAAACACTATTTCAGTAAAATAATATTTCAATGAAAGATTTGCCGAATAAAATCAACCTTCTAGATCACTAATTCTGAATGGTGTTTAATTAGCTGTCTTTATTTAGTACAATAATATTGAAGGAAATATTATTAAGGAAATATTATTTTGAATAAGAACCAACACCCTTCCTGTGTAAGTGATTCTTAACTGGTGTTTAATTAGCTATCACCTTTAGTAAAATAATTTTTTAGGGAAATATTATTTTTGTTACCCCTGTCTTGACCGATGCTCGCCGTTAGCGGTTTCAGCTAACAAAAGGGAAGCCTATAGCTTCCTTAAAGTCAAACATGTACCTTAAAATACCATTAATTAGAAACAAAATGCATAAGCATTGATGGCACGTTATGGCCAATCTGTGTTTAAAAACCAGCCTTTAAATAAAGTTTGTCTCATCTTTAAAACACAACACATTACACAAAACACATCGTTAGCTGAGCAGCTAGTCTGCTAACACTTGGATAACTGAGTTTCTCAACACAAACAAAAGCAAACGTCATGGAATAAATATTATTCCGAATATTTCATCTTAACTAATTTTCTCTGCCCAAACACCACCTCTTACATTTACCGTGCTGAGGTAAAGATGTCCTGTCGGTGACAAGTTGAGGAAAGCAAAACTCGTCACCACGTGTGGGCATTAACAAAGTGACTAGCATTGCAGCTACTCTCAGCAGCTGTGGAGGGTGGCTGTATTCAGCCGGCCGAACTGCAGTTCCGATACCTCCTCCAGGTTGTGGCAAAAACCGCTTCAATTAGGGCTGCTGTGGGGAAGTTCTCTGGTACCCATGCTGCTTCTGTAGGCCTCAGAAGAAAAGTCAAGCCACACTTGTCTTATTACATCCCTTTTACGAATGAATGCTGGGTACTCTTAACAGCAAATCAATAATTATCTTTGTTGCATACAATCGGCGTGATCTTAGACACTTTTGGATCCAAGATGAAGAATGCCTTCTTGCCAGCAAGGACACAACTCACGTGTGCTGTGTCCCTCCGTTTTGATTGAGAGCGACATGTTGGAAAAACAGCGTTTTTGTTCAGCTCTGACTCTTCAGGAAGTAGGTTAATGTGATTTGTTTTGAAAGTTCCATAAAAGTTCATACCGGCCTTTGATTATGTACAGTTCAGAGTCCATGTTCATCCATGTTGTAACCCATGGCTGGGGTGCAAACATCGGTCTGCTTCAAGCCACTGTACAGAACCTTAATCAGATCAAGATCTAGTCTTTGACAGATCTTCCCTTTTTTATTTAGCTAGTCCTAGGTGGATTCAATGTCATCTTGCAAAATATAGTTCTACTTTGGCTTGAATTTTTTTAAGTTGTTCCTGCCTTTTCCTCAACCACCCCTCCCTCAAGTTCTCTCTGGCAACCTTCCGTCTTTCCTTCTTGTTTTTTTAAAGAGCAACGTTTTTCTCCTTAGACACCTTTAAGAAATATAAACTTGCAGAGTCTCCTGATTTTCCAGGCACACGCTTCCACATCTTCACATGAGCCGTCTGTGGGTTTTGTGATGACATTGTTTGGGGACTTCTTTTAGCATATTGCGTTCTGATCTCAGGGTGAATATGCTTGGACTGCCAGACCTGGGCATTTTGGCAGTAGCTTTGAAGGTCCCACACTTGTAGAGCTTTTTTCCAAAGAGTGCCATGGCCACTGTTTAATTCCTTTGAGACTAGTTTAAATCCCTTACCAGACTTATAAGCTCCAACAAACTTCATTCTGAAGGCCTCAGACAGCTCTTTCAATCTTACCATGGTGTTCGACCTCACTTTAATAGTTGGCGGCACCCTAGATTAAATGTCTGAGGTTTAAACAGGGCAAAACTCCCTTACAATGTTCTAATTATGCTCCTGATTTGTGAATTTGGTAGTAGTGGTAATAATTATGAGGGTGTCTTAATTTATTCCTGTCCAGAAATTGTATTTTCCTAACATTTTACAGAGTGTTTTACAGAATGCAGAAAAGCACATGTGCTGTCAAAGGGTGTTTCATTTTTCACTTCCTGTTTTATTTTCTGGTTTCAATTTGTAAAATAAATAAACTTCATATTCTAATTTACTGAGATTCACCTGTATGGTTGAAGTCTAAATAGTGATAACTCTGTAATTCCTTCACTTTTGGTTGGATTCAAAACTGCTACTTTTATCAAAGAAACAACAGCATATTTTTTGTCTTTTTTCTCTTAAATCGATCAGAATCAGCAAATAATGCCAGTTTATTGGCCTTGGAAATGTATATAATGTAGATTACATAAATACTCACCACTTTTAGAACTTAGATTCATAACTTTTCACAGTTATGGCATAATCTCACACTGCAGCTTTCCAACAGTAAACTTTGAAGATTTTTTTATGTTACTAACCATCCTGCACGGTGACAAGAAAAATATGGGTCCTTGTCCAGCCTTGTTTGTAATAGTTCCCATCATTTAAAACTTTTTAAATTATTGATGTGACTGTAGATACGTGGCAAATGTAGGTGAGAATATATTTCCCTGTAGTAGCCTTCTGACTTATGAAGATCAACACAAACATCTGCCTCACTTAAATTTAACATGCCACAAGAGTGGCTAAGAGAAAGGCTCCCCTAGGTCCTATCATATTTATAGTCCTGGGAAACAGGAAGTCCAAGATTACAAATTTAGCTCCCCAACATAAATGACAAAATGCTTAAATTTTGTTTATGTATTAGAAATTGTTAGGGGTAAACTTTCTATGTGAGATTATGCTACTATTATAAAACATGAACTTATTTTAATGCATTGTTTTTACCAGAGGTACAAACAAATGTTACAAATATGAAGGAACCTGTATGTTCCCTGAGATTAGTCAGTAACTCCATTAGATGTTTCTGTCAACACATCAACATGGACAAAGCTACAGGAAATATTCCTCATAACTACATAACAAAATGATGATCGGATGTAAACAAATCTGACCGAGAAATCTTCCCCATGTCACCTATGACGTGAAAGATTTCAAAGATCATTGATAACCAGTAATCAATAATAATAATCAGTCTCTGACACGTTCAGTCTAAAAACACTGGAGTCACTTCTACAGTATATCCTGCTTAGATATGAATACATATATAACTTTCTCTGTTCTTCCTTGCTCTTTCATGAGAAACAGTGAGATAGCATATGAAGATAAGCTGCTAAGCTAGAACAAAGCCAATAACCTTTGCTTCTTTTTACAAAGAGGAAGTATTGGGAGGGGGTGGGGTGAGGTGCTTGGTAATAATGAGCTGAGCAACCAGTCACACTATCACTTCTTCTGCTACACAATCAGAATGGATGTGACGAGAAGGTTCGTGCAAGGCGACGTCATCATCTGTCTGTCCTCATCTATGTTAACCTAGGTGACATGTGGTCTGGTTTCCAAGAAAGAGCAGGATGCAGGGAGAGAGGAAGCCAGATGATTCACCCAAGGGTGACAGAAGACAGCAGGTTGCCTGGGGGACATCAGAGTGGGCAATGTAGCTGCGATCTGTAAGACCAAATATTAGCTTGGGTTTGAATAGGAGCATAAAGCTGACTGTGGTCCCATAAAGATTTATGTGTCAGTTCTGCCCCATTTTCGTGTTTTTGTTTGCCAGCTTTGGACCCCTTTAGATTGCCGTTTATACCAACATGTTTATTCAGAGATGTGAAAAACTATTTGCCCCCACTTTCAGACAGTTGCACCTGCACTATAGAATGAGCTTCCTTTGTTTTTATGTTGTCTTTAAAAAGCAGCTGAAGACTTTCTATCGTTTTGAATATTTACATTTAGTGTGTTTTTTGTCTTTTTAGTTACATTTAATTTAATAGCATTTTAATGTTTATGCTCTCGTGAGCAGACTATATACGTAAAATATACATACTTTTGGAATTCTTCTGCTTTACTTTATTGTCACAATTGAATGTTTCATCTAAAAACTGAACATCTAAAGCTGGACTTTTACATTGCTGTGGAAGAATTTTGGCCCACTATTCTCTGCAGAATTTTGTTAATTCAGCCACACTGGAGTGGCTTCTTTAAGGTCACGCCATGGTATGTCAATCAGCTTTAAGGCTGGACCTTGACTAGGCCAAACCACACTGTTCATTTTGTCGGTTCTGGACTGGTTGGTGTGCTTTGGAGCATCATCCTGCTGTATATCTGGAGTGAGAATGACCTTAAGGTGACAAACTGATGGCAGGACATTCTCTTTCAGACCAGGATTAATTTCTTTCTTTGATTTGACTGTCAGTGTGGTGTTTTTCCTAAACAGCTCCTTTAGTTTTAAAACAAGAGTACTTACATGCATATGTAAGACAGGTTTTATGTTCTTTTCAGCATTGGTTTTAATTAAGGAACACACCGATGGATTCCACATTTGCCCAGTTTGTTTCGTATCGTTGAATCATGAACACTGATCTTAACTGAGGAAAGTGAGGTCGGCAGCGCTGTACAAGTTGTTATTGGTTCATTTATGATCTCCTTTAGTAACTTGATCTTCTTGAGTAACTTTGGTAAGTCAGCCACACCTGCCCCAAAGGGTCAGGTTAAATTGGATAGTTTTTTCCCCCTTTAATAAATGAAGCAATAATTCAAAACAGCATTTTGTATTTACCCATGTTATCTTTGATAGAAAAATCTGTTTGATTATCTAAACCACTGAGCTGACAGAAGAAGCAAAAACTGGAAAAACCTTTAAGAAGGAAATTGTGTATTTTGCACTATATATATTTCTGCTGTTTTAAGAAATAACAGGAAGCTGAATGAATTATTCAGTTTTTTTTAAACAGGAGAAGTAATACACACTTTTAAGAGAACTGCCTCGCCTTATAGCCATTAGAGCCCACAGCTGAAAGTTTGTGCCTGATTTAAAATCTTTTTTTAAAGATTCGTCCTGTTGTTACTAATTACAGCCAACTCCAACTTAGATGGACAACAGAAAATAAAGGAGATCACCACAAAAGAGCCAAGTTTTGCAAATTCTCCACCAAAGAAGCAGATCTGCTGAATCGGCATGTTTATCTTTGAAGTAGAACATTTTCTTAGAAAGCTTGAATTCTCTGAACACTTGTTGCTCACTGTCTGTTCTTTTTCATGTGCCGTTAACTCTGATTTGACATAAGGATCATGTGTTCCTGCAGCTGTACTTTGCTTGGGTGTGTGTATTTACACGTATCAATCAGTATTGTGACCACTGACAGATAAACTGATAACACTGCTTAAACAGATAACACTGCTTATAATGTTACGTGCTGGGAACACATGATATCCCTGTATTTGGTCAAGGTCAAACCCAGATGTTCTTTGCCAAAAGCAATTACTGACAGCAGCACACAACACAACATTAGCTTGAACAAGGCACTGGGACCAAAGCAGACGAATATGCGACACATACAGGTGAACGCAAACTCCCACCAAAAGACGCAGACAAGATGTTGCAACCACCTGCAAAACAAGCTAAAATATCTGCCTGTTTTAAACGCCCCCATAGTTGTAAGGAAGGCAGCACTTATTCTCCTACTCTGTAACCAACTATAGAAAATAGTGCAAAACAAATTGACATGTCACTGGGAGATGTTCTGACTTGGTTTGGCTGTCAGAGGGGAAACCTCCTCCTGGTTGTTCAAGAGTGACATTCGTAAGTAAGTAAGTATGTATGTAAATACATGTATAACAGATAAAGATGGAGAGAAACAGAGACAAAGATAGAGATAGAGAGAGGGCCTTGCTCCAGCTTACCCGTCTTTTTATACATTTTCAAAAACCTTTATATCTTTTTTACTCTTTTCACCATGTTTCTATATACTGTTACTGTATTTTATTTTCTCTTTTATTCTTTCTTGCTTTAAAATTCTCAACATGTAAAGCGCTTTGAGCACTGTTTGGATAGTTGGAAAGTGTTCTATAAATAAACTTTGATTGATTGATTAATTGATGGAAAGAAACAGACAGAGAAAGACAGATAAAGAAAACAAAGCTGGACATTGGTATAGTGTGTTGGGTCCAGCCATGGATTATAATATTTAAAGGCCAGTTTGAACTTTTGTGGAACTTTCAAAAACTCGTACTCGTCGGCTTCTGCTTCATCCGAGACCGGGTCGCAGGGGCAGCAGACTCAGTAGAGACACCCAGACGTCCCTCTCCCCAGACACCTCCTCCGGCTCGTCCAGGGGAATCCCAAGGCATTCCCAGGCCAGCCAAGAGACATAGTCCCTCCAGCATGTCCCGGGCTGTCCCCTGGGTGTCCTTCTGAAACACCTCCCGACTTTCTGAAAGTTCCTGAATGGAACTTTCAAAATAAATCGCATTAATCTACTTCCAGCAGCCAAGAACAGGAACAAGACGAGAGTAACAGCGGACTCCCCGTGACGTCACTGTTTGAATAAAACCCCTCGTTCCAACAAACAGAGCTGGAAGGAGGGACAACGCGCTAATGTCTCTTGCAGGCAAACAAACATAACTCTTCAACTTGGATCCAGAGTGACTACGATCACATGCAACAAAGTATGCCTCCAGAAGCAGCCCTAATTGAAGCAGCCTGGAAAAGAAGGCCAGGACCGCATCGCACACCTTCCTGCGTGCACGTCCAGGTAGCGACAGCTACCCCGCCGCATTGTAGCCACTTAAGAGGCCAAACATGCCTTTGTCGTACATTTCAGCCGGGCCAGCTAAAAGCCCTTTCCCACAGCTACGGAGGTTAGCTGCAAGCTAACCCTTTGTTTACCCACACGTGGATGTTTCCCTCGACGCCCCAGAAAGTTCTCCTCAGCACGGTTCAAGTAAAAAGCTATTTTTGGGCAGAGAAGATTAGTTTAGAGTTAAATAATCTAAATAACGTTCAATCAATGACGTTTGTTTTTGTTGGTGTTGAGAAACTCAGCTAAGGATGTGTTCTGTGTTGTGTTTAAAAATTAAGACAAACTTTATTTAAAGGGTGGTTTTTAAAAAGAATATCGGCCATAACGTGCCATCCATGCTTATGCACTTCAACCCTTTTATTAGTGGTATTTTAAAGGTATGTGTTTGATTCTGGTAACCAGCTATAAGCTTCTCTTGTTAGCTAACAGCTAAGAACACGTGCTCGCCCACTTTATGAGTCAGCTGAAGGTCATTTACCCAGAAAGGTTGTTGGTTTCCAATCTAAGAAATAATATTTCCTTAAATATTATTTTACTAAACATGATATTTAATTAAACACCATTTATCCAGAAAGCTTTGGTTCTAATTCAAAATAATATTTCCTTAAATATTATTTTTATATTTCCTTAATATTTCTTAAAATATTATTTTAATAAATAAAGCCAGCTAATTAAACACCGTTGAGAATCAGTCATCCAGAAGGTTGGCTTTATTTAGTAAATCATTCTTTAAAATTTTATTAAAATAATGTTTTATATGATCTTGCATTGTGAATGGCTGTTTGAAGGTATACCAATTATTGCTCAAGTTAGTTCCAAGACTAAATTAACTTCATTTCCAGATACTTCAAGATAATCCTTGGTTCTCAAACATAAATATTGCATGGTAATGTTGCATCACTCTTTCGGTCATAGTTTTCAAACATCTTTGATTTACTTGTTCATTGTGAATATAGTTGGTCTTCATTATTCTTTCATTCTGCTTGGTAGTTTAGTTGGATTGTTTTAGCATAGTAAAGAGTTTGTTAATTGAAATATGTTTGACTTTGAGTTGACTTATTTTTGTTAATAAATTCTTGTATTTTAAGAAATTGTTTGAATTCATTCTGTGTGTGTGCAGAGTTTTGCTGTTCAATAATGCCAGAGCTTGGCTCATCCCTTTCAATTTTGTCCTAATACCACCGCCTTACTAGGCTGGTATTCACGGGACAACTCTTAACAGACCTAAATATTATTTAATAAAATATTAAAGTATTAATATTAAATATTAAATAATATATTCATAATCACAACAAGTGTTTGTTTTATTAACTAATAAATTATGCTCCATCTATATTGATTAAAGCAACCAATTCTTTTACTGCTACTAGCTCCCCAAAAGATACCATCGCTGGGGAAAACACTGAATTGGTTACAGATTATCTACGATATCAGTGAAGATTAAGTGATGGGTATACAGGAAAGCCAAAAAGCATCACTAAAGATAAAACACTGGTGTTTAACACCTGGCTTTAAAAAACTGGTGTCATAAAGGGTGAGAGGTGAACATTGTATTTATTAAGCA
Source organism: Girardinichthys multiradiatus (assembly GCF_021462225.1). Classification (NCBI taxonomy): domain Eukaryota; kingdom Metazoa; phylum Chordata; class Actinopteri; order Cyprinodontiformes; family Goodeidae; genus Girardinichthys; species Girardinichthys multiradiatus. Next base: position 284,523 of record NC_061806.1, on the reverse strand, counting down.
TTTTCACATCATGAGAAGTTATTCATCTCTGATTTATTTTTATTTTGCATTAGATTTAACCACAGGTTAAAAGTTTTAAACAGTTTTTCACATAATGGGTGTCTTTATTTTCATGAATATTTACACTGTAGATTCTCACTAAAGGCATCAAAACTATGAATGAACACACATGGAATTAGACAGTAAACAAAAAGTGTGAAATAACTAAACATTTTTATATTTTAGATTCTTCAAAATAGCCACCCTTTTCTTTTATTACTACTTTACTTTCTTGGCATTCTCTCCATGAGCTTCATGAGGTGGTCACCTGAAATGGTTTTGCAAAGAGTATTGACAGAACTTCCCAGAGATTCACGAGACAGCCAGAGGTTAATATTTCAGTCATCACAGCAAACGGCAGCTACTTTAAGGAATCTAAAATATAGAACATATTTCAAGTTATTTTTACAATTTTTTATTTGCTACTTAATTTCATGTGTTCAATCACAGTTTTGAAGCCTTAAGTGAGACGCTACATACAATGTAAATGGTCATGAAAACAAAGAAAACCATTAAATGAGAAAGTGTGTCTACCACTTTTGACCGTAATGTACAGACTGTGCATTTTTATTAAATGTAATGAACTATTATTGTGTTGGACCAAGCCATGGATGGAGAACAACCACTGAACTACACAAACAAAAGAGACTGGTAGAACTCTGAATCCCAGAATGCACAGCATCAACCTACTTTCAGGACAGCCCCAGGAAGGAGGAGTCATAGCTGGAATCTCCCTGACATCAAAGTACAGAACTGTGCCACGCACCCCCATTTGTTCTCTTTACCTGTAACCTTCAACAGGTTGCATCGGGGAGACCATGCAGGTGAATGTCCTGATCTCACTAGCAGAATAAAGGGCTACATCCAGGATACAAAGTTGATTACGAGCTGATGTTCGTGTGTCCATCAACCATAAATCGGCCAAAATAAGATCTTTCTTTCTGAGCTTCTGCAGACAAATATTCCAAGCCAGAAATTCCTAAAGAAAAGACAGTTTTCTCCACTGCCTGAAGAAGACGGCATAAAAATTGCAGCTCTGCACACCTGACTTGTAAGGTCCGGGCAGCCGCTCATCCCCGCCCCGCACAAGTGTTGTGTCTAATGGTCCAAGTAAAAAAAAACTATGTTAAATTCAGCAAATAAGAAGAAGAAGAAAAAAAGCAACCACGTGTTATTACTGAACTAAAACTATAAACTGAATTTTTTAAGATGCAACCTTATGCAAAATCAATTAACAAAGACCAAAAGCACAAATGAAAGCAGCTGCCCTGGAGCTGAAATGAATATTAAAATCTGGGAGTTCATTTCTCTACACCTGACATTGCACAACTCCTGATCTGCTAAGCATCTCACACGGGAAGACGTGACAACGCCAGACAGCCTGACTGGGTGTAAAATTCTGAGGAGAATATTTTTAGCTCCACATTCACCAAAGCAGAAAGACTCAGGCTTGTTTGAGGCTCTTTGCACAGAGTGCATTCTGAACTAGGAATAATGGTATGAAGGCAAAACCTAAGAGAATTAAGAGGTTACGACCTTATGGAGTCAGCTTGACCTAGAGTATCTAATGTTTTCAACACCGCTTTTAATTTCTCCACATTCCATCGTGGTGCAGGTTGTAAATTATTTCCCACCATGCATCCCTTTTATACACAGCCTGCACTGAAATATAATTTCCTATGTTGAAAAATGAATTCTGACACGATTATTTTGTGTGTGTGATGAAGGTCACGGTCAGCACACATTAAAATAAACCGAAGCAGATAATCCAAGTGCCCCAGGGATCACTGTTGGGCGCCGGGTGGCATTTTAATAGGAACAGCTGATGCACACAATACTAGCAGCTCAGATGAAGGTGACAGGTTGGTCGCTAGATTTCACACTTCGATACACAACTATAACTAATATCGGCGGACATGTTGACCAAATAAGTTCTTGTTCAAGCTTCTATTATCGTTTTGTTTGGAAATAATACGTCAGTTTCAGCCCTGCTTTACCGATTCTTCCCTCCGTGTCTGTCATTTAATGTAGCAGCAGCTGGATCTCTAGCTGAGGCCAGCTTGTCCTACCTGTGGAGCAGAACAGGTGACCGCGTAGACGTGCACCAAAGACCAACACTCACCAATGAAGTGCGCTGCTGAGAAGGAAAAACAAAGCAGTCCGAAGTTGGAATTAGCCGCCAGCCATCATCTTCAGCATGACAGACACGGGGAGGGGAGACGATGAAAAAGTGCGCTGGTTCAGCAACTCCGGCCAGTACGGCACATCAAGCCGTGTCCAGTTGGCCTGCGCAAGGTGTAAGAAGCGGCGGAGAAAGCCTGACTGCTCCGCCACGCAACGCGCTTAGCAACAGAGAGGAGCGTCAAGATGCGCGGGCACGATGAGAGGGGGAGGAGGAGCCTTAGAAATCAAATCGGGTTGGAGCATCAGGAACATTAACAGGATGGTTATTAGAGGAAATGGTAGAACCACCATCAAGCATGCAAATGAATCATTTAGCTTTAAACTATTGGTCAAATGGAAAAGGGCATAAACAAAACCATCTAACACAAGAAGTGTTAGAACAATGCTGGGAAGAAGACAAATAACATACAAAGTTTGGGTTGGATCATAAACCAGAAAACTGCAGAAATTCAAATCGATAATATTAATGTTAGTTCAATATTACCATTATCAATCATACATCCATGGATATTCCCACACACAATAGTAGATTTGGAATTATTAGATGCAGTAAGAATACATAACAAATATAGATATGTAAAAAATATATACAGATACATCAAAGAATACAGCAGATCAAATCGGCGTAGCATTCATTATTCCTGAGTTTGAAATGAAAGTAGGGAAGCGGATAAGTGACAATTTATCAGTGTACACAGGAGAAATGGTAGCAATACTATTCACTGTTCAGTGGACTGAAGATAGTCAACCCTGAGATCAATCATTTGTTCCGATTCCAGGTCATCATTACTCAGTATTAAAAACAGCTGTTGATAAAGTAGACCAGACATCTTGATAGAAATTCAACAAAACTGGTTAGAATCAAAATTATGGGATTAATTGTTAAATTTGCATGAATACAGCTCATATTGGTATTAGAGGTAAAGAAATAGCAGACAAAGTTGCAAAGGAGTCTACTAGAAACAATTTAATTGACATACATATCACATTCAGACTAACGAATGTAAAAAGCATGAGAAAGATGGCAAAAACAATAAGAAGAGGAAAGAAAATGTATGGTTTCATAGGATCCAACAGAAAAGAGGAGAAATGAGAAGTTGTGGATTAAACAGGAGGGAGGAAATGGTGATATCACTTCACAGGATTAAACAGGAAATAATTCATATTTGGGTGAAATAATACTGGTAAATATGAAAAGATGAAACTATAGAACATATTTTATTATGCTGCCAGAAATAAAAGAACGTAACTGATTAACAGTCTTTCTAAAATGAAAGTAAGGTTAGATCCCATTGAATTATTACAGAGGAGTTCAGTATCTATGGTTCTCAAGCTCTGATGGGGTTTGTTTTAACATTGTTCCAGTCCACACTCTTTTCCAGTTGATGGTGGTAATGCACCAAATTGTTGTTCACAAATGGCCAAAGAAGAAGAAGAAAGGGGTGAAGCTGTTGCAGTTCTTCTGATGGATCACAGGCACATCTCATTAAATTAGAATATCATTAAAATGTTTTTTTTATTTCAGAAAATCTAATCAAAAAGTTAAACTCATTTATTGTATCAATTCTTCGCACACAGACTGATATATTTATATTATATTTATTACTGTTACTTTTAATAATGATAGCTTACAGCTAATTGGAAACTCAAAGAGAAAATTAAAATATTAACAGCATATGCGCTAAATATTTGGCCAGGGCTCTGCAATAGTTACTGCATCAAAGGAAGACCAAGTTGCTTTAGTAGCAGCTCTTACGCACTGTTGGGCCTGGGTTCTCTCCCTTATGAGAATACTGTGGGGTTTTAAGTCAGGCCAGATTGTCGGCCACCTAAGCACGGTTAGTATTATGGTCATCAAAGCAGGTATTAATAGTTTAGGCAGATATCAAGCACAATTGACACTGTGGAATCTTTCCGCTTCCTGGGAACCATCATCTCCCAGGATCTCAAGTGGGAGCCAAACATCAGCTCCCTCATCAAGAAAGCCCAGCAGAGGATGTTCTTCCTGCGGCAGCTGAAGAAATTCAACCTGCCAAAGACTATGATGGTGCACTTCTACACAGCCATCATTGAGTCCATCCTCACCTCCTCCATCACCATCTGGTACGCCGCTGCTACAGCCAAGGATAAGGGCAGGCTGCAGCGTGTCATTCGGTCTGCTGAGAAGGTGATTGGCTGCAGTCTACTGTCGCTCCAGGAACTGTACACCTCCAGGACCCTGAAGCGGGCAGGGAAGATTCTGGCTGATCCCTCCCACCCTGGTCACAGACTCTTTGAGACTCTCCCCTCTGGCAGGAGGCTGCGGTCCATCTGGACCAAAACCTCACGCCACAAGAACAGTTTTTTCCCATCTGCCACCAGCCTGGTTAACAAAGCCCGGAAACCACCCTGACACTCTCCCTTTCACCCACACCCCCCCTTTTTTTGCTGACAGGACACCTGTAAACTGTAACTCTATGCGTTACATTAACGCTCAGCTCGGACTCCTGCTTTACTTGCACAATGATCACCTGCACTGTTGTATTGCTCTTGCATCTTATACTGCTCTATATTTACTCTCACTCACTTAAAACTGTGCACATATATTTATATTATATTGTAGATATGTTTATACTGTTTCATTTTTATTGTATTGCACCAACTACGCCAAAACAAATTCCTTGTATGTCCAAAAACGTACTTGGCAATAAAGCTTTTCTGATTCTGATTCTGATTCTGGACCACAGTGGCCCAACACCAGCAAATGACATTGCTCTGCAAGTCATCACTGATTGTGGAAGCATCGCTCTGGACCTCGAGCAACTCAGATTATGTGCTTTTCAACTCTTCTTCCAGACTCTGGACATTGTTTTCCAAATAAAATGCAAAATTTACTTTGATCTAAAGTGCAACTATCTAGTGCAGTCTCTGGCTGCATTGAGTTGTTGACTTTGCACCAGTCCCTCATTTTGAGCAGGCATGTGGTTACAGTGAAGAGGACAAGTCCACTTTAACAAGAAACCTTCAGCAGAAACACGCTCACCCTGAGCGACATGGTGTATGATTCGACAGGGCAGAAACACAAAAACACAAGAGTGTAAAAAGGGTTTTATAGTTCTGTGTGTGAGGTAGATTTAACAAGATGTTAATAAAGGTGTAAATGTCTTATATAGCGTCAATAAAAAAATCACAAGTCACAATCAAAATCATACGTTTAAAGTGCAAGACAGCCATCCTAGATTTTCTGTTCATAAAAGATACAAAATATCTGACCAGAGACTTTTCTATTTTCTTTCACAAAACTTAGAAATTTACAATTCTGACTAAAAATCGAAAGCATAATAAAAATGTCTCCTTAAACTAATCCTTCAGTGCCCATCCTTTTTTATTTTCTTTGTCTTTAATAAAATACCACAAAAACTCTCTAAGTCCAAATCTGTTTTAACAATGGTACTACAAAAACTAGATTACTCCAGACGGCAGAAATGGAAAATTAATTATTTGCTGAGTGAATAGATTCACAACTGTTAGCAAAACAAGTATGGTTGTACAGTTGTAAGCTCTGTTGCCTTTATAGCTTGGAGGTCTTGGGTTTAAATCCCAGCTGGAACCTCTCTGCGTGGAGCTTGCATCTTCTCAGGTCAGTTGTGGAAACAGCTTTTGGGAGACTAAAGGGTAGATGGAGGTGTCTCCTAAAGAGAAACTTGCTGTTGAAAAGCATTGTTGCTAACGTTGATATATATTACTGGATTGGACATCTCGTGTCTACCGCATGACACACATGCGCTATTGCTATGCACTGGGTCAGGACTGCTGCAGAATCAGCATCAGAAGTACACAAACCTGGTTCTTTTTAAAGGGTAATAAAGTTCTATGACTAGAGTGACGTATTATTTTGACAGTTTGACTTGAATGTAAGTGAGATATAGTTGACACGAAATGTAATTTGCAAAATAATCTAAACAAAATATGCGATGTACACAGGTATGCCATGAAAAGTAGTACAGCGTTTAAAATACTATAACAAAACATTTTATGTCGTTAAATAAAGATTAAATAATATAATACAAGGATATCAATATTCATCTACAGTAATTTATTAGTGGAGTTTGTGAAGGGTAGCTAGACAGAATCTGAATTCCTGGACATTTATGTTCGTTATAACTATATTATAAAGTTTGCAGTATTTTACATTAAAACTTAACATTTGCTTTATTGTGGGGTTTGCCACCCCTCAGGTTCCTGAAAGTGGAGCAAACCTCCTCAATAAGCCAGTTATGCTGGATAGGCTATGCTAGCGTTTTCACTCTTCGCCACTAGTGTTTATATCTTACCTGCTCCTTTACGAGCAAATGTTAATTTACAGCACTTTGTTGCAACCACTGCTTTCTTAGTTTTTTTCCTCTCTGCTCCTCAGAGCATCTTTTTCTGATGTTGTGATAGACCACGTCAGAAAAAGAAAGGAGGGGGCATCTGGGAGCTTCATTCAGATACCCGAGTGAGCCGCATGAACGGCATAGACAATTTTAAAACATCAAGCGCGCCCCGAACTGAGCCTTTGGGCCTGGTTGAACATGGAAATGTTCAGGTGCTCCCGATGGCCAGTCCACTCCTGGGCCTTGGTGGCAGGAGTCACAGGAACCCTCTTTTAATACATTTATTTACAAATTCCTGCATCAAGGCCAAAAACCAACCAACTCTGATACAATAATCACCACAACAGATGGGCTGGTCCCACCAAGCAGAGACAGTTGTGATCGGAAGACTTCTCTGCAAACTGCTTCAAACAAGAAACCTCTTAATTCGCAAATAAATGATGTCAGAGGTCAGGATTTCTTCCAGACGAAGGAGAACGTTGAAGCAGATGCTATAGCCACATTGCTTAATGCATCTAATGGGAAAAGATCGCCAAAGAAAAGGTTGTTGCCGCTGTTGCTAAATGGATCAAGGCTTGTCACAAAAGTACATTTAGATATTGGCACTTATTGCTAATAATTTAAAATCCGAAATTATTATTTTTATTATTAATAGTAATCTGAAATTATTATTTTTAAATAAGATAAATTACACATGCAAACCCATATATTTAAATAAATGTTTCTCTAAAGATTCTAATATAAAGAAGAAAAAAAAAAAAGACACCAGGTAATGTCTTCAGATCTTGAATCATTCCTGCTGCTGCTCCATGCTTCACACTTCGCCTAACGTTGTTTTACTCAGTGCCGTATCCAAAAACCATACGCATATCACGCAGTAAAAGCCAGTGATAAATGCGGTAGCCAGTCCAAAACAACTAATTCTATGGAAGTTAAACTAGTCAAACTGCTTCACACATATATAAATATATGTGTGTATTTATTGATATAGCGAGATCTAGTCTGTTTCCTGGTGGTGCGGTATGATTCATGCATATTGACTCCAGCACCTGCTCCTGCTCCGGCAAAAATAGACTAAGGTGGAGTCAGATGGCCATCCGCACACCACAGCACCTGTGCTCTGCCAACTGATTAAAGCTGACTTTCTTCTGACTCTGCTCCATCTCTCTGTGAGAGTGACTGAAATATATCTAAAGAAATATCATATTCTCTGCTGCTGCCTGTGTTGCTGGTCATTGTTGCAGCAGTTTACATGTGGAGGTCCCCTTTGACATCATAAAAGAGTGCAACAAAATCGTTAAGTCGTAGTCTGGAAATCCCTTTTTAGTGAAATTTATGACCATATATCTCAACAATTGTTCATTTCAGTGGCATGATTTTACTTTTTAAAATATTTTTTCAATGTTTCTTTTCCATAAATGTAATTGGATTTATCATGAAAATGTTATGTCACTGGTACTTTAACATTCTTAAAAAATAATAAAATAAATAACATTCTTGTCTAACACTCAACATGTCTCAAACTACAGTCCTTATCACTTTTCTTTCTAACCAAATGTCTTAGCATAATCCAAACAAAATAACAAATAAGCTTAAGGAATCCTTTAAAAATGAAAATTACCAAGATCTTTCGAAGAAGCATCTATTACCTTTTTTTTAAGTATGGAAAGGATGAACAATTATGTAGTTCCTATAGGCCAATTTCTTCGTTAAATGTCTAATTTAAAATGCTAACTAAATTTCTGGCTAAAATGTTTGAACAAATAATAGGACGATTGACTCATATCGATCAGACAAGTTTTATTAAGAACCATCAAGGTACAAATAATGTAAGAAAACTGCTTCACATTTTAGAATCGTCAAAGGATGCTCCTGAACCTAGAGTCGTAATAGCGATGGATGTGGAGAAAGCATTTGATTGTATCGAATGGGAATTTCTTTTTAAAACTTTACAAATAATGAATTTTGGGGATGCTTTTCTAAAATGGATAAATATATATAGAGAGAACCAGTAGCTGTTGTGACAAATGGCTTGACATAAAAACTTTCTAACCTAATATATCTACTAATCCAATAGATCAGTCAGTCAGTCATTTTCTACTGCTTATTCCATAGTGGGTCGCGGGGGAGCTGGTGCCTATCTCCAGCAGTCTATGGGCAAGAGGCAGGGTACACCCTGGACAGATTGCCAGTCCATCGCAGGGCAACACACAAACAACCATGCACACACTCATTCATACACCTAAGGTCAATTTAGAGTTACCAATTAACCTAACAGACATGTCTTTGGACTGTGGGAGGAAGCCGGAGTACCCGGTGAGAACCCACACATGCACGGGGAGAACATGCAAACTCCATGCAGAAAGACCCCTGGCCGGGAATCGAACCCAGGACCTTCTTGCTGCAAGGAAACAGTGCTACCAACTGCGCCACCGTGCACTAATCCAATAGATTCAATGCCTAATTTGATGTAGCTTTTGGAAGTGTATATAGTGAACTGTCAGGGTATAAAGTTAATAATGGAAAAAGTGAAATTATGCCTCTAAACAAACTGGCCATGTCTCAATTACCTTATGTGACATGTTTTAAATGGAGCCTTAACGGCCTGTGATATCTAGGTATTAGTATATGCAATGATTTGGACCAAATGTATAAACTGAATTACCTTCCATTAATTGATCAATTGAAAACAGATATACAGTACTGTGCAAAGGTTTTAGGGCAGGTGTGAAAAAATGCTATAAAAAAAGAATATTTTCATAAATGGAAGTGTTAATTTATTTTCATCAGTCAACAAAATGCAGTGAATGAACAAAAGAGACATCTAAATTAAATCAATATATTGTGTGATCACCCTTTGCCTTCAAAACAGCATAAATTCTTCTAGGTCCACTTGCACACAGTTTTAAAGGAACTCGGCTGGTAGGTTGTTCCAAACATCTTGAAGAACTAACCACAGATCTTCTGTGGATGGAGGCTTTGTCACATCCTTCTGTGTCTTCATGTAATCCCTGAAACACTCTATGATGTTGAGATCAGGGCTCTGTGGGACCAGACCATCACTTCCAGTAAGTCTTGTTCTTCTTTACCCTGAAGATAGTTCTTAATGACTTTGGCTGAAGGTTTGTGGTCGCTCACTTTTAGCATTTTGTAAATTAATAAAAATATACAATCATCATTTATATTTCTAAAAGCATTCTTTGTTTAGAGCATTTTTTCATGCACTACAGGCACAGCATCATCCTTGAACTGGATTTTGTAAGTATAAGGTACTGTCCCATGTCCTCTTTAGACTGAAGGAAATATATTGACAGTGTCTGAACTTCCTTCATGCTGTTGGTGTTCCAGTCTTTTGCCTTGTTTTACTACTTTCATATTGTCAGTATTAATCTGATAGATCCTCTTCACTAGTCCTAGGTCCTCAGATGTTTTGTCTCCTAAGAGTGACTTGTGTCCATTAGGCACAATGGTGAACAAAATGTTATGCTGTCTGCCTTTCACAGTCACTTTAAGTCTGCATCCACCTTTTGTTTCTATTGGCTGGTTGTTATAAGTCCTCAGAGGCATGACTTTTTCTGTAAGTATTTTAGGCTTCTCAGTCAGTACCTTAAAATCATTCTCATTGATCCAGTAAGCTTTGGCCCCTGTGTCAATTTTAAATGTTACAATGGTCTCATTGACTAGCACTGGAGCAGTCCATTTGTAATCTGTGACTATACTTAAAGTTTGGCCAATGTTGTTTATTCCTGAAGACTGTGTGCTGACATCTTCAACATGTGACACCATCTTAAGATAAATGTTTTACTTAATTTATCGCTGTCACCTGTGTCTTCCCTTGCTCTGTGTACGTCTTGTCCTTTCTTCTTGGTCAGACACATTTTTGCATAATAGTTTTGCCCTTTACATTTTGCACGTTTTTTCCATAGGCAGGACATTGTCTTGGTCTGTGTTTCTCGCCACATCTTTTGCAGGTGAACATTTCTTTATCACTGGTTTTGTCTTTGTTGTCATTGTTTTTCAATTTGCTGAATTGTGAATTGACACTACTCAATATACTTCCATTTTGGTTGGAAATCTGTTCATAAGCCATTTATAAACGCGTTGCATTTATTTAAGCAGGACAACGGTTGACAAGCAGAGCAGGGCTGATGGGGTCATGGATGAGTTTGTCATGACAGAAACGCCCTAAACAATCAACCCGTGAGCTGAGATTTGTATGAATTTAATGAAACACTATGTGTAACAAAACAAAACTAACAGTGAACCACAACCAAAGAGCTGTTAACCGACATGGGAGTTTCAGCATAGTCAGTGTGATCACGGGGCAAGGCCTTTACTTTGAAAGGAACCGACGGATATCCGTTTTGTATTGTTTCTTCCGGGACGTTTGGAGTTGTTTGAGTTGTTACGTTTCTTGGCCGAACGGAGAAATAAACCATAATGGGAGCTTGTTTGGCTCTGAGTTCCCTCGCCAGCTGTGTGAGTTACTAATTTAGCTGTGAAGCTTTTCCTTATATAATATTAAGAATTCGTCTTTGCCAATTTTATGACCTGTTAGCAAAGTTTTTCTGCGTCGTCTAGCCAAGCACGCCTGCTATGAGAGCGATACAGCTATAAGTTAAATGACACAACAAAAAGATGTTTTTTTAATTATTATTATTACAAAACTGTTGATTTACGGTGGTTACGTAGGCCTGGTTTAAACTATTTTCTTTGAGCTTGCCACACATTAGGTGTAATTAAATGATGCAATATTGTTTTCGATTTAACATTTAGTCAAAGTTATTACTTTATTTACTGTCAACAGAATAATAAGGAATGTTTCAGAAACAGCTGGTTAAAGGAAAAACACGCGGTAAAGGGACGGTTGCGGCAGTTTCCTTGTTTTGGCTGGATCATGACGTCACCGTATTTGTTATTTTTACATCATGTACGTCATGGACGACATTCTTAAATGGCTGCTAAAGCTACTTGTGTGGCTCAGCATGCGCACATAATAAACGCCCAAATAAATAAGATTTATATCAGAAATATATCATCATATATTTGTTAATTTGTGGGGAAATTTAAGGGCGTCTGCAGCAAAGTGACAGGAAAATGGAAGCACACAGAATACAGACAATAATAACCATAACATTCTGATTTAAATTGGGTAATTTTGGTGCCCACATAGAACATTTAAATTTAATTCTCAAAAAATGTGTTGATTTTAAATGTGGAAAAAAATGCCAGAGGGTGATGTGAAGGCAAAAGTAACGTACCCAGACCTGACATTGTTGAACACTGCAAATATTTACAACGCTTTGCTTTTTCCACATTCTGTTATTTAAAAATCTTATTCCAAAATGGGTTAAGCTAATTTTTCATGACATTTTAATGACATTGTGAAAAAGCTTTATTATATTAGAAATAAAAAATAAATAAGAACTCATAAGTATTCCCTCCTTTTGCTCAATAATATTTTGCTGCACCTTTGGCAGCAGATACAGCCTCAAGTCTTCTTCAGTATAATGGCACAAGGTGAGCACACCTAGTTTTGGCCAGTTTCACCCATTCCTCTTTTCAGAACCTTTCAAGCTCCATCAGGTTGGATGGAAGATGTCTGTGCTCAGCCATTTTCAGATCTCTCTAGAGATGTTCAGTCGGATTCGTCTCTGTCTGGGCCACTTAAGGACATTCGCAGAGTTGTTCTGAAGCCACTCTTTTAGGATCTTGACCATTTGCTTTGGGTCATTGTCCTGCTGAAAGATGAACAGTCATCCCAGGCTAAGGTCAAGAGAAGTCTTGAGTAGGTTTTCAGCCGAATGTCTTTGCATTCATCTTTGCCTCAGGCGCCTGGCAATAAGCCAAAGAGGTCAATCTTTGTCTTGACAGACCAGAGACTGTAATTTCTCATGGTCTGAGAGTTCTTCAGGTGCCTTTTGGCAAACTCACAGGGGCTGCGTTTTACTAAGGAAAAATCAAAAAGATCCATGTTGCCATTATGAGGTGTTGGATTTGGACGAAAAAACAATTTAATCCATTTTGGAATGGTGAAGAATCCTTTAAAACAGTCCTAGATCCAGACCGTGATCCAGTTCACCACCAAAATTTAATGGATTCTTCCCTGGGCTAAGACACAGCTTGGACGTAAAAAAAAAAATCATAAAAAGTCGTTGACAAACAAACCAAACTGAAAACACAACCTCCTTGGAGGAGGTAATAAATAAAAAGTCAAGCATTCGTAGTACTTTCCTGGCGCACGCTACTTCAAAGGCATGATGGGACTTGATGTTCCACAAAATTCACTTAATTTGCTTACATTTTGACCTGTGTAACACCACCTTTTAAAATACTCCGACGTACATGGCTAGATAGGAAACAGTGTGGCAGCAGCTTAAGAGTGGCACCCATGACTGTTACTGAAGTATTGCAGTTTTAAAACCACAGTTGCTAAGCTCCGAATGCCATCTCATTTTATCAGCTGACTGTGAGCGCTACCAGAGTAGATAGCCTGACTAATTAACCAGCTCAAATTAACAGGGAATAGTCAGGTTACTCTGTAAAGATCAGAAAGACAAAAACTGATAATATTCTGTGCAATAAGCACCTGAAAACTCCTAAAAAATCTAGACATGTCAAATTGAAAACAATAAAAAAACAATCTAACTGCAATAATCAATGTGAAAACAATATAGGGTTTGGGGTTCTATTCATCATCTCAAGTGTTGGTTCTGATGTAGCACAACTCAATCTTTAGACTCCGTCTCCAGACAGACTGAAGCTTCTTACAGGTACGGCTGTGGGGAAAAAAAGGCTTGTTGTCAACAGTGTATTCATTTTCATTATTTCATTAATTGTCAAATCACCCCCCACCCCCGCACCAAAGGTCACGTGAGTTCAGAAAAACAACTGATGGGTAATATTTACTTGTCTGGAATCATGTAGGCTCTAATCATACCAAGGAAAAAACACTCTGAATGTTTTGGGAACAAGAAAGTCACAAAACTTGAATAACTGCTGCCAGTTATTAATTTTTTGAGGGACTATGTCTTATAGCAGAGATGATGTTAACCTTGACCTCCAACTCGGGGCCTCATGCTGTAAGGAAACAAAAAAAGCAATGAAGGGGTTTTAAATATTATCAAAGGTTTTAGCTTTTTCCAAACAGTTTTTATTGCCTGATTTAGGATTGTTGTTTCTGAAGGTATCAGGCCCGCTCGTCCTTACGAACCCGAGGCTTGTGTTTCCACCTAAAGCTAGCATACTGTCATGCATGCTGAAGGTTAAAAAAGGATGGATGACCTCAGTGAAAGCATTCGCTTCGTTGCTGCTGACATTTCTCAGCAGTTGTGCATTTACATCATGTAGAACCTCCTCTGTAATGTGGTTTGCAGCACTAGAAGCGCCTGATTAAAGTCACTGGAAATTACGATTTGTTTTTGGTCTCCTGTGAGCTCCGTGAGGAAATCTAAACATTGTTCCTCTGGCAGCAGAGACTGTATGAAGCACAGCCTGAGCAAACCATGCATGATTATCCCACACCGCACATGGCCTTTAATGACTTTTAGAGCACATGAAGCAGGCTAATCATCTTTATAACACCTCATCCCTCCTCCAGGCGTCCTGTTTGTGCGGCTCGGCCTCCTGCCTTTTGTCATCATGCTGCCCGTCCACAAACAACTCAACCATCAGCCGGCTGGCTTTCTCCTTCCTGCTGCTGCTGGGAACGCTGGTGTCCATCATTATGATTCTTCCAGGCATGGAGGAACATCTTAAAAAGGTATTTAGTGTCATTTCCAAATGCCGGAACATAAAATCTGGGGATCGGATGGGTTAACAGGGATATGTTACAGCAGCTGAAGGAGTTGCCTGAAATGTATGCTTTTGTCACAGGGAGGGAGTTTTTAAAGACTTGGGTCTCGAAAATCAATGTTGTTAAACCAGTCGCCTCTGTGACATTGTTAGATTCCAGGTTTCTGTGTGGGCGGCACAAGCATACCTGGCATAAAGAACCATGTGAACTGTGACGTCATCGTGGGCTACAAGTCCGTGTACCGCGTGTGCTTCGCCATGGCCTGCTTCTTCTTCCTTTTCTCCATCATCATGATCCGAGTGCGCAGCAGCAAGGACCCCCGTGCTTCCATCCAGAACGGGTTCGTACAGTACACCTTCTTCATCTAAGGGTGCCACACTGACCTCTGGTGGCCAAATGTATACACTGCACGTTTAGAGTTCTTTGTACACTGCCCTATTTCCACATTTTGTTCACATTACAACCACAAACATACATGGGTTTTTATGTGATAGATGAATAGAAAGTAGTGTACACTCATCCCCTGGAAATTAACTGAAGCAACTTTTGATCTGGTTACAACCTCAAGTCTTCTGGGGCATGTCTCCAGTTAATGTTGTCTACATCTAGAGTCGGACATTTCCTCCCAGTCTTCTTTTTGCCACAAATTCTGTGTTGAGTTTAGGTCAGGACTTTGATTGGGCCATTCTAATACATGAATATGCTTTAATCTAAATCATGTCACCAGTTACAGTCCTGCTGGAAGGTTAACCTCCTCTTTAGCCTCAAGTCTTTCCTTGTCTCTAACATGCTTCCTTACTGAATTTAGCTCAATCTATCCTCCCATCAGCTCTGAACAGCTTCCCTGTCTCGGCTGAAGAAAAGCCTCCTCACCTTACCATGCTTCACCAAGGGCATGATGTGTTCAGGGTTAGTTGTTTAACTAAGCATTTTGCCTCTATTCCAAAAATATAACCATAACCTGGTTTATTCTTCTTCACAACTGTATCGTTGAACTGTCTGCTGTGTTCATGATGCTGTTCACTGATGTTTTCTTTCAAACCTCGGAAGCATTCACAGAACCGCTGGATTTATACTGGGTACCAGTTTCACACAAATACGTTTTTACCAGTTAGATGACCTCGTATGGCACTTTGTCAAGTCCGAGGACTCCAAAGAGCTTTACACTACAATCAGTCATCCACCCATTCTCACGCTGATGCTGGTAGACTACATTGTAGCCAGAAGTGAGGCTACCTTACAATTGGTGCCACTGGGCTCTCTGACCACCATCAGCAGGCAAAGCAGGTGAAGTGTCTTGCCCAAGGAAACAACGACTGAGGTGGACGTAGCGGGGGTTCAAACCAGCAACCTACTGGTTACAGGACGAACCTCTACCACCTGAGCCAACATAGTTTAATGATATCAAAACCCAGGCGTGTCGTTAGACCTGGGCTTCCGGGGCTTCAGCCCCAGATGTTTTCTGAATAGCCCCCGACTTCTTGAAATTTAGAAGTATTAAAAGGATATAGCCACAAATTTGTATTTAAAAAAAATCGTTTTTTAAAATTGTGTTCCATGTAATCACCTCCTGCTCCACCTAACCTGACAATGAGTTTAAAGAAGAAGTCAAAAAATACTTATTTGCACACTCGCAGCACCACAAATGCCCAACTACGCGCACAGCCAGAGACGGACTCCATTCTGGAGAAGTCCAGAACAGCAGTTTATTCCAGGTCGACCTGCCTCGTTCTTTACCCAAAAAGTTACACTCAGCGCCTCCAAGAGGCCTCATTTCAGAGCATCAACCAGAGAGTGGGAGCCTGGTGTGTGTGTGTGTGTGTGTGTGACTTGGAATGGGCTGATTGTAAGTTACAGATAATCACGTATTCACCCAGCAAGACATGAGGTGGAGGTTCACTCTAATGAGCATCTTCAGGGTCATGATGAGGGACTTTCACCTGAGCTACAGGTGAAGTTAAATGATCTGTGATAGAAAACAGCAGCAACCTTCTCTGTGAGCTTCTAGCTGGATTTACATCATAATGTGAAAATATCTGGTCCTTTTAATTCAGTCAAAATAAATATCTCCTGGTTCCAGTAAGACGTAGTAGAAAGTAAGCCTCCATCTTCTCTTTCATATCTTCTGCTGATTCTGAACATACAGCTCTGGCTTTAAAGATGCAGGATAATTAAGAAATAAATCATAGCAATTAATCACAGGTGGACCATTGATTAGTTAACTATTTTATTTTTCTGAATTACACATGAAATATTATATAAACTAAACTTATTAATCAAGGATACAGTTTTACTGAAGGTGACATACATACCATATGTATACAGTTATTAATAACTAATATTAGTCCTGATAAGGTCCAGGATGAGGCTCTATGCTATATTTTAAACACCACAACTTAACATCCTTTCCTCTCAGTGTTTAATAGTAAGAACTGCATTAATGTCTCACATGTTCAGTGCAGAACAAAAGACTGTGTTGGAAAATGTTTCATTTATTATTTTTTCAGGACAAATTTCTTCAGAAGTGGAATGAAGGGCCGAAAAGATGGCAATAAAAGAGAATAGGTTCATAATGGAAGGAATAATTTGAATAAAATGTTTCAAAAGCTCTTGACGTAAAATAAATGTGTTTTAGGGTTTTACCATTTGACTAAGATTTAGGAAAATCAACTTTATAGCACTTTCCTTTTTTGAAATATAAGAATAAAGACAATGGAGCCTCAGGAGTGGAACACTTTAATGAGAGTGTATTGTTTAAAAAAGGTAGTTTATGTAGATGACAAAAGAAGCACATTTATCTGACCCATAGTAAACATCTCTGAGTTTAGGAAAAACCTTTGTGAGTAAAAATTCAGATTAAGTTTTTTTCAAAATGAGTCATTATCTGCTTCAGCAAAATGGTTTTTCATCATTTTCATTTCTCCTTATTCTTTATTCAAAAATAAAAACCAAGTAGAATTATTGTAAACCTTTTTTGTTTGATTCACGATAATTTACATTCAGTCTAAAACCAGCCGAGACAGAGAACTGTTATTTTAACTTTAAATGACTTATAAACTGTCTTATGGAAATGGAAATATTTCGGGTTTGGGCTAAAGCCCCCGATGTTTTAAGACCCTGAAAACGCCCCTGGTAAAACTTATTACTTTCCTACCACTTCACAGATATGTGCTACTATGTATCGCTCTATCACATAAAATCCCAATGAAATAATAGAAAGTTTGTGGTTGTAACAAAATGTGAAGAGGTTAAACAGGTGTGAATATTTTAGACATGCGCTGTGTTCTGATGAACTTACAGTATTTACTTTCTGAACAGAAAACAATTTGACCTTTCTTCCTTCTAGGTTCTGGTTCTTCAAGTTTCTGGCTTTGGTTGGCCTAACTGTGGGAGCCTTCTTCATCCCTGATGGCACCTTTACTACTGGTATGAGGCTTATTGTATCCATCCATTAGCCACATAAACAAGCATTTCTATGACGTGATCACTCATCCCCATCTGCCTCCTCCGTGCTGGTAGTGTGGTATTACTTCGGCGTAGTCGGCTCCTTCATCTTTATCATCATCCAGCTCATCCTGCTGGTTGACTTTGCACATTCCTGGAACCAGTCCTGGCTGGAGAAAGCAGAAAATGGAAACAAAAAGTGCTGGTTTGCAGGTAGAAAGTGCTTCTATGTACATATGTAATGTAATGTTCATTAGCATTCCTTTGCAACACGTTGCCTGTTTTAGGTTTTAGTCGGTGACCAGTATTTGTATGATTGTGTGTTTTTTCTCACAGCTCTCCTGTCATTCACCTTCATCACCTATGCTCTGGCTTTTACTGCTGTTGTCCTCTTCTATGTGTTTTACACCCAACCGGACGACTGTACGGAGCACAAGGTCTTCATCAGCCTCAATCTCTTCTTCTGCATCGCTGTGTCTATTGTGGCCATTTTGCCCAAAGTTCAGGTAATGGTGATGTCCCGTAAATGTCTAAATAGAAATGCTCCAATGACTGCTTTTCCTCTTATCCAAGTCATTCGTGATCTGAAGTCTGTTGATGCTGAGCCTCATTTCAATGATTATGTTTTCCTATAAAATACAAATACAATACTTCAAATCCATCAAATGCAACAGTGTCTGTGACGCTGCTTAGATAGATGACTGTAGTGTCCAGAAAAAAGTGAAACCTTTTTAAAAACCAACTCCAGGCTGTTACAGCTGACTGCAAGCTGTCTTCTGTCAGGTCTGGTGTGTTAAAGCATCTAACTGCTCCAATTTTCCACAGGAGGCTCAGCCCACTTCAGGCCTGCTCCAGGCTTCTGTCATCTCGCTTTATACCATGTATCTCACCTGGTCAGCCATGACCAACAACCCCAGTAAGTCCTGTAAATCTGAGACCTTGTCCATATATTCACAAATTGCAGTCATAACCCTGCTCTCCAGCTTTATTTCACACCTATAAGTTCTTGTGTACCTACTTGAGTAGATGCAGACCGTAATCATAAATGGTGTTTAAAGTTAAATGTGCTTTCTCACACTAGACAAACAGTGTAACCCCAGTCTGTTGAGTTTGGTCCAGCCCAGCAGTCCCACTCCACCACCGGGCCCCGCTCAAGCTCCAGGATACGTGCAGTGGTGGGACGCGCAGAGCATTGTGGGACTCCTCGTCTTCTTGTTCTGCACACTTTATGCCAGGTATGTTATCGTTACTGCCAGAGTTAGATCCAAAACCGCCATGACATCCTAGGATGTCAAAAACAGAGGTAGTGTTGAAATGAGTATTGCCTTAACCAGGAGAGAAGCATCAATAAAACTCGATGCCTACAACTAGCATTTAGTTGGAGGTCAACTCCAACATAACTTTGTGAGTATTTACTTAAAGAAAGGAAAAACCTTCCAGTTCTCTCAATTCTCATATATCTGTTTTTGGAAATTCTGTATTATTAAGAAGGGAGAGGAGAGTTACTGACACAAGGAATCTAGATTATGGCGCATTTCAGGTGCTACAATCCAAAATGTAAGAATTAAATGTAACACAGCCGTGTATTCTTTACAGAACAAAAAAACAATATTTAGAGATATAGCGGCAATCTATAAAACACAGTAGTGTAAATGCAGGTACATCTAACTGGTGAACCAAAACTTTATTGCTCCATCCACCTTCTTATCAATATTCAAAACACTGTATGAAGGAAAAACATTGAGCATCAAACACTCCATCACCATGATGAAACATGGTGGTAGCAGCATCATGCTGTGGGGAGGCTTTTCTTTAACATAGACATGGAAAATGCTGACAAGTTGATAAGAAGGTGGAGCTAAATGCTGGGCCATCCTGACAGAAAACCTGATGGAGGCTGAGGCGGAGGTTTACCTTCCAGCAGAACAACGACCCTAAACATACAGATCCAGATTTAAATGGTTCACACCAAAGCATATTCATATATCCAAATGGTCCAGTAATAGTCCAGACCTAAATCTATTTTACAGTCTGTGGCAACACCTAAACATTGATGTTCAGATGCTCTAATCTTGCAGAGCTTGTGGTATTTAGTAAAGAAGGAAGTCAAATGTATTTCTATAGCGCCTTTCGTAGATGTTAAAATCACGAAGTACGTCACAGAGATAAAAAATACAAAAACAAAATATACATTAGACATAAGTGTAGCAGTCTAGTTGAAAGCCTGTCTGTGTAAAAATGTCTTCTTCTTCTTATAAGAGACGGTTGGCGGGCGCGGCGCTGATGGTGTAGGGGTGAAGCGTGCGACCAAATACGAAGGCTACAGTCCTCGAAGCGCCCGTCCCGGGTTCGAGTCCCGGACCCGTCGACATTTGCCGAGTGTCTCCCCCTCTCTCTACCCCTCTTTCCTGTCTGCCTACTGTCAAAAAATCAAAATAAAGGCCTCTAGTGCCGAAAAAATATCTTTAAGAGATGGTTGGTAAAAATGAGACATAAAGTAAAGGCGCGCCACATTGTCCAAATTTTTATTTTTAGGGAATTTTGAAAACCATGTATCAGCCCAGTTTTAATTCACAGCACATTAGCCAATAAAATACCATGTTAGTTGCGGTTGTAAGATCGTAATAAAACATTTGTGTTGTAGTTTGCTGCTGTTAGATGAGATGAGTTCTCTCTCACTGCAGCATCCGCTCCTCCAACAACGCCCAAGTGAACAAGCTGATGCAGACGGAGGAAACCCAGGGTTTGACCGCCGACCAGGAGGCTTCAGTGGGGGAGGACGGAGTCCGGCGTGCCGTGGACAATGAGGAGGATGGTGTAACCTACAGCTACACGTTCTTCCACTTCAGCCTCTGTCTGGCCTCTCTCTACATCATGATGACCCTCACTAACTGGTACAAGTGAGTATCCCATCACTTCCTGTTTTTTAACTCCCCACTGGTGAGCCGATTATCTAATGCTGACTCCTCCTCTAAATCACCAGACCCAACTCCGACTATGAGACCATGCAGACCTCCATGCCAGCTGTCTGGGTGAAGATCAGCTCCAGCTGGCTCAGTTTGGGCCTCTACCTTTGGACCCTGGTGGCTCCGCTGGTGCTTCCTGATCGAGACTTCAACTAAAAATACTCAAGTTGCTAGGCTGAAATGAGCTTCATCTTATAATGCTTTGTTTTCATATTCTCCATTCCAGTGCTAATATACAATACTGACTGCTACTGTTTGTAGGTATGAGATGTTCATTTTAGAAGTGCAGGGTAACGGATTGACTTTAAGCTTTAATCACATTCCAGTTTCCACCTCAGGTGAATGGTTTTTCTTCACTGTTAGAAATAGTTACTGTTGTTTTTTTGGTTCTTTTGACAAATATTTAATTTGTTAAAATTGTATACTGTTTTTTTGTTGTAGCTAATATTAACAGAAGTGCCTTATTGTATTCTTGACACAAATAATTCACAGCGACCACTTGATCAATTTCCTTCCTTTACAACCTTCTGCTTTATGTCTTAGCAGAGTAAAGATCTAATGCTATCCTGTAGGTGATGCTGTTGTCCTTTTGATTTAACGTTCTTTATATTCCATTTGTTTGAATTTCAAATATTTTCAATCTTTTATTTCCTGTTTATTTTAGCCATTTTTTTCTCCTATTCCTCAATGCCACCATGTTAGGCTAGAAGGGATGCCCAGACGCCGTACTGCTCTTCCTTCAGTGATCACATGATTCTGTTCAAATGTGATTTACTGTATTTCTCACTGGTGAAACACACGTAAACAATGTGCAATCACAAGAGCATCGTGAACTGGATGCTGAAGTAAAGCTGTTCTAAGCAAAAACTTCACTCAAGGCTTTAGTTGTGGTCAGATGAGCAGTGACTGCTGGGACATCTGGTGGTAAATCCCAGATGCTAAAACTACAACATAACTGCAGGTCCTCGTATACACACAGTGGTGACAGATCTTTCATTCAAGGTCAAATCTTTGACCTCCTCCCCCTATTTTCATTCGCTGTGTGTCCATTTAATAAAAAATAGTTGAAATGATAAATACAATGTTCAACGAAACAAGTTTAAGCCACTTCAGTTTGTGTGCTTTTTTACATATCAGCCAAAAATATTTTCCTAGAGAGATTGTTTTATAATACTGTTAAAGTTAATCTATAAAATAATGCAACTGAATGTCAGATTCTTTTGTTTGCTTCACCAATAAAGAAAAAATGGTTTTCTTTATGCAAATCCAATCTGAGACTGGTTTGTCTTTCTATTTGCTGCCTCTATTCAACTATTTTCAAACCAACTAGTTCTGCTCTTTCATGAAATAATTCAGATTTTTTGTCTTTAATCCAACTGGCTCATTGGGTTTCCAACAGCAGGCCTATTTGCTTTGTGTTGTCAGATTTAAATAAATCATACCAACCTCTCAAAGCACCTTTACATTAGAGTCACATTCACTCATTCATATATGAAGATTACTAACTTAGGGCGAAGTGCCTTGCCCAAAGGGATTCTGACATGTTACTGGGAGGAAACTGGAACCAAACCCACAACTTTCTGACTGCAATAGAACCCTTCCCACTGATCCACAGTCCCCCCTTTTCTAGCCGTTTTATGGTCTGTCTTTTCACGCTCCTCTGCTTAGAAGCTGAGATTCCTGACCACAAATTATGTGCAAAGCTGTGATATTTTCACATGTGAATTCTGTTCTTCATCACAGGTCAATCGGACTTGTGTCTTTATTTTTGCTGAATAATTGTGTCTTTATTTTGCAGTTTATTAGAATAATAAAGGAATGAACATTAGACCAGTGTAAATATGTGCTTTGGTCTGATGAGTCCAAGTTTGAGATCTTTGGTTCCAACCACCGTGTCTTTGTGCGGCGCAGAAGAGGTGAACGGATGGACTCTACATGCCTGGTTCCCATCGTGAAGCATGGAGGAGGTGGTGTGATGGTGCTTTGCTGGTGACACTGTTGGGGATTTATTGAAAATTGAAGGCATACTGAACCAGCATGGCTACCACAGCATCTTGCAGCGGCATGCTATTCCATCCGGTTTGCGTTTAGTTGGACCATCATTTATTTTTCAACAGGACAATGACCCCAAACACACCTCCAGGCTGTGTAAGGGCTATTTGACCAAGAAGGAGAGTGATGGGGTGCTGCGCCAGATGACCTGGCCTCCACAGTCACCGGACCTGAACCCAATCGAGATGGTTTGGGGTGAGCTGGACCGCAAAGTGAAGACAAAAGGGCCAACAAGTGCTAAGTTTCTCTTTGAACTCCTTCAAGACTGTTGGAAAACCATTTCAGGTGACTACCTCTTGAAGCTCATCAACAGAATACCAAGAGTGAGCAGTAATAAAAGCAAAAGGTGGCTACTTTGAAGAACCTAGAATATAAGACATATTTTCAGTTGTTTCACACTTTTTTGTTCAGTATATAATTCCACATGTGTTCATTCATAGTTTTGATGCCTTCAGTGTAAAGCTACAATATTCATAGTCATGAAAATAAAGAAAACTCTTTGAATGAGAAGGTATGTCCAAACTTTTGGTCTGTACTGTATACACTCATATATTTATATGTGTGTATATGATATAACTTAATATTTACATGTATATATTAGCAGTTGTTAACATTCGATAAATTAGATCAGTTACTGGGTTATCTAAGGTATTCTAAACCAAACAGGTTTCAGCAAGTCACATTTCTGAGTTTTTAGGACCTTTTTAATGCCACCTTGTATGAAATTTGAGGCCCAAACTTAATATGGGGGATGTGCTGTATTACAATCAGACAAAGTATGTGTGTCACACAATGAGATACATTCAAGCTTAGTTTTTGCCTGTTTATTGAACATAAATGCACCCTTTCCACTGGCTCGTAGGCAGTGCGGCTCCGCTCCACTCGGTCTTCTACTCTGGTACCAGTCTTGTTTCCACTGACCCACTCCAGCCATCAGTGCAGTGCACTGTGCTGCTATTAACATTACTGTGTCACATTGTCACATTAAAATAGTCTGCGTAAAATGATAAAAAATCAATGAACACAAAATAAAAACATAACTAGACTAAAAACTAATAATATTTGTATTATTGTATATGCAAGAATATCTTATATATGTTTTTATCATGTATAAAATGATCCCCTGGGATAATTATCTGGACCACAGTCCAGCCAGAACTTCTAAAGAAAGGCTCAGAGGTTCTGATGTGAGGGGGTTGTTAGGAGAAGCAGAGAGGAGAGTCTGGATGGATGGTGAAGCTCCAAAGTCTGCCTGCCTGCATGGTGGTTTGTTCTGTGTTTCGTGGGAAATGTTTTGGGTCTGAACAGCTGATTTTATGTGTGATCAGCTGGTTTAGGATGTTATTAAATACAGCGCCCCCTACCTGTGTATAATTCAGAAAGCTGATGTGTGCTTTTTCTTTTCTTTCAGCCTTCAGGCATAGTTTATGATTTGTAAATAGTAAAATTTAATTTGGGTTTGACCCGCTCCAGCCATTGTGGTCCTTAATATTCTTTTATTACCTTCTCCCTGCACTACCTCTTAAAACAACCTTCTCATTTCTCCTCCTCCCATGGTCAGTCTGTTTATGTCACATGTAGTCCCTGCTCAGTCCCAGTTTGACCAGCTCAGAACAGGGACCAAAAAACCAGGTACCAGTACAGAAAAAAACAGTAATGGAAACGCTCACATAGCAGGCCAAGTGGAGTCAAGTAGGGCCAAATGGGGTAAAAAATCTGCTTACAATTTGTGAGTCAGGGAAAAATAAACTATCCCCTCAGTGGAGTTGTAAGGCTGGTGCTAGACCACCGGGTTTAAAATCCACAAAACCTCTGACAGTTTGTGCCGCACCGAGTGCTGCTCTCAGATCAGTGGTAGTAGTAATAGGGACCGTTTTCTGAGGAGCTTCAGCCACACCAGGGGAGCAAAACTGTGAAACTGCTGGGGTCTGTTTGTGGCTCTTGGCAGCAGCTTTGTGCTTCTCTGACTTCAAATGGCTCTACACCCTTTACCCCCGTGGTGCAAAGATTAAAATGTTTTTTGCACCGTGAGTTCGCTTCGTTCATCCTGGTCGGTGTTTACATCCCACCGCAAGCTAACGTGCAGGTCGCACAGCGCATGCTCGCCGACCAGATACTGAGTGTGGAGCGGACCAACCCGGACTCCTTAGTAATCGTCGCTGGTGACTTTAACAAAGGTAATCTGACCCACAAACTTCCCAAATACAGACAGTTTATAAAATGTCCGACCAGAGAGGACAACATTCTGGATCACTGTTACACCACCATCAGAGACGCTTATCACGCCGTCCCACGTGCTGCACTGGGCCAATCCGACCACATCATGGTCCACCTGATTCCTGCATACAGGCAGAAACTAAAGCTCTGCAAACCTGTTGTGAGGACGACAAGGAAGTGGAGCAGTGAGGCTGTGGAGAATCTCCAGGCGTGTTTAGGCTGTACAGACTGGGATGTGTTCAGGACTACTACCAACAGTCTGGACGAGTACACAGAGGCTGTGACTTCCTACATCAGTTTCTGTGAGGACAGCTGTGTACCATCATGCACCAGGGTGAGTTACAACAACGACAAACCCTGGTTCACAGCTAAACTCAGAAGGTTAAGACTGGATAAGGAAGAGGCCTTCAGGAGTGGGGACAAAGACATATACAGAGAGGCCAAGTACAAGTTTGGCAAGGCAGTGAAAGAGGCCAAACGACTGTACTCTGAGAAGCTCCAAATCCAGTTCTCAGCCAACGACTCTGCGTCTGTCTGGAAAGGGCTCAAGCAAATCACCAACTACAAGCCGAAAGCCCCCCACTCCATCAACGACCGACGCCTCGCCAACGACCTGAACGAGTTCTACTGCCGCTTTGAAAGACAAAGGGACAGTCCTGCAACCATCTCCCACGACGCCCCCCAACAGCTGCAGCCACAATCCACCACCCCCACCTCCCCAACCTCAAGAGGGGCCTTGGCACCTCCAACCCCCACCCTGAAGTTCCCCCCCACCAGCCCCCTACCCACGCCGAGGACGGCTCTTTCCATCCAGGAGAGGGACGTCAACAAACTCTTCAGGAGACAGAACCCCCGGAAAGCTGCTGGTCCGGATTCTGTCTCACCAGCCAGCCTGAAGCACTGCGCTGATCAGCTGTCTCCAGTCTTCACAGACATTTTTAACACCTCACTGGAGACATGTCATGTGCCAGCCTGCTTCAAGTCCTCCACCATCGTCCCTGTTCCCAAGAAGCCAAGGACCACAGGGCTTAATGACTTCAGACCCGTCGCCCTGACCTCTGTGGTGATGAAGTCCTTTGAGCGCCTTGTGCTCTCACACCTAAAAGACATCACCGACCCCCTCCTGGACCCCCTGCAGTTTGCCTACAGAGCCAACAGGTCTGTAGATGATGCAGTCAACCTAGCCCTTCACTTCATCCTCCGGCACCTGGACTCCACAGGAACCTATGCCAGGATCCTGTTTGTGGATTTCAGCTCTGCCTTCAACACCATCGTCCCAGCTCTGCTCCAGGAGAAGCTCTCCCAGCTGAGTGTGCCCGACTCCACCTGCAGGTGGATCACTGACTTCCTGTCTGACAGGAAGCAGCGCGTGAGGCTGGGGAAGCACGTCTCTGACTCCCTGACCATCAGCACCGGTTCCCCCCAAGGCTGTGTTCTCTCTCCTCTGCTCTTCTCCCTGTACACCAACAGCTGCACCTCCAGTCACCAGTCTGTCAAGCTTCTGAAGTTTGCGGACGACACCACCCTGATCGGACTCATCTCTGATGGTGATGAGTCTGCGTACAGATGGGAGGTGGACCATCTGTTGGACTGGTGCAGCCAGAACAGCCTTGAGCTCAACGCTCTAAAGACAGTGGAGATGGTTGTGAACTTCAGGCAGAACCCAGCCCCACCTGCCCCCATCACCCTCTGTGACTCCACAATTGACACTGTGGAATCTTTCCGCTTCCTGGGAACCATCATCTCCCAGGATCTCAAGTGGGAGCCAAACATCAGCTCCCTCATCAAGAAAGCCCAGCAGAGGATGTTCTTCCTGCGGCAGCTGAAGAAATTCAACCTGCCAAAGACTATGATGGTGCACTTCTACACAGCCATCATTGAGTCCATCCTCACCTCCTCCATCACCATCTGGTACGCCGCTGCTACAGCCAAGGATAAGGGCAGGCTGCAGCGTGTCATTCGGTCTGCTGAGAAGGTGATTGGCTGCAGTCTACTGTCGCTCCAGGACCTGTACACCTCCAGGACCCTGAAGCGGGCCGGGAAGATTCTGGCTGATCCCTCCCACCCCGGTCACAGACTCTTTGAGACTCTCCCCTCTGGCAGGAGGCTGCGGTCCATCCGGACCAAAACCTCACGCCACAAGAACAGTTTTTTCCCATCTGCCACCAGCCTGGTTAACAAAGCCCGGAAACCACCCTGACATTCCCCCTTTCCCCCACACCCCCCCTTTTTTTGCTGACAGGACACCTGTAACCTGTAACTCTATGCGTTACATTAACGCTCAGCTTGGACTCCTGCTTTACTTGCACAATGATCACCTGCACTGTTGTATTGCTCTTGCATCTTATACTGCTCTATATTTACTCTCACTCACTTAAAACTGTGCACATATATTTATATTATATAGTAGATATGTTTATACTGTTTAATTTGTATTGTATTGCACCGACTACGCCAAAACAAATTCCTTGTATGTCCAAAAACGTACTTGGCAATAAAGCTTTTCTGATTCTGATTCTGATTCTGATGCACCTAGCCCGCACAGTGGCTCTTTCTGCATGGAGTTTGTATGTTCTCCCTGTGCATGTGTGGGTTTTCTCCAGGTACTTGTCAAAAATTGGTGAGATATTGCCCACTCATCCATGTGTTGGTCCACAAAGTGCTCCTCTGACGAGAAAAACAAAAGCTGTTTAGTCCCAGAAAGAGTCAAGTTGTTTTTACTCCACAATATTTAAACGAAACTTTAAATGCCCTGATGATATTCAGAGAAATTCAGATGTTCAATGAAGTTTTATTTCTGTCTGATTTGTTCCTTCCAAGGCTAACTTATTAGTCATGTTTAAAGTGAAAAAGCAGAGAAACTCACCATCACTGGAAGCAGCCTCTGGTTTGTAAACCTGCCTGCTTTGCCTCTTCAGCTGCCAAAAAACAAATCAAATATCAGGTTAGAAGCATAAAACCAAATTCTTCCCCCAAAGTTTTTGGGTCGGTTCTGCAGGCTACAGTAGCTTTGAAGAATGGAGCTTCTCCCTCAATAGTTTGCATGTTTTCACCTATTAGATCTACTCAGAAGTTTTCTACACCAAACATTTCAAATACAAACTGACATCAATGAGCCCTCTGATCTATCTATTTATATTCTGATTTATAATCGTCTAAATATGTAGCTGGATCATTTCTTAATATATCTGATGAGTGAATATTTTAGATTGACATAAAGGCCTTGGATCTGTGTGGGGCGACAGATGATTGAAACAGAAAGAAACTAGGCGCGGTTCGGATGCCTGGGTCAGCGCGGTTCTGAAGTTCAAGTAAAATAAGAACCGAGGTGTATTGAAATGAAATTTCTCGCAGAGAAAACGGTAAAACAATCTAAATGTTGGATTATTCTGACAACACTCGCTGATCTCAGAGTAGAAGGAAGAAATGGATCCAGATGTTGAGATGTTTACCCAGTTCGCATGCCTCCTGCCCGCAGCGGACCTCTTTCAGGATCTTCTCGGCCACATTCAGAACTCTTCTCTCGGTATAAAGGGAGATCATCACATCTGCAACCTCCAGGAAGCTTTTACCCTGCACCTGGTTCATCTTGACACCATCACGGCGGACCAGGAGTTCTGAGCGAAACTTTTCAAAGTTCTCCTTGGTCAGGCTCTCCAGGCTGTTCTTTAAAAGCTTTCTGGCCGATTTTGGAGGCATTTCTCACAACTCGTAATGTTACCCCTAACACGTTCAAACTCGACAGGATAGTTATGGCGAAGCAGCGGGCCGTCATTTGACGTCACCGCTGACGTGACAACCACTTCGTCTGCAGAGACCCTACTTCCATGTAAGGTTACTTCCTCATTTAGCGTGAGGGTGGTAGGATGTTTCCGGTCGGTATGCGGAAGTGCTGGTGTTATGGCTGAGTCTAGAAGGCCCTGTCCCAATTCCCACACTACACCCTACGCCCCTCTATGAAGTGTTTACTTTGTACAAGTGCATGAGAGAATTTAAGTACACCCTTTCGTCAAACTTTTTGACAGGTGGGTGGGACTTCCGGTGAGGGCGGGACTTCCGGTTGGCGCCATGTGGGTGCCATGTGGGCAGGAGGTCACGTGGTCAAGCAGGTGGTGTGTCCAAGGGGGCGTAACCGTGGATGCTGATTGGTTGTCGTCATTAGGGGCGATACCTTAAATGAGTCAATTAAAACACAGGGGTGTGTTTGTTATAAATAGAACAAGACAAATATGGTATTATCGGAAACTGTTTGGCATCAGCACCAATTAAAAATAGAGGGGGTGTGTTTGTAAGCATCGTTAAACCTTGAATAACCCAATGAAAACAATAGGGCGTGCTTTAGTGTTTACTTTAAATACAGAGATAAAACTCTGCACTTTACATGCAGCATTCGTTGGAAAAAAAAAGAACACCCGTTCAACAATGGCTAGAGTTAAGAGAGTTTATCGTCAAGCGGAGGAGAAACGCAACGCGTGCCAAGATGATGATGATGAACAAGCAACTGCATCATATACTTCCTCAACGGAGATACCTATCGGAATTCCCGTCATGACATACTCTACCGATGATGAGGATCCAACATCAACTTCAACAACCATGGTTGAAAATCAGACCTCGGTTCGGCCAAGAGGTATGTCAGTTCTGTGCGAAACCCCAGTGACCGTCTACCAGTATTCATCCCGTGAATTGAATGCTCCTAAGAAATCAACATACTACATCTGCAGGGTACAAAGACCCCCGTTCGACACTCTGCAGGAAGAATGGTCTTTGGAGCCATATGGCCTGGTTGGCAGCTGGGGTTATATTTTCATGTATGAAATAGAAGAGCTTTGCCTGTATCAATTGGATCAAGATGAGGTATTTAATGGATCACTGGCTCTGTGTACTCTCACCCACAGCGACTGGGCGGTGTTAAGGCTTGCAATCCCGCACCTTAATGATACCCCTGAAACAGTCTCAAAGCAGGAGAGGGAGGAAGAAGAAGAAGAAAATGAACTGTCTCCTCGACCTGTAAAACGGGCGAGAATGTTTCATATACCATCCGATGTTGAAATAGCTGAGAGAGAACCTCTCTTTAGCGCAGTGTGGGGGTCAAAAACCACAGCAAATGGCCGCTGGTCTTTTCGGGCAAGCAGAAGCAGGAACAACCGGACGAGTCCCTCAGATCTGTTTGTGTTGGAGGCTTTCAATCAGGACTGCGACGTATTCAAGACAATGCTGGCTCTGCCGTTTGAAGCTTGGGCAGAGAAGATGAGTGAAATTGGACATCGTCTTTCCTACCTTTTCCACAAGTCACGAAGTTGGATCGATGTCATGTCAGTGAAAAAAACCCTGACGTTTCCTGTTTTACGTTTAGAACGAACCCTCTTCTGAGGACACGCCCCTTCCTATGATATATATACGGGGGGATAACTGCAAGCTCACAGACACTGAGAATCGTATCATGAGAATGAGTGGACCGACACCATACAGGGATCTCTACAATCACCGAGCAGAGATCCACTTCTCTCCTGAGCACGATGAAAGCTTCAACATTGGACCATATCATCCGCCTTCCCCTGACCTCTTCTCACCATCCACCTCAACATCCTCATTCTCAGAGAACCACTTCAGTCCTGCATCACCTACAGGATACAACATGAAATATCTACCGCTTTCTCCAGACCTCTGCTCACCATCACCGCTATTCATGGCTGAGTCTGTAGACGCAAATGTCCTGCCTGAAGACATGAAGGTGGTCGTGGAGGAGGAGGTAGCCACCGGCTACTCACCCTCTACCGAAGCCCCTACACAAACCCTGGAACCGATGGAGGACCCTCAGCCTTCAGCAGAGGATGAGAGTAACCAGGAGGACGAAATTGACGGTTGGTTCTCAACCACCCTCATCAATACGGTGAAAACAGCGATACTTCATTTATTCAACATAACCTCTTTGAACTATCTCAGAGAAACCTGCTATGGATGTATAACGAACCACCCGAGCCAGCGTCAACACCATTGCCTGGAGGTACTGGGGGAGGATTATTACCAAGTCAACTTTCAACGCATCGTACGACGACTCGTAACCCCCAAACTCGTTCCTGCTATTCAGAATCTTCTGGTACTTCAACGCATACAAGCAGATGACTTCAGAGTGAAGACGATTGCCAAGACGGTTTTACATGAACTGAAATCGGTACAAGGCATCCACAGTGCAATAGCGCACGTTTATGATCGCATGGTCGATGAGAAACATCTCAAACAACTTAACTCTGTTTCAGAGTGCTATGGACTGACAAACTGATCTCACATGTTTGATGACTTGTTGTATCATTTTTTTTTTTTTTAGTATTCCAGTACTTTAATTAATCTGCATTATATGATTTTTCTTCTTTTTTCTTTTTACTATTAAATACAATTAAAGTAGGAACATAGTAACCTTTCCCAAAAGTGTTGTTTAAAAGCTAGTAGTGTTTGAATTCATCTGCATTTTATCTGATTTTGTTTTTTGATTGTTTTCTTTTTAATATTAAATACAAAAATAAATAAAAAAATAAGGATAAATCTACCCTCCTGTGTGTTTTTTCTCATTATTTAACAAGTAATCGGCAGAGTGAGCATAAGGCAGAGATGGCAGGAAGACGGCTGATGAAGAACGTATATTATAGCCCTTCAAATCCGGGACGTTTTGGGGGTGTAGATGTGCTGAGGAGGGTTATGCAAGATGAAACGGGAAAGAAGGTTGCGGTTGAAAAAGTTAAAGATTTTTTATCAGGAGAAGATACCTATACTCTACATAAACCTGCAAGAATAAAGTTCCCGAGAAACAGAGTTTTTGTCACCAGACCATTGAGGCAGTTCCAGGCTGATCTCTGTGACATGGAAGCTCTGGCCATGGAAAATGATGGTTATAATTATTTATTAACAGTCATTGACATCTTTTCAAAAAGGGCGTATGTACGAGTTTTGAAGAGGAAAACAGCCGCTGAGGTGGTAAAGGCATTTGAATCAGTTTTTACAGAAAGTCAGATCCCCAAAAAACGTCAGACTGATGCCGGTAAATAATTTTTTAACAAGAAATTAAAGGTTTTAATGGAGAAACACGGTATTGAACATTTTGCCACAGCGAGTGAAGCAAAAGCTTCAGTGGTCGAGAGATTTAACCGCACATTAAAAACAAGGATGTGGAGATATTTTACAGCTAACAATACCCGGCGGTACGTCGATGTACTGCAAAACGTAGCTAGAAGCTACAACCATTCCTACCACTCCAGCATTAAAATGAGCCCTATGGAAGTGACCTCAGAAAATGCCTTTCAAGTGTTTCAGAATCTGTATGATGTCAAGTCCAACAGATATTGCAGGGACTCAGTGACAACGTTTAAACAAGGGGATCTTGTCAGAATATCCAAGGTCCGTGGAGTGTTTGACAAAAAATACGAACAGAGTTTTACGGATGAAGTGTTTACAGTGTATGAGCGGATACCCCGTTCTCCTCCTGTATACAAACTCAAAGATTTGGATGGAGAACCTATCGAGGGTTCCTTTTACGCTGAGGAACTTCAAAAAGTAAAAATATTTAACGACAAGATGTATCAAGTGGAAAAAATATTAAAACGACGTACGGTCAAGGGTGTCAAACAGGTTTTTGTACGCTGGAAAAACTGGCCTGAGAAATTCAACAGTTGGATCAAGTTTGATGAACTTCGAAACGTATAAAAAAGGTTTGCACTAAACCTCACAGTTGACACAGCATCATGAACCGTCAGGTAGAGGATGATGGTTTTTACGTTACTCTTCCATCTAATGCTAGCATGGAAGTGTTTAAAAATAATACCAGTTCAAGTTTCCGTGTAAATTTAGCTCAACATATTGATTTAGAAGGCCAATGGATGGTTGCATTAGCCGAGATTTCATATCCTCATACATGGCATAATTTACCGGATTATGATGCCTACTTTGAATGGAGGAAGGTTGGTGATGTGGAGATCAATACGCAAAGGATCAGAAGTGGCTACTATAACAGCGTTATTCAACTCGAGACAGAGATGGAAATGTTTTTCAAAAAATTGAAATCGGGTTTACGCATTAAATTCAGCAAAGTTCAAAAGAGATTTGCATTTCAAGCAAACAGTCCGTATGAAATACGCTTCTTCAGCACTGTAGCTTATATGATGGGCGTGAAACCAGGGGAATGGATTCATGTTTCTGAACCAAAACTGGCTCCTTTTCTGGCGGATATAAAGGCTGGTTTCTATCACCTATACTGTTACAGCGACGTGGTCAGCCCACAAATAGTAGGCGACACTTTTGCACCTTTACTGCGGACCGTCAAAGTACAAGGCGACTTCAGTGATATGGTTACTCTGACGTTTAACCCCGCCCACTACCTTCCAGTCTCCAGAAGACATATTGAAAATATCAATATAGAAATTAAATCGGACCAAAACGTTCCTGTAAATTTCGTCTATGGAAAGACCGACATAAGACTACACTTCAGACCGGTGATATCACAACGTAGCCTGAGATAAATTTTATTTGTATAAACTATTCCAGAGATATGTATATAACCTCTAAGATTGATTGGTTATCATTCATATTACGCTGGTCATTCAACACTGCATCAAGCAGGCAAGAGAGAACATGGCACATCTAAGTCTGAGACGTGATCCAAATCGCTTTGTAAATTACTATGTAAGTCAATCAGGCGGTTATCTGCCAGGGTTTTATGGGGCCCCGGTCATGTACGGACGCGGAATTGGATCATTATTTTCAAAATTATTCCGCTTCGTATCCCCTCTGGTTAAAAAAGGATTTGCAATTGCAAAACCCCATCTTAAAACGGCTGCATCAAATATCGCTTCGGATGTCATCGGTAGAGCCGTGAATAAAATGAGTGGTTCTACACACACCGACGGTCAAGAAGGTTCAGGAATTATGGTTTTATCCAAAAGACCCAGAACAAGACCCCCTGGTGATCGTTTAAGGACAGTTAAAAAACAACGACAAACGCGAAAAAGGAGATCAGTTGGAGCTGACAAACGAAGAGGAAGGAAGTCATCCGCAAGTTTTGATATATTTAAATAATGGCTATTTTACATAACAAATCATCAGAGTGCACGCTGGCAGAGTTGGACTTATTTTCTGCCCCGATGACGCAGCTATCTATTGAAGATAAAATTTACACCGAGATCCAGCCTTTATCAGCAATCACTGATGGAGGGCCGATCGAGTTTTTCATTCCGGGAGATGGAGAAAAGTATCTAGATCTCAACGATACGCTGTTGCATCTCAGAGTGAAAATTACTAACGAGGATGGAACAAACCTGCCGGATGATGCACCTGTAGGGCTCATCAACTACCCGTTAAACACCATCTTCAGTCAGTGTGACGTCACTCTCGGAGATCGATTGATTTCACAATCCAGCGCTACACATCCATATAGAGCCATGATTGAGACATTGTTAAACTTTTCTGAGGATTCTTTAAAAGCCAGTTTAGCTCTGGTCTTTTTTTCAAAGACACTGCAGGTGCTCTGAACTCTATTGTTACAACTAACGGCCCTAACCAAGGTCTTAACAGCAGAGCAGGCTTTACGGAAAGTTCCAGGGAGGTACATCTTCTAGGCCCCCTGCATGCAGACATATTTTTCTGCGAGAGACTTCTTTTAAACTCTGTTGACCTCAAAATTAAACTTACAAGAGCCAACGATGCCTTTTGTCTCATGGCAGCAAGAAACTCCACTTACAAACTCAGGATATTAGGAGCATCTCTTTTTATCAAAAAAGTTACTGTCTCTCCAGCTGTACGACTGGGTCACACTACAGCTTTAATGAAAGCAAATGCTCTGTATCCACTTTCACGTGTGAATGTAAAAACATATTCCATCCCTGAAAATTCAAGGGTATGCAACCAAGAGAATCTTTTCTTAGGCGTCTTTCCCAAGTATTTGGTGATTGCGTTACTGGATCATGACGCTTTTACAGGAACACGCAATCTCAATCCGTTTGACTTCAATCATTTTGATATGGAATATTTAGCTTTGTGTAAGGATGGCAGACAAATTCCTGCTAAAGCCTTCCAGCCCAATTTTAACCAAGGTAATTCAGTGAGAGAGTATTACAACTTGTTTACGGCTACAGGACGACATCTAAAAGATCTTCCACTGAGTATAACACGTCAGGAATTTAATCAAGGATACTCTCTATTCACATTTAATCTTAACCCGGGTGAGGACACAGATGTTCTATTTCCAGTTTCCAGTGGGAATTTAAGATTGGAAATGCGCTTCAGAAACCCGTTGCCTCATACCACCACGCTGATCATCTACGCTTGTTATGATTCTATTTTAGAGATTGATTCAAAGAGGCGTGTACTGGTGGATTATTATTAATCTAATCAGGCATGAATAATCATGAAATTGAGAGCCTGATGCGTCATCTGCTGGGAGATTTGTTTTGTGGTGTGTGGCCGTGCGACCAGCTGCCGCTGCTAGCTGACAAATTCCCAGGGCCGGCCTACTTTATTGTGAATACACATCCTTCACACATGCCGGGGGAACACTGGCTAGCTCTGACATTGGATGAGAATGGTCAATCCAGCTTTTTTGACTCTTATGGATTCTCTCCGGATTTCGAGTTCTACCCGTCAAGCATCGTAACATTTTTAGAAGACAGATCCTCAAAAATATTGTATCATAATAATCAGCTTCAAAACACTATGTCCACTGTGTGCGGTCACCATTGCATTTTTTATCTATGTCATAGAGCGTGCGGATTATCACTGCAGCAAGTGTTGTCGAAATACACCGGAGATGTGATTAAGAATGATTTAATGGTATCTAACTTTGTGAAAAAATATCAGAAATGTGTCATTAATCAAAGTTGTACATTTTATACTCACGGAACATGCTCTTTGGAGATATTTATGGATTGTTATGGAATTTAAATTGTCTTATTTTTTTTTTTCATTGTTTTTTTTTTTTTTCTTATTATTATTTAATATTTGTGTAATGATATCATATGTTAGTGTGTGAAGTAGAGAACGAAGTTAGACTTGAAAAATATAATCAATAAATATTTTATTGAATAAAAGAAATAGACTACATGTTTCATTTTCTTATAACGGTTTATGGTGAAAATGTAATCCATCGGGGTGGTAGTGTCGTCTTACGAAGAGACCTTTTTGATCTCCCATCAGCATTTTTTGGATCTTCCAGCTCAGATCTCGACCAGTAGGGAGAATGAGTTATCTGCCTTCTTCTTCTTTTTCTTCTCTGCTTAACACTGGGGGGTGTACCCCCATTTTCAATCGATGTACCCTCTGTTTTGAAACGTCTATATTCTTCACGAGCATAAGGGTTAATGACTGAAGATATAGGTATGTTTACTTCTGACATGGAGTGTAGAAAGTCAGACCATCCTCGGGTTTGTGATGCTCCAGATTTTTTAAACGGTAGCATGAGATTTTTCAACAAATCAATCATGTGGGACCCGTTTACGACATTTCCTTCAAATACAAATTCACCTTGCGAAGTCCAACTCTCACTTCTTTCGGATAATTTCTTCAAAATGTACTCAGCATTTTTACGGTTGTGTTTAGGAAGGCTTTTCAGTACTTCCGTAAGAACTTGATCCTTAGGGGCCTCGTCCTGCCCTGGGCCTTGTTTTTCTTGGGACTGCTCATGTTCAGGAACCTCTGTGTCACGATGCAGCTTAAGTAAAGTCAGATACCTCTGGAGAAGAGCATCGTATCTCTTGATTTTTTCATAAGAAGTCAAACCCGGCTCGTTTAATATCGCTCTCATTTCAGCATCCAAATTCTCCTCCGCCGTCTGTCTGATGGACGTGTCTGACTGGGTCAGACGCTTGAATTGATGAGGTGAAATGAGAAACATCTTCTGCGATGTTCTGAGAGACATTATTTCCTGATGATTCCACCCACTAGATCACCGATCAAGGGTGCAAGAGCCGTTAAGATGGGGAGAATAAAACCACCTCGTTGCTTTTTGAGAGCCAACTGTTTAGTTTTTATCCCGGTTCTTTTATCACCCAACAATCTGATGATATTTCTTTGTTTCTTCAATTGTCGGTGTTGAGAGGGTGATAGTTTATTGTTACCTTTTAGGATATTCAGTGCAATCTCGCACAGAGCCTGAATAAAGTCGGGAGAGCAGTGTGCGAGAATATCTTTACGTTTCTGTGGACAGGCCTGGTACAAAGCTCTGAATAATGGTAAATTCCTTTTTATACGCGCTGACATGATGACTTACTTTGTTCTGGGTACGTACACAGCAGGCCACTGCTGAGGAAGTATCCCCGTTCTCAGTCTGAAATGTTCTGGGCAGGTAGGCGTAAAATCGATGATTAAATATCCATGAGCTTCTCTCGTTGCGTCTTCAAAACTCTCCAAGAAGAGACCCTTTTGAGATGGAAACATTTGGCGGGCCAGTATATTCAGCTGCAGCTTATCTCTCGGGTTCTTAAACTACACCATATAATTACAGTTCAAACTAATAGTGCGACTGAACTTTCCCTGATGAAATACATTCTGAGTCAACATCATAACACTCATATTACGATGGTGACGAAACTGGGTAAAGACCTTCATCACGTTTTCATCATCTGAGGCTTGAGCAATAACATCGTCTAGAATAATCAGATGATTCTGATCAGGAGGAAACAGGTTTTCATCTTCAAAAGAATGAGGCAATCCTTCCACAAAGGTAATATTTTTATTCATCTTCTGCAATTCAGCATACATGGGTTGAAAAGATGTGTAAATCCATACAATATTTTCTGGAACAACATCCATGACATGATTACAGTTTTGTAAAATACTTTTTACAAAGAAAGTTTTCCCGCAGCCGCTGGGTCCAACTATCATACATGAGAAAGGTGCTCTAAATCTAGGATCAAAATCAATCTCCTGTAAATCCATGTGACTTTTTATTTTATTTCTTCTTCAACTCTAATAACCGAAAGGCAGAGTTGTCCCGTCAGAAAAAAGACGTCTCTTATCATACACCAGTCGAAACATTTTAAGAAATGTCGCGTTTGTCAAACGGAATCTCTTTTTATCCCTCCTGATCGTGTGCTGAGGGATTTCAATGACACCCTCACATGACCCCTGTAAGTAGCCCTCGACCAGCGGCCCGATCCCCGGATGCTTAGGTTGGCTCTAGGGACGTGGAATGTCACCTCGCTGGGGGGGAAGGAGCCTGAGTTTGTGCGGGAGGTCGAGAGATATCGACTAGAAATAGTCGGGCTCGCCTCCACGCGCAGCGTGGGCTCCGGAACCCATCTCCTTGAGAGGGGTTGGACTCTCTTCTACTCTGGAGTGGCCCACGGGGAGAGGCGGCGGGCTGGTGTGGGTTTGCTTGTTGCCCCCCAGCTCAGCCGTCTCGTGTTGGGGTTTACCCCAGTGGATGAGAGGGTCGTATCCACTGCGCCTTCGGGTTGGGGAGAGGTCTCTGACTATCATTTCAGCCTACGGGCCGAGTGGTAGTGCGGAGTACCCGGCCTTCTTGGCGTCCCTGTCGGGGATGCTGGATAGTGCACCCCCCGGGGACTCCATTATTCGGCTGGGCGACTTCAACGCCCACGTGGGGAGCGACAGTGACACCTGGAGAGGCGTGATCGGGAGGAATGGCCTCGACGATCTGAATCCGAGTGGTGTTTTGTTATTGGACTTCTGTGCTAGTCACGGATTGTCCATAATGAACACCATGTTCAAACATAAGGGTGTCCATCAGTGCACTTGGCACCAGGACACCCTAGGCAGGAGGTCGAGGATCGACTTTGTTGTCATATCATCAGACCTTCGGTCGCATGTTTTGGACATTCGGGTGAAGAGAGGGGCTGAGCTGTCCACTGATCATCACCTGGTGGTGAGTTGGATCCGTTGGAGGAGGAGAAAGCCGGACAGACATTGCAGGCCCAAGCGCATAGTGAGGGTCTGCTGGGAACGCCTGTCGGAGCCCTCGGCCAGGGATGTATTCAACTCCCACCTCCGGGAGAGCTTCGACCAGATCCCGGGGGATGTTGGAGACATAGAGTCCGAGTGGACCATGTTCTCCGCATCTATTGTCGATGCTGCTGCCCGTAGCTGCGGTCGTAAGGTCTGCGGTGCCTGTCGCGGTGGCAATCCCAGAACCCGGTGGTGGACACCGGCAGTAAGGGATGCTGTTAAGCTGAAGAAGGAGTCCTATCGGCTGTGGTTGGCTTGTGAGACTCCTGAGGCAGCTGACGGGAACCGTGAGGCCAAGCGTGCTACGGCCCGGGCTGTGGCAGAGGCAAAAACTCGGGCCTGGGAGGAGTTTGGTGAGGCCATGGAGAAGGACAACCGGTTGGCCTCGAAGCGATTCTGGCAAACTGTCCGGCGCCTCAGGAGGGGGAAGCAGTGCTTCGCCAACACTGTTTATAGTAGAGGTGGGAGGCTGCTGACCTCGACTGAGGACATTATCGGAGGGTGTGTTCCAACTACAGGGGGATCACACTCCTCAGCCTCCCTGGTAAGGCCTACGCCAGGGTATTGGAGAGGAGAGTCCGACCGATAGTCGAACCTCGGCTTCAGGAGGAGCAGTGTGGTTTTCGTCCCGGCCGTGGAACACTGGACCAGCTCTATACCCTCTAATGGGTGCTCGAGGGTTCATGGGAGTTTACCCAACCGGTTCACATGTGTTTTGTGGACCTGGAGAAGGCATTCGACTGTGTCCCTCGTGATGCCCTGTGGGGGGTGCTCCAGGAGTATGGAATCGGGGGCCCTTCATTAGGGGCCATCCGATCCCTGTACGAGCGGAGCAGGAGTTTGGTCCGCATTGCCGGCACTAAGTCGGACCTGTTCCCAGTGCATGTTGGACTCCAGCAGGGCTGCCCTTTGTCACCGGTCCTGTTCTTAACTTTTATGGACAGGATTTCTAGACGCAGCCAAGGGCCGGAGGGGGTCTGGTTTGGGGACCAGTGGATTTCGTCTCTACTTTTTGCAGATGACGTGGTCCTGCTGGCCCCCTCTAGCCAAGACCTACAGCATGCGTTGTGGTGGTTCGCAGCCGAGTGTGAAGCGGCTGGGATGAGGATCAGCTCCTCCAAGTCCGAGGCCATGGTACTTGACCGGAAAAGGGTGGCTTGTCCTCTTCAGGTTGGAGGGGAGTTCCTGCCTCAAGTGGAGGTGTTTAGGTATCTCGGGGTTTTGTTCTCGAGTGAGGGAAGAATGGAGCGGGAGATCGACAGACAGATTTCTGCGGCTGCCACAGTAATGGGGGCGCCGTGCCGGTCCGTTGTGGTGAAGAGAGAGCTGAGCCGAATAGCAAAGCTCTCAATTTACCGGTCGGTCTACGTTCCTACCCTCACCTACGGCCATGAACTTTGGGTCATGACTGAAAGAACGAGATCCCGGATACAAGCGGCTGAAATGAGCTTCCTCCGTAGGGTGGCCGGGCACTCCCTTAGAGATAGGGTGAGGAGCTCGGCCATCCGGGAGGGGCTCGGAGTAGAGCCGCTGCTCCTCCACATCGAGAGGAGCCAGTTGAGGTGGCTCTGGCATCTATACTGGATGCCTCCTGGACACCTTCCTTGGGTGTTCCAGGCACGTCCCACCGGGAGGAGGCCCAGGGGACGGCCCAGGACACGCTGGAGGGACTATGTCTCTCGGCTGGCCTGGGAACGCCTTGGGCTCCCCCTGGAGGAACTGGAGGAGGTGTCTGGAGAGAGGGATGTCTGGGTGTCTCTGCTGAGTCTGCTGCCCCTGCGACCCGGTCCCGGATAAGCAGAAGACGACAAGTACGAGTACGAGTACAAGTACGAGGTCGTAAAATCATTCATAAAAATGAATAATAAAGAGATCAAATGATAAAAAAAAATTAATAAAATGATTCATAAACTAAGGGGAAAAAACAATGCTTTGTAACGACAACAGGAAAACATTTACCGTATCACTGGCAAAGTGAGGGACTTGATCAGTCTTTGTGAAGCTCTGTGCCCTTGTAACTCGTATAATGTTGAGGGTGGCTGGCTCTATTTGCTTCCACAAACCCATCAGGTGGGCATGACTTGCAAATCTGTGAAACATATAAGTTATATTGATCAGGCTAATTCATTCACATCTTATTTTAGACCCCAGATAAGGCCCATTCAATACTTATACTATCTCCTCACATTGTCCTGTGCCTCTCATCTAATGTATTGCACATCTGGATTACTATCGCTGAGCTGTACTGCACACCACTTCACTGTCAGACAGATGACATCAGCTGCCTCCAGTTTTTATAACTTGCTTGGTTGAAATTACAGTCATTAATCACCAGTCATAACTCAGATCATCTCTGATAAGCTTAACATAATTCCCATAATTCCCAGGAATACTCACTGATTTGTAAATATGTAGTCATTTGATCTTAATTGTCATCTCTATTATCCAACTCTAGGACATTAAAGAAGTATAGTCAGTATAGTCCACCCAGATAATATTATTTTTACTGCTCTTAATGTAATAGCTCTGCTGATCTATGGTTCTAACTCACACACTGTGTATATTTTAATTACCTGGTAAAGAATCGTAAGTCCTCATCAGACGCAGAAAACCTCTCCAAACAGAACTTGCTGCTGACGGTCAAGTCCTCTATCTGTTTTCGGAGCTTTGAGATCTCCTCGTTTTCGTTGAGGGAGAGATGAAGGGCAGCAGGCTTAGTACATGTTCATGACAGGACCCTGGGTCATCTTCATCAGGGTCAGTCTGCATCACTGTTAGATCGGTGGATGCTCTCTTCTTTCCCATACTCCAAGTCGTGGTGTTGGAATATTATAGTTATTCCAATGAAAAAGCACAGGAACAGTTCCAGGTTGCAGTCGTCGACGTCCAGCAGGAGTGGGAGGCTCGATCAGATCAGCAGTAACAAAATGTCGTGAGCACACTCGGGAAGTATTGGTGACGATAAAATGATCTCTCCTGATCTTAACAACCTATTGCTTCTGCAATA
This sequence comes from Girardinichthys multiradiatus, assembly GCF_021462225.1. Classification (NCBI taxonomy): domain Eukaryota; kingdom Metazoa; phylum Chordata; class Actinopteri; order Cyprinodontiformes; family Goodeidae; genus Girardinichthys; species Girardinichthys multiradiatus. The sequence goes on along the minus strand of NC_061806.1, from coordinate 242,517 downwards.
CGGAGTCCTTTGGAAAGGTGTGGAAGCTCAGGTAAGAATTGGTCTTGTTGATGCAGTACAGAAGGGCAACACAGTGGTTGGACCTGCTGTCCGTACGTTGTTGAAACGACAATTTTGCCCATTTGCATGTCATGTTTAGGACATGTAAATGTTTAGGACATGTAAATGTTTAGGACATGTAAATGTTTAGGACATGTAAATGGACAGTTGATGAGTAGAAGAGACTCACATATAAATAACAAAAAGATTTACAAGAGCGGTGAAGTGACTAGCTAGCACAGTGGGCGCTTTCAGTGACTACCATCCTGATTTTTTAGCGGAAATTACGTCACGCTCCTACGTGCACATAGCCCAGTCTATGGGGTTTCATTTTATGGGGTTCCGTTTGTGTCAAAGTTAAGTACATGTAATATGTGTATGGAGGTAAATTTATCTCAATATTATTCAATCAAACAAAAAACTAATCTCAATAAAAAAAAAACAAATCTCGATCAAAAAATATTAAGTTGTGTTCAAAACTTTCAGAGTTGTAACGATTTTTTTTTTTTTTTTTATGGAATATTTTATTTTGGGGAGAAAAGAAAATTGTTTGAAAAAACTTTTTTTGATTAAAATGACTAATTTTTTCTCACGGAGAGAAAAAAGTTATTTGCAAAACATAAACTTTTATTTGCGCATGTCAAAAATCTTTGGTTACAACTCTCGCTCTTTTGGTTTTGATGCTTTTTGGTTGAACTCAACAAATTTTGAGTGCTGGAAATATGAACATCCTGGGTGGGGCCTAAAGACGAACACTGTAAGATGTTTCCCTATTGGTTAGAGCTGACTAAAGCGGCCGCTCAAACTGCAGGGCTTGCAGCGTCGCTTCAGTGAGGAGACATCAACTGTACAGAAGAAAACTGCGATCAAGTGAGCCGACAGTCAGAAATACGCGGTCACGCCAGCCGACACCAGCTCTCTCTTAAAGATTAGCGTCACGCATACAATGTGCATTATGATAATGGGGCAGAAAGGACGCCGATCCTGGCAACGGTTGAGAAAATACAGGTCCTTCTCAAAATATTAGCATATTGTGATAAAGTTCATTATTTTCCATAATGTCATGATGAAAATTTAACATTCATATATTTTAGATTCATTGCACACTAACTGAAATATTTCAGGTCTTTTCTTGTCTTAATATGGATGATTTTGGCATACAGCTCATGAAAACCCAAAATTCCTATCTCACAAAATTAGCATATTTCATCCGACCAATAAAAGAAAAGTGTTTTTAATACAAAAAACGTCAACCTTCAAATAATCATGTACAGTTATGCACTCAATACTTGGTCGGGAATCATTTTGCAGAAATGACTGCTTCAATGCGGCGTGGCATGGAGGCAATCAGCCTGTGGCACTGCTGAGGTCTTATGGAGGCCCAGGATGCTTCGATAGCGGCCTTTAGCTCATCCAGAGTGTTGGGTCTTGAGTCTCTCAACGTTCTCTTCACAATATCCCACAGATTCTCTATGGGCTTCAGGTCAGGAGAGTTGGCAGGCCAATTGAGCACAGTGATACCATGGTCAGTAAACCATTTACCAGTGGTTTTGGCACTGTGAGCAGGTGCCAGGTCGTGCTGAAAATGAAATCATCATCTCCATAAAGCTTTTCAGCAGATGGAAGCATGAAGTGCTCCAAAATCTCCTGATAGCTAGCTGCATTGACCCTGCCCTTGATAAAACACAGTGGACCAACACCAGCAGCTGACACGGCACCCCAGACCATCACTGACTGTGGGTACTTGACACTGGACTTCTGGCATTTTGGCATTTCCTTCTCCCCAGTCTTCCTCCAGACTCTGGCACCTTGATTTCCGAATGACATGCAGAATTTGCTTTCATCCGAAAAACGTACTTTGGACCACTGAGCAACAGTCCAGTGCTGCTTCTCTGTAGCCCAGGTCAGGCGCTTCTGCCGCTGTTTCTGGTTCAAAAGTGGCTTGACCTGGGGAATGCGGCACCTGTAGCCCATTTCCTGCACACGGCTGTGCACGGTGGCTCTGGATGTCTCTACTCCAGACTCAGTCCACTGCTTCCGCAGGTCCCCCAAGGTCTGGAATCAGCCCTTCTCCACAATCTTCCTCAGGGTCCGGTCACCTCTTCTCGTTGTGCAGCGTTTTCTGCCACACTTTTTCCTTCCCACAGACTTCCCACTGAGGTGCCTTGATACAGCACTCTGGGGACAGCCTATTCGTTCAGAAATTTCTTTCTGTGTCTTACCCTCTTGCTTGAGGGTGTCAATAGTGGCCTTCTGGACAGCAGTCAGGTCGGCAGTCTTACCCATGATTGGGGTTTTGAGTGATGAACCAGGCTGGGAGTTTTAAAGGCCTCAGGAATCTTTTGCAGGTGTTTAGAGTTAACTCGTTGATTCAGATGATTAGGTTCATAGCTCGTTTAGAGACCCTTTTAATGATATGCTAATTTTGTGAGATAGGAATTTTGGGTTTTCATGAGCTGTATGCCAAAATCATCCGTATTAAGACAATAAAAGACCTGAAATATTTCAGTTAGTGTGCAATGAATCTAAAATATATGAATGTTAAATTTTCATCATGACATTATGGAAAATAATGAACTTTATCACAATATGCTAATATTTTGAGAAGGACCTGTAAGAGGAAAACAGAAAAGTAACCTACAGAACATTTATATTAATTACATTTTTACAACTTTCACATTCATGTTTTATGTAAAAGAATAAATATTTAATATTTTACTGTACAGTTTTGGAGAAATACACAACTCAATGTATCTCAAAATGCTCAACCATTATATGCATTTGTCCCACTTTCAGGAATTTATTTCTCCAAAACCATGAGAGGTGACAACACAATCTCTTCAGATTATATTAGAGGGTCATCTATATTATAACCAAAATTAGTATTTCATAATTTCACTGTAGGTTTCTTGAGAAATACACAACTACCCCAACAAAGTACCACAAACGCTTCTTTTTGGTGAGGTCGATGAGGTCCTGGGAAGTGGTCTGGACAACTTAAAGAGCAAGAGCATCCAGATCTCCTCTGACCTCTCCTGGACTAGAAACGCCCCTCGCCTGTTGAAGAAGGTACAACAACAGCTCTTCTTCATCTCCTCAGCTGCTTACAGATGTCTACAGGGCCACGGTGGAAAGCACTCTGTGTCTCAGCATGACAGTGTGGTGAGGGAACTGCACAGGAGAGGAAGGATCACGGGTTGTGAGGACAACACACAGGATTATGGGATGCTGTCTGCCCGACATGGACTCTGTTTTATACCACACTTGGGGTAGTTGTGTATTTCTCCAAACCTTTAATTCTGGTTACAATATAGATGACCCTGCGCCTTGTATGCGCGACGCTAATCTTTAAGAGAGAGCTGGTGTCGGCTGGCGTCACCGCGTATTTCTGACTGTCGGCTCACTTGACCGCAGTTTTCTTCTGTACAGTTGATGTCTCCTCACTGAAGCGACGCTGCAAGTTCTGCAGTTCGAGCAGAAGTTCAGAGATGCGGGGGATCAGAGTCTGCGGCTTTAGTCAGCTCTAACCAATAGGGAAACGTCTTACGACGTTCGTCTTTAGGCCCCGCCCAGGATGTTCATGTTTCCAGCGCTCAAAATTCATTGAGTTCAACCAAAAAGCATCAAAACCAAAAGAACGAGTCGTAACCAATGATTTTTGACATGCACAAATAAAAGGTTATGTTTTGCAAATAACTTTTTTCTCTTCGTGAGAAAAAATGTCATTTTAATCAAAAAAAGTTTTTTCAAACAATTTTGTTTTCTCCCCAAAATAAAATATTCCATTAAAAAAAATAAATTGTTACAACTCTGAAAGTTTTGAACACAACTTAATATTTTTTGATTGAGATTCGTTTTTTTTGATTGAATATTCCAAAAGTTGGGCTGCACGGTGGTGCAGTTGGTAGCACTGTTGCCTTGCAGCAAGAAGGTCCTGGGTTCGATTCCCAGCCAGGGGTCTTTCTGCATGGAGTTTGCATGTTCTCCCCGTGCATGTGTGGGTTCTCACCGGGTACTCCGGCTTCCTCCCACAGTCCAAAGACATGCCTGTTAGGTTAATTGGTAACTCTAAAATTGCCCTTAGGTGTGTGAATGGGTGTGGGCTTGGTTGTTTGTGTGTTACCCTGTGATGGACTGGCGACCTGTCCAGGGTGACCCCGCCTCTCGCCCATAGACTGCTGGAGATAGGCACCAGCTCCCCCGTGACCCACTATGGAATAAGCGGTAGAAAATGACTGACTGACTGACTTTTCCAAAATTTTGACCACAATTTATTTTTTTGATTGAGATTAGTTTTTTGTTTGATTGAATAATATTGAGACAAATTTACCTTCACATATGTGCAGATGCTGTTGGTCTATGTTGTTGCTATGTGTCTTTGGTTGATGTCTATTGTCTTGATGTTTTTGCCACGTATGGTTGCTGCATGCATATGTCTATGTTGCATATGTGTTTGATGAATATGTTGCACATAGGTGTTGCATATGTGTATGTCTGTAGCTGCTGCTGTGGTTATTACTCACTGCAATCTTGCCAATTCAATTCCAGTTAATTAGAGTACACCTTGCATTTGTTTTATGATGCTGTTGCCCCCTGTTGTTGGTTGATGTAGTTGTTTGCACATCTGTAACTTCTGTGATTGGTCAATGTCATTGCTCTCTGCTGTTGGTCCATGTCGTTGGTCAGTGTTGTTGTTGCCTGTTCCCCTCGTCATTAATAACTGTTAAAGTACGCCATGTCTGATCTATGTATTTAGATATTACAAAAATATCGGTTTTTCAATATCAGTGGTTTCAAAATCTTTATATTTTGTCCTCGCTATATTTACTTCAGGCATTAAATAGGCCAGCACAGCGAGAAGATGGCGTCCTGGCGCAAATAGCCTCGGGATAATGATGGAGGGTCATTTTATAGGCCTAAAACTTTTAAATAACACCATGGAGTTCAGTCTAGTTAATGTGTATAAATTTGTGCTCACATTAGCAGTACTCAGGAGTATAGATCGGGCTCAGTGAATCCAGCTCGACCCGACCCGGGCCGGGCCCGCGGGCGTAAAAAGCCCGTACCGAGCTCGATCAGCGGACTTTAATTATGGGCGTGAGCCTGAAGGAAACCCAGTATGGATAAATATTTTATTGAAGTTATTACTGCTACTGGATGCAGTCAGTCCGTGCGGTGCCCACCGCCGACTGATAGCGGTGTAACCGAGCGTTCCTTCAGAGTGCAGTGGTGCCCCGCACGGACCGACTGACTGTAGCAGTAATACCTTTAATAAAATGTTTGTTCATGTCGGGTTTTATTCATTCCACAGCGAGCACTGGCCCAAGTCAGGGCAGAGCAGACAGATGTGCTATTTGTCCCTCTCTTTTCACAAAAGAGTAGACAACAACTACAATACGAGTCCTCTATTTTATACTACGTTTAACCACATTTTGTATCCACTACAACTAAATAGACTAAGCTTTGAGCCTGATCCGACCCGACTGTCTTGCGTTACATCAAGGCACGACCCGACCAGGCTTAAAATCTAAATCCAGTATCTAGTGTCTGGACCACTGCATTGTTTAATCATAGTTCAACCAATTGAAATTTTATTCTGACACTAGGGGGCTTAATAGGCCAATGGATGCTAACCTTTTTTTTCCCTTTTTTATGAAAGCCACTTATTTTAATATCGATTGAAAATACACAGTTATCCTTGGAAGACTCTAAGATTAAAATTTATGAAAATGCCACCCGTGTCTTTAATCAGAGGCTCTGGGTAGTCACTACAAAGTTTGGGGCTAAATCAGATCTGATTTCATACATTCAAATGTTTGAGTAGCATAAGGGCCCGGGGTCATGACAGGCACAACGTAAATTTCCCCTTCACTTTGATTAATACAGTCAATGTGATATTTAGCTAAATATGACAGTACATTTTAAATCCAAATTGTTCCTGTAAAACAAAACAGGCAAGATTTCATAGACAAAATTAAACTTTTGTATTACCAATGAAGAAGACAAAGATCCAATAAGTCTTCAGCCAAAGCACAGAAAAGGCAAACATTTTTATCACACATCAACACAAAGTTTATTGTGACATTCGGATTAACCCACAGTGGGAAGTTACTACCTTAACTCAAATAAAACGTTTGAATACATCCCCAAAAAAAAAAAAAAAAAGAAGCAAATCTACGTTTTAATACTACTCCAATAGCTTAAATTACTTCAGAAGAAAAGGGTAGTGCTTATTGCTCAAATTTCCAGCCATCTCATATTTTAATTGGAGGTTTGACAAAAGTAGCTTGTAATGTTTTAAAAATTCCTGTAATACTCCGCACCTAGAACACACTGGAGGGACCATGTCTCTCAGTTGGTCTGGGAACATCTCGGGATCCCCCAGGAGGAGCTGGAGGAGGTGTCTGGGGAGAGGGACGTCTGGGCATACTTGCTTAGACTGCTGCCTCTGCAACCCGACTCCGGATAAAGCAGAAGAAAATGGATGTATGAAGAATATTTTTGGCAAAAATGAAGTCTACAGAGGTGAAAAGAATAGTCTTTTTTGATATGTATTACAATGGGAATAAAGCCAAAAAGCTCCTTGGCCTTACAATACATACATCCTATAAGACATTGTGTTATTTTTACTGTATGCACCATGTAACATCTGTCACCAGGGGCCATCTGCTGACCTCTGGCACTTACAACCACGCCATGTTCAAAGGAAATCTGATCAGTTTTTTTCCATCAAGAGGCTTCAGCTGAACAAACATTTGGAATGAGCAATTATCACTTAAGCTATTTGAGGTCAAAAGTGCGCCCAGCAGATAAGTTCAATTTGCCAATTCACACCTTTTAATATATTCACAATATCAGAAAGTAATTATTGTCAATGCATAAAGTTGTTAAAGTGTTATGAAATAAGGTATGACAAACAGATTTACAGCTTTGAAGTTGTTGATAAACTCCCACAATGTATATCCCTCCAACTGAAGTATTCTGAAGAGTTGATGCTGGTTGTCCCTTTGCATTTCACTTTGTGGTGGAATAGTGTGATCAAGTCCAACCTTCAGACACAAAAAGACAACAGCACGTCAGACATGTTTATCACATTCAAAGGAGCGGTAAGTCATAAAACAAAGTCATAAGAAAAGTGCTGGTCAGCTGTTTTGGTGCTGCAACTTAAACACGCCATGCACACGCAAGCAATTAGGTCATATTTGTAAGGAAAGCATTTAACTAGATTGGTAGAGTAGAGTAGAGTGGTGTGGTGTGGTGTGGTGTGGTGTGGCTTAAGGACCCACCTTCAACGTAACTCAACACCCCTGACCCAAAGATAAATATTTATTTCAACTTTTAGTGTATCTGAGAAGGCTCTCGGTGTCCAGGGGTGATCTATTTTTGAAGAGATCTTCAAATACTCATACAATAGTTCAAACCACTCCAGTGGCAAAACTTTGAAAATCATTACTACAATCAACTTATTGAAACATTTATTTTGTTGTATGAATTATCCTATGTAGATAATACAAGATTATTTCCTCATATAGATTCAATCATTAAAAGGTAATGAAACTGCAGTTATCATTGGCAAAAGGCCTGTGTCTCACCAAAATACATACAATGTTACACCCGTACAAACAAACAGCTCAGTGTTGGCCTCAATCTTTTTTTTTTCTTCCCAGTGCTCAACGCCTTATATGAATTGTTTGCACACAGGTTCACACCTGTATAGAACATTTTGACCTTTTGGCTCAATATAGGAGACATCCATTTGTTTACTTTTGTGGAAACAATATCCTTGACTAATTTGAGTTTTGAACTAACAACCCTTCTACCTATGTGCTCTTTTAAGATAATATTACTAAAAATGTTATGGTCTAACTACAGGTGGTGAGCTGATGCACGGGTAAGGCCTGGTTTACACACTGGCCAGTTCACCAAAATCAATTAGGAATATTGGTTTTGTAAAGGCGATATCAGTTTTGTGTTTGGCTTTATTTATTAATTACTTTATGTACACCTCCATGTGCCATTCACAGACTATGTGCTCAACAAGCTCCACGCTATGAAACTGACCAACTCCAGTGCAGGTTTTCTAATACATCTTTCATTGTATGAATGCAGTTATGTAGTGCAAGAGGTCAGTTAGCTTTAATAAATTTGACCTTTTAGGATTACCTTCTATTTTGTATTTGTCTTAGTCTGTGTCATAAAGCAGTTAGAGAGTCTTTGCCAGGAAAATATAACTTATTTGGGGCAAAAGTTAACAAGAGAGGGGGTGCCTTTTAAAGGAATATGAGAGGCCAACAGAATGAGCTAGCTCTACTCAAGGCTGATATTACAGCTTGAAATCCCACTTATTAAACCTGACAGGGCACACCTGTGAAGTGAAAACCATTTCAGGTGACTACCTCTTGAAGCTCATCAACAGAATACCAAGAGTGTGTGGAGCAGTAATCAAAGCAAAAGGTGGCTACTTTGAAGAACCTAGAATATAAGACATATTTTCAGTTGTTTCACACTTTTTTGTTCAGTATATAATTCCACATGTGTTCATTCATAGTTTTGATGCCTTCAGTGTGAAGCTACAATATTCATAGTCATGAAAATAAAGAAAACTGTCTGAATGAGAAGGTGTGTCCAAACTTTTGGTCTGTACTGTAAATGTTCAAAAATGCTTTTCCCATTATTGAGCACTATCTAGAAAGCACTTGGAATTGTTGGCACACGACATATGATTTTGTTTCTATTTTTTCGACCAATATTGCGTGGTAGTAGTGTAACACTGGAAGCCCCCGACCCAGCTGTGAGCAGCAGGCAAACCTCATGTTGTTACATAATCTAGATGAGGCTCTGATCAGTTGCATAAGCCAATTATAGAATCAGGCTCCACCAGGGACTCTCCTCTGGCTTTTGTGGTTTCATATATTGAGCTCTTCCCAAGAGGATTGTCTTCATGGGAGCTGTCAACAGCACCCAACCTCTGGGAGTATTCTGAACGTCATGCAATCCAGGTGGAAAAAACACCCCTTAGTGACGTCTGGGAGATACACTTTTTCAAAATAGGTGGTCCCGGTGGTATTCATTAAGCAAATGTGGGGTTCTCATTTTAAACTTGTTGTCACTGAACTTGGTGCATGAGAACAAAATATTGTCAGGGGGTATGACACTTCCCTAAAAAATAGACGCTAAAGAAAGATAGGAGAGTTCCCTACCTGTATTTTCAGTATTTGGATTAATAAATGATTGAGTACAACTGCAAGGGAATCCATTGAGGTAACGTTAGGTTGTGTTTCATGTAACTATCTCAGTAAATTGAAAGTCAAATGTAAGTGGAGTTGGAATTTACAGAATGAAACATAAAACGTTAGACATAAAAAATGGTTAAATGCAGCTTCTTGGTATCAATGACAGTCTGACAGAAAGTAACCATGATCTTGAAATATGCTGTTGCAAATAGCTTGTATGACATATTTCATAAGGTTTTAGTTCTTCATTAAAAGGGTTAAGAAGTGACAAAAATATCACCTTCATACAGTTTAACTTCACCGTACCATACAGCTGTAGCTGTATGGTAGTGGCGGTGATAGTGTGGAAAGTGTCTGGATCATGAGTGAGCCATAATGTGGGTGCTGCTCGGGTCTATTGTGGTGAAGAAAGAGCTGATCCAAAAAGTGAAGCTTTCAATTTAAAGATCCCTCTACATTGCCAATGGATCGTGAGAGAAAGAATGTGACCCTGGGAAGAAGCTAATGAAATAAGATCCTCTGTAGGGTGAGGAACTGAACCATCCAGAGGAAGCTCGTAGTAGAGTCACTGCTCCTCCACGTCAGAAGGACTCGGTTGGGGTGGTTGGGACATCTGTTCATGATGTTCATGCTTCCTGGATGCCTCCCATGGGAGTGTTTCTGGGGACCCCTACTGGTTGGAGACCCCAGGGCACACAATACTGAGACTATAGCATTTATGAAGGACATGTTTAAAAGCCTATTTTAGGTGTTATTGCTGGTTAATATTTGTACTTGGAATTTAGGGTTTTAGAGCTGCAAATTGGGCAAAATCCTGAAATTCTGACTTCAGGAAAATCTCAGAAGGACTTCAAAACGGCCTCACATGTAGTAGTGTTTAACTTCTGGTTGTGAATAGGATGTTTGGATGCGCAAAATGGTGAAAGAAAGGTTTTTACAACCAATATTTGGCCAAGTCACTGAGCACAATAGATCTGCAAATAATATATTTCCTACTTGGAATTCGTAAGGTAAATAGAAGACAGCACAATTCAATATAAAAGTTGTTTTACATACTTTATGTGGGCAATTCCTGGTTGCGTGTTTCATTTACTCCAGAAGTCCAATTGTGGATCTCAGTATAATGTCACACCCCTCTTAACCATATTCTAGCTGTAAGTCAGAAAGGTGATGGGAGTTGCTTACTATTTGCTCACTGACCAAACTAACTACATTTAGCTTGGTCAGTGATAATGCTGATAATGCATTTGCCACCACTTTGCAAATTTAAAAGGTGCAATAACATGTTTACCCACAGAAGTAGGACAATACCGTGTAATTGATTGAATAATACAAGTTCTTAAAAGTGCAAACAATTATTTCACAAAGTTGTACGCACCATATTTAAGGATTGGGTTGTTGAGTAACTGCTGACTTTCTTTGTTGAAATTGCTGACTTTCCAGGTCAAAATTATGACTTAAGGAAGCAATCTGACTTGAGAAGATGGACAACTGAGTTGCATGGACTTCGGCTGCTGCAATGCTGTGAAGACATTAAGCTTCCATTCATACTCTGAAGTCCTAATTTACAAGTTTCAAGAAGGGACAATCTACCCGAAAGCTCCCTGACACTGGACTTTTAACTTGAAAAGTTACAAATTTCTCACCAACCATGACTTCACATAGGCTCTGTTGGGACCTTTTAGTATACAGTTCACTATATAGTAAAAGAGACAGGAGTGTCCAACTCAAAGTCCCCAAGGCTGCCCTATCTCCAACAAACTTAACTTAATTACCTCCATAGCATGCTATCAAGTTCTGTTAATGAACCATACATTTAATTTGGTGTGTTGAACTAGAGAAACATCTAAAATATTCAGAACAGCAGCAGAATTATTAGGAAAATGTGTACTAAAGCTGTTGGTTGTTGGGTCTAAACAGGAAACATCTTCCAAGATTTGTTGTAAATTACCAAAGAAAGAGCGGGGTTCAACACATTGAGTGGATTAGCAAACTTTTTTGAATGCAGATATAGTGTAAGGTGCTGTAATGAACTGTTTGTATGTCTAAAGTGAAGAAAACTACATTGTTTTCTGCATCCCATTGCATTTCCATATTGCTGAGGGGATCTGAGAGCAGACATTTCATTGCTGTTATGCATTGCTGTACATTGATGTTACATGTACATACAGGAAACAATTTGAATTTAACTGAATCAACCACAAGCTGGGCATGGCCTCATTCCCCACAGCAGAGCGACAGCATTCAGAAACTTCACAAAATTATACACTTTTTGTTATTGTCTAAGCTTGGGTTCCGTGTTATAGGTGATTGTATGCAACTAGGTCAAAAAACAACAACAAAAAATAGCCATTTTCCCTTGTAAAAATATGTATAAAATCTGGCCCTGCCTTTCTGAACCATCCCAAATCAGTAATGATAGTGATGTATTGTGTGCCCCTAAACAGAAAATAGTTTTCTGTTTAGGGGCACACACAAACATGGTGTTGCATGTTAGAAAACGAACATCATATCTACAATCAAATGATAAAGGTAGTATGATAGTTGGGAGCTTGTATAGTGCTTTAGGGTCTAAACAACTTTGATTCCAATCGATGGAACCAGGAATTCTGCTCTCTAACAAATCATCCTCTCACTTGGTTTATGCAGCAGGGCAATAATCCAAAGCACACCAGCATTCTAGGATGGCTCCTCTTCTATGACACCATCCAGGGACTCTAATGAGACCACATAATTTGAACTGCTGTTCGGTGCATGCACAGACAATAGTCAGAGCCTTTCCTCTTGTAATCTGAGGTCACAAAGAGGTGACCTGTCCACTCACCTTGGAGAAATCCAGAATCAAGGTACTCAGCTGGGGGCTTGTCAGTATCCCCATACCTGCTCGATGTCTCTCTCCAGGGCAGCTCCTGAGCAGGAGGAAGTCCTACCCATTTCCAGGAGTTGGGTCACACACCAGTTCTTGCTTCTTACCAACCGATGAGGTAATGTCTGCAAAGCCTGGTTGGGCCTCAAGAAATGATGCCCCCGCCCTTGCCTGCTACCCAATTTTCATGGCACTTGATCCTGACGTTCCTATCTGTAGAATTAAATCAAGTAATATAAGCCACATTTGCAGGTGTTCCCTCATCAGGATACTATTAATTTATACATGCCACATGTTTTATCCATGTTTTCACTGATTTATTTTGATTGGATTTTTCCTTTAAAGAAAATGCAAGAGCTGGAATGTGTGATTTTGCAGGACAGTTGCTAAATTGTTGCATCAACTTTCACTGAACACACCCCACCTACTCCCCAAGAGACCCCCCCCACTTTTCTCTCTGTCCATGGATGGAGGAAAGGGGGCGGAGAGATTGGACCAGTAATGCACAGTAGGCAGATTATCTGGTCAGGCTTCCTCACTTCCTCTTTGGAGTAGACTGTTGTAAACACGCATCTCGCCTTTGACAGGTTGGAGAGCCAGAGCACAACAGGAAGAGGTGTTGTGTTAAATTAGCATATTTACTATTATCTGGTGCGCTGCTTCAGTATTGTCGGGATACTGAACATTACCAGCAGTAGCAAAGCTAGGAAGAATCAATAGTGCTTTCCGTTATGAAAAGTAAGATTACAGTAAAACACAGAAAGTCATTTTTGACTTTAAACGTTTTGAATATATGTAAAACAAAGGCTGGTGTTTAATTGGGGTTTTAAGTTCATAAAACGCTAATCATTTATGCTTCCAGGATCTCTAAGGGCTATTTACGGACCTTTTACTTTGTAAATCCTTTGAGTCATTTCCGGTTTCGTTGCAGTTAACATGCTGCGGCTTGACTGATCCTGAGAAGCCGTGGCCGCACCGCAGAGAAGTGAACTTCAGCATCCAGCAGGTAAGATGCTATAAGCCTAAATATTAAGAGGTCAGCCAGGCCTGGGTTGAAAGTGCTACCATGTATTATAGCATAGCCTAAATAACTGTAATATAATTCACGCTACATTCTGACGCATATGATAACTGAGCATGCTTTTCATTATCTTGCTTCAAATGGGAAAAAGAAAACGTAGCTAAGCAGCTGTTGCAGGAAGAGTCTGACTGGGACCGATTGTTCTTCTTTGTTTGTTTTGCCTCTTTTCTTTTCAAACGCGTTGTTTAAAACCTGAGCTGGACTTGGGCTTGACCGTCCCCCCTTAAAAACTGATTTCATTCATTGTCTGGTGAGGAGGAGGCGGCGGCGAGCTGCGGAAAGTCCGACACAGGCAGACAGGAAGTGGAAACTGTTGGGCTTCAAAACAAACGCTTCGATATGTTGTTTTAAAGCGATAATTAATGAGGCAGACGTAACATCCGCTGTGACATTAAACAACGCTGTGCTAAAATAGCTTTCTTTGAAGGTGAGAGAAACATAAACACGAGTTGACATGCTTGCTTCAGTAATGGAGTTTTATTTTGAAAGCAGTTATTTTTTTGGCTTGTAAATTCTTCTGACTTGACGTTGATGTGGCTGAGCGCAGTTCAGGCGATGGTATTATGCATTTAATTTAGGTTCCGTTTACATACACTGCGAGTGTGTTGAAAATATATGTATCCAAAGGATTTTTCTACCCTTTAATAATAATAAAAGCTGTCACATAAAAAAGATCCTAAAGAATGATGTTGATGGACAGGTGTGTCATTGTACGGCTCACGGTTATTGGCCGGTATTAGTCCGCCTCCCGCGATGTTGCTCTTAGCTACAGAAGCACTCTGCGCATCGTCTGTAGCAAACGAGCCTCCATTCAAAAAAATCTGCGAAGTTCCTATTTATTAAAACGGCTGCAAGTGCGCATGCCCAGGAGAACATAATCGAAGACGCTTTGAATACCTATTTTTTATGTATTTTCTTTTCACTTACTGGTGTTTTAGAGGTTGCATTGGTATATATAAGTTTTTAAACATTTGCTTGAGAAAATGCAGTCGAACCCAGCGCCTTTATTATGCCTTCCTACTGCTGATCGACCGGTTCTGCACATCAGGCTTCCAAGGAATCCAACATGACATCATGCATGAGAAACAGTCGGGGATCAAGTCGCCGATAATATTACATAATCACTACTCAGCTTAAAATGCTGCAATGATTTGGATGTCAGAGCGAGGGGCAAGTGGATAAGCCTTTGCTTGGTCGGATTTTTGGCGACATTAAAGGTTTTTCCCTGCGTTTTCAGGGAAATAGAATTTAGTTGTACAACGTAGTCCAAGAAAATAATTTACTGCACAGGTAAATCCTTGCGCAGATGCCTGCTGGATTAGAGGGCACCTGAGGACACCTAGGTTCTGAACATGATGGAGATGAAAGATTTTTTTTTTTTTTGTAACATGAGCAGATATACTGAAAATGGAAAACGGAAAATAAATCCACGGTAAGTGGTCAAGAGTCTGTCTTGATGTGGTTTTGGGCTTGCTTAGAGTGGTCCAGATGATCTAGATGTAAGATGTGTACACATAGGAACCATGCATAAACCTTTTCAAGCTCACAAATCAAATCAATGATGATAAAGTTATGCATTTTTCATACCATTGAAATATGATTGGCTACTTTACACATTTATACAAAAGTATTTATATAAAAGTATTTTAAAATGTACCATTATTAATGTATGAATTTTTGTATAATGTGAAAATGAAAAAAAAATTAAATTGCCTTTGCTGTTTATTCTATCCATAACAAACATTTCAAATGCCTAAAACATTTATTTCCAGAGGAGATATTACATAAATGTTCCCATTCTTGTGAATTGGGTTTTTAGCTCCAGAGAAAAGCCACAAGTTTCCACCAGTTACTTTTTCCCTTCTTTAATGAACATCGTGGCATAGATATATCGATCAAATCCTGTCCCAGAGACTCATCCAAGACATTTGATACCAGTTCTGATACAAAAATTGGCAAAAATAGATTGAAAACTTGGTAGTGCAGTAAAATAAAACATTAATTAGTGTCACACTAACCTATTTACCGTTGATGTTCATGAGACTACAATCTCTCCTTCCAGTCCATTTCTCTTCAGCAGATGGATAGTTTATCCCAGCTGGTGTTTCTGCTGTTCCAACATGTCTTCTGACAAACGTGCATAGGTTTATTAGTTGTTTCCAAACAAATATCTGACTCGATATACAGGTCCTTCTCAAAATATTAGCATATTGTGATAAAGTTCATTATTTTCCATATTGTCATGATGAAAATTTAACATTCATATATTTTAGATTCATTGCACACTAACTGAAATATTTCAGGTCTTTTATTGTCTTAATACGGATGATTTTGGCATACAGCTCATGAAAACCCAAAATTCCTATCTCACAAAATTAGCATATCATTAAAAGGGTCTCTAAACGAGCTATGAACCTAATCATCTGAATCAACGAGTTAACTCTAAACACCTGCAAAAGATTCATGAGGCCTTTAAAACTCCCAGCCTGGTTCATCACTCAAAACCCCAATCATGGGTAAGACTGCCGACCTGACTGCTGTCCAGAAGGCCACTATTGACAGCCTCAAGCAAGAGGGTAAGACACAGAAAGACATTTCTGAATGAATAGGCTGTTCCCAGAGTGCTGTATCAAGGCACCTCAGTGGGAAGTCTGTGGGAAGGAAAAAGTGTGGCAGAAAACGCTGCACAACGAGAAGAGGTGACCGGACCCTGAGGAAGATTGTGGAGAAGGGCCGATTCCAGACCTTGGGGGACCTGCGGAAGCAGTGGACTGAGTCTGGAGTAGAAACATCCAGAGCCACCGTGCACAGGCGTGTGCAGGAAATGGGCTACAGGTGCCACATTCCCCAGGTCAAGCCACTTTTGAACCAGAAACAGCGGCAGAAGCGCCTGACCTGGGCTACAGAGAAGCAGCACTGGACTGTTGCTCAGTGGTCCAAAGTACTTTTTTCGGATGAAAGCAAATTCTGCATGTCATTCGGAAATCAAGGTGCCAGAGTCTGGAGGAAGACTGGGGAGAAGGAAATGCCAAAATGCCAGAAGTCCAGTGTCAAGTACCCACAGTCAGTGATGGTCTGGGGTGCCGTGTCAGCTGCTGGTGTTGGTCCACTGTGTTTTATCAAGGGCAGGGTCAATGCAGCTAGCTATCAGGAGATTTTGGAGCACTTCATGCTTCCATCTGCTGAAAAGCTTTATGGAGATGAAGATTTCATTTTTAAGCACGACCTGGCACCTGCTCACAGTGCCAAAACCACTGGTAAATGGTTTACTGACCATGGTATCACTGTGCTCAATTGGCCTGCCAACTCTCCTGACCTGAACCCCATAGAGAATCTGTGGGATATTGTGAAGAGAACGTTGAGAGACTCAAGACCCAACACTCTGGATGAGCTAAAGGCCGCTATCGAAGCATCCTGGGCCTCCATAAGACCTCAGCAGTGCCACAGGCTGATTGCCTCCATGCCACGCCGCATTGAAGCAGTCATTTCTGCAAAAGGATTCCCGACCAAGTATTGAGTGCATAACTGTACATGATTATTTGAAGGTTGACGTTTTTTGTATTAAAAACACTTTTCTTTTATTGGTTGGATGAAATATGCTAATTTTGTGAGATAGGATTTTGGGTTTTCATGAGCTGTATGCCAAAATCATCCATATTAAGACAATAAAAGACCTGAAATATTTCAGTTAGTGTGCAATGAATCTAAAATATATGAATGTTCAATTTCCATCATGACATTATGGAAAATAATGAACTTTATCACAATATGCTAATATTTTGAGAAGGACCTGTATGCAGCTAAAGTCTTCAGTAAACTCACATCATGCTAGTGCAGAGCACTTTGCTAAAGTGCTGCCCAGGATAGCATACTGTTTTGATACAACTTCTTTTTTTATTTGACTACTAAAACATTTCAATCTGGTTAAAGTTGCTTGTGCTCAGAAAAAAAAAGAAAAGAAACTATCCTGCTTCACCCACTTGATTTGAGTTGAACATTGTAAGAATGGATAACTATTGTTTCAGCTCCTCTCTGCTACAATCCTGTCAGAGTCTGCAGTCTCTGCCTCTCCTGCTTACCTTCTTCCACCACCAGGTGCGGCTGAGGGCTGCGTCTCTGGGTGCGACAGGTGTTCCTCATTTTGATGATCATCTGGAGGAGTATATAGGGGACGGATCGCCAGCACTTCTTTGCCTGAGTGTTTTGCCTACAGCGGTACCATCACCTGGCCAGATCTTGTATTTTGAAAATCTTGTGTCTCTTTGATTAAGAGAAATTACTCACCGTTTTTGTCTCACTCCTTCCAGGTTCCATATTCCAGTCTTTTGACTCATTCTGAAGGTTTATCGCACCCTGCTTCAGAAGAACCCAGATCAAGTCCCAGCTGGCTGTCCGTTCTCCGGTACTCTTTCCTCGCCTGCACGCACCCAGTCCACCCTCCAACGATCCGCTTACTTGGACCACAGAAGTTCCTGGTGGATTCCCAGAAGAGGCCCCCCTGGATCTCCAGACTCATTTGCCATCTCCCTGGCGGATCTAGTCCTTCCTGCACACTGTAAGCCTTCTAAAACAGAGACTGTTAGCTGTCACTCACCAAGTACTGACCTGACCTGTTTCCCTCTTTTTCACAGTCCTCCGGTTCCTGCCTGCATGGCTAGCCCTGATCATTATCTGTTCCAGAATTCTAGCAATAAAACTTCCAAAACTGTTTACTGTTCTCTGAGTGTTCTTCCGCATGTGGGTTAAGTCAGCCGTTAAAACGATGACAGAACACTCAGGCCAATCAAACCCAGCGGAGGAACTTCACAGAACAGTATCTGAGCATAGTCATCAGATTCATATCCATGGTACAACCCTTAGATCACTTTTAGAGCAGCAGCAGGAGACAAATCAGTAGTTGGGACAACTAGTGGCAATGCTTCAGCAGAGGTTGGGTAATGTGACCGCCCAGCCTTCAGGCGGCGCTGCAGAGCCTGCCACTTCTCACCAGCCTCCGCATAGCAGAGAGGTTACCCCCCCCCCAATCCCGAGAAGTTCTCGGGTGAGGTCGGGAGTTGTCGTGGTTTTCTGTTGCAGTGTGGTTTGGTGTTTAACCATTCCACACAGAGTTTTTCCCATCCCGATTGTAAGATCTCATATGTTGTTGGATTACTTACCGGCAAGGCACTACATTGGGCTGAGGCTAGGTTTATCAACCCTAATCAGTTTGGATGTACATACGAGGGGTTCATAAAGGAGTTTAGACTAACTTTTGATTTAGATTCAGGTCCCTCCGGTGTGGCTCGCCGCCTACGGGCATTAAGACAGCGAGGCCAGCCTTTAATTTCTCCATTGAATTCCGTACCTTAGCTGTGGCTTCTGGCTGTAATTCGAGCACTCTGAAGTCCACATTTTTCCAGTGTTTAGATGAGGCTGTAAAGGATGAATTATCGCTACTAGACGAGCCAGAGGGATTAGATTAGTACATCAACCTGGCTATCAGGCTTGAAACACGCATGAGAGAGAGAAGGCGAGTCCATTCTGACCGATTTATGCCCCAATTTCAGTCCGCTTCCTCGCTCCAGTCTAGGTCGGCTCCCAGCCCAGGCGTGCCTGAGCCTATGCAGTTGGGTAGAGCGCGACTTTCGTCTAATGAGAAACAGCGGCGTAGGTAGACAAACAGCTGCTACTACTGTGGGAAGCCCGATCATCAAATTTCCGCCTGTCTAGTCCGGCCAAAACGGCAGGTCCGTCGGCTGTAGAGGGGCAGCCGGCAGACCCGAATTCAGATTCTAAGACCCCGCCACTAGTTTTGTCTGCCACTTTTTTAATTCGCCAGTGGGCTGTTGGTCTCAAAGCCCTCAGATTCCGGCTGTGAACTCAATAGACCCGGCTTTAGTGGAGCAGGAGCATATTAGAACTGAGCCACTGACCACCCCACGTCAGGTGTTGGCACTGGATGGTCAGCCTCCGCCAGATAACTCACAGAACTGAGCCACTTGAGTTAGTGTTATCAGGAATTCACAGGGAACAGATTTCTTTCTTTATTTTTCCCATGTCCCAGAAACTAGTAGTCTTGGGGTTTCCATGGTTGCGGACCCACAATCCACATTTAGATTGGGCCAAGCTAAGAATAGAGGCCTGGTCCACACAGCGTATGCTCACCTGCCTGCAATCTGCTGTCTCCCCTAGATTTCCGGTACAGGAGTAGGAGGTCGAGCCGTCGGACCTTCACCTTGTTCCCCCAGATTATCATGATCTTAAGGCAGTCTTGAGTAAGTCAAGAGCCCTGTCCCTACCAGCACACCGTCCATATGATTGCGCAATAGATCTGTTACCCGGAGCCCTGTTGCTCTCCAGCCAACTTTATGAAATCTCCCAGCCTGAGAGACAGGCTATGGAGAAATATATTACTGAGTCGCTAGCTGCCGGTATAATATAGCCCTCATTGTCACCTCTCGGGGCTGGGTTTTTGTTTGTTGGGAAGAAGGGCGGGTCTCTTCGGCCTTGCATTGATTATAAGGGGTTTAATGCAATCACAGTTAAAAAATAAGTATCCGTTACCACTTCTTTCCTCAGCTTTTGAACCAGTCCACGGTGTTACGGTTTTCACTAAGTTAGATCTCCGCAATGCATATCATTTAGTCCGGCTCCGCCAGGGAGATGAGTGGAAGACAGCATTCAAGACACTGCTTGGACATTTTGAATCTTTGGCCATGCCCTTTGGATTATGCAACGCTCCTGCAGTTTTTCAGACTCTGGTTAACGACATCCTGAGAGACGTTCTTAATTTGTTTGTGTTCGTCTACCTAGATGACATTCTGATGTATTCCAGAACTCTTTCTGAACATCACCGTCATGTCTGCCTGGTGCTACAGAGGCTGTTGGAGAACCAGCTTTATGTTAAAGCTGAAAAGTGTGAATTCAACCAGCCATCGGTCAGTTTCCTCGGATTCATCTTAGAGGGTGGACAAGTTTGTGCCGACCCGCAGAAGGTCAAAGCTGTGGAGGACTGGCCCCCTCTACACACCCGGAAGCAGTTACAGCGATTTTTGGGCTTTGCCAACTTCTACCACAAGTTCATCTGCAACTACAGCCAGATGGCCAGCCCGCTCACAGCCATGACCTCAACTAAGACCATCTTTGCCTGGAGCCCGGGGGCCGAAGCAGCCTTTAATAGGTTAAAGGGGAGCTTCTCCCAGGCTCCAGTGCTCATGCACCCAGACAGCAGCAAGCAATTCGTCTTGGAGGTGGATGCCTCAGACACCGGTGTGGGAGCCGTGCTGTCCCAGCGCCAGGACAAGGATGGGAAACTCCATCTGTGTGCCTCCTTCTCCCGCCGACTGTCTTCAGCCAAAATAAATTACGACGTCGGCGACAGAGTACTCCTCGCCATCAAGCTGGCTTTGGAGGAGTGGCAGCACTGGCTGGAGGGCACTGAACATCCCGTGCTGGTATGGAGAGACCACAAAAACTTGGCTGACCTTCAGTCTGGTAAATGCCTAAATCCCCGTCAGTCACGCTGGTCTTTGTTCTTTTCAAGGTTTAATCTGTCCATCTCTTATAGACCCGGTTCCAGAAATATTAAGCCTTATGCACTGTCCTGTCAGTTTGCTCCAGATGACTCAGAGAAACAAGCGTCCACCATTCTACCACCTAGCTGTACTGTAGGTTCCATGACCTGGGAGATCGAGGACAGTGTGCGGCAGGCTCTCCTTACTGAGCCGGGGCCTGGTATTGGACCAGCCAACCGCACCTATGAGCCTTCTACGGTCCGTTCTCGGCTCATCAAGTGGTTTCACTCTTAGAGGTTCTCCATCCACCCTGGTGTTAGTCGAACCATCGCAACGGTCACCAGAAAGTTCTGGTGGCCGACACTTCATAAAGACATCAGAGACTTTGTAAACGCCTGTCCCACTTGTGCACGGACCAAGTCTTCGAACCGTCCACCCGCCAGCCTTCTGGAGCTGCTCGAGGTTCCTAGGCGACCTTGGTCTCATATCGTCTTGGATTTCGTCACCGGGCTGCCTAACTCCAAAGGCATGACTACTATCCTGACCATAATTGACCGCTTTTCTAAGGCCTGTCATTTGGTTCCCCTCAAGAAGTTGCCTTCAGCTAGTCAGACTGCTAAGCTTCTTGTTAAGCATGTTTTTTGCCTTTATGGAATTCCCCAGGACATCCTCTCCAACCGGGGCCCCCAGTTTGCCTCCAGTGTCTGGAGGGAGTTTTGCACGGTGCTGGGAGCTAAGGTGTCTCTGACCTCGGGTTACCACCTGCAGTCTAACGGCTAGGTCGAACGAATGAACCAGGAGTTGGAGGCAGCCCTTCGCTGTGTTACATCAGCCGAACCGACCGAATGGAGCAGCTACCTGCCGTGGATAGAGTACTCTCATAACTTCCATGTATCTGCAGCTACTGGCCTCACTCCGTTTCAGGTCTCTCTTGGTTACCAGCCTCCGTTGTTTCCATCAGATGAGAAGGAGGCAGCCTCGGTGTCTGTGCAGCATCATGTTTGGACCTGTCGGCGGGTTTGGGATTTGACTGTCCGGGCTCTTCAGAGGAAATCGGAGCAGAACAGACGTTATGC
The DNA here is from genome assembly GCF_021462225.1 of Girardinichthys multiradiatus. Taxonomy (NCBI): domain Eukaryota; kingdom Metazoa; phylum Chordata; class Actinopteri; order Cyprinodontiformes; family Goodeidae; genus Girardinichthys; species Girardinichthys multiradiatus. The sequence goes on along the minus strand of NC_061806.1, from coordinate 220,729 downwards.
GGATAGACGCTGCATTCCAGCTCCTGAGTACCACCCCGGTCAGAAGGTTTGGCTTGCCGCACGGAATGTGCCTTTCAAGTCCCTGTCCAGAAAGTTGTCTCCCAGGTTCATCGGTCCCTACCCTGTCGAGTCTCTGGTTGGTCCTACTTCAGTTCGTCTCAAGTTGCCAGTTCATTTCCGTATTCACCCCGTTTCTCATGTTTCCCAGCTCAGGCCTGTCCGTACCAGCACGCTCTGCCCTCCGGCCGAGCCCCCTCCACCCAACCGGGACTTCCAGGGTCATCCAGCCTACACGGTCCGTTGGATCGTGGCCTCTCGTCGACGTGAGCAGGGTTGGCAATACCTGGTCGATTGGGCTGGTTATGGTCCGGAGGATCGTTCCCGTCTCTTGGACCCGGCTTTTTTTGTCGTCACAGGCTGGGCCTTCTGGGCCGCCAGGTGGCGGCCGTTGAGGGGAGGTGGTGTCAGAGTCTGCAGTCTCTGCCTCTCCTGCTTACCTTCTTCCACCACCAGGTGCGGCTGAGGGCTGCGTCTCTGGGTGCGACAGGTGTTCCTCATTTTGATGATCATCTGGAGGAGTATATAGGGGACGGATCGCCAGCACTTCTTTGCCTGAGTGTTTTGCCTACAGCGGTACCATCACCTGGCCAGATCTTGTATTTTGAAAATCTTGTGTCTCTTTGATTAAGAGAAATTACTCACCGTTTCTGTCTCACTCCTTCCAGGTTCCATATTCAGTCTTTTGACTCAGTCTGATGGTTTATCGCACCCTGCTTCAGAAGAACCCGGATCAAGTCCCAGCTGGCTGCCCGTTCTCCGGTACTCTTTGCACGCACCCAGTCCACCCTCCAACGATCCGCTTACTTGGACCACAGACGTTCCTGGTGGATTCCCAGAAGAGGCCCCCCTGGATCTCCAGACTAATTTGCCATCTCCCTGGCGGATCTAGTCCTCCCTGCACACTGTAAGCCTTCTAAAACAGAGACTGTTAGCTGTCACTCACCAAGTACTTACCTGACCTGTTTCCCTCTTTTTCACAGTCCTCCGGTTCCTGCCTGCATGGCTAGCCCTGATCATTATCTGTTCCAGAATTCTAGCAATAAAACTTCCAAAACTGTTTACTGTTCTCTGAGTGTTCTTACGCATGTGGGTTAAGTCGGACGTTAAAACGATGACAGGAACAACTAGTGATATTAGTATCATCATGTGCAACACTCTGTGCAGGAACGCCCATGTGGACTACCTGTGCTCCAGACTAGCCCAAAGACAACGTTTTTTACGCAGACATAAGCTGTTTGGAGTCCAATCTGGGATCATGCAAATTTTTTATAATGGTGTCCTTGGCAGTATAATTAGGACAAAGGAACACAAAATTGTAAAGTGAAGGGAAAATACAACTATAAGTAAATCCACCTGAATGAGAACTCATCTAATATTGAAATTGAGTCCAAATGTGTAATTTTAATCTCTATAAAACCAGCTATTCTGCAAAACCTTCGAGATTTATTTGAAAACATTAGTGAGCAAACAATGCAAGTGCAACATTGCACTTGTCCCTACAAAAGCCCCCACTATACCCAGGGTAAAACATGGTGGTAGCATCATTCTACGGCAAGCTTTTCTTCAGCTGATACAGCGAATCAGGTCATAATTGATGGAAACATGGACGGAGTTAAATACTGAGTAACCCTGGAAAAAACCTTTTTAGAGGCTGCAAAAAAAACGTCCACTCTCACAGTCCAGCAGGATAACTACCTTGAACATACAGCCAGAATTATAATGATTTATAGGGCAGGGGATCAAAGCATATTCATGTATTAGAATGGCCTAGTTAAAGTCCAGGTCTAATTTCCCTCAAAACACAGATTCTCTCTATTCAATGAGACTGAGCTTGAACTGTTTTGCAAAGACGCAAAGGTTTCAGTCTCTACTTGTAGCAAGAGGTGATTAGTGTTGACTCAGAGGCTCTGAACACAAATACAGGCCACTCTGTAGCACTTAACCAAAGGTAGTAGTTCATAATCCGAGAACAACACATTGCTGTCTGTTTTCCGTGTGCTCATACACTGACTGCAAGGGCAGATGCTCAAAATTCATCCAAATAATTTTCCTAAGTGTTCTCACTATATCTACAAGTCTAGATTTACTGAACTGTCAGTGAGCCAACCCAAGCACCCATGCCATTCCTAATTATACTGCCAAGGACAACATTATAAAAAATTTGCATGATCCCAGATTGGACTCCAAACAGCTGAGCTTGAACTGTTTTGCAAAGACACAAAGGTTTCAGTCTCTACTTGTAGCAAGAGGTGATTAGTGTTGACTCAGAGGCTCTGAACAGAAATACAGGCCACTCTTCTCACATTTCTATTGGTGAAAACATTTCACACGGATCAGATTTTCCCTTCAAAATTATATACTGCTTTGTGCCTGCCTGTCACAACAAAAAAGTAAAAGAATAAATCAAGCCTTGTAATTTAAACGTGACAAAATGTGGAAAAAGGATGTGAATACTTTTCCAAAGCACTGTATATCTGCCCCCGGGGTTATTTTAAAGCCATGTACACGAAGTCCATCTAAAACCAAGTGATAGAGGTTGTCAGCAAGAAATACTGACTGTGGCCAAACTGAGCTGTTTCCTGTATCATCACTGGTTTACAGTCGACCCAACTATGTGTTTACATCCTTTCATTATTGACCCGGTGCCTGCGAGTGTGTCATGTTGTGCTGCTGCCTCAGATGAGCAGTGTTCAGATTTTTGACATCAGTGTCTTTTGAGACAAACATACAACATCTTTAGAAAGCCCACTCTACTTTTCCCACTAAATATACATGGCTTTGCATTGGGTCTCTATTAAATAACTGTTAGCACAACATGAACTGCTTTGGAGTACACTCTGGTGATGAAGCTGCAGATGAAAACACACACCACAGACAAAGGATGTAGAATAGACAATAAAAAAGGCCAGCATGACCATATTTATACCATATCGCATGCTGACCCTACAATTTACGTGCGAGAAAGCTTCAAGCTGTCAGTCTGTCAATCAGCAACAGATGCGATTTATCCCAGCCGGTTACTTGTGATTGCAGTCTCTTAATAACAGTTAGATAATCAGGTCTGTGGCTCCAGAGGAGCTTCTTAAGCTTTAAATTTGATGTCCTTAGAGTTACTCCAGAGGAGCCTGGGGACTAGTTGCTACACACTAGGATGGAAGAATGAGGAGGATCTGCCACCAAATGTACTCATACTCGTACTTGTTGTCTTGCGCTTATCCGGGACCGGGTCGCGGGGGCAGCAGACTCAGCAGAGACACCCAGATGTCCCTCTCTCCAGACACCCCCTCCAGCTCCTCCAGGGGGAGCCCAAGGCGTTCCCAGGCCAGCCGAGAGACATAGTCCCTCCAGCGTGTCCTGGGCCGTCCCCTGGGCCTCCTCCCGGTGTAATGGCTTGAAATCAAGCTGCATTGAGAGAACTGAAAAATAAGGCATCTAAATCAGTAATATGCTTTCATATCAGTAAGTGATGACATGTAGGTACAGTACCACGCAGAATTAGCCCTACCCCTTGAGCTTCTGGAGATTAGGGAAGATATTCACCTACCAGCAGGACAAAGACTCTAAACTTAGAGCCAGAGGTACAATGGAATACATTGGATAAAAGCTTATTTATATGTAACAGTGGTCTAATCAAAGTCCGGACCTAAATCCAGTTGAGGATATAAGATGTCCAAAGCTGGTAGAGAAATGCCTCCAACGACATGCAGCTGTAATTGAAGAGAAATCTGCATACAGGGAAATAGTTTTACATGCACATTACACTCTTAGAGTTTTATTTGTAAAAAAGCTATTGTTAAGCATGTTTCCTTTGCTTTTCATTTCACAATAACCAACTGCTTTGTGTTGGTTTCACATGAAATCAAAATAAAATACATTGAGGTTTGTGGATAAAACACTGGAAAATGTGAAAAAGTTCAGCGGATAGGAATTATGTGGAAATGTCTGTTTATATTATTAAACAGATATTGTTATAGTGTTTAGAAGCATTTTGAGACATTTTCTGTACTTTTTTCCAAAATAAATTGCAAAGCTCTTTTAGTGTCTGTTACTATATCAAGCACATCATCACATTAGACTGTCATTTGTGGATCCCTGTAGTTTAGAGTTCTTCCCATCAAGCTTGATGTTTCTGTGAAGCATAATGACCCTATTGTTGCAATGATATGCTCAAATCGAATGTCGCTCACTGCATGACACGGTTTCTTGATATAGGACATGAGCAGGGATTCAAAAAGCACCCAGTCGGAGCACTGGCCTCATCCAGCTCCTCACACATAGAGTGGTGGTATGATAAACATTTCTGCTGCATGCAGAGACTCTAGTGTGTCTTGAAATCTGCTGGTGGGCTGCTAAATTATGAAATGGCAGAGCCTGAGTTTTTCCAATGGCTCCATCAAAGGTCCCTCTGTTGAGCTGAGCACAGCAGAGCCAGAGAGGACAACATTGATATTCATGCCCGTTGGTCTTATGGAGTAACCATCGGGGGTCTCATCCCTTAGCTGTCAGTCAGGTACAGTGTCCTTGGGAGCAGGTGAAATGTAATGGCTCTTCTGTCTCTGGAGCCTCAGGTTGTCCACATAACTCTTCCAGCTGCTTTTCAAAGAGAGTAAAATGTCAAATAAAACAACATCTAAATTTCACTGAAACATTCACTCATTCAGTTCAAATTTCAATACGTTCTTGGGCTTCACTGCGATTTTTAAATCTTAGGACTTTGTCCTCAATACTGCTTGTAAGAAGTTCAATAACATGAACAAGTTCAAGATAAATTGTCACCCCTTGGCGAAACATTTTAGGCTTTTGCCTCTCAGTGTTTATAAAGACAGGTGGTTTTGGACTTTCAGAGAAGATTTGGTTAGCCAAAAATATTCTAGCACACCTCAGTAGAGCAGCAGCCCTTAGGTCCTGCAGTGTAGATACAATAAAGATGGGAATGAAGAAAAAGGGGAACAAATAAAATGGTTGAAAACCGTGAGCAATAAAGTGATACAATGATATCACAGGTTAGTGTGGGTATTTATGTATGAGAACCAAGGTTTATTTTAAGGAAATTGAAATTAGGTCAAATTAGTTTTAAAACTAATTAACAGTGATTGGTATTAGTTCAAACAACCAATCACAATGCAAATCAGAAGGGTAGATAAAACTTTATTTTAATAAAACAATACAAAAAGAATGATTTGCTAAATTAGAAATCAATAATTTTTTTGGACAACAGTCACCCGTATAACATTTGCATAAAACAGTTAAAACTGTATAGCTAAAAGTAATAGCTTTATAAACTTAAAATTATTGTATCTTAAAAAAAATACAAAACTCTCTTTTTTTTTCCACACACATTTGTAGTTCAACTTTTTCCTGTCTCTGGTGAGGAGACCCTTGGCTTCCTTAGGAGAAAGAGACTCTCTAGCCTTTTTATACACAAATGCAAAATTTGGCCGGAAGGTCAGCTCGCAATCTATGAGGTATCTGAGGTATTTTAATTCAGTGACTTGTTCCACTGCCTGCCATCTCATGACAACAGATCTTAAAGGCCCAGTGCCTTATGTTCCTGACTTTCCTCTCAGGCATAACTCCCTGGTTTTACTGACCTCAAGGTCCAGGAAGCTGTCACTGAACTAGGTGGAAAGCTGGTTTATGTGCTGAAAGTAGGAGCTGTCAGCATCCTTCAGGCCAGCGGCCAGGGCCATGATATTAGCATACTTAATGAGAGAGAAATCTATGCTGTTAAATCGTAACTTGTTAGTATAGAGGGAAAAAAAGAAGAGGAGATAAGAAACAACCTTGTGGAACACCAATGTTAAGGACCCTGGTGTGGGATAGAACATTTTTGATACAGACTTCGTTGAGGTTTCTCTCTTTAAAACTTCCTGATGCATAACCGTTTTAAAGGGGAATGAGATGAGATGAGTCCTTGAGCAATACACACACATATGCCTGAGGCTTATCTCAATGACACTGTACCTTATCCAGAAGGGGGAGAGTGGCATCCTCTACCCCTAACCCTTGATTGGCTCTGTAAGCAATCCTCATTGGGTCCTTGTAGTTGGCCACTAGGGACATAAGTTTTTCACTCAAAAGATGTTCCATGAGTTTGTTTAATATAGATGTAAGAGCTATTGGTCCAAAGTCATCTAGGGCATTTGCATGTGCTGTTTTGGTCACAGGGACAATATATGACATTAAATTGAATTGAATAATCCAATTGCTTTTATTTCAAAGCAAAAACAACTGAGAAATCGGTCCGCAATTCAGCAATTTTCAATATGACTGGTTCCCATCGGTTCCCAGCTAGTTGAAAACTAAATAAATTTGATCCTACAGTCTGCAAACGTACCATATCTAAGTGCTGGCAGGTCACGCTCACATAACGTTTCAGTGCTGAAGCTGTTACTGAAAGAAGGAGACTAAAGATCAAAGCTTGGTTAGATTATTGTGCAGAACATTATACCATTTTGCTCTTTATAGAATAACACAAGATGACATGAGGTTCTCAGGTATCCAGGCTGCAGACAACTGATTAACAGACATCCCAATTGTAGCTTGCCAAAAGTGTTAACTTGATAAGAGCAATGGGTGGCGCTCCTATAGTTTTCTATATCATAACTGTGAAAAATATTACAGCAAATATTTCCAAGTCCAGTGACCACAGGTTGGGGAGGGACATTCCCATGATACGTGCGTACACCTGGAGAAAACTCCATTCCCTCTGGCATGTTATCTGGCTTTTTATTAAAATGACGATAAACCAAATGAATGGTATGACAGAACCGTAATGTTTTAAAACCTTGGAATACCTTGATGTCTGTAGTAGTATCAGTAAAAGAGATCATTCATCATCTGTTTTAAAGTTCATATCGAATAAGCTCAGTACATTGCTTATTCATTTCAGATCCAGCGCCCCAGTATGAGGAACAATGATATAGACATTCAGTACACTGGCTGCAATGAAGAATGCTGAACTTGCATTTTACTTATATGGGATAAATAAACATCCTTATATGCTCCTAGATTAAACCAATCCCTTAGAATGTATCACACATTTATCATGCAAAAGCCCATGATTGAAAATGCACAATATATAACTAGCACTAAGGTGTGTGAGGATATCCAGTGCAAACACAGGTTCATGTATAGATGGAGATGATGCCATTCCAGGTGGTGGTGGATCCCGGCCATTTATCTGGAGGTCTTTTCCCAGCTGCAGAGACACAAGCTCATGAGTCTCAGTTGCCACATACAATCAGATTCCCAACGTGCTGACAGCCGGCTGGTGACAATGGGAACAGAAATGTACTCCCTTCACTGTTAATGACAGGACAAACTCTCTGGTGGATCTGTGTTTGAGTGTGTTTACATCTGTGCCTACATATTTCTTTGTTCTTGTGCTGTGGAAGCATACTTGAAAGAACACTAGCATGTGAGGATTGTGAAAAATATTTGCTCTAGTGTTAAGTGTTATTTCTACGTAATACATGTGTGGAGAGAAGCTTGGGAATTGGGGCATGTGTCTGCTCACTGTGAGTTGTTGGGCCCTTGGCCGAGCAGCAGTCTTCTGCTGGAAGGAGGAAGATGCCATCAGTGACCCTGGAGGCGAGCGTATGGACTCAGCTTGGGTTGCTCTGCGAGGTGGAAGGGCCTCTGGTTTCTGAGACCCCTGCAGAGAGAGCAGCCTGTTAGGCAGAATGTCCATTAGCTGCACCTTTCATTCAGAAATCACCTACTGAACTCACACTCAGATAAACAACCTAATATACACACATTCATGCTTGTTGTCTGCTGTGCTCTTTGTAAACCCTGATGACAAAGGTTTCCGGTTTCATTGAGATAATCCTCTAAGCCCATTTCACATTTTTTGGACTATTTTAATTGTCACAAATCTTTAAGTGAAATGGTATTATGAACTCCTATAAAAAGTTTGGCTTAAAAGACAAAAGAAGCTGTTGCAATTGCCCAGTGAAAGTCCAGACCACACCTAACTAAAATGTTGTGGGATTTTAAGAAAGCTGTGCAGAAGTGAATGTCTGCAACACCTCAAAGAAGTAAAGCAATGATAATCATTGTAACCAAACTTCCTCCACAATGACATGAGAGACTGATTAGGTTAGACAGAAAATGTCTACTTTAAGTTTTTGCTGCTAAAGGTTGTTTTATAATCTACTGAATCATAAAGAGTACTTCAGTTTTTCCAATAACTTTATTGACAGAACATTTTTAGAGCTCCTTGTATTGGAGCACCAATAGCATACTGGAGCAATGTGCTTGCTTCTGTAGGCACAAGTTGATCAGAACAATCTGATCCAATATATGACAGTGATAATTGTAGCTGCTTTATTGTTGGTGTTATCTTTAACCTGTTGGGTTTTATCTCATTTAATCTTGGTGTCAATAAAGGTTGGGAGTTTTCTAGACTGCAGGAAGGACTGTGTTAGTAGAATCCAGGAGGGTTTTGTATTATGCAACAGCGGTTTTGGGATTTGAGTGGATTTGGCCATCTGTGGGTCTGTGGTCCATGATCTCTGTGTGATAAAGACTGCAGTGGTAGTAGCCTGATTTCACACTGAGCTGCTGCTGACTCAGCTGCAGTAGCACCTACAGGTAAACCACACAGTGTCTTTGGCAGCCATGTCCCAATTACTGCTTTGCATCATAAGTGTATGTCAAAACATTAGCTGTGTCTACGATTTCAGCACCAGTACATGTTTTGTGTGTGGACGATGTATAGATTCCTGAACAGACAGGCGCTTTGGCAGGCTGCCTCGTCCCTGTCTGTTGATTCTCTGTTGGTGAAATAAGAGAACATATGGCTGTTCTCTCTCTCTCTCTATCTGTTTCTGCATTACATCACCTTAAAATCCAAGTATACTGATTTGCATTTACAGCCAAGCTCAAGAAATGAAAAAACTTTGTGTATTTGTGTGAGCTTGTTCAGGGCATAGATTTCTGCGACGCTTGGCATGTTACGCCATAAATAAACTGCCTATTAATGAAGTGGGTGCACAAAAGGTCAACAACTTTTTATTTCTTTTGGAAAACAAAAGAAGCAGCTTGTGTCGCACTTTTTTGTAATCTGCAATCTGCTTAACCTAGCACACAGCGCAGCTAGATGCATGAGGCACAGCTGTATTAGTATTGATTCATGTGAGTTATATCACATCATGCAGACCAACTACTGGCTGTGAGCAGCCTGGCTTTGCATGTGGTTTTTATCAGCTATTCACTAGCTTCCATTAGGCTTTCTCCGCCTGTCTTTTAATGCATTGAAGCACTCAGTGTTTTTCAATACTCCTACACTGAGGAAATAATGCTCTGATTAGTATTTATTGTCTCTAAGATTTAGAAATTAGGAACATTTTGTCCTTTATGATTTATTCCTTTGATATGACCTAAAGAACAATATTTTAGGATACTTTTAAAAACCACAGTTTTCAACATTTTAAACTTAAGTCTCGTCTTAATGCAACTTTAGTTCATTTAAAATTAGAAATGTCAAGATCCAGGTTTAAGCATCCGATCACACGTCCTGATCAAGTCATTTTTTATGGTGGATTTCTGAGTTTCTTAGAAAATTCAATTCCTGATGTCTGTTGTTGGCATACAGACTACTACATTTAGCTACATACTACAACTCACTACTTTCTTGGAATCTTGACAACTTTAAATTCAGTTTGAACTGCACCTCTAGTTCTTAAACCCCGTTTGGTTAAAAGTCAAGTAAAGCATGATTTTTTTGTTGTTGTTTTTACAGAATAAAGGTAACAAAGTTTACAAACTGTGCATTGACAAATCTGCACTTAGTCTAGGATATGTCAGTCCTTGTTTGACAAGTCCAAGAGCTAGAGGTGTTGAAATGTAGCTGAACTATGTTGGTCCAAATGCCAAAACAGACATGAAATGGCCACACTAACAATTTCAGTCCATTTATTTGATGATTTGTGGAACCTAACTATTTGGGGGGTTTTAATGTTAATGTTTTGTACTCAAATGTCCACAATGTGATTTAAAAACTTAAGAAAAAGAATGTAGTTCAACTCCTGAAAAGTATGAAATTTTGAAATGGTGAGAAACCTTAGTCACAGACAAAACAGAAATAATTTGTAAACAAATGCTTGCTAACAGTTAGCTGCTAACAGCGCTAAAGTTGGAATCTGAATCAGAGCTCCACGTCTTTGCTGAACTAAAAGGCTATTTCGGTTTTTCGTTTTTTAGTCCGAACTGGTACTCAGACTGATCAAACCATAACTGGATGATTCTATACTGAAATGACTTCCTTTAAAACCCTAAAGGGGGATTTTCAGTGTTTTTTGCTTCTGGGAACCATATTAGAATTAGAAAAGCATAAAAACCTCAATATACAGAGTGGTCAAATATGGTTTGAAATAGTCAACACTGATTTTAGATTCTTACAACACAGTTGGTGGTTTGTCATAGCTTTTACCCGTTTGTGAAAACCAAAAAAATATATATCTTAATTCTAAGTTTTGCCATAAATATTGCCCACATCTAATCTTCTTGTGAACCCAGTTTTCATGTATAAGTGAGTTGAATGTTCAATGCTGATTGTTACATTTCGATTTTAAAATGTAAAAAAACAAACATTTAAGGATAGGAAGAAATTTTTAGGGAAACGTAAAAATTTTATTTTTAAAATGTGAAACAGTCTTGATGTAGAGCTGCAACTTCATAGCATACCTCAGTTATTTTGTGTACCACCCTCTCTCTCTTTCAAACTATGTACAATAAATCAATACGAGACTCTGTACAGGAGGAAGCCAACAGAGTGTTCTCTCTAGCAACTTTTTTCACCAACAAAGCACACTAAGCAAACTGACCAGGAACTTTTTTTAACAAGCCAAAGCCACTGTTTGCTGCAATTCAAGGGGAGATAATTAGCTTGATGTGACAGCTGACTTGATGTTCAGTGAGGGACAGAGAGAAAGAGATTTTGCTTTGCAACTGATGATGACTTCAATGTGTGTGGTTAAGCTTCTGCTGCTTCTACATACATTTTTTGCCAAATTTCAATGTATTTTATTGGGATTTTATGTGTGGACTGACATAAAATAGCACATAATTGTGAAGTGAAAAGAAAATTTTATGTGTGGTTATCAAGATTGTCACCCCCAAAACATCTGACATGCACATCTTGCATTTGCATTCAGTCCCCTTTAATCTTTTGACCCTAAATAAAATCTAGTGCCACCAGTTGAATCTCCATATAACTCCAGCCATTCTGTGAAGGCCTCAGAGGTTTGTTAAGTCCTGTTTGGATCATTGGTTCCAGAAGTTTTTTTCTCTTGAACTTAACTTCCCAGAACTTTTTATTCTGCTAGGCTATTGTTTGTGAGTGTTTCCACTTTATTCTTTAATTTGCCCTAAACACAGCACCAAAACAGCCCTAATCAAAATAGCAAATGACCTGCTGATGGCAGCAGACTCCAGCCACCGATCCATCTTCATCCTCCTTGACCTGAGTGCAGCTTTAATCCCATATTTCGTTCCATCCTCCTCCACAGACTGATATCTACTGGTTTCTCAGAAACAGGTTCTTTTCATATTTGACTGGCTGTGCTCAGTTTATCCAGTTAAAACCATTTACATTAAAGGCATCCCTTCTTTCTTCGGGTGTCCCACAAGGTTCTGTTCTCGGCCCTATACTTTTCATTCTCTGTCTCCTCCTTCTTGGCCACGCCTTTCGAGAGTTAATTATTCAGGTTTATTGCTCTGCGAATGACACCCAGCTCTACCTCTCCTCCAAACCTACCTCCACCCTTCCTTTCACCTCCCTCTGCAACTGCCTTCAGGAAATCAAATCCTGGTTTTCTCTTTAGCTTTCTCAAATTCAACAGTGATAACACAGAGGTTCTCCTCATCGGCTACAAATCCACCTTTTCACACGTCAACTGCCTCACCATCCCCATCAACAACTCCTCATCCTCCCCCTCTCCTCTCATCAGCTTAAGAGCCTAGGTGTCACCCTCGATGTCACCCTGTGATTCAAATCCCACATCAATAATGTGACTCGGTCTGCCTACCTCAATATCAACAGACTGCTTCCCTCCTTCACTCCTGACTGCACCGCCATCCTGGTTCACACCCTGGTCACTTCCTGTCTGGATTACTGCAATTCCTCCCTGTCCCTATCCATAAACTCCAACTGGTTCAGAACGCTGTAACCCAGATCATCACCCGAACACCATCTTCCCATCACATCACTTTTATTATTCAGCACAGAGGCTTCAGTGGCACAGAACCTTCAGCTGCTCCAACCTCCGACTCTGGAGCTCCCTCCCACCTGACAAACACAACATTAATTCGCTGATCATGTTTAAATCATACCTCAAGACCCATCTTTTTAAACTGGCCTTCTCTTTGTGACAATTTTCTAGGCCACTATGCTACCTTTGAATGAAGTATTTTATTTCTTTGTAGTGTTTTATTTTCCTTTTTTTTTTTTCCTTTTTTATATTTTAGAAGATTCAAACTGATTTTTTGATTTCTGTTATGATGATCTATGTCCTTGCTTTTGTGCAGTGACCTTGAGAGTCTACAAATAAAATGTATTACTTTTACTATTTAATCTAGTTTTATTCAGATTACCTTCCCTGTCACTGAGCCATCTTCTCCCACAGTGGTGCGTCTTTGAACTGGGGTCACAGTCTCTGCCTACCGCAACAGCATTTCCCAGAATGCATTTAAAATCTGTTAAATCAGACCAAAAAGCATTTATCTCAGATTGTTTTGATAGTGGTTATAATTTGAAAGCCACACAATACCACTCCAGACTGTTGGATGAGCATTACAATCTGCTATTGAAAAACATAATTTAGGAAACTTTCATAGCGGTTAAACTCTGAAACTGAATTAAAACAACCTTTCAACCCAGAAGAAGTATGCAATATTCCTAGATCTTTTAATAGTTGAAGCATGTAATGTGTGTCTTGTTGGAACAATACCCACTCACAGAAGCCTTTCTGCCCCTTTCAAACTTGCAGTCAACAATCTTGGGCAGTTGTGATTGCTTTAATTTGAATCTCAGAACATAAAAGCTGAAAAATATTCCAACTAAAATCCCCTTTTTTTTAGACTTTGATGAGGACATTACTGTCTCTCTCTCTCTCTGTATCTGTGATTATCCAGATGGTGGTAGTCTGTGCTTCCTTTAATTAAATGTTTTCAATAAGGTTTGTCGAAGTACCTATTTGAATGCAAATCTTTCTTTCCACATATATTGTATAAGCATTTCAGGTATACCATATAGTGAAGCTGGTTGCCTATATATGCCAGGGCAGTTTGGCTCTGCAGTCCCTAGGCCAAAGAAGTACAAGGAAAGATTCAGGGTAGCAGATTCCACACCCCAGCACCACTGTCACGTCCCCCAGTGCGGTCCAAGCCCGGTCATCTCGCCACCCAGCCACCTGCACTAACCTTTGTCAGCAAGACCATCCATCACAGAGGAAGAAAAGCCCCACAGCCCAACCCGCCAAAGTGGCCAGAACTCAGTCGAATCTTGTGAAATAGCCCTAGGGGGGCCAAGAGGAAGGGGTACTGACCAGGGACCAGCCCAACCCTGCGGCCGACATTCGACATCAAACATCCCTGTGAGGCATAGGCCATCAGCAGCATGGCCCAAGCCCCACATGCAAACTTATGAAAACATGACAGTCTACCTGAACTAATACACTGGACAATGAGAGCTGTAAAAACAGTAACCCATGGTAACAGTGGAGGAAATGCAGAGCCACAGCTCCAGTGGGCGAATCCATTGACAGTATAACAATTAGTTGTGCACTCCACAAATCTGGCCTTTAAGCCTAAGTAAAATAGATAGAAGGAAGTCATCACTAAAATAAAGACATAAGAAGTCCCATTAAAGTTAGCCACAAACAAATGTAGGGGACATAGAAAAAAGTGATTAGATGAGATGTGCTCTTTCAGGCCTTCACACGAATACGAATGTGTTTGGTGGAAAACAAAAATTGCACATGACCCCAAATACACCATTTCCACAGTAAAACAAGGTGGTGTCAGCATCATACTGTGGGAATGCATTTCTTTAGCAAACTAGGAAGCCGATTGGGTGAGACTTAAGACTGACACAGAGGTTTACCTTCCAACAAGACGATAACCGTGAAAATATAGCTAAAGCTATAATATAAATGGTAAAGATCAAAGCATGTTCATGTATTAGAAAGAACCAGTCAAGGTCCGACCTAAATCCAATTCAACATTTGCTGCAAGCATTGCTGCTCACAACCGATCCCAAAAGACTTGCAGATGTAATTGCAATGAAAGGTGGTTCTGTAGCATTGATTCAGGGAAGCTGAATACAAATGCTTCCCTACTTTTTTAGATTTTTAGATTTTCTTTTTCCTTGCACTTCACATTGATATACTTAGTTGTTGACAACCATAAACCACCTTCATAAAATACATTCAAGTTTGTTGTTTTAATGTAACAAAATGAGAAAAGGTTGAAGGGGTATGAACACATCAACACAGACTGAAGTAAGTTGTGTTATGCTAAATGGTTTAACCTCTGCACAAAGAGATCCCACAGTTTTATGTAACAGGTGGTCAAGAACACCATACAAACACACTCAACATATAGACATGAAATGCTTTCAAGTTTGTTGTTATAATGTGACAAAATGAGCTTGTTCAAGGGGTACGAACACTTTTTCAGGGCACTGTAAAAAAATGAGTGATTTATGGAGAACTTGAGACATTAACTGTAAGATATTTTCTGATATAGTGATCCTCTTTCCTAAGAGAAGTAGTCTACCTATTTGAGAGGAAGCCTTGGTTTCAGCAGTATGTATTGTCATCTTTGTGGTGTTGATTGTATGGCCATTTTTAGTCTGAGGTTTGGCTGGAACCCGCCCTCACTCAGAAACCACAAACACTGGCATAGATGACCTAAATTAGATGTGGAGACAAATATAGTAAACTGCTGGTAATCTTTCCTATAATAAGTATTTGTTTTCTCTTTACCTGCACAAAGCCCCCATTTCAGTGTCCTTTAGTTTACAGCTTCCCTAAATACAATTTCCCTTTTTTTCAAAATTAACATGTCAGTGTTTAAATATTAACATGACATAATTATTTGTTATATTCAGGGGTCCACTAGTTCTCTGAGCTGGTATTTCATATGGCAGGTTCTGCTGCTCTGCATAGTAAGACCACAAAGTATTGACAGTTTTATATGCATGTGTTGCTGTCCATAGAGCTGCGGCAACGTCAGACAGGATCTGGCACGGGATTCAGCAGATTAGTCGCTGCGTTAAAATTACAGCTGTGGTCCACAGAGTTACTGCAACTGTTAAGGATGCAAATGAGTTGCTTGCTTTTAAATAAGAAAACATCTGTAGGTAAAAAAAATATTAGAAAAAGGAGATTGCCAAATTAAAAAACACAATTAAAACAAAGAAGAAAACTGTGACATCATGTTTCATTCACAAAAACATGACATGTGACATGGGGTCAGTTAATGACCTCTGACTCCTAGTTACAGAAGGAATTGATATGAGTTTGCATGAAACATCTGTTATGTTCATCAAGTGGTATTAGAACACCTCACTGAATGTTAATATGACTGATTAGAAAAATGTTAAAATAATTATTATATTTACGTATAACTAGCATTTTGTTACATTTTAACCACAGCCTTCACCATTTACTATTGGAATTTTTATGTGATAGAACACAAAATAGTCCATATTTGTAAACTTGAAAGAAATTGATAAAAAGTTTTCAAACATTTTCACAAACAGAAATGTTAAAAGTGTCATACTTCTCAGACTCATTCTTCCTATATATACTCTTTCCATTTTAATATGATGGATTAAACAGACGGCCTGTTTAAAGCTTGGGATATTGTCGTCTAACAAAACCTGGCTTTTATATTTTTCACAACTTCATCCCTTATATGTCTCCTGTTTTGTTTGGCATTTATGATGTTGAAGGAAGCTGAATAGACACCAAAGTAATGTTTTTATTTGTGAAAGAAACATTAAACCATGGATTATTTAGATTACACACATATATGGTATTCCCCTAAAGAATAACTACTATTGGTATCAAAGGATGGAAACGGTATTGGTATAATTTACACTTTTCACTTAATTAGTTACACATTTATATTGCAGAACTCATAAGTGCATTCAATTGCAAGGATAAAATACAAGCCTGCTGAACACAACACCGCTCCATTATAAGTATTTCTGGAGTCTATAAAGGTGCACTTGTACAAACATTGAACTGCTGTTTTTAAAACTTTTGGTTGTACAATCTAAACCAGCACTATTCACTATAGTTGAGTTCTGTTAAACATCTGTCAACACGGAACAGATTTGCAAAGCTGGGCCCTTCCTGCAGTTCAGGTAATTATTTGTCTCTGTGGACTTTTTTAATTGTGGTAGCATAGCCCTCCCCGATTTGGTTACTTTGCTGTTTTCTGTGGCCATCAGGGCAGGTTAAGGTTGAGACATGCATCTTTTCTGTTACGGTTTGTGGCTGTATAGTGAAGGATGGGGGTTTTTGGTCCATCTGCAGCTTGGTGTCAGCAGGAAGGCAACAGGACCTTGTGGTTGTGGTTATAATGCTCAATTTATTGGTTGGGTTTACACCCATACACACACAAACCCGAGTGAAAGGCACACTCATGCTGAGAAGATCCAGACAGTTTTATTTACTGCTGGGAACACTTGACCAGAAAAAGACTTTCTTTATCCTCAGTTTTTATGTTGCTCAATCAGAACAGTTTGAACAACAACATTTAGCTTCAGACATTCCATGGATGACTCTAAATAGCGAGTGATGATAATGTATTTCAGAGGTTATTAAGTAGCACAGACCAACCTGGAGTAGAGAAAATAGGGTCAGAGGGACAGCATGTTGTCAGTGGTGGTTAATGGTCCTTTAAGAAGCCCAGAACTGCTGGGACAAAGAGGAGGTTTCTGGTTTCTCTCTACTTCCAAGCTGAGTGTTGCTCTTGATACTGTAACACATACCTGCTCTCACTAATTGTCAAAACAAACAAGTAAACAATAATGATATAATAAAAGAAAAAAACAACTTCGAACGTTTCTTGGACCTCTTTCAGCATTTTTCTTTTCCATTTTTTGTGTTATATTGAGGTGATTTTCAGGGCATATACAGTACAGA
The DNA here is from genome assembly GCF_021462225.1 of Girardinichthys multiradiatus. Lineage (NCBI taxonomy): Eukaryota > Metazoa > Chordata > Actinopteri > Cyprinodontiformes > Goodeidae > Girardinichthys > Girardinichthys multiradiatus. Next base: position 203,504 of record NC_061806.1, on the reverse strand, counting down.
CCAAAAGTTTGGACACACCTTCTCATTCAAAGAGTTTTCTTTATTTTCATTACTATGAATATTGTAGCTTCACACTGAAGGCATCAAAACTATGAATTAACACATGTGGAATTATATACTGAACAAAAAAGTGTGAAACAACTGAAAATATGTCATATATATTTTGCTTTGATTACTGCTCCGCACACTCTTGGCATTCTGTTGATGAGCTTCAAGAGGTAGTCACCTGAAATGGTTTTCACTTCACAGGTGTGCCCTGTCAGGTTTAATAAGTGGTATCTATCTATCTATCTATCTATCTATCTATCTATCTATCTATCTATCTATCTATCTATCTATCTATCTATCTATCTATCTATCTATCTATCTATCTATCTATCTATCTATCTATCTATCTATCTATCTATCTATCTATCTATCTATCTATCTATCTATCTATCTATCTATCTATCTATCGATCGATCGATCGATCGATCGATCGATCTATCGATCTATCGATCTATCTATCTATCTATCTACACACACATTGCTCAAAAAAATAAAGGGAACACTCAAATAACACATCCTAGATCTGAATGAATGAAATATTCTCATTGAATACTTTGTTCTGTACAAAGTTAAATGTGCTGACAACAAAATCACACAAAAATCATCAATGGAAATCAAATTTATTAACCAATGGAGGCCTGGATTTGGAGTCACACACAAAATTAAAGTGGAAAAACACACTACAGGCTGATCCAACTTTGATGTAATGTCCTTAAAATAAGTCAAAATGAGGCTCAGTATTGTGTGTGGCCCTCCAAAGAAATGCCACCCCACATCATTACTGACCCACTCCCAAACCGGTCATGCTGAAGGATGTTGCAGGCAGCAGATCGCTCTCCATGGTGTCTCCAGACTCTGTCACGTCTGTCACATGTGCTCAGTGTGAACCTGCTTTCATCTGTGAAGTGCACAATCCCCATTTGTGGACGTCGGGCCCTCATACCATCCTCATGGAGTCGGTTTCTAACCGTTTGTGCAGACACATGCACATTTGTGGCCTGCTGGAGGTCATTTTGCAGGGCTCTGGCAGAGCTCCTCCTGTTCCTCCTTGCACAAAGGCGGAGGTAGCGGTCCTGCTGCTGGGTTGTTGCCCTCCTCCGGCCTCTTCCACGTCTCCTGGTGTACTGGCCTGTCTCCTGGTAGCGCCTCCAGGCTCTGGACACTGTGCTCAGTGTGAACCTGCTTTCATCGGTGAATAGCACAGGGCGCCAGTGGTGAATTTACCAATCCTGGTGTTCTCTGGCAAATGCCAAGTGTCTTCCGCGGTGTTGGGCTGTGACCACAACCCCCATTTGTGGACATCGGGCCCTCACACCATCCACATGGAGTCATGACAGACACAGCAAACCTTCTTGCCACAGCTCGCATTGATGTGCCATCCTGGATGAGCTGCACTACCTGAGCCACTTGTGTGGGTTGTAGAGTCCGTCTCATGCTACCACGAGTGTGAAAGCACCACCAACATTCAAAAGTGACCAAAACATCTGCCAGAAAGCATAATTAGTGACACGTGGTCTGTGGTCCCAACCTGCAGAACCTCTCCTTTATTGAGTGTGTCTTGCTATTCGCCAAAGATTTCCCCCTGTTGTCTACGTTAAATTGATTGTCAATCAGTGTTGCTTCCTAAGTGGACAGTTTGATTTCACAGACATTTGATTTAGTTGGAGTTATATTGTGTTGTTTAAGTGTTCCCTTTATTTTTTTTAGCAGTGTATATATATCCATTCATTGTCTATCCACAGGGGCAGCAGCCTAAGCAGGGGGACCCAGACTTTCCTCTCCCGATTCACTTGGGTCAGCTCGTCCAGGGGAAAACCAAGGCGTTCCCAGGCCAGCCAAGAAACATAGTCCCTCCAGCGTGTCCTGGGTCTTCCTCTGGGCCTCCTTCCAGTGGGACGTGCCCGGAACACGTCACCAGGGAGAGGTCCAGGACGCATCCTAACCAGATGCCTGAGCCACCTCAACTGGCTCCTCTCAACGTGGAGAAGCAGCGGCTCTACTCTGAGTCCCTCCCGGATGACCGAGCTTCTCACCCTATCTCTAAGAGAGAGCCCAGACCCCCTGTGGAAGAAACTAACATCAGCCGCTTATACCCGTGATCTCGTTCTTTCGGTCATGAGCCCATAGCTCATGACCATAGATGAAGGTAGGATCGTAGATCGATTGGTAACTTCGAGAACTTCGCTTTTTGACTCAGCTCTCTCTTCACCACAACAGACCGGTACAGCGCCCGCATCACTGCTGATGCAGCACCAATCAGTCTATCGATATGCCACTCCATTTTGCCCTCATTCGTGAACAAGACCCCAAGATACTTGAGGTACACCCCCCGACCCGCAGAAGGCACCCTACCTTTTTCCGGCTCAAGATCATGGCCTCGGTTATGGAGGGACTGATTCTCATCCCAGCTGCTTCACACTCGGCTGCAAACTGCTCCAGTGAGAGCTGTAGATCACGAGCTGATGAAGCCAATAGGACCACATCATCTGCAAACAGCAGAGATGCAATCCTACGGTCACCAAAACAGATCCCCTCAACACCTTGGCTGCACCAAGAAATTCTGTCCATAAAAGTTGTGAACAGAATCAGTGACAAAGGGCAACCTTGGCGGAGTCCAACACTCAATGGAAGAGAGTCTGACTTACTGCCGGCAATGCAGACCAAGCTCTGACACTGGACATATAGGGACCTAACAGCCTGTATCAAAGGGCCTAATACCCCATACTCCCAGAGTACCCCCCACAGGACACGGTTGAATGCCTTCTCCAAGTCCACAAAGCACATGTAGACTGGTTGGGCGAACTCCCATGCACCCTCCAGGACCCTGATGAGGGTATAGAGCTGGTCCAGTGTTCCAAGGCCAGGATGAAAACCACACTGCTCTTCCTGAATCCGAGGTTCAACTATCCGATGGACCCTTCTCTCCAGAACCCCCGAATAGACCTTACCAGGGAGGCTTAAGAGTGTGACTCCCCTATAGTTGGAACACACTCTACGGGCCACCTTTGGGAATAGGGGGACCACCACCCCGGTCTGACAATCCAGTGGAACTGCCCCCAATGTCCATGCGATGCTGCAGAGTGGCGTTAACCAACACAACCCTACAACTTCCAGAGCCTTAAGGAACTCCGGCCGAATCTCATCTACCCCCTGGGCCTTACCACTGAAGAGCTTTTTAATCAACTCGGTGACCTCAGCACCAGAGATTGGAGAGCCCGCCCCAAGGTCCCCAGGCTCTGCTTCCTCAGTGGAAGATGTGCCGGTGGAATTGAGGAGGTCTTCGAAGTACTCTGCCCACAACATCCCGAGGTGAGGTCAACAGCACACCCTCCCCACACTAAACAATATGGACACCCTTATGCTTGAACATTGTGTTAGTTATGGACAATCCATGACAAGCAGAGAAGTCCAATAACAAAACCCCACTCGGGCTCAGAACGGGAGAGCCATTCCTCCCAACAATACCCCTCCAGGTCTCACTGTGATTGCCAACGTAGCGTTGAAGTCCCCCAGCAGAACAAGGTAGTCTCCAGGCTTGCGCTCTCCAACACACGCTCCAAGGACTCCAAAAAGGGTGGGTAGTCTGAAATGGTGTTTGGTGCATAAGCACAAACAACAGTGAGAACCCGGCCCCCCCACCCGTTGGCAGAGGGAGGCTACCCTCTTGTTCACTGGGGTGAACATGAATGTACAGGAGCTGAGATGGGGAGCAACAAGTATGCACACCCCAGCTCGGCGCCTCTTACTAAGGGCAACTCCAGAGTGGATGAGTGTCCAACCCCTCTCAAAAAGACTGGTTCCAGACCCAGAGCCGTGCGTCAAGGTGAGCCCGACTATTTCTAGCCGGAACCTTTCTAACCCGCACACCAACTCAGGCTCCTTCCCCACCAGAGAGATGACATTCCATGTCCCTAGAGCCATCTTCTGCAGCCAAGGATCAGACCACCAAGGTCTCCGCCTTCGGCTGCCACCCATGCCACATTGCACCTGACCCTTTTGGCCCTTCCCACGGGTGGAGAGCCCATCGGAAGGGGGACCCACGTTTCCTCTTCGGGTTCCATGGGTGAAAGCCCGGCCAGTGTGCCCCACCTCCAGGCCTGGCTCCAGAGTGGGGCCCCATTGACCCGCGTCCAGGCGAGGGAACACTTTTTTCCTGCACCTTGTCTGATCCCTCACCTAGGACCTGTTTGCCTTGGGTGACCCTACCAGGTGCATAAAGCCCCTGACAACATAGCTCCTAGAATCATTGGAACACTCAAACCACTCCACCATAGGGAGAGGACTGCTTATATATATATATATATATATATATATATATATATATATATATATATATATATAAAGGGAACACTTAAACAACACAATAAAACTCCAAGTAAGCAACAGGGAAGCAACACTGATTGACAATCAATTTCACGTAGACAACAGGGGAAAATCTTTGGCGATTAGCAAGACACTCAATAAAGGAGTGGTTCTGCAGGTGGGGACCACAGACCACTTCTCAGTACCTATGCTTTCTGGCTGATGTTTGGTCATTTTTGAATGTTGGTGGTGCTTTCACCCTCGTGATAGCGTGAGACGGATTCAACCCACACATGTGGCTCAGGTAGTGCAGCTCATCCAGGATGGCACATCAATGCAAGCTGTGGCAAGAAGGTTTGCTGTGTCTGTCATGACTCCATGTGGATGGTGTGAGGGCCCGATGTCCACAAATGGGGGTTGTGGTCACAGCCCAACACCGCGGAAGACACTTGGCATTTGCCAGAGAACACCAGGATTGGTAAATTCACCACTGGCGCCCTGTGCTATTCACCGATGAAAGCAGGTTCACACTGAGCACATGTGACAGACATGACAGAGTCTGGAGACACCGTGGAGAGCGATCTGCTGCCTGCAACATCCTTCAGCATGACCGGTTTGGCAGTCGGTCAGTAATGGTGTGGGGTGGCATTTCTTTGGAGGACCGCACCGCCCTCCATGTGCTCACCAGAGGTAGCCTGACTGCAATTAGGTACCGAGTTGAGATCCTCAGACTCCTTGTGAGACCATATGCTGGTGCGGTTGGCCCTGGGTTCCTCCAAATGCAGGACAACGCTGGACCTCATGTGGCCGGAGTGTGTCAGCAGTTCCTGCAAGATGAAGACATTGAAGCTATGGACTGGCCCGCCTGTTCCCCAGACCTGAATCCGACTGAGCACATCTGGGAAATCATGTCTCGCTCCATCCACCAACGTCACGTTGCACCACAGACTGTCTAGGAGTTGGCGGATGCTTTAGTTCAGGTCTGGGAGGAGATCCCTCAGGAGACCATCCGCCGTCTCATCAGGAGCATGCCCAGGCGTTGTAGGGAGGTCATACAGGCACGTGGAGGCCACACACAATACTGAGCCTCATTTTGACTTGTTTTAAGGACATTACGTCAAAGTTGGATCAGCCTGTAGTGTTTTTCCACTTTAATTTTGTGTGTGACTCCAAATCCAGGCCTCCATTGGTTAATAAATTTGATTTCCATTGATGAATTTTGTGTGAGTTCGCTGTCAGCACATTCAACTTTGTACAGAACAAAGTATCTAATGAGAATATTTCATTCATTCAGATCTAGGATGTGTTATTTGAGTGTTCCCTTTATTTTTTTGAGCAATGTGATTATATCAGAATCAGCCTTATTGCCAAGTTCGTACATACAAACAAGGAATTTGACTCCGGTACACTTTGCTCTTTTGTTTTGTTTTTGCATTACAGAATATACAAATTTACAATGTACACATATATAATAAAAAGGAGCATTTGCAACATCTGTATGCTGTTGTTTTGTACTTTATTGAATGTTCATCAGAGAAACAGCCTGGAGGAAGAAACTGTCTCTGTGGCGGCTGGTTTTAGTGAACAGTGCTCTGTAGCGCCACGTGAAGGTAAAACTCTGAACAGTTTATGTGCAGGGTGTGTGGGGTCTGCAGAGATTTTAGCAGCTCTTTTCTTGACCCTAGACCTGTATAAGTCCTGGATGGAGGGAAGGTCAGCTCTGATTATTCTCTCTGCATTCCTGATTATTCGTTGCAGTCTGGACCTGTCCTGTTTTGTAGATGATCCAAACCACACTGAGATGGATGAAGACAGGATAGACTGAATGATGGCAGTGTAGAAGATGACCAACAGCTCCTGTGGAAGGTTGAACTTCTTGAGTTGCCTCAGGAAGTACAGTCTCTGCTGGACCTTCTTTCGAACAGTGTCTATGTGTGAAGACCATCTCAGGTCCTCAGAGATGGTGGTTCCTAAGAACCTGAAGTGGTCCACAGCCGACACGGTGTTGTTGAGGATGGTGAGGGGGTGTATGGGGGTGGTGTACTCCGAAAGTCCACCACCATTTCCACAGTCTTGAGTGGGTTCAGTTCAAGGTAGTTCTGACTGCACAAGTGTACCAGCCGATATATATGAATATATATATATATACAGGTCCTTCTCAAAATATTAGCATATTGTGATAAAGCTCATTATTTTCCATAATGTCATGATGAAAATTTAACATTCATATATTTTAGATTCATTGCACACTAACTGAAATATTTCAGGTCTTTTATTGTCTTAATACGGATGATTTTGGCATACAGCTCATGAAAACCCAAAATTCCTATCTAACAAAATTAGCATATCATTAAAAGGGTCTCTAAACGAGCTATGAACCTAATCATCTGAATCAACGAGTTAACTCTAAACACCTGCAAAAGATTCCTGAGGCCTTTAAAACTCCCAGCCTGGTTCATCACTCAAAACCCCAATCATGGGTAAGACTGCCGACCTGACTGCTGTCCAGAAGGCCACTATTGACACCCTCAAGCAAGAGGGTAAGACACAGAAAGACATTTCTGAACGAATAGGCTGTTCCCAGAGTGCTGTATCAAGGCACCTCAGTGGGAAGTCTGGGAAGGAAAAAGTGTGGCAGAAAACGCTGCACAATGAGAAGAGGTGATCGGACCCTGAGGAGGATTGTGGAGAAGGGCCGATTCTAGACCTTGGGGGACCTGCGGAACCAGTGGACTGAGTCTGGAGTAGAAACATCCAGAGCCACCGTGCACAGGCGTGTGCCGGAAATGGGCTACAGGTGCCGCATTCCCCAGGTCAAGCCACTTTTGAACCAGAAACAGCGGCAGAAGCGCCTGACCTGGGCTACAGAGAAGCAGCACTGGACTGTTGCTCAGTGGTCCAAAGTACTTTTTCGGATGAAAGCAAATTCTGCATGTCATTCGGAAATCAAGGTGCCAGAGTCTGGAGGAAGACTGGGGAGAAGGAAATGCCAAAATGCCAGAAGTCCAGTGTCAAGTACCCACAGTCAGTGATGGTCTGGGGTGCCGTGTCAGCTGCTGGTGTTGGTCCACTGTGTTTTATCAAGGGCAGGGTCAATGCAGCTAGCTATCAGGAGATTTTGGAGCACTTCATGCTTCCATCTGCTGAAAAGCTTTATGGAGATGAAGATTTCATTTTTCAGCACGACCTGGCACCTGCTCACAGTGCCAAAAACACTGGTAAATGGTTTACTGACCATGGTATCACTGTGCTCAATTGGCCTGCCAACTCTCCTGACCTGAACCCCATAGAGAATCTGTGGGATATTGTGAAGAGAACGTTGAGAGACTCAAGACCCAACACTCTGGATGAGCTAAAGGCCGCTATCGAAGCATCCTGGGCCTCCATAAGACCTCAGCAGTGCCACAGGCTGATTGCCTCCATGCCACGCCGCATTGAAGCAGTCATTTCTGCAAAAGGATTCCCGACCAAGTATTGAGTGCATAACTGTACATGATTATTTGAAGGTTGACGTTTTTTGTATTAAAAACACTTTTCTTTTATTGGTTGGATGAAATATGCTAATTTTGTGAGATAGGAATTTGGGGTTTTCATGAGCTGTATGCCAAAATCATCCGTATTAAGACAATAAAAGACCTGAAATATTTCAGTTAGTGTGCAATGAATCTAAAATATATGAATGTTAAATTTTCATCATGACATTATGGAAAATAATGAACTTTATCACAATATGCTAATAATTTGAGAAGGACCTGTATATATATATATATATATATATATATATATATATAGAACGACCTTTCTCACTTAATGGGTTTCTTTATTTGACTGTGAGAGGAAGTGAGAGGAAGACGGCATATCTGGTGAGAACCCACGCATGCACGGGAAGAACATGCAAACTCCCTGCAGAAAGATCCCCGGCCAGGAGTTGAAACCAGGACCTTCTTGCTGCAAGGCAACAGTGCTACCAACTGCGTCACCATGCAGCCCATATTTAAGTTATTTCACAATTTTTTATTTGCTTCATAATTGCATATGTGTTCATTCACAGTTTTGATGCATTGAATGAGAAAGGCGTACAAAATGTGGAAAAGCTTAATGGGTGTGAATACCTTTTCAAGTCCCTGTTTTATCAATCCCATCATTTGGCCTCTGCTTATCCCAGATCTTGTTCTGAAGGTACTAGGTCCAGGAAGGAAAACCAGGCATTACCTCTCCCCTACTTTAAGGGATTCCCACTATAGAATGGGAATATAGTTCTTTCAGGGCGAGAGAGAGAGAGAGAGAGAAAACATTCAAATTAGATTTCCAAGGACAATCCCCTGAAGTCAACATTGTATATTGATGCAGAACAGAAACTTAATGCTCTTTAGCAACCTGAAATTCTGTTTGTCTCACACGTTCTTCATGGTGGAATAATAAGACACCATAAATTACCTCTTATTCAACACAATGCAGGAAAGCTAGCAAAATCCCAAACTTTTAAGAAGTATACGTGCCAATGGGTTTTAGTCATCGAGTTTCACAGGCAACATCCCAACATATCTAAAGCCAAGCTCCAAAGAAAAGACTTGGAGGCAAACAGAAGTCCCAGAATAGCAAGAAGATGAGACGTCTGGGTAAATATAAAAATGGGTTCATGTATAACATGCCAGCATCTTTGTCTAATACATTAAAAAAACTACCACTAATTTCTGCATATGAGACGTTTGGCAGGAAAAAAAGCTGATATGAAGTAAGGAAAAAAGATTTTAAAAAATGTAACAAAAGATTCTGTGTAAACCATTATTTTGACTTTGGCTACGAATGAGGCATTGGCCAAAGGAGACCACTTGAATCACCATGATGGAAGTTTCTCTGCTGAGGCCCTTTTCTAGCCTTTAATATTTAGTATTTTGCATTTTGTAGACCTATTCTCAACAGATATTGATCTTCATCTTTGACTCCGTGATGTGTCCACTTCATCATGGTTTTCTACAACAATGAAAAGAAAGAAAAGTTATTTTACAATTCCAAACCGTACAGTTGCAGACAACAGCTCATTTTGCAACCATGAGGGAGTGGTGAGTGTGAGGATCAATCTGTGGTGTTTCATCCATGAAACTTGAGTAAATTACTGACAAACACATTAGTGGCAGCAACATTAAGGTTCCATTCCAGTGGAGGCCTTCAAGCTGATCTAAAACCAGATGTATTTCACTTGAGAAGATGAAGTTAGAGATTCACACAGAAACTGGCTGATTACCAAATTTAAGGTCATGCTAACCACAGCACTCTTCAGTGTGGATGTTGTTAGGAAGAAGAGCCAAGGTTAGCTATTTTCACTGTCAGCGAAGTGTTTAAAAGTTAGGTCAGAGAACGGACAAAATCTGTAAGAAGATTTTTAAAAGGAAACTATTTTCTACAGAGGCATTTTGGCAGTTCTTTCAGGCTGCTACAACAGATAAGGATACTTTGTCAGGCTCTGGTCACTTTGCTCCTTTGCAGCTTTGGTCATTTCATATCTGAATCTGTCAAGTGCAAAAACCAGCAGTCTGGTGCCTTTGGGAAGCTTCACAAAATGATAAATGATTAGATTGAAGTGGAGCCAACAAATAGGAACTAGGAAGTCCAAGACAGCTGGTCAAAACTCTGAAACTGGCTACAAATCTCAGATTTTTGCATCTCTGGCAATGTTTCTGTTAATAATTTTAGACCATAAAAAAATACATCCTTGTTACACCCAGGCTAATAACGGAAGTCTTAATGACATCATTTTTGTGTCTATTTTATTGTTTTAAGTTCACAAATAATATGGTGCCTAAACGGACATTTAGCAAATGGCCTTATGACACCCACAACTTTAAAAATAGTCTTTTTTGTTCCCTGTTTCAGCTAAATGTTAATGTATTTTACAGCTTGAGGTGCAAGCTAAATTCAAGTGTTCAGCAGAGTGGAAGCTTGGTTTGTTTTTATTCCTTTTCCCATTCTACAATGCTAAGAAACAGAAAAAAATGTTGTGGAAATGTTTTTTGTAGCCGGATGTTCACATTGTGACAAGGCCAGGCAGATAAGCCCCAGCTGCGCAGTCGGCGCCATCACCCATGGAAAAGTCCAACACTGTCAGCTCTGTCACCTCCAAGAAGGCAGACATGTAGATTTAGAGCCAATGTTGGTTTTTGTGTCAAACTCAAATAATATAAGAACAAACAAACCAAAATATTGAAGGTAGAAATCATTTTTATTTTCGGCAGATTCTAACCTCAGTAAACATTTGTCAAAAATGAAGTGGCAAGTGTTTAGTAGGTCTTGCTATAAACTTAGAATAGCCTAAATGTCTTTAACCTTGCGGTGGAACGTAAATCCTCAGAATTTAATGTATTGATCCATTTACTGAGAATAACCAGGAACATCCAAAGTGTTCACTGCTGTTTGTTTTCAGGCCTGCTTACCATCTTTATCACTTAGGCTAAATTGGATGTTCCCAAGTTGTGAGGCTTGTCCCCCCAGCTTGGGCCTGGTAGCATGATCCATCCATGTCCATTCATCCAAGACATGTTTGTCTTTCCTTTGGCTGTAAAAAAAAACCAAAATGATTTCAAATATTGTGATCCAGACCTGTTTCTACATTACAAAATTCATATACTTGTACCATGTGTCATTCTTTGACAAACAGAGCAAAATATGGAGACAGTCTATTGGTTTCCATTTTTACTAGGGATTGGCACTGATTTTCAAATCCTTTGGTGTGGCAGTTTGACTAGTTTAAAGAAATTTGTTGGACCTTTGTCTGGCTTTTGACATCAATACCATGCATTGTGGGTACCACGAGGTGGTGAAAATGCACCAGCTGAAAGAGAGACCTAAAAGAAGACAACTGTGTTGTGTTTTACTTTTGATAGAAGTTGAAGCTAATATTTTTGATAATTCAAACAGCTGAACTGGGGCCGAACAGTCCAAACACAAATCAGGTTCTACAGTTACCTCCAATGTGTCACTTACTGAGGACAAAGTAATCATGTTGGGAGGATGCCAGTGATTTTATTTTTAAAAGAATCAATTTTATTTATAAAAAGTCATTGCTGCAAGCTAAGGGAATGGATGGCTCAACAGAGCAATGACTCTGTGTTAGTTTAGCAATTGTACTAAAAAGAAACCTAGGATTATTCTTGTTCTCTTCTATTAATAATGAGAAATAAGCTGTTCTAACTTGGTGAAGTGTCTTTTTTTGCAAAAGTAGACTATTTTTCCAGATGAAGTAGAAGTCCTCTAGGTGTGTATAGCTCCTTTTTGTCTCCCCTAGCGTTGTGTTTTAAAGTGTGCAGCTCTGATTTAAACCAGGGAGCAAGCCGCCTATGAATAACTACCATCTTGTTCTTAGTCAATAACACTATAAGCAAGAACATCGATTTAAAATTAAATTGCAACCCTCTGTTGTGTTACTCTGTGGTTATGAGGAAATTAAAAATGAAACATTCTTTAATAGTTGCTGCAGCATTGTGTGTTAAAGATCCACCATCATGAAATTTTCTCGTTTAGATTAAACTCAAAGGTTATTAAAATGGTTAGACAGTACAGGGTTATGATGAAATACTGTAATTTGCTCACACTCAACATCATATTACTGTTTTGGAGCACTAATAAATTTGTACAGAATCCAGATGCTCCTTCTAAAGTGGGATGGATGTTGTCTCCCTGGGTCAAATCAGGTTTTCCCCAAAATGTTCTCCAATTGTCAATGTAGCCCGAATTGTTTTCCAGACAGCTAGACAACCAGTGGCTGAATGACAACATGTCACCACTGATCAGATTGGGGCAGGGACCTGGGAAAATTAAGGAACCCAAAACAGACTGTAATGACACACAGAAAGCTTTTTTCTCCTAAGACAGAATATAAACATTTCACTTACAGTAGAACCCACAGCTTTGGCCATAAACCTGGCCAGATCTCCCTCCTTGAGTCAATCACTTTTTGTCTGCTAAAGAAAGGACACCTCTGACTGTATTTACTTTTCCTCTTGCCTTTCCCTTTTAATGGCTAGCCAGATTAGCTCATCGACTGCCTTTATGTGAGCCGTTCTGATGCTCCACATGTGCATGAACATTAAGTTTTTAAAGAGTAGCATATTGAAGTGATGATGTCAGATTTGCCTGGACTCTTTTCAGCCAGACCCTGGCAGGAGCCATGTGGACATGAAGTGTCTCAGAATGAAGCCGTGATTTCCCCACACACATTGCGTTAAAGAAGACCTGAATGGAAATAGAGGGTTTTTAGAGAATATGAAGTTACCCCATCTTCCTGCCCCTCCGTGTCAAATGAAAACAGCGAGCGCTCGCCCTGCGTCTCCACCTCTCATGGCTCTGCCAGCTGTGCAGACCAAGAAGGCTGCCAAAAGAAACACAAGCTTACGTCAACTTCCAAATAAGGAGCTGCTGCTTCACTTTGACCCCAACGAGAGAAGGACTGGGGTGTGTGTGGGGGTGGACAGAGTGAGTGTCCCCTCCTCCTCATTCATACGCGTAATATACTCAGCTACCTGTTTGTCAGTGCAGCGCACGTAGAGCAGAGACTCACTTACCTCCTGTCACCGTCACTCTCATTCATCCTTTTCCTGCCTCTCCCTCTTCTTCTCCTTCCTCCTTACCTTCTCTCTGCTTCCAGTCATTCACAAGTGGAGGACATCCCCACCTGCAGCCAGGTAAATGAGCGCACGCAGACATCCTTTTAGTTATCTGCATTCATTCTGACCGTCTTAAGTGTGTGACGTGACTGTGTAGATTTGCTCCATTCAAGTCTTTGTTACTGCAAACGGGCGCTGCCAGTGAGTGGCGAAAAAACACAAGGATCATCTGTGCCGTTGTGCTCTGAGAGACCTGGAAGAAGCAGAACATTTTGTGCCGATTTATAGGTGTGCAGACGGTGCATCTTCTGTAGCGATACTGTGTGTGTGTGAATGAAGCAGAGGATGATGCATGCAGCGAGCAGTCTGCGGACTGTGTGTGTGTGTGTTACAACTTGCAGCTCTCGCTGAGAGTGAATGAGCTGCCTGTGTTGTGCACCCAGTCTCCTCGCGTGGACCTGTGGGAGCACTCCTGAAGTGTGCGTACTCCAACACACACACAAAGGAAAGCTGGTTCACAATACAGCTGAGAGTGCTTTCTTAGTCCTGGAAATGTGCTGATGAACTCCTCAGCTCACATCACAGTATAACACAGATGAGGGTACTAAAAGGGGATTTTAAGATAAATTAAGTCCAGATTCAAATCCTAAAATGATCAACAAATGCATGTGCTAGACACATCTAATAGGAAAAATGTAGCAAATGGTGGGTTCTGGTTCTCTAGTTCAGTAGTAGCCATTACATTTAAGATCTATCTTTCTCCCTGAGAGCATCTAAGAGGATGCAGTATCATAGCTGTACAAATTCAAGGCTCCCAAACTATTGATTTTTAGCAATGTGCTCTCTCCCAAAAAGAAGCAGCTCCTGAGGGAGAGGCACCTTAGCCTGCCTTTCTCTCTCTCTTTTGTCCGTGAGGATGCTAGAAGATAAATTTAGCCCTCAGCTCTCCTTCCATCTGCTACCACATGGTTTAGGGCCGTTACTATAGGAACCACCGCTGGGTGCCTGTTAGAGTGAGAAGAGGAACTTGTCAAGATTTTCTAAAAAGCTTTTTATGCAGTTCTGCATGTGTGTTTCGTAATTTTTATTGGAAAATTTATTTGCAGTTTTGTTAAACATGTTACCTTTAGTACCTGTCTTTTTCCATGCAGCCTGGTAACCGTAGTGTTCTCCACTCAGCATTGAAGCCATTTGACAAAAACAAGAAAGGCATTTCTCAATCAAGATGTAACTATATAGACAGCTTACAAGATGAGACAATAAAGGGTTCCTGACAACGAGAGTATACAAGGTTTTAATTTTAATATAACAAAGTATCCGCAGTTTTTGTTTTTCAGTCTAGGTTCTATGTATTCATGTTTTATGTTTGCCTTTATCTCAGCTGGTGCTGAATGCCAAAAAGTATTATCTTCTTTCACAAATAGAATAAAAGTTAATTAGCTGCAACTGGATTAAAGATGCGCTACTCAGAATTTTGCATCTCATTCTAATTCCTGGTTTTTGCAAACCTTTGACCTACTGATACCAGTTTTAACCAGTTACAATTTTGTGTATAAGAGAGAGAGCAATCTTGAAGGAAGCAGGCATTACTTATTCTAAAACAAAAACAGAAATGATTATAGAGTTCCTGTTTGAAACAGTTTTAGCGTCATATTACCAATACCCAACACAGCTACCATTACAACAGTCTCCGTGTGTATTCCTTAGAGATGTGATTCATTAGCTTAACTCTGAGATTGCCAAATAGCTGCCAATATTTTCATATCCAGAATTTTCTATGGAAGATGGAGGTTGAAAGCTTAAGATGATAAAACAAAGCTGTCATTGCTTGTGGTGGTTTGGACCAAAACGCAGATAGACACTGGGCAGCAGCATGATTAGAGATAAGGTTCTTTTAATGAAAAAGGGTTTTCAAAAACGTACTCATGTTTCTAACAAGGTAGTGCTGAGAGTCGACAGAGAAACAGCAGGGTAGTTAACGGAGGAACCAGCAAATGACAATGAGAAACAGTGAACTTTTAAACTGGGGGAAATGCAATGTGACACCAATGAGGAAGGGAGGCAAGTAATTAGATAAATGCTGAACAGGTGTGAGGATAAGTTGCAGAGAACTGAGGGGGAATGAATCTGAGAGGACTAATTAACAGGGAAACAATGACTAAATAACAGAACTCAGGGAACTGATCTAGGGAAACTATAACCAACAAAAGGTTAGGAATCAGGAAGGTAAGAACTATCAAAGTAGTCTGAGGACATAAAGGAAAACAAACATGAGAGCCTAACAAAAGAGAACTCTACTAAAATAACAACCCTGGGGAAAAACTAAATCTAAAGTAGAAATAAACAGAAGGGAACAAAAGACCTGGATAAATGGAACTAACAAAGCTAAGTAGCACTGACCTGCTGGAAAATCAAATACAAGAATCTAGTCAGAGAGGAACTAACACAGAACTATACTAGAAATAAGGCTGGGGAAACAACTAATATTAAGGAAAACAAACCACTGAGTAAACAATAACTAAAGGGAATCTAAGGACAAGGGGAGGACACACTACTAGAACTAAGGGGTAGAAGTACAGACAGAACAGTCACAAAACTAAGAAGTACCAGGCGGGAATAAATAAACATAACTACTAAACCAAAAGGAACAGAAACACCAAACGGAAAAAGTCAACAAACACAAAGAATGAAATTGCAGATCCTGACAAAAGCCACTTTGCTGTTCTCCATTCAGGCTTTCTGTTATCTGCTTAAAGTCTTGTTCTCCATAACTCTGCCACAGCCAGAATGAACTGCATTTCTCAACGTGACATTCAAAACAAAGTTTCCTTTGAAATAACTCCCTACATTTCTGTGCTTCCACGACTTTTCAACATTATGCTGAAATACTAAAAACAGCTAACATCAAGTCTTCTTGATTCATTAATAGTTAACATAGAGCTTAGAGGTGCTGTGTTCACGATTTAAAAAAGATCCGATTTTTTCATTTCCAACTGACAGGTTACTGATCAGGGCCGCTCAAGATGAAAATATTCCAATTTTAGTTGCAACTCTAACTTTATTGCTTTAAACTACACAAGCCTGCCACATGATCATCATGAATAGATAAATCTTTTAGTGAGAATATTCAATACTGTATCTTCAGTTTGTACATAATGAATCATGTTGAATTAAAACAATTTAGAATTCAATCTATATTGACTTTGCAAGCACATACAGTATGTTTTGGTAATAGACACGTTTTTTTAAAGATATTTTGATGCACTGTTGATGAAGAGGGACAAAATTATTCAGCTCAAATTAAATATGTATTAATTTGTTTTGGCAACTCACTTTCTGATGTCACACCAATGACACAGGTGGATCAGCTGCTGGATTTACCTGCAGTTTACAAGGTGTAAATGAGCAAATGCATTGCATGATATTACATGAGGCATTATCTCATGGGCATACATCTATTTAAAATGTATTTTACTATGTTTTTTTCAGCATTTAGGTGCTATAACATGCACAAGACTGAACATAGTCTTAAGACCCTTTTTGTCCATATTTAACTACCTTCCTCTTGTAATTTTATTTTTTGTTCTATATTTTCAGTTAAAGAAAGCATGTTGTCTGGTATAAAATGTTTGATTACTCACACAAATTCTATACAAACAGCCTTTTATGGAATAAATGTCTTGCTGAGAAGGTTCATTTTTTCGCATGTATAGTTCTCCCACAAGTTAATTCGAAGATGGTTATCAACCTGTTATCAGTCATTTGGCTAATATCCAGCAGCTTTGCCGTCTTCCACCAGAATGTGGGTGTAGAAACCAGCTGGTCTGTGCGTGGGATGCCTTGTTTACTGTTTCAGTGTGTTGGCACAAAATAGCATTGGGAAATTTCTCCACTGAGGAACTGATCGCTAATGGCAATTCATTCACTGCATTTGGTGTGATCCTCTAAAATCATGGTTAATATGAGGAAATATAGATAAGCATATTTAACTTATATTTAGATCTCATGTGACTCTGCAAGGATCATACCACCATGGAAGAAAGAAACTCATGTTAGAAGGCAAAGCTTGATAATATGATAAGTAAATATAAAGCTAAAACAGAACGGCATTGTGTGAAACACTTGTGTGCACACCACCTATTGCTACCCTGAGCAGCAAAAACATTCATTGACTTAATTAGAGTCTCACAACGAGCCATTTTTTTTTCTTCATGCAACATTGCTTCGCTCATTTCTGACCTAGTTCCAGTTATCAGATAATGTACCTCATATACTTTGGTATAAACCCCGGTTTTGTGGAAGCAAAACAAGCCCAAATCATCACCACTCCACCACCATGCTTGACAGTTGGTGTGAGGATTTGTTTTATTATTATTGTTAAACAAATCTACCTATGCCTTGTCTGGTTAAATATTTTATTTCTTAAAGTCTTACCGAACATTCAGATGCAGCTTTGCAAACATATAACATATAAGTGTTGCCATATTTTTCTTTGTGAGATGGTTTTCAGCTAGCCCTTCAAAATCAGGATCAGAATCCTCTTTATTCTTATGTTTGACTTCAGTTTTTCTTAGCTCTTAATGAAGACATTTTAAATATAAATATATAAGAAAGGAAATAAAAATAAGTTTTTTTGGTAATTATGTATGTAAACACACAAGTGTTCAGTTTTTTTCCATATCTGCTTTGCTAACAGAGGCTCAGATGTGTTGTGATTATTAATCTGAGAATATTATTTAATATTTCATATTAATATTTTGATATTTTATCAAATCATATTTGGGTCTGTTAAGGGTTGTCCTGTGAATACCAGCCCAGTAAGGCGATGGTATTAGAACAAAATAGAAAGGTGTGAGACGAGCTCTGACATTATTGAACAGCATAAACTCTGCACATATATGGAATGAATTCACACAATTTATTAAAATACAAGAATTTATTAACAAAAATAAGTCAACTCAAAGTCAAACATATTTCAATCAACAAACTCTTTACTTTGCTAAAACAATCCAACTCAACTATCAAGCATAATTAAAGAATAACGAAGACTAATGGGCTATGTACAATATAAACAAGTTGATTAAAGATGATTGAAAATTATGACCAAAAAGAGTGATGCAACATTACCATGCAATGTTTATGTTTGAGAACCAAGGATTATCTTGAAGAATCTGGAAGTGAAGTTAAGTTAGTCTTGGAACTAATTTAGACAACCATTCACAATGCAAGATCAGATAAAATATTATTTTAATAAAATAATGTTTTAAATAATGATTTGCTGAATAAAACCAACCTTCTGGATGACTAATTATCAACGGTGTCTAATTAGCTGCCTTTATTTATTAAAATAATATTTGAAGAAATATTATTAAGGGAGTATTTTGGAAACAAGCCAAATCTTTCTGGAGAAATGGGGTTTAATGGTGTTTACTTAGTTATCAAATCTAGTAAATGATGTTCAGGGACTATTATTTACTGGATTGAAGACTAAACCTTTCTGGGTAAATATTATTTAGCACCAGAATCAAACACACACCTTTAAAAATACCGTTAATAAAAGGGTTAAAATGCATAAGCTAGACGGCACGTTATGAGCAATCTTCCGTGTTTAAAATCACCCTTCATGTAAAGTTTGACTTAACTTTAAAAACACAAACACAGAACACAAAACTGAGCATGTGTGCTGCAGATAGCCTGCTAGCACTAAGATAGCCGAGTTTCACACAAACAAAACTTCATAGAATGAAAACGTTCAGATCATTTCATCCTAACTGTTAATCTGCCCAAACCTAACCTCTGACCATGGTGAGGAAATGTTGCCCAAGGGGCGAAGCTTGAAGAAACATCCACAGTCAACAAGCGGTTAGCTCGGTAGCTTCGCGGGGGGTTGAAGGTGCGTTCGCTCTGTGAACAAAAGGGTTAGCTCTGGAGCTGTAGCTGGGCGGCCCGTCCTGTCCGCTGACCACAGGGTTAACACGATGAGGCGGTCTCTGCTGTCTTCCTTCCAGACTGGGAGACCGCATCTTTGCAGGGGTTTCTCTCGAACACCGTTTGCTTCTGCAGGGCTTGGAGAGAAAGTCAGCAATGCTCATACCTTAATTTCCCCTCTTTATGAAGGAAACCAGGTACACAAACAGTGCTTCACTCATACTTAACTTGTGCATATAATCACATGATCTTATGACACTCTTGGATCCAGTTTGAAGAGTTTATGTCTTTTTGCCAGCAAAGAGACATTAGCGCGCTGGGCCTCTCCTGACCGGTCTCACTAGAGGCCGTGTGGAAAGAGGGCAGATGTAGCAACAGCTGTGTTTTATTTGAGTAGTGGCGTCACAGGAAGTCCGCAGTTATCCCGTTTCCTGGCTGTGCCGGAAGAAGGTTTATTTTGAAAAGTTCCAGAAGAGTTTGTACCGGAGTTTAATGTTGAAATCCATGGCTGTGGGTCCCAAAAGATGCAGCTCTTGAGTTTTTCTCGCCTATAAATAATGGTTCAAACTCTACAAAAATGGACCTCAGATTTTTGTGAGATGCAGCAACAAGTAGTTCTATAACAATATGACTGATGTATTTCCTCACACGTGTAATCTAGACCAGCAAAATACCAAGACTCCTGCTTTTATTCTGGTAGTCACACATGCTGGGTCAATTATTTACTTTTGACAGTACTTAACAACTATTTTCCCTACATCCAGTGGAAGCAGCAACGGTGCATGTAATTGTCCCATACACTGCTTCTCCATTTTTGTTTTTGCTTTATTGACAGCTTGGTATCTGTTGTTTGTTTTTGCATACCTGAGGCTAAATCCTAATAAAGACCAGGGCCTGTATTCACAAAGAATCTTAAACTAAAAGTAGCTTCTAGTGACATCATTCTAAGAAAAATCTTAGAATTTCTTGAATTCTGAGATTATTCTTAGAATTTTCGCTCATTAAGATAAAAATTATTCACGAAGCATCTTAAGGGAGCCTTAAGAGAGCTCCTAATGTGAGGAAATGTTAGGAGTATTGAGGAAGACTTTTAGTGAGCCTAAGAGTGTCTTAAGCAGGGAAAATGACAGACATACAGAGAGAAAGGAGAGGTATTCTCCATACAATGAACAACAGTGAATTAACAAAATGATCCCATCGTGATCCCAGGATCAAATCTTCCTTTCAACACTTTTATTCTCTTCCACCAGCAGGCTCTGCTCCTCTGTTCAGTTCAGTTTTCTCCACCTTTTTTCTCCGATTTGTTATGGTCATTTTACCAAACTAAACCTCATTATTGAAGAAGGAGGTCACAGTAAAATTCTGAATTTTAATATTAATATTAAATTAATTAATATGAAATAGATGCAGTATAAAAAAGATCAGCATGGCAGTTAAACATAATAATAAGCAAATCAAAATAATGATGACCATTTAAATAAGCTACATTCAAACATGTTGATGCTGTTAGAAAATTAATTTACACGTTTCTGAATCCAATCTAAATTCTATCATCGGTTCATTTCTCTCTATTGATTGGAGCACATATGTTTATGTGCTTTTTTTTGGGTTTTTTTTTTGTCTTTTTGCAACAACCAATCACATTTCTTAGAAGACAGTGTCACGCCTAGTAACGGGGTAAACCACACCTCCTCACTAAGATAGGAATCTCTGTTGTCTCCTCGCAAAGTTGATTTCAGCAGAGAACTTGATCGCTCTTATATATATATATATTATATATATATATATATATATATATATATATATATATATATATATATATATATATATATATATATATATATATATATATTTATGCATATATCTATATGTCCTTAAATATACATATATACAAAGGTGCATTTGCAACTTCAAGTATACATATATACAATATAGAAATACACACATATATAAATAAAAAGGTGCATTTGCAACATCTGTATGCTGTTGTTTTGTACTCTATTAAATGTTCATCAGAGAAACAGCCTGGAGGAAGAAACTGTCTCTGTGGCGGCTGGTTTTAGTGAACAGTGCTCTGTAGAGGCGGCCTGAAGGTAAAACTCTTAACAGTTTATGTGCAGGGTGTGTGGGGTCTGCAGAGATTTTAGCAGCTCTTTTCTTGACCCTAGACCTGTATAGGTCCTGCATGGAGGGAAGGTCAGCCCTGATTATTCTCTCTGGAGCCCTGATTATTTGTTGCAGTCTGGACCTGTCCTGTTTTGTGGATGATCCAAACCACACTGAGATGGATGAAGACAGGACAGACTGAATGATGGCAGTGTAGAAGATCACCAGCAGCTCCTGTGGAAGGTTGAACTTCTTGAGTTGCCTCAGGAAGTACAGTCTCTGCTGGACCTTCTTTCGAACAGTGTCTATGTGCGAAGACCATCTCAGGTCCTCAGAGATGGTGGTTCCTAAGAACCTGAAGTGGTCCACAGCCGACACGGTGTTGTTGAGGATGGTGATGGGGGTGTATGGGGGTGGTGTTCTCCGAAGGTCCACCACCATTTCCACAGTCTTGAGTGGGTTGAGTTCAAGGTAGTTCTGACAACACCATTGTACCAGCCGATCCATCTCTTGTCTGTATGCAGACTCATCAATGTCTTGGATCAGTCCCATGACAGTGGTGTCATCAGCAAACTTCAGGAGTTTCACGAACGAGTCCGCTGAGGTGCAGTCATTTGTGTACAGGGAGAAGAGGAGTGGGGATAGAACACACCCCTGGGGGGCACCAGTGCTTATTGATCTGGTTCGGGAGAAGATGCTCCCCAGTCTCACATGCTGCTGTCGGTCCGTCAGGAAGCTGTTTATCCACTGAAAGGTGGAGGCTGGGACGTTGAGCTGGGTGAGCTTCTGGTGGAGGATGTCTGGTATGATGGTGTTGAAGGCCGAGCTGAAGTCTACAAAGCTTCTCACTGTAGCTTCTCTCGGCTGCTTCGATCTCCTTTGTTAGTTTGTTCCTGACCTGCCTGTACCGCGCCCAATCTTCACTGCTGTGAGCTTCTTCCTTTTCCCTGCGCAGGTTCCTGAGATGTGGAGTAAACCATGGCTTGTTATTCCCAAAGGTGCATGTCTTGGTCTGCACACACATGTCCTCACAGAAACTGATGTATGATGTCACCACATCAGTTAGTTGGTTTAAGTCAGTGGCTGAAGTTTCAAAAACAGTCCAGTCTGTGCATTCAAAGCAGGCCTGTAGCGTCTGCTTTGATTCCTCAGTCCAATTCTCAGCAGTGTGAACCGTGGGTTTGGAAGCTCTTAATTTCTGCCTGTAGGTTGGGATGAGGTGGGTAAGAGAATGATCCGAAAATTCCAGAGCAGCCCTGGTAACAGCATGATATGAGTCCTTTGAAGTTGTGTAACAATGGTCCAGTGTGTTTTTGTCTCTGGTGGGACAGAGAGGCCAAGAGCTGGATATACTATCTCAAATGCATTATGACACAATGTTTTCTAAAAAGTAATTTATGGCTAGCAAGACATACCTTAAATCCCTGACAATTTCAGTTTATGCTGTTGTTACTTATACATAATAAATCACATAAAACATTTATATTTAAAATGAGCAGAACCCAGGGAGATGAATGTTATATCTCAGAGTTAAATTGAAGTAGACAATTTTTCATCCTATTTCTCTTTCTCTTATGCTTCAAATGTGTGCACTATGCTTATAATGGATTTCTGTATTCACAGATCACAATGCTGAGAAGACAGCAATCATACATTCAAATGAGTCTGAAGACTGGATAAATGCTCAATGCAACTTTAGATCAGCACTGCATAGGAATTCCTTCCCCAAGCAAAACTCATTAAGGCTGGATTATTTGATGTCACTTCCCTGAAGTTGGTATTTGTTTGTTACTAAGCAATAAAGATTAAGTTAAAACAACGACCATAAAGCATGCCACTTAAATAAAGTACATAATTTGGCATAATTTCAAATCCATTTAATGATTCATCTTTGATTCTGTGGCCTGGTCGAGGCAGACGCAAATCAAGTATCTACCTGGGGACTTCCTTATGTTTTATGGAGGCCTTGCATTGTCAGAAAACAAATGGGGAGCAGACTGGAGATCAAGAACAGCATCAATCAGACTCTCTTCAGCAAGGTCTGCAGCGCAAGTATCCTACCCAGCCTTCCCAACAACAGCTAAAACAACAGCTAACTGTTGGTCCAAGGTCTCATAGTATAGCGCAGTTGCCCAAACTGTCAAGAAGACATAACCCTGAACGTAAACGTCTTAGGCACCAGCGGCAGAGCGTTGTCTCCGATACAGTGCTGGAACACAAACGAGAAGCAGCAACAGAAGCAGCCACAGTTTCCAGCTCGACATCAGGAGTCCAACCATGCACTGAAGACCCTACTATCCAGTCTGCATCAGAAACCCAAGAGGACCCCAAACAGAAACGTGAACGCAAGCCTCAGAAACCAGGGAAATATGTTTGCACTTATTGTGGCCGTGCATGTGCAAAGCCCAGTGTTCTACAGAAACACATTCGCTCCCATACAGGCGAAAGACCCTATCCTTGTGCCCCATGTGGCTTCTCTTTTAAGACAAAGAGCAACCTGTACAAACACCGCAAATCGCATACCCACAGGGTAAAGGCAGGCTTAGCACTTGGAGAGCCAAAATCTTTAGAAGAGCAAGTAACTGAGTCAGAGGATGAAACACGACATCTTTCCTCTGCTTCAGCCCTTACAAATAGACAAAACAGTGTGTCCTCAGTTAAGAGTCCTGAAGCTGACATGGCAAAAGATACCACTGGAGCCAGCAATGACTCTTATGCAGTGAAAAAGAGACTGGCCCTTCGTCTAAGTAGAGGGAAACATGGTTCTCAGGAGTCTTCTGATGAGAAGATCTCGTCTCTCACATTAGGTAGTAGAGGCAGTACAGAATCTGGCTACTTCTCCCGCTCTGAAAGTACAGAGCAATCACAAGACAGTCCCCCAAACATGAGTGCCAAAAGCTATGCGGAGATTATCCTTGGTAAATATGGACGTCTTGGACAGCTACAGAGGATGTCCCGTCATCATAACCAGGATCTCCCTGGTCATGAGGAAAAAAACATCTCATTTACTGTACCCAAGAAGCAGGTTATTGATCATATCACAAAACTCATCACCATCAATGAGGCAGTGGTGGACACCAGTAAAATTGACAGTGTAAAACCAAGGAGATTCTCACTGAGTAGAAAGAATAGTTCTGAGACTCAAAAGAGTTCAAGTATCAAAGAGCCCCTTCTTCACAACCGTAAATGTGGAAATCTGGGGTATAAAACTACAGGCTCCATTAGTATGGGAGTTCCCTGTGAAAAGTTTCATCACCCATCCCAAAAGGTGGAGCAACCTTCTTGTCAAATATCCACTGCCTCCATGGTGCGAAGTCTCTCAATGCCATCTGCATCAAGTTCATTAGACGCTTTAAGTACTGTTCCGCACAAATTTCGCCAAACTCAGTCCTTTGATGAACAACTTTCTGAAACTCAAGTGTTGCGTCGTTTCGGAACACTAAGAAGGCAACCAGCCATTGAAATCCCTGTTGGTGCTGAGCCAACGGAAGAAGAGCAAGAGGCATCTCATACATTTTCCTGCAACAGTGCAACCACAGTATCTGAACAGAAGCAACGTCAACCACAACCCTATGAATGTGAGTCCTGTGGCACTGGTTGCAAGGATTGGGAAGGTTATAAAAAACACAAACAAAACCTATGCCATGCACATTATCCTCAAAATGAAATGGTAATGAGTCCAATGGAGAGCTCGCAGTTAAGTAACCATGAGGTAAAAGCTGGAGTTTCAACAATGCGTAAGAGAAGGAAAGATGAGAGTTTTGATTCTGATGACCTCTCTTATCCTCCATTGTCCTCTTCAGGCCTTTCATCAAGACAGTGTAAAGATGAAATTATTGTAGCTGTTGAGGGCTCTAGAAGACCAGCACTGCAAACCTGCTCAGTGATACAGCACACTAGTTTATTTGAAAAACAAGAATCATCATGTCATCAATATCAAACCCTAAAAAAATCAAACAACTCTCCACCTCATAAAGAAAATCGCCCCATGTCTAAAACCCAACCCCAACATCAGTCAGTGAAGCTTACAGGCAGGAAGCTGGTTCGTCAAAATAATGTACAGGTTCCAGAAATACTTGTAACAGAAGACTTAAACATTAGCCCAGAGAATTCAAAAGAGCCAAACTCATCAGAAAAAAAACTGGAGAAGCTTGATGATTTTCATTGGCCACAAAGGAGCCCCTCATTAGCACAGCTTCCCATTGAAAAGCTTCCCCCAAAGAAGAAGCGCTTACGTTTAGCTGAGGCTGCCCAGTCCTCAGGGGACTCCAGCTTTGATTCAATGTCTCTACCCCGTAGCCCCAGTCAGGACAGTAGTGCATCATATGCATCCAGCCGCTCTACATCTTTTGAGGAACCCAGCAGACCAGACATGGAAATAACAGCATCAACAGCGCTGAGGAGATCAAGAGCCCCTCACATGTTGACTGTGCCTGGGGTGCATCATCAAAGAGAGATGAGGCGCTCAGCATCTGAGCAAGCCCCTCATGACCCACAACCTAGTGTTGCAACGGCTGAGACCCGTAGTAAGTCATTTGACTATGGTTGTCTTTCTCCTGAGCGCTCTGCAGTTGGCTGGAAAGAAAGACGAAAATGTCTCCTTATGAGACATGCAGTAATACGAGATCAAGATGATGAGGAAGGGCATAATACCGTCCTGAGCCGTAGTTCAGAACATGTGTGCTCTGATAGATTTTCTCAAGAAAGCCAAACTTCTGTTTATGGCAGCAGGTCCTCCTCTCCCCCTTTATCGAGTGTGAGAGTCTTGGGCATTCCAGAGGGATCACAGTGCAAAGAAATTTTAACTAAGTGGAAACTCAGTCGAAACATTCACGTTAAAGGAATCACAGAACTGTCCAAAAGCTATGAACCTTCAGTAGATGTGATAAAGGAGGCCTCGTACATCCATCCAGATCCGGTTTCTCCTCAAGCACTACAGACTAATCCTACATATGGACCCTCGGGGGCAGCCCGAGCCCACTATCTCCCTGTGTCTACTGGGCTGAAACTAGAGATTCCCCCACAACATCAAACCTATGCAGAGGTTCCCACCAGTCACTCCCACATTCAGCAACGTGTCCCTCACATCACTTCTAGTTTAGAAGAATTGAGGCCATTTACATCTCCAGCAGTAGCCGTTCGTCTCCAAACAGACACTCTCACCCCAGCATGTGCCATATACACTACTCTATCTCAGTCCATCTCCCAGAGGCCACATGAGGCATTCGACAGCATCTCACCCAATGTAAACCTTTCAGCAGGCAAATTCAGAAACCGTCAGAGTACAAGTTTACATCTGCAACCATGGTCTGATGAATCCTCAAAGTTTCCAGGATCCAGTGGCAACAAGCGTATGCTTTCCCCCTCAAACAGTATAGAGCTCCACCCTGAGTCACAACAGCAGCAGAAAAGAGTAAAAGAAGAAGAGGAGAAGGAGGTTGGATGTGGCAACACAGCAGAACTTCACACAATGACTCAAGAGCTCACACAGGGAACTCTATCGTGCCTACCAGATTCTTCTACCATCTCACGTGCTGAACCTTCTTTCCCCAGCCTGCTCTCCAGCACATGTAACAGCTGGTGCTATTTGAACTACATAAAGCCAAATCCATCTACTCTGGATAAACAGAAGCCCTCAGTGTATTCATCATGGTCTACTACTGGCTATGACCCCAACCCACCTGGGCTCTGCAGCAAGACAGTACTCTCACTACTGCACTGTAAGCAGAGGCTCACTTCCTCCATTTATACTACATCATCCATGACGGTCAGGATAACTGAATCTATGGAGGATCAGGACAGCAAACGTCTCTGCTCTACTGAGGTAATTACTGCACTCACCTTTGATTTTAATCTTCCTCCAAATCTGGTAGATTGGTAATACCTTATTTCAACATACAAGAAATTGAGAAGATTATGTAAAATAGATGTCAAATTTTGGAATCAGATAAGTTATCAATTGTGTGTAGATCATCATGGTTCTCAAGAAATAGCATATAAAAAGATTTGTAGTAAAGACCCTCAAAGACTAACCTTTATGTATCTTCAAGTATTTTCTAACAGATGGTATAAAACACTTTATTTGATCCTAGGTTTTGTTTCCCATGACATGCAAAGGGAACAATTGGTGAATTTGGCCTTTTTTCCCCCCCGGAGTTTAGGTCTACAGCAGCCCGCCCTATTGCATAGACCATGAGCGGATGGCAAAGGAACAGCTGTCAACAGAAGACTTAGTGTCAAACAAAACCAGCAAGCAGAAAGAAAAGAAGAGACAACAGCAGGAAGTATATTTATGTTCCAGAAATAAACAACAACAAGAAGTGTGGATATCTGAAAGAAGGTAGGCATAAACCTCTTCAGAAAGAACACTAGTTGCATTAGAGACCTATTGTATTTCTCAATATGGCTGGATCTCCTTATTTACTGTGTTCAAAGCTTTCATCACCCAATTTTTCATGTTTCTTTCCTCCATGTTGGAGAGGCTAAGGGTTGTCTGTGTGCACCAACAGAGCCCATCTGTTGAAGGGCTGAAGCCAGGAAACTACCTAAGCTTCCTCTGCTCCTGCAGAGATTCATTTACACCAGCAATCACTGCCATTCCCATCAAGTGGCAAGGCAGTGTGTGTATGTGTGTGTGTGTACTTGTATTTGCTGTTGAGAGGACCACCATACATTTTTAACCAAGAAAGAGGTCATTTTTGTAAAGTGAGGACATATTTCTGGTCTTCACTTTTTTCATGCTACTTTTGGGTTTGGGGTAATGTTTTAGAACTAAGATATGAATTGAGTTTAGGTTAGGTTTGGTCTGTGTGTTGGTACCAAACTGACACCAAATGAATGGGTAGAAAATATATAGGAGGAACTCCAGAGTGTATTTCAACTCTTGAGTACAACAAGAGCATCACACATACAACCAGAAATCTCTTTGGCCTGGCAATGTTTTATTCTCGGTTGCATTCCTGCACCTAAAATTTCACTTCTTCTGCTGTGCCACGCTGTCAGTTGTTTCTGCTCATGTACAATGAAGAACAAGATCAGAAACAATCAAAGAAGGTGATGCTTACCTCTGGTCACCTCTGACCCTGTAGATGGAAACATGTAAACATCTGTACCGAGTAGCAATTAAACATGAAAAGCAGGGCAAAAACTATGCCAGAACCATTGAGGTAAAGCAAATAATTGTTTTTTTTTTTCTTTTTGCTGTACTTCCTGTATATATTCCAGACTCTACTTATAAACTTTAGATTAATGGGGTTTTCTATTTGTGCTTGGAAGTTAGATATTTCAAGTTCCCAGTCAGAAAAGCAATGAGAACGCCACTTGGAGTCAAACTCCCAACATTGAAAAATCGGAACTCGTCGAGAAATCCTGAGTTTTGTATTCAGTATGGCTGACTGTAGTTAAATTACAGACTGAGGGGAAATTTGCTGGTATTAACTATTTATAATAACAGTTATATCTCGTCCAACCAATGACAGACATAATGCCATAAACTGTCTACTTGTGAAAATGTTGCTTTTGTGTTTCAATATATAAAATGAGGAGTAATATGTTGTTCTCGGCTCATATTGCTATCAAGATACTAAAATATTAAATTTTATACCGATACTAAGAAGAATACATGATACTGTGATCCATGCAACAGTAGCTTTTTAAAGGGTCTTTCTAGATTAGAAAATATAATCTACTACAATTTGACAATATTTCCATTGTACAAATTATAGAATTATAAAATCTATAACCTCCTAAACCCTAGTCCTGCTCGAAAATGAAATGCCCAGAATTAATTGAATATATCTCAGTAAGTACAAGGTTTACTTGAATGGTTCTGGTATCAAACTAAAGGTAAAACTCCAGAGAATATTTTTAGAGGTCTAAAGCTCATTACTAAAGTTACTGAGTGAAAGTAAATGAATATGGCATACAGAAGAAAAGGATTCCACCTAAAAATATTGCACTTTATAATCTGAATGTTCTTTTGAAAGTATGTAGGCTCAAACCAAAATATCAAACAATGTCCTGTACAGTACCACACCTCAAAAATCCACCAAAACATGTATTTACTTAGTCAGAAAAATACTTTTCTTTAAAGGAAGCACATTTATCAACATTAAAATATAAAATAGAATTATAGAAAAGTGAAAATGTAAAGTAACATTTACCCCAGTCTGTCTGAAAAATTTCTGAACACAGGTAGAAATGGAAACAATACAAACTAGAAACCTGCAAGCAGCTTTGAAGGCCCTCGCACCCCTCAGCGCAACTCGGGCTGTTGAGCAACCGCAGGAACCTGGCATCACCTCATACACTCCACATACGATGACACCGCGTCACTTCAACACGTCACCAGTAGGTGGCACTTTGAGCAACATGTCATATGATCTTCGGTCATGCAGAGTTTTAGTCTGGCAAAAAGCATTCAAAATTTGGAGTAAATCGGACCTTCCAGATGGAAGCTGCACTCACTTGTTTGTTTGTGGGCGGGGCTAAAACGACATCATCAATTGACTGTGTCAACATGTCCATCATTAAGTCATGATCATGTATACTACATTTCAAGTGGATTCGATGAAGTATGAGGGAGATACAGCACTTGAAGTGTCCTAGGGGGCGCTGTTGATCCAAATTTAAATGTAATCCAATAGAGCTGTTTGGGGGCTGACAAAGATCAAGCATATTCAGTCTGGAGTGATTTGGACCATGCATGTGTAATTTAGAGCCAAACGTATGGCTGTGGCATGACATCAGAATTCGCCACGCCATCATAGCCACACCCTCCAGCTACAGCAGTAAGTACTGGCGACTGTCTAAGACCATGATGTTATCTGTTACTTGGGACAGTTTGACATTGATTAGGTGAAGAACATCAAACATTGAGTTTGTAAAGGAAAACGTGATACTTCCTGTTCTCAGGGGGTGGGGCTTCGATGATGTCAGCATCTGATCAGTGAATATTGTTGAGGCCTAGAGGCAGATCAATCCCAGAAGGTTTCATTTGTCTGTGACTTTCCTTGTAGGAGCTATATCAATGTAGTGTTTTATGGCGAGAAGTCATATTTTGAGGCTTGGCCACGCCCACACGCTTTCATGTATCAAAAAGCTTTTGATAACTTTTGATCCCCAATCCCTTAAGAGTATACTGAGTGATTTTCAAGTATCTAAGTCAAAAGCTGTAGGAGGAGTTTGCTCAGATATGCGGGCTAGAATCGCCCAAAAAATTTAACAAATGGCAACTTCAATCCAAAATGGCCGACTTCCTGTGGTGTTTGGACCAATGCTCCAATAGACGTTTTTGTAGGTCTTGAGAAGTTACATATGTGTACCAAATTTCACAATCCTCGGTCAAAGCATGGCTTGGGGCTGATTTTTTGAAATTTTCTAGGGGGCGCTATGTACGGATTAGGCCACGCCCACCGAATATGTCATCGGATTTCTGTTGGGGACTGGACAAGGTTCAATCACATTGAATTTGGTGCAGATCAGATGATCTATGTGGAAATTAGAGGCAAACGTATGGCCATGGCGTTACGTCTGATTTCGGCACGCTGCCAAAGCCACGCCCTTTTATGAAAAGACACTGTGCCTCAAATTAAGTTAGACCCACTAGTTATCTGTCTTCTGACACACTTTCAAGTTGATTGGGTCAAGAGGGTCAGAGGGGTTTGTTTCCAAGTGAAAAAAGTGACTTCCTGTTCTCAGGGGGCGTGGCTTTGATGATGTCAGCATATGACCACATAGGATCGTCGGGAACCCGAAGGCCCTCCTTCATGCCTACTTTGGTGTGATTTTGAATTTTTTTGGGAAAGTTATTGCAAGTTTTCACATTTGGCGCGAACGCCAAGTTTGTGGCCCG
The DNA here is from genome assembly GCF_021462225.1 of Girardinichthys multiradiatus. Taxonomy (NCBI): domain Eukaryota; kingdom Metazoa; phylum Chordata; class Actinopteri; order Cyprinodontiformes; family Goodeidae; genus Girardinichthys; species Girardinichthys multiradiatus. Next base: position 172,667 of record NC_061806.1, on the reverse strand, counting down.
GCCACGCCCCCTAAACATGGGCAAAAACTCACGATTTTGATAACTTTTAATCCCCCATCCCTTAACTGTATGTAGACAAAATATGAAGCCGATAGCTCAAAATCCCTAGGAGGAGTTCGTTAAAGTTCGAGGTGAGTAAAAGTGAAAAACAGTCAAAAATCGGCCTTTGACCCAAAATGGCCGACTTCCTGTGCATTTTAGGGCATACCCCCAACAGACTTTATTTCTTGGTTTGAGGAGTTCTAGCATTGTGCCAAATTTCAGATCTGTACGACTTACTGGCCTATCTCACGTTTGGGGGCGTGGCTAAGTGGTGTGGCCACGCCCACTGACGACGACATTAAAGAACAAAAATTTCACGTGGGGGACAATTTTGGGTAACATTTGGTGAGTTTTGGGATATGGCAAAGTCCCCATATTGCCCTGCCAAAAGTCCCCGGGGGCTCAACCATATTTATTTTGGAATGAATCAGACCATGCATGTGTAATTTAGAGCCAAACGTATGGCCGTGGCGCGACATCAGAATTCGCCACGCCATCATAGCCACACCCTCCAGCTAAAGCAGTCAGTACTGGCGACTGTCTAAGACCATCATATTATCTGTTACTTGGGACAGTTTCACATTGATTAGGTGAAGAACATCAAAAATTGACTCTCTAAAGGAAAACATGACACTTCCTGTTCTCAGGGGGCGGGGCTTCGATGATGTCAGCATCTGATCAGTGAATATTGTTCAGGACCAGAGGCAGATCAATCTCAGTACGTTTCAGGTCTCTGTGACTTTCCTTGTAGGAGCTATATCAATTTCGTCTTTCATGGCGAGAAGTCATATTTTGAGGCGTGGCCACGCCCACCTGCTTTCATGTATCAAAAAGCTTTTGATAACTTTTGATCCTCAATCCCTTAAGAGTATACTGAGTGATTTTCAAGTCTCTTAAGTCAAAAGCTGTAGGAGTTCGCTCAGATATGCGGGCAAGAAAAGGCAAAACCGGGGTCAAAATGGCAAAACCTCAATCCAAGATGGCCGACTTCCTGTTGTGTTTGGACCAATGCTCCAAGAGACTTTTTTGTAGGTCCCGAGAAGTTACATATGTGTACCAAATTTCAGCTTCCTCGGTCAAAGCATGGCTTGGGGCTGATTTTTAAATGTTTTCTAGGGGGCGCTTTGGACGAATTAGGCCACGCCCACCAAATATGTCATCAGATTTCTGTGGGGGACTGGACTAGGATCAATCACATTGAATTTGTTGCAGATCAGATGATGTATGTGGAAATTAAAGCCAAATGTATGGCCATGGCGTGACCTCCAACTTCGCCGCGCCACCACGGCCACGCCCTTTTATGAAAAGTCACTGTGCTTCAAACGAAGTTAGACCCACTAGTTATCAGTCACCTGACGAAGTTTCAAGTTGATTGAATGTAGACAGCCAGATAGCGACCTTTCCCAGTAAAAAAAGTGACTTCCAGTTCTCAGGGGGCGTGGCTTTGATGATGGACTGAAGGTCCTCCTTCATGCCAACTTTTGGCGTTTCTTTGGGAAAGTTATTGCAATTTTCACTTTGGGCCCGAATGCCATTTTCGTGCCCCGGCGACGCCCCCTAAACATGGCCAAAAACTCACGATTTTGATAACGTTTAATCCCCCATGCCTTAACTGCATATTTACCAAATATGAAGCCGATAGCTCGAAATCCCTAGGAGGAGTTCGTTAAAGTTCGAGGTGAGAAAAATTGAAGAACGGACAAAAATTGGCCTTTGACCCAAAATGGACAACTTCCTGTGCGTTTTAGCTCCTCAAACCAAGAAAAAAAGTCTCTTGGGGGTCAAGAGACTTTTTTTCTTGGTTTGAGGAGCTCTAGCAGTGTGCCAAATTTCAGATCTCTATGACTTATGGTCCGGCCTATCTCACGTTTGGGGGCGTGGCTAAGTGGTTTGGCCACGCCCACCGACGACGACATTAAGCAACAAAAATTTTCATCGGGGGACAACTTTGGGTAAAATCGTGTGAGTTTTGGTGCATGGCAAAGTCCCCAAATTGCCCCGCAAAGATGCAATGGAAAAAAGAATAAGAAATCCTACGATTACAATAGGCCCTTGCAGGACTTCCTGCTCAGGCCTGATAAATCTGTTATAACAAAACCACACTGTCCTCATCAGTGTGGTTCATCATAATAGTCATCATCACTGTAAAATCACTTCAAGAAAAGAGAAAATTAAAAATAATATATACGGTAAAATGTATTCATTCAGTCAATTTAGGAAAAAAAGAGTGATATGAACAGGAAAATGGACAACATGCCTGGGTTAACAGATGTGTACTGTGGAACTCAACATTCAAAACAGCTTCAGTAAGTTTCAGCATAAACTATATTTACAAAATGAATAATAATAAGGTTGATATGTCTGTTATTTTAGACAGAATCATAACAAGGGATTGGCAGAACTTATTACAGAGCTTTCAGATGATGAATCATAATCGGGATCCCAGTCTGGATACAGTAAAGGCTCTCCCAGTGTCCCACAGTACTTGACTCCGTGGACGTCGGCGTAACTTGAGACAGACTCAATGCTCCTAAAAAAATGTAAACCACAAACTTGACTTGTGTCTGAAATAAATTATAAGTCAATGCAGTTTGACATTATAGTACTTTATCAGAACAGGAGCAAACCTATTTTTTAAATTATGTTTAATTTACCAAAAAGCAGTTTTTTATTTGTAGCTCTTCAGTTCAATTCAATTTATTTATTTATATACACAATGAATGTCATCTGAAAGAACTTTACAGAAGACAAATGCAATTTATATACAGAAATAGACAATTCCATACAGACAAATGCAAAGTGAAATACATATGTTCCAATATGATTCTAGTTTCAAAACAATGCAGTCACACTTAGTTTATTGTTTATATTGGTAAAAAAGTATTTTATCTAGGGAACTCTGGCTGACTGCATTGAGTCGTTAACTTTGCAGCAATCCCTATTCCTGAGCATGCATGTGCCTCACACTGGTAAGCATCCAACATGATGGTTAAAGCAACAGTCATAAACACACTATTAAAAAAAAAGAAAACGCTGACAGTGTTGCATTTAACTAAACATATACAACAAACATGCAGTTGATCAAGAAGACTGATCATTTCATATGAGAAACTACATAATGTAGACATTGCTGTGTGCATGTTGTGTTTCTTTGGGGTTTCATACAGTCTGCTCTTGCATGTCTTCTCTCTGCTGATTTAAAATGGAGCTCCAAAGTCTGACATAGAAGGATATGCAATACCTGCAGAATCCCGTAAATTTAGCAGACCTTGTTCTTATATTGTATGCAAAGATTTTAAGTTGTAGGATTTGGACTGAACCAGCTTCTCAGTCAGCAATTACAACTGTTAATACAAGAGAGATTCAATGTGTAAAATTAGGTCTTTGCGTCCCTCCTCGAACATGAATCTGTAATAAATCTAAAATTTCCTAAACTGAACTTAGGTTGGTATGGACCTTTTTTTTTTTTACTGAGGTTTTTGAGATGGGAAAAAATAAGACTATATGAAAGTTCTCTGAATGGACATCCCTTCTTCCCTTCAGCTTTCTAGTAGAGACATATAGTTTGAAACCCAAGATGGCTGGCATATGGAATAATTCATAACATCATCCACCTTGATGAAAAGCCCACTTCCATCTGAAAAAACACAACCCCAGAACGTGATGGTACTGCTGACATGTTTCACTGTGTCCATAGTGCTCCTTGTGGCCCAAACGGTTCAGTTTTGTGCCATCAGACCTGTAATGCTATCTCCTAAATGGTTTTGGGAGAGTTTAGCTAAGTCTGGATGTTTTCTTTGGAGGAAATGTGCTAGTTATGTTCCAACTGAACACAAGTGCCGGTTCCCCCCAAGGCTGTGTTCTCTCTCCTCTGCTCTTCTCCCTGTACACCAACAGCTGCACCTCCAGTCACCAGTCTGTCAAGCTTCTGAAGTTTGCGGACGACACCACCCTGATCGGACTCATCTCTGATGGTGATGAGTCTGCGTACAGATGGGAGGTGGACCATCTGTTGGACTGGTGCAGCCAGAACAACCTTGAGCTCAACGCTCTAAAGACAGTGGAGATGGTTGTGGACTTCTGGCAGAACCCAGCCCCACCTGCCCCCATCACCCTCTGTGACTCCACAATTGACACTGTGGAATCTTTCCGCTTCCTGGGAACCATCATCTCCCAGGATCTCAAGTGGGAGCCAAACATCAGCTCCCTCATCAAGAAAGCCCAGCAGAGGATGTTCTTCCTGCGGCAGCTGAAGAAATTCAACCTGCCAAAGACTATGATGGTGCACTTCTACACAGCCATCATTGAGTCCATCCTCACCTCCTCCATCACCATCTGGTACGCCGCTGCTACAGCCAAGGATAAGGGCAGGCTGCAGCGTGTCATTCGGTCTGCTGAGAAGGTGATTGGCTGCAGTCTACTGTCGCTCCAGGAACTGTACACCTCCAGGACCCTGAAGCGGGCAGGGAAGATTCTGGCTGATCCCTCCCACCCCGGTCACAGACTCTTTGAGACTCTCCCCTCTGGCAGGAGGCTGCGGTCCATCCGGACCAAAACCTCACGCCACAAGAACAGTTTTTTCCCATCTGCCACCAGCCTGGTTAACAAAGCCCGGAAACCACCCTGACACTGTCCCTTTCCCCCACACCCCCCCTTTTTTTGCTGACAGGACACTTGTAACCTGTAACTCTATGCGTTACATTAACGCTCAGCTTGGACTCCTGCTTTACTTGCACTGCTTTACTTGCACAATGATCACCTGCACTGTTGTATTGCTCTTGCATCTTATACTGCTCTATATTTACTCTCACTCACTTAAAACTGTGCACATATATTTATATTATATTGTAGATATGTTTATACTGTTTAATTTGTACTGTATTGCACCGACTACGCCAAAACAAATTCCTTGTATGTCCAAAAACGTACTTGGCAATAAAGCTTTTCTGATTCTGATTCTGATTCTGATTCTGATTCTGAAGTGGTACTTGTTGGGAACGTTTGGAGCTCCTTCAGTCTCTGTCTTGTCTTTACAACTATTTCTGGGAAATGGTCAATTTTTTTTGGTCATGTTTCATATTTTCAGTTATTGATGACTGTCTTCATAGTCCCATCACATGTGAATAATGTGTACCCTTCTCCTGACAGACATTTTTGTATCATTTAATATTTTTTCTAAATCATAGAACTTGATTTGAACTTTGAACCAGATTTAATATAACTGATAATAGATGTGAACTCAAGATGACTGAATGCTTAAATTGAATACATTTTCTTCCAACAATTGTACATAATTTATAATTTATGTAGGCTGCACGGTGGTAGCACTGTTGCCTTGCAGCAAGAAGGTCCTAGGTTTGATTCCCGGTCTGGGGTCTTTCTGCAAGGAGTTTGCATGTTCTCCCCGTGCATGCGTGGGTTCTCACCGGGTACTCTGGCTTCCTCCCACAGTCCAAAGACATGCCTGTTAGGTTAATTGGTCACTCTAAATTGCCCTTAGGTGTATGAATGAGTGTGTGCTTGGTTGTTTGTGTGTTGCCCTGTGATGGACTAGCGATCTGTCCAGGGTGAACCCTGCCTCTCGCCCATAGACTGCTGGAGATAGGCACCAGCTCCCCCGCGACCCACTATGGAATAAGCGGTAGAAAATGACTGACAAATTTATGTAACAAAGTTATTGCACCCTTAAAATTAATGTGTTTCTCAGATGAATTTTTCATGAAAAAGTATATATGTGGAAAATTTTAGAAAATGTTTTGAATTTAGTTATAAGGACCTCATTATTTTACATCCCAAAAGAACGACCTTTTCACAGGGGTGTGTATATTTTTAAGAGCCTCTGTATTTGGCTTCTAAGTGGTAGGTTTTCATAAAACACAAACCTAGATATTTATACTGTGGGACAACCTACTAACCCATCCCACAACATCTATTAACCTACCTAAAACTTCTTCCACATTGGTTACATCTACTTACATTTAAATATCTCATTGCACACAAAGAAGAAGATTCATTAGGTTACATGCTGAAGAGAATTGGATTTACAATTTTAACTGCTTTGGGAATATGACAAAAGACACCAAACTCTGTTGAAACACTGATGCCTAATAACTTTTCCAAGTGAATGTTACGGTTAACTATGTCAACTTCTTTCCATAAGTCAGGGAACACCACCCTGATAAACCCAGCTTACCCATTAAGCAACGAGATTTTCTAGTATCTTTTACCTTATCGGCAAGACATTAATTGGTCTGTTGTGCAAAAAGGAAAATTTTTGTGAATGGCCTTAGCAATAACAGAATTCATTAACTTTCCAGTCCCAGGGAAGAACCACAGCAGGAATCAGATGAACCGCAGTATTCTTACTTCTACACATACCCACCTAGTTATCCTTTTTGTTGGAGGAGTATATATCTTGTTTTATGTGTTAGAATACCTATCAGAAATAAACACTGCAGCGATATGACACCAGGGAGTGCACAGAGATGCCATCTGCAAATGTTGGGTTCTGATGTGAGTGCTTGTGCATAAAGCCATGTAGTGACTCATGTTGCCACTCAGTGCAGCCTTCCTCATCCTTCATACCCGCTCGCTTTATCTTATCTCCGTCTGTTCAGTCTGTCTGAGGTGCAAAAAGACAAAACGGAGGCAGCAAGGCCGCCAAATGTTACTGTTTTCTTTTTCTACCATCTAGTCTGATGTGTTCAGCGTGAGCGGCCTATGTGTACAGGTTCCTTACAGCAGAGGAGTATGGTGTTCAGGAATGAAGGAAAAAAGTGTATTTCCTTCACCCAAAAGTTTAATGAGATGCAAAAGCCCCGTTTTATGATACCTGCTGAGTTTTCCAGCCACACAACCTGAAGTGAAAATAGCAGAAAAAACAGCCGATCATGACCAGAACCATTGTTTGTCATGGGTATTTTTTTTTTACTTTCTGTTTTTCCATCGTTTTTTTTGGAGCAGCAGGTTTGGTCTGGTCTGGAGCAGGGTTTCCCTCCCTGGCTGGCCTGTTTTTATTGGCTGCCTCCAGCTAACCCCTGGACCTTGAGCCATATCGTAGACTCCTTCTTGTTTGGACTCGGAGGTGGCGTGAGGTGTGAACGGGGTTTAAGTCAGTGGTGGGTGGGGCACTGATTTCTTTGGTTTATGAAAGCTGGTCTGTTGAAGCTAAAGTGGGTGCCTTGCTGAGAGACCCTTAGTGTACACAGATGGGTGGACCCACTGCCACAGTGTAAGATCCATGTCTAGTGAAGGCCAAACAGGTAACATGCTCACAGTTGACTGATAAAGATATTAAATCCTTGCTTACAGGTGCAGACGTTTTGCAGCCCCTCTGCTTCCATCACTCCTAAAGGTGAAACATCACAAAAGAAACACTGAAGGGCCAACTAAACCTTCTTGATCTTCCACACCTACAGATCACAGTCCCAGCCCGGAGGTGTGTGTGGTGAATGTGACAGGAAGTGCCAGAGTGAATCCAGGAATCCTGTTGTGGTCTCAGAAGAATCCCAGACATCTGTCTGTAATCTGTGTGGAAGCACTCTGAAAGCTCCAGGTAAGATAGGAAACAGGGAAACTTCTGCTGATCCTGTGTTTGTCCACAGTAGCTGTATAAAGAGCTGCTCTGTGGTGTTTTCAGTGAGGCTTGATGAGCACCTGAAACCTGAGGTATGTGAAGAAGACGGAAGTCACCATAAGGACACACATAGAGGTTTGTTTTGTTCTATTATGTTAATGACGTAGTCCATTTTGCTGTTTCTACGTTTATTAGTCATAGAGAATACATTTACCTTTTTATTATTATTTTCATAATAATTCATTTAAACACTTGCATGTATTTGGAAATGGGTTCTGTGAAGTAGCTACATAATGCTCAGCAAAAGTATTCATACCCCTAGGACTTTTCCACATGTTGTCAACATTACAACCACAAACCTCAGTGTTTTATCACAATTTTATGTGACAGACCAACATAAAGTAAAACCTAATAGTGATGTGGAAGGGAAATCCTACATGGTTTTCAAAATGTCTGAGAAATTAAACTCTGAAAAGTGTAGTGGGCTTGTATTCAACTCCCTTATCTTTAAAGGCCCTAAATAAAATCCAGTGAAACCAACTGTCTTTAGAAGTCACCTCATCATCAGTCCACCTGTGTCCTATTTCATCTAAGTGTGAATCCAGCTATTCTGTGAAAGCCTCAGAAGTCTGTTAGAGATATACAGTTGAGAAGAAAGCCAATATTGAAGGAACACTAAAAAAAAAAAAGGCCATGCTTCCAGTTTGTCACAGGCCAGTTCAATTCATATCAGTTTATCTATTTAGCGCTGATCTACAACTAATGTCATCTGGAGGGACTTTACACAAAATAAATCCAATTTATATACAGAAATAGTTTATTTAATCCAATCATACAGATACATTTAAAGTCAATTACATACATTTCAGTGTGATTCTATTTATAAAGCAATGCAGTCAAAGTTCAGTTTGTTATGCTAATCGGTAAAATGTTTCCTATCTAAGGAAACCCAGCTGATTGCATTGAGTCACCAACTTTGCAGTCAGTCCTCCTGAACAAGCATGTAGCGACAGTGGACCATGTTGTTAACATGGAAATCCCTCATACTGAGCATAAAGCCAGGAGACGCAGTAAACGTGGAAAAAGGTGGTCTGCTCAGATAAGACAAAAAATTAAATGTATGGTCCAAAGGCAAAACCCTAACACTGCACATATCCCTGGACATGCCATCCTCACTGCAAAGCATGTCGGTGGCAGGATCATGCTATGGGAAACCTTTTCTTCAGATCACAGCTTATTCATTTGTTTAAATGCCCCAGGCAAAATCCAGACATAAATCCAATTGAGAATCTGTGGCAATATTTAAGAACCGATGTTCAAGGATGTTCTCCATACAGTCTGGCTAACTTTGAGCTGTTTTGCAAAGATGAGTAAACAAAGATTGCAGTCTCTAGTTGTGCAAAGCTGGTAGAAACACAACCCAAAAAACGTGCAGCTATAACTGCAGTGAAAGGTGGTTCTGCAAGCTATTGTTTGGGGACTGAAAGAGATGCATGAGAAGTTCTTATAATTAAAAAATTGACATTTCATTTCAGTGGAATCAGCTGCTTTGTACAGATTAAAATAAAATACATAGAATTTTATGGTTTTATTGTGACAAAATAAGAAACAGTACAGTGGTGTGAATACTCTTGCAAGGCACTTTATAAATGCAAATAACTACTTACAGCCTAAATAACTTTGGCACAAAGATTTCCAGAGTTTTATCCAGCGTGGTTATGAAGACTCAGCACACTGGACATTCATAACACTTTTGATTGGTGTATAAAAATTAAACAGAAAACTAAATGGCATAATATTTCTTTGTTTGTGTTGTAGGAGCTTTCAAAGACCAACTAGCTAATCCAGATCAACAGAAGGATTTCCAGTGCTGTGATCTGGTCAAAGATGCTTCTCATGAAGATGATGATGGCACACATAAGCCTGGCAGACATGATGACGGCAGAAGGTGCACAGTAGCTAAAAGTTCCCACAATAACAGTGAAAAAGCTCAAGCAGAAGACCGACTGATGGAGTACACATGCAGCTCATCCCTATTACTCACCACAAAGGAAGTTACGAAGAAGAGCTCAGCCAGTGCCAGGAGGGCCCTGTTTGCCCGCAGACGCCTCAACACTTCTGCATCAACATCCTCTGGAGCCTCCCACACTCCATGCACTCCATCTCCAAATTCAGGAAGGGTACCATCTCCACCTTGCAGCCCATCACCCAAGCCACACCAGTCCCCTGGACCTCCTTCATCCGTCTCTCCATCCACGTGTCCTGTCTCCTTGGTGCTGAACACAGCAGCATCTCCAGTCAGGGCCCAGACCGAGGGATCGGACTCTTCTGGGCTTCCAGGCTGCCCAGCTGGTCGATTTGCTCAGTGTCCAACCTGTTCTCAGCCAAAGGACCTATGGCCTGCTGCAATACCGGTGAGTCAGTTTAACAAAAAATAACAAGAAAACCCTGCCATTGTTTTGCTTTTTGCATTCACATCTTTAGAATAGTCTATAATTACCTGTGGTTTTCTTCCAAACCACAGCCATCTTTCACCTGTGACTGCATCAACTTCTGTGAGTTTAGCTGAGCTTAAAATAAATGCTCTTTTGGCTAACACTGCCAATGTTGTGTGGCTCAGTTAAATCCCAGTAAGTCAACAAGTAGAGCAAATATAGATAGGCTGGTACATCTGAGGTTATTTAAAGTCACATTTATTGGAAAAGGAAGGAAAGGCAACTCTCATGTTTTATATCAGTCAAACCAAACCTGCAGCTTCTGATCTCAAAATAAAATGGACGAGCTTAGAAATAGACCCAACATGTTTTCTCTGGGCAGCCAACTGTAAAATGGGAAGCAAGTGAACGAATAGAACCGCAGGGAGGAGATGAAAACAAAAAACAGGAATATCATGAATTTGTCATGATGGCACCTCATTACTTTCTCATCAAACTCATATACAGTGGGTTACAAAATACTTCTTAGCCCTTTAATGTTGTCACACTACAATCCCAAATTGTTGGGGATTTTAAAGTGAAACTAAACCCCAAAACAACGTTTTTTCGCAGATAAACTGTATAAATTGGGCCTTAAGCATTCTATCTTAATGTTACTGAGCTATTATTTTAATTTTCATGTAAACTTTTTTAATTCTGTAATATTTGTCCTAAAGGTTAGGTACATGTCTATGTCACAGCCCCATGTTTGGGTATAAATATAGACACATGCCCCCGTAGTGAGTGAGAAGTTTGAACTACGAGCATGGATCATAACATTTTATGCTTTATTCCTTTGATCATATGCTTTACTTGAGATAATATAAATCTACATGTAAATGTAAATGTAAACTTTCTGAAAGTGTTACTTCTTTGAATGTGGTCCATGTTAGCAATGATGCTGCTAACTTCTCACTGGTAAACACTCAGAAACCGGACCCATTCTGTCCTCCACTGGCTGGCAGTGCCGGCTTCAGGCATCGCTGAGTCAGTGCCTTGGGCCATTGACTCAAACTGATAAGGCTTAGGCCCACTGTGCTCTATAAAGCCTCCCTCAACCTCCAGTGATGAGAGGGGTGAAAAATCGTCCACCTCAAAAGATCTATTCGTGGTGAAATTACCAGCGTCGCTCTGCTCACTCTCCATGTTTAAATATGTCAGATTAAGCTAGCTGCCACGTTCCCTTGTCCTCCTGACCACACCCCCGCTAAACCCCTCTGCTTATCCCCGCACTTGGCCACGCCCCTCAGTGTCTCTTTTTTCAAAATTTCTCTGGGGGCGGTGTTATTCTTTTACATCGGCTTTAGGTCCACTTTAAGCGATAGATCAACACAAGATAGTGTTTAGTTGTGAATTGGAAGTGGAGACAAACCTAAAGATACCCCTAAATAAAACCTGGTGCAATCATCTGCTTTCAGTAGTCACCTAGTGTGTCATTTAATCTTGGTATAGATCGAGCTGTTCTGCGAGAGCCTGTGAGGTTTGTTAGAGAACATTGAGGGGAGATGTTTTGTAAAAGTTGTGACTAAATAAAAATACATGCCAGCCATTTAACATTTTTTCTTACACTTCACAACTATACTTGATTTTGTGTTGATTTATCACAAGAAATTCCATCAATACACAGGGATTTGTAGTTGTTTTGTGTGAAAATGTGGGAGTAAAATCAGTTTGAAAGCCAGCTTTATTCCTTTTAATCCTTTTCTGAACTCTTCTTCCTAAATCTCCCATTGCTGTTGTGCTTTCACATTTTTGTCTTTGTAGTTGGGGGAAAAGAACAGTTTGATCCCGATCATCAGTCCTCATGCCACATGGCCTCAAGGAACCAACAAACTCCTAAGCCACCTCCCCCTGCACTCCCAACAGCCCAGCAGAACTCTGAGCTTCTTGATCCCCATCGGGGGGATTCACATGGTTCAGCCCAGGTCCACCCTCCCTCTGTACAGCCTGGTGGGCAGTCGAACAGCCTCCAGTATCCTGAGTGAAGCTCCAAAGGTAAAGCTTGCTGTTCCGCAGCAGCAGGACACCCGCAAGGAGATGCTGGCCAGCATCCGTGGTGGTCCACAGAACCCCCAAGCTGCAGAGCAAACACCTGCAGGAGACAAAAGCCTCACCGTCCCGCAGCCATCGACTTCTAGGACAGGCACAGAACGTACAGACAGGAATGTTTACACTAAAGATCAAAACTCATCTGCCTCCTCCCAGAAACAGCTCTGATAGGAGGGAGAGTTTAAAGGGATAGTGCAAAAAAAAAAAAAAACAGAGTCCAGGTGACGATGAAATATTCCAAAGCTCTCTAGTTAGAGTCAACAAGAACACAAAAGCACTTGAGCACCACTTCTGAATGACGCTGTTATGTAATTATCTAAATAATATATATCTATGTAGATATATATAGATATATATCTATATATAGATTTATAGATATATATGTATGTATCTATATATAGATACATAGATATCTAGATATATATATAGATATCTATATATCTATAGATATATAGATATATAAATAAATAAGCACTATGTTAGATATGCAGTATGTTTTGTAAATCTTTTTTACCCTTTTGTTTGACGTCATCTTTGTTAATTTATTTATGTGCTATTATGCAAATTCTGTACGTTATGCAACAGCAGCTGGAATGAATTGAGTTTTCCTGTTAACCCCATTAAGACAGCTCTAATACACTATTGCTATGTTATTGTACTGTATTATCAGAACTGATATTTATTCACTCAGATCAGTATTTAAAGTGCAATTTGATGTCAGGATTGTGGTTTGAAGCGTCACAAATTGAAAGCTGTGATTCTTATTCGTCAGATTTTTATTGTTCGTGTTTTTGGGTTTTCAGAAGCAGGGTTCTAATCAGCTTTTTCTTTAGGAGACAAGCTCCAGGTGGATATCTTTGGAGTGCAGTGACAAATGATCTGATGTGTTTCATGTACACAGTGACTATGGTTCTGTTGGATTTCACTTGTCGTGTATCTTTTTATTGTTTTTTTTGCCTTTTTTTAAAATGATACAATCACTCTATTTCATGTTTGCCATTGCACTTCTCATTTTTACAGATTTATATTAAAACTGTGACACATGCCTGTTTTCTGAGTCTATTATTTACATTTTATTTTTGGTAAACCAAAGCTTAATATTTTTAAAACAGTGGATTTGAACTTAAAGGGTCTTGTGCTTTCTCAATTTTGACCCTTTTTAAATATAAACATAAATTATTCTACTACTACTACCTACAATAATAGGAATATGAATATACACTCACCGGCCACTTTATTAGGTACACCTGCCCAACTGCTCGTTAACGCAAATTTCTAATCAGCCAATCACATGGCAGCAACTCAATGCATTCAGGCATGTAGACATGGTCAAGACGATCTGCTGCAGTTCAAACCGAGCATCAGAATGGGGAAGAAAGGTGATTTAAGTGACTTTGAACGTGGCATGGTTGTTGGTGCCAGACGGGCTGGTCTGAGTATTTCAGAAACTGCTGATCTAGTGGGATTTTTACGCTCTACCATCTCTAGGGTTTACAGAGAATGGTCCGAAAAAGAGAAAATATACAGTAAGTGGCAGTTCTGTGGGTGCAAATGCCTTGTTGATGCCAGAGGTCAGAGGAGAATGGCCAGACTGGTTCGAGCTGACAGAAAGGCAACAGTAACTCAAATAACCACTTGTTACAACCAAGGCATGCAGAAGAGCATCTCTGAATGTACAACACGTCGAACCTTGAGGCGGATGGGCTACAGCAGCAGAAGACCACACCGGGAGCCACTCCTGTCAGCTAAGAACAGGAAACTGAGGCTACAATTCACACAGACTCACCAAAATTGGACAACAGAAGATTGGAAAAACGTTGCCTGGTCTGATGAGTCTTGATTTCAGCTGCGACAATCGGATGGTAGGGTCAGAATTTGGCATCAACAACGTGAAGGCATGGATCCATCCTGCCTTGTATCAAAAGTTCAGGCCAGTGGTGGTGGTGTAATGGTGTGGGGGGTATTTTCTTGGCACACTTTGGACCCCTTAGTACCAACTGAGCATCGTGTCAACGCCACAGCCTACCTGAGTATTGTTGCTGACCATGTCCATCCCTTTATGACCACAGTGTACCCATCTTCTGATGGTTACTTCCAGCAGGATAACACACCATGTCATAAAGCACGAATCATCTCAGACTGGTTTCTTGAACATGACAATGAGTTCACTGGACTCAAATGACCTCCACAGTCACCAGATGTCAATCCAATAGAGCACCTTTGGGATGTGGTGGAACGGGAGATTCGCATCATGGATGTGCAGCCGACAAATCTGCAGCATCTGTGTGATGCTATCATGTCAATATGGACCAAACTCTCTGAGGAATGTTTCCAGTACCTTGTTGAATCTATGCCACCAAGGATTAAGGCAGTTCTGAAGGCGAAAGGGGGTCCAACCCAGTACTAGCAAGGTGTACCTAATAAAGTGGCTGGTGAGTGTAAAATATTTCTCTTAATTGTTAAATAATGGAAGTGCAGCATCACTAAGCAGATAAGTAATTTTTAAATTTTTATTTCTGTATACATACTAGATGTAGTAGAGTAAGAGAAAACCAATAGACTCATCTGTCATCCCATGCATGCTGCTGATTCTACATAATTAAATCATGCAAGCTAACGTGCAGGTCGCACAGCACATGCTCGCCGACCAGATACTGAGTGTGGAGCGGACCAACCCGGACTCCTTAGTAATCGTTGTTGGCGACTTTAACAAAGGTAATCTCATCCAGGAACTCCCCAAATATAGACAGTTTATTAAATGTCTGACCAGAGAGGACAACATTCTGGATCACTGTTACACCACCATCAGAGACGCTTATCACGCCGTCCCACGTGCTGCACTGGGCCAATCCGACCACATCATGGTCCACCTGATTCCTGCATACAGGCAGAAACTAAAGCTCTGCAAACCTGTTGTGAGGACGACAAGGAAGTGGAGCAGTGAGGCTGTGGAGAATCTCCAGGCGTGTTTAGGCTGTACAGACTGGGATGTGTTCAGGACTACTACCAACAGTCTGGACGAGTACACAGAGGCTGTGACTTCCTACATCAGCTTCTGTGAGGACAGCTGTGTACCATCATGCACCAGGGTGAGTTACAACAACGACAAACCCTGGTTCACAGCCAAACTCAGAAGGTTAAGACTGGATAAG
Organism: Girardinichthys multiradiatus; assembly: GCF_021462225.1. NCBI lineage: Eukaryota > Metazoa > Chordata > Actinopteri > Cyprinodontiformes > Goodeidae > Girardinichthys > Girardinichthys multiradiatus. The sequence goes on along the minus strand of NC_061806.1, from coordinate 157,374 downwards.
GAAGAGGCCTTCAGGAGTGGGGACAAAGACATATACAGAGAGGCTAAGTACAAGTTTGGCAAGGCAGTGAAAGAGGCCAAACGACTGTACTCTGAGAAGCTCCAAATCCAGTTCTCAGCCAATGACTCTGCATCTGTCTGGAAAGGGCTCAAGCAAATCACCAACTACAAGCCGAAAGCCCCCCACTCCATCAACGACCGACGCCTCGCCAACGACCTGAACGAGTTCTACTGCCGCTTTGAAAGAGAAAGGGACAGTCCTGCAACCATCCCCCACGACGCCCCCCAACAGCTGCAGCCACAATCCACCACCCCCACCTCCCCAACCTCAAGAGGGGCCTTGGCACCTCCAACCCCCACCCTGAAGTTCCCCCCCACCAGCCTCCTACCCACGCTGAGGATGGCTCTTTCCATCCAGGAGAGGGACGTCAACAAACTCTTCAGGAGACAGAACCCCCGGAAAGCTGCTGTTCCGGATTCTGTCTCACCAGCCAGCCTGAAGCACTGCGCTGATCAGCTGTCTCCAGTCTTCACAGACATTTTTAACACCTCGCTGGAGACATGTCATGTGCCAGCCTGCTTCAAGTCCTCCACCATCGTCCCTGTTCCCAAGAAGCCAAGGACCACAGGGCTTAATGACTTCAGACCCGTCGCCCTGATCTCTGTGGTGATGAAGTCCTTTGAGCGCCTTGTGCTCTCACACCTAAAAGACATCACCGACCCCCTCCTGGACCCCCTGCAGTTTGCCTACAGAGCCAACAGGTCTGTAGATGATGCAGTCAACCTAGCCCTTCACTTCATCTTCCGGCACCTGGACTCCACAGGAACCTACGCCAGGATCCTGTTTGTGGATTTCAGCTCTGCCTTCAACACCATCGTCCCAGCTCTGCTCCAGGAGTAGCTCTCCCAGCTGAGTGTGCCCGACTCCACCTGCAGGTGGATCACTGACTTCCTGTCTGACAGGAAGCAGCGCGTGAGGCTGGGGAAGCACATCTCTGACTCCCTGACCATCAGCACCGGTTCCCCCAAAGGCTGTGTTCTCTCTCCTCTGCTCTTCGCCCTGTACAACCAACAGCTGCACCTCCAGTCACCAGTCTGTCAAGCTTCTGAAGTTTGCGGACGACACCACCCTGATCGGACTCATCTCTGATGGTGACGAGTCTGCGTACAGATGGGAGGTGGACCATCTGTTGGACTGGTGCAGCCAGAACAACCTTGAGCTCAACGCTCTAAAGACAGTAGAGATGGTTGTGGACTTCGGGCAGAACCCAGCCCCATCTGCCCCCATCACCCTCTGTGACTCCACAATTGACACTGTGGAATCTTTCCGCTTCCTGGGAACCATCATCTCCCAGGATCTCAAGTGGGAGCCAAACATCGGCTCCCTCATCAAGAAAGCCCAGCAGAGGATGTTCTTCCTGCGGCAGCTGAAGAAATTCAACCTGCCAAAGACTATGATGGTGCACTTCTACACAGCCATCATTGAGTCCATCCTCACCTCCTCCATCACCATCTGGTACGCCGCTGCTACAGCCAAGGATAAGGGCAGGCTGCAGCGTGTCATTCGGTCTGCTGAGAAGGTGATTGGCTGCAGTCTACTGTCGCTCCAGGAACTGTACACCTCCAGGACCCTGAAGCGGGCAGGGAAGATTCTGGCTGATCCCTCCCACCCCGGTCACAGACTCTTTGAGACTCTCCCCTCTGGCAGGAGGCTGCGGTCCATCCGGACCAAAACCTCACGCCACAAGAACAGTTTTTTCCCATCTGCCACCAGCCTGGTTAACAAAGCCCAGAAACCACCCTGACACTCTCCCTTTCCCCAACACCCCCCCTTTTTTTGCTGACAGGACACCTGTAACCTGTAACTCTATGCGTTACATTAACGTTCAGCATGGACTCCTGCTTTACTTGCACACTGATCACCTGCACTGTTGTACTGCTCTCGCACCCAATACTGCTCTATATTTACTCTCACTCACTTAAAACTGTGCACATATATTTATATTATATTGTAGATATGTTTATATTGTTTAATTTGTATTGTATTGCACCGACTACGCCAAAACAAATTCCTTGTATGTCCAAAAACGTACTTGGCAATAAAGCTTTTCTGATTCTGATTCTGATTATTTAAAAGGGGAGTATGCTAAATATTAACAGTGTGATCATTGATGTTGTTCATTTTGTCTAAAAACAAGTGTCAGACAAGTGGCCCACACTTAAAGTTGCAGTAGGGAGTTCTGAGAAAACCATGGACTTAGCCTGAAAATTTGAATGAGCACACCTTACAGGTCTTTCCGCCTTGCTCTCTGCTGTGCTACAGCCCCTCCCCCAGTGTGGAGTCTGCCGTAAACGCGCAGGCTAGTAATCAGATTCATAAATGACGGTGGATAGACAGCTATGGCACATTCACTGGTAGGAAAGAAACATCGACGATATTTATTTACATTGACTATGGCCTGCCCATACTTTGACTACAAACTTGGTCCTCAAATCATTAGCACAACGCCATTAGCACAGCTGCAGCACACCGGCAGTCTTGAGCTAGAATGACGGTACATGTTGTGTGAGGGAGGGGTGCGAGCAGCGTGTACAAGAGCAAGATTGACACTGCTAAGACAATTCTTCCTGGCTCTGACTGGTTGTTTCTGACCGGGAGCGGCGTATTTCTGCAAATGGCAGTAGGACCACTGGGAGGTGCCAGAGGAGCTTGATATTTCCACAGATCATCTGTCTCATATTCTACTGTGTGGACATAGTGACAGTTTTACCAAATATATAAAAAATACATTTTTCCAAAAGTTACCTACTGCAGCTTTAAGGACAGAGGCAGCGGATGTTTTAGGTACTAGCTACAGTGCATTGTTTTCTGTAATTCGGAGTAAATGGCTCATTCAAGACAGTGTACAGAAGTACTTTGTACTTTGAATAAAACGTTGATTGGAGAGGCCAAAAAAACATAAAGTGCACAAAATGATCTGCTGCTCAGCTTAAGTCATCTCAAATGCTTTAAAATGGACGCATGCAGAGAAAACTGTAAGGTGCGGTCTAACAGAGGACCCTGGAATCCAGACAGACAGGAAGCATAGGTGGTGAGTAAATAGTTTAATAATTAAAACTTACTTCGGTGGTGGTGGCAAATACAGGCATAGAAAGGCTTGGCATGAACATCATGAACTGACTGAACACAGAGTGACATGATCCGAAATGTTTCTGCGAGGAATGAACAGAACAGAAGTGTAAATATGGAGCAAGAACAAGGTGAAACGAGCTTGCTTAGTGCAGGTGAACCGAATGAAGATGATGAAAACAGACAGGAGAGAAAAACACGTGGCTAGAGCAGAAAAGAGACTCTTGAATACATAACTAGAAAAACATGAAACTAAAGCATGAACAGATCCAAAAACCTAACTTGACAAAACATTAACTAGAAGACAAAAACTAAAGCATGACCAGGAAAATAATAAACAGAAGCATGATTTGAAACTTCAAACGCGAGAAACATAAGAAGAAAAACCTGCAACCAAAACCCAAACAACCCCAATCATGGTTCATTTTGAATATATCAAACTTCATATTCTGCTCCTTAAAACCTTTGGGAATGATGTCCAATTGCTGTTTCAGAGCCAAACGAAATGAAGAGAAACTGTGGAACATGGTCCAATCATCCTGGGCTGGAATACCTGCTAACATGTGCCAGAATTTGGTCGACACCATGCAACACACGATAGGCAATTCTAAGAAATACTCGGTATACAATTAAATATTAGTTTAATTTATTCACAGCAAACATATTTTTCAGTTTAGAAAGTAAAATGTTGGAATTTAAGAAAAAATTTATACAGCTGTTTCTTTTTTGCAAGTGCTAAATGCATTTGTGTGTATGAAAATTAAAGCTACAAGGATTCTATCCAGCCCAGGTTCAATTAATCAAAGTGTTTTAGATTTTGAGCTAAAATTATCAAATGTGCCCCAGAGTCTATGGAAAAACTGAAAAAAAAGTGGCAGGTTGAAAGCTTTGAATTAGACACCTTCTTCAGCATCAACTTTAAACAGCAATGTTTTCTTACTGTGCTTTCACTCTGCATAACATTAGGGGGCACTCGCTCACCATTGACTGGACATGAAAACGAGCAAAACTGGTGCAAAACTGTTTTTTTTTAAGTGCTCCTTTAGCCGCACACTTTCAGAACAATGCCCTGGGTAGTGAGCCATATTGCTCCTATCACAAACCGCCACTGGGCATAAGGCCTACAATTGGTAGTAAGCACATGGATGTAAGCATTTGAGTTTAATCTTTCAGAGCTTAGACATGTGTAATGTTTTCCAGAGACCAACACATGCACTTCATGCTAATGTGACTCACCCCTGTGGCAATCACAGACTGGTGCCTGTTTTCATGCGTTTATCCTATAAAATTATAATACTTAATTTGCTTAAAATAGAAAGTAAGAACTGCCTTAATTCTATTCTCTTCTTTTGAGGTGTTTTTAGGACAGTCATCCTCTTATGTAGACTGCCATTGTGTTCAGTGAGGCGCAGGAGCCTCATGAAAACACTGGGTGGGAGCAGAGAGCTGCCTGGCTGACTCCTGCTGTCTTTCAGACATGACGTCATCCACAGAGTTAAATCAGACTGAAAACTTCAATAGGATTTAAGGGTTTATTGTTGTTTCTTTTAATCTGACCCATATATTTTTAAAGTTGTGAGACATATACTTCATTCAACAGAAAAGTACATGTTGGACAATAACTGAGGTGTCCTCTCTGTGTTGTTCCTTTTATAATAGGCAATCTACTGATAAGGTTTGCCGTAAAACAGTTTCAATTACTGTAGTGACGGGAATAACAAGACCCAAAGTTACCTGAAGCTTTTAGTAATTTCCAATCAGGGATAATCCCTCTTTATTAAAAGAAACATTTGAAGCTGTAAAGTAACAGCATAAAAGTCATAGTAAACTTAGTTGTTTCTTGCTCTGAATTTTATATAAAACATCAGTGAATGGGTAGAGGAATGTGATGGGTGATTCATTTGCTATCTCTGATGCAGGAGTAGCAAACCAGACAAAACCCAAGATGTTGCTGTAATTAGCCGAGTTTCTGAGGTTTTTAAAAAAAAAAAAAGAAATTTGTAATATTTCTTTTTTACTTAAACATAAAATGTAACCAAAGTACAGCTGAATGCAGAATCTTCTCTGATAGGCTGAATTTGATCGAGTGATTTTTTGGAGTTTTACATGAGCAAGATGAAAATTTATGATTAACCTACTTAAATTATTTCGGTTTTCCTTTCGTTCTTAGATGCATTTATTTCATTTTCTTACTTTGGAATAAACATCTGTAAAGTTTCTAATACTTGACTTATTGACACAGCAGTTTTAAAGCAGTTTTATTATATAAATGCTGTCTGTTGTTTGAAACATTGATGGCTGATGGAAATCTCTGGTAAGAAAAAACAAGACAGGTTAGTCGTGAGGAAAGCTGAACCAGAATCATCTTAATCTTGGAGACTCCCATAATAACGATCTGAAAGATAATCAACAGGCTGCGAGGTAACAGTGGCAAGAGATTCAGGGGGAAGACTGACAACACAGACAGGTGGGAATCCAGGGGAAAAATCCAGAGACATTGATCTTGACAAGAAGCCACTGATGCCGTTGATGAGGGAGATACACAGGTCAGGTGAAGCAGAAGACATCAGAGCTTTAATCCAAAGAAATCCAGGAAAACTGAAACAAAGCAATGGGTCTGAAGAAATGATTAAATAAGCTGGAACAGGTTTAAAATCCTTAGAAGCAGAAAACATAGGATAATAAGGATGGAATCCTATGACAGAATGGGAACAATCAACCTCGAAGCCTACTGGTAAAACAGATGAGTAGATACAGAAGAAAACACAGGCAAAAGAAATGAGCAGCAGTTTTAAAGCTGTGCATTGAGGATGTTTTACAAACTAAACCATATACTTACTGAGACAAATGCTGAACACATGAAGAGCAGCGATGGACATGTCAGTGTTTTAATTCCATCTCAATGATCACCAAAATGCCTAAAGTAATGCCATCAGGAACGAAGCATGATGTTAGCAGTCAGTTAGCAAAGTCAGACTGTCAGAGAAAGTCAGTGAAGATTGCCATACAGAGAAGATGCCTTGAAGACACATTTCTATTGCAGTACCTGATGGAGTTAGATAGAGGTCTCTGTGTAAGTCTAAATCAGATGGGCTTGTTCTGTTGTGTAATTGTCTTTCATCTGGGGTATACAGATCTTTTTCTTAGACCGTAGAGGGTGGCCTGAGGAATGATAAACAGTTTAATCCCCCTTGGTTTGGAACATGCAGAGAGGTGCCTTTCTGTAACCACTGGTTCCAACATCAGGCCACTCCATCAAGAGCTGGTCATTCAGTCGAGTATATCTCCAAGGCATCCTCTTTGTCTCAGTGATATTTATTCACTGTCAGGACTAACTGTCAGGTGCTTCAGCAATTTCCTGATCACTGCAGTCCACTCATGCCACCACCTGTACCCTCTGGTACCAAATCTGTCTTTTCTGTTTCTTCCAAACTGATTCAACCGCATAACTAGAACTGAACTACATCTGTGCCTAATGACAGTGGCTCTCAGTAGTATACACAGTAATGTAAAAACAAGAGATAAAATAATTTCTTTTTTTTTCATAAATAATTTCTCAATTTATTCTACGTGTAATATATTTTTAGTATACCTCAAGTGAAAACAAACAAATATATATATAAAAAAATAATAATAATCTTTAACCTAAGGATATCAGTAAGGATAAATGTCACATTGTAAGTGGAATAGGTTTTGAAGTCAATATCTAATTTTTTTAATTGAATCCAGAATAATGGACACATAAGCCAGCTATTTCTAAACAATCATCCTGACAATTTTAGCTGTTTTTATTAGAGAAAATTATTAACATTTTTGTGGGTTGGTATCATTGTATCCTGTCTCCCCAGCTGCCCCCATCCTCGCGTAGCTGTGGCAGACACTCGCATCCCTTATCACAAGCCCGCTGACAGTTATGGAAACACTGATTGATGAAAAGAGTAAGGTAAAAGTATTTTCTTGCTCATAATGAATAAGTTTTAAACACTAACAGACTGGTTTGATCGCTTGTTTATGAGCCAACTTAGCAATAAAGACAGCAGTAACAAAATCCCTGGTTTCCGCTTAAAATCAGCCAAATTTGGAAGATTAAAGAGAAGAGGGTGGGAAGACGTTTCATTCACTTGGGATTGAGTTTGATATAGTAATGCTATGAATGTCAGTAATTAATCTACTTTTCTAATAAACTCAATCTACGGTGTCAAAAAAAAGTATTTGTAAATCATGAATAATCCCATTTATACAAGCCACACCAAGACTGCTTGACTTGTAGAATTGAGGATTCACTCAAATACAACCTGTCTGACAACAGGAAGTAGGTTAAAATGTCTATGTTATGTGTTGGTATCGGTTTCTTATTTGAACTGTGGAGGACTTTGGAAATTGTCCCTGTCACCTAATAGTCCTGTCCTTCCTAGACTTTCTTCACTTAGATCAAGCCTGACAGGAGCTTTGGAAAGACTACACACACAAAGCTGCGACTAAAAACCTTTATTATCTCTTTTTCTTGGATAGTTATAATAACTTTAAAATGCTTTAAAATACTTTCTTTGGGAATTCATGAAATGTTTCATTGCAGAGAAAATGCCGCACTGACATCAAGCTGTTTTAATGGTTTTTTCCTATTTAGCTGTTATACTGTAAATGTTTTAAAATTTTCTGTGCTAGCATCACTTGTCTTCTCTTGCAACTCCAGCTGCCCCCATCCTCTCGTGGTTATGGCAGACAGGTGTGGCAGACACCCTCATCACATACAACAAACAGACAGGCATTTTAACTTTCTGAATTTGACATGTTGGCAGCTATGCTGCAATCCAATCTTTGATCTACTCCTGCAGAAGTTTGGCCCATATTTATTTTAAACTCACCAGGCTCCTATCTGTGAGTCACTGGAGTTTCAAACTCTATCAGCGGTTGACAACTTTGTTTCCTGTTCTCTTTTTTCTCTCTTTTTTTGTCATATGAAGGGTAGGTTGCTCTGTGATGTGGTTTCACATTCCTGATGGTGGACTGCTTTATCTTAGAATAATAAGACAGCCAGCATTATTGCAGAAGTTTTGTAATAGAACCTGATCTTTAACAGATTGGTGAAATATGCAGCATGCTGGGCTGACGCACTGACACCTTATGTATCAAAACTGCTCCTCCTTTACTGTGGAGAGTTTGACAATCTTTCCCTGCAATCACCTGTACTTTCTCCTAGACACCCCAAAACTCCCCACCAAGCAATTTAGTTACTGCTCCAAAAATGTCTTTCAAAAAAATTTCCATTGACCTTTGGGGGATGGGGGTTTGACATCAGTTGGAGCAGGCAGGAGCAAAGGACTCATCCAGATGGGCTTAGTTTTGTTAGATTTGGTAATTTGATGAAGTATGATTTGGAAAGTGGGGTGGACTCTCAGTGAGGATGGTTCAGATGGACCGCAGTAGGATTTGTGATGGATTCTGCCTTATAACAACTAAATATTCTGGAGGATAGTTTCCTTAAGAAAACTTTCAAAAGGAAATCTTTTATAGAATCTTTGACCTCATTATTATTCAGAAGCAGGAGATGCATTTTGTTCAGCGAATTTAGGGTCAAATGGTAATTTGACTGATCTTGTGTAGCACTTTTCCAATCATACCGAACACTCAAAGCGTTTACACTTGACATTTGGATTGGAAGATGGCTACTTTTCATCTCAGTGGGGAGTGTTTTTCCCATTTTTTTTACATTGCTGGACTTGTCTGTAATATAGAAAAGATATATATATATATATATATATATATATATATATATATATCTTTACCCACACCCCACTCCCACACAAAAGAACTACCTGCACCTCTACCAACAACTCTACAACCCCCTTCCTTCTCCCCTTTGACCTCCTGCCTGCACTTAAGATCATTGAGGATGGTGTTAATAGGCTCTTTTAGTGTCAGACGACCAGGAAAGCTCCAGGACCTGATGTTGTTTCCCCCTTTCTGCCTGAGACCCTGTGCCTAACAATTGGCCCCCATCTCCACTCAGTTTTTCAACAAGTCTCTGTAGCTGTGTGAGGTTCCATACTGCCAGGCCCCAAGAAATGCACCCTTGCAGGATTAAAATCTACAGGTCTGTGTGGTGCTTTACCTGCTCAAGACTTTAAAGATGACGATGGACTTCTGGAGAACACCCCTCACACTCCCACTGTCCTGTGCACATCCATCACGGCAATGTTTGGCTGATTCCACAGATGGCAACGAACAATTAGGTCTGCAGAGAGGGTCATCGGGGCTGACCTTCCCTCCGTCCAGAACATGTACGGCTTAGGGTCAGGAAGAGAGGAGCTTACATCTCTGCAGATCCCCCACATCCTGGACACAAACTGTTAAGACTTTTACCTTTAGGTTGGCACTAATGAGCCCTATTTGCAAAAACCATTGACTGTACATAAACATACATGCAGTGTTGGGATTAATGGTAGCGTTAGTAACTGCGTTACTTTTTCGGTAACGATGTTTACAATGTAACGTGACATGTTAGTATGACTCTAAGCGGGGTTTAATAAGAGCACAGTCAGCTGCTGCGGTTCTCCTGCAGCTGCAGTGAGTGCTCTTCAAAGAAAAAGCAGAAGGTGGGGCAAATAGCGTCATATATGACACCGATTGGCTGAGAAGGCATCAGGTAGGCGGGTTTTCAAGACACAGACAAAGTAAACCAACAGCAAGAGAGAAACATGATGATGGAGGGTCTTCTATAGTTGGAAGTATTGGCAATATTTCACATTCGCTGAAGTTAAAGGCAAAAATGATCATTTGATTTGCAAGTTATGTCCAGGAACAAAGAAATTCGATACCAGCAACTCCAGCCCTGTGAAGCACCTTGCATCGTCTCACCCTTCCACAACACTTGTGGCTAACAACCGAGCCCTGCTGTGGCTCTGCAGCTCCGACCATCCTACATATGCAAACAGAAAAGGCTTAAGTTTACTTTACTGGTCAGCAACTTGCAACACAATTTTAGATTCTAAAAAGTAACTGAATAGTTACTTTGCCTAGTAACTAGTTACTTTGATAGTCCAGTAACTGAGTTACTAACTCAGTCACTGAAGTAACAAGTAACTATAACTTTTAAAGTAACCTTCCCAACACTGCATACATGTACAGGGGTTGGACAATGAAACTGAAACACCTGTCATTTTAGTGTGGGAGGTTTCATGGCTAAATTGGACCAGCCTGGTAGCCAGTCTTCATTGATTGCACATTGCACCAGTAAGAGCAGAGTGTGAAGGTTCAATTAGCAGGGTAAGAGCACAGTTTTGCTCAAAATATTGAAATGCACACAACATTATGGGTGACATACCAGAGTTCAAAAGAGGACAAATTGTTGGTGCACGTCTTGCTGGCGCATCTGTGACCATGACAGCAAGTCTTTGTGATGTATCAAGAGCCACGGTATCCAGGATAATGTCAGCATACCACCAAGAAGGACGAACCACATCCAACAGGATTAACTGTGGATGCAAGAGGAAGCTGTCTGAAAGGGATGTCCGGGTGCTAACCCGGATTGTATCCAAAAAACATAAAACCACGGCTGCCCAAATCACGGCAGAATTAAATGTGCACCTCAACTCTCCTGTTTCCACCAGAACTGTCCGTCGGGAGCTCCACAGGGTCAATATACACGGCCGGGCTGCTATAGCCAAACCTTTGGTCACTCATGCCAATGCCAAACGTCGGTTTCAATGGTGCAAGGAGCACAAATCTTGGGCTGTGGACAATGTGAAACATGTATTGTTCTCTGATGAGTCCACCTTTACTGTTTTCCCCACATCCGGGACAGTTACGGTGTGCAGAAGCCCCAAAGAAGCGTACTACCCAGACTGTTGCATGCCTAGAGTGAAGCATGGGGATGGATCAATGATGGTTTGGGCTGCCATATCATAGCATTCCCTTGGCCCAATACTTGTGCTAGATGGGCGTGTCACTGCCAAGGACTACTGAACCATTCTTGAGGACCATGTGCATCCAATGGTTCAAACATTGTATCCTGAAGGCAGTGCCGTGTATCAGGATGACAATGCACCAATACACACAGCAAGACTGGTGAAAGATTGGTTTGATAAACATGAAAGTGAAGTTGAACATCTCCCATGGCCTGCACAGTCACCAGATCTAAATATTATTGAGCCACTTTGGGGTGTTTTGGAGGAGCGAGTCAGGAAACGTTTTCCTCCACCAGTATCACGTAGTGACCTGGCCACTATCCTGCAAGAAGAATGACTTAAAATCCCTCTGACCACTGTGCAGGACTTGTATATGTCATTCCCAAGAAGAATTGACGCTGTATTGGCCGCAAAAGGAGGCCCTACACCATACTAATAAATTATTGTGGTGTAAAACCAGGTGTTTCAGTTTCATTGTCCAGCTTCATTTTTTTCCTTTATTTTATTTCCTCTAAAGTTCATGTATTTGAAACCGGAGTCAACTTTCTTGTTTGTGGCCAATAAAGCTGATTCTGAAAGAACTAATGTGCTGTTATTGTCAGAGGAAAAAAGAGAAGGCTTGTCCCCAAGAAATCTTTTAAGCAGCTGATGTGTTAGTTCTGTGTGCATATTCCACCCAGAGAAGACAGGTGCTCCAGCTCGTTGGATTGGTAACACAAGCTTCAAGCTCACTGCTGCCTTGCAGCAAGAAAGTCCTGGGTTTGAATCCCAACCAGCTGCTTTTCTATACTCGGCTCCCGTTTTTACTACTCCAACTAATAAGAAGATACAGACTTAAAGCAAGCAGACTCTCTGTTGCAATTCTACATCGGCATTCCTCAAAATAAACATCTAGAATAATGGAAATAGCATATGAAGAACGCTACTTAGGATGGAAAGATACAAAAATAGTCTTATGTTAGGGAAAGGTGTGCCTGCAATTCACAATTAATGGATGTAAATGACAATAACTCCACCTTTCTTGTCCACACTGGATAGGATCACAAAAAATTTGGTTCCATAAACTCCTGCCATTGAGATTGTTTAGATTAGATTAGATTTAAATAAATCTGCTCCACTGACATAACACTAATCTTTATTGGCAGGACTCAACTGTACAAAAATATTCTACATAATAAGACTGTTGCTTCCTCTGCTTTCCTCATTAACATTATCTGGTGGACATCATCCAAACTGCACTTCTTAAAAATATTTCACCCCTTTCCCACTCTTCCAGATAGAACTAAACTATCTGTTGGCTGTGTTTAACAGGCATTTATATCAGCTGTAAATACCAAATAGGTAAACTATGGTATTTACCTTTCATTTGGGGCTAATTTGGGGCTTGCAGCAAGAAGGTCCAGGGTTCGACTTCCGGCCAGGGGTCTTTCTGCATAGAGTTTGCATGTTCTCCCCGTGCATGCGTGGGTTCTCACCAGGTACTCCGGCTTCCTCCCACATTCCAAAGACATGCCTGTTAGGTTAATTGGTCTCTCTAAATTGTCCTTAGGTGTGAATGAGTGTGTACTTAGTTGTTTGTGTGTTGCCCTGCGATGGACTGGCGACCTGTCCAAGGTGTACCCTGCCTCCTGCCCATAGACTGCTGGAGATAGGCACCAGCTTCCCTGCAACCCAACATTGGAAGGAGCAGTATAAAAAATGACTGAATGACAGACCTTTGATTCGCTGTGAAAACAGTTTAAATACTTGGACAGAACTAGACAAGTAGGTGGATATGTAGCAAATTAGCACCCTGGACAGATTGTACAGCCATGGGAAATAAAACTATGGGAAAAACCTTGAATGTCTGTGTGTTAACACAATATCAGGACAGAAAGACATATGCAATGACTGTGAAGAATCAACTGTTGCTGCCCATCAATATGGAAAGGGGTTTAAGGCCATTTCCAAACAATTTCCAATCCATTATTTTACTGTGATAAAGATTATTCACTAGTGGAAAACATTTAAGAGAGTTTTCAATCTTCCAGGCAAATGTTGACGTAAACAACAACAAAACCTAGATGCTACATCTCAAATTTTACAGGTCTCAGTTAGCATGATAAATGTTGAGGGTTGCCAGGAGACATGGCATTGCAATCAAAATGTTACAATTGCCCAGTCAAAGTACAGACCTTAACCTGACTGTGGGTGGAGGGGGTGGCTTGAAGAGAAGTATAAAAAAATGAATGTCGATGAATTGAGTGGGCTAGTATTTCTTCCAAAATGATGTAGTATCAGGTACATCAAGTTTGCTTCTCAAGGTGGCCTTTAGAAGCCTTTGCTAGGATGTTAACCTTGGAGCTAATATAGAAGATTGATCTAATGACACAGAGTGAGCAGTTACTACTGTACATATTTTGGTGATTCATATTACAGTATCAGACAATATCTGAAACTGCACAACTACCTCAGAGAATTCTACAATTATGGCTCCGCTATTTGTTTGTCATCACACCGCCTCACATTCCTCTTTCTCCCTCAGCAGCAGGCGGAAGTGACGGGCAGATAAGAGCACATATTTTACCCTGCCACACTGCCAAGCAGCAAGCGAAAAGGAAATGAGGGCCAATGGTTACCTTCAGATTGAGTGCATTTCTCAATCAGACAAATATTTACTCTAGATCACTAGTTTTTTATCACCTCACTGTAAACCAGTGATTGGTCCAATATCAGTCTGTCCACATTCTGACATCCTTTTGGCATTTCCTCTTAACCTTAACCATCTAAAACTAGTGCACAATACTCCAGCCATGTTTTTTCCTCCTGTTGTTTCTCTAAGAACCTTCTATCTATCACATTTTCACTGGAGTGCTGATGTAAAAATTCCTCAACCAGATTTTCCATCCAGCATCAACTGAACAATTGAAGTCTTTCCTGTTTTTAAATTTGACCTTCTGGTCTATGTTCTGCCTCGGATACATTTGAAACCATTTATGGTAAATAATGTGTAAAACAAATACATCAACACTTCTTTTATTTTGTGATCATATACAGCATGGAATATCCTTAGGATCCTGCATGAGGACTTAAATTTAGTCCTCTAAAAAAACTACTAAAACATAGGTTCCAATTAGTTTGTAAAACAGGGCAAACATCTGGCAAAGGGATTTTATTTAATTACAATTATTATTTAATTATTATGTATTTAATAAATCTTTTAAATTCATATCCATGCAAATACACTTCCTTGCAAAAGTATTCACACCCCTTGAGGTTTTAGCACATTTTGTCACGTTTAAAACCACAAAATTGGGGCGTGGCGCTGTTGGTGTAGGGTTTAGCACGTGACCACATATAGAGGCTATAGTCCTCGAAGCGTCCTGGGTTTGAGTCCCGGACCAGATGACCTTTGCCGAATGTCTCCCCCTCTCTTTGCCCCTGTCTGACTACTATCAAAAATAAAGCCCTCTAGTGCTGAAAAAATTCTTTAAAAAAAAAAAAAACAACAAAATTGTATTCTTTTGAAATGTAATGTGAAAGACCAACACACAAGTACTACCTAGATTTGAAGGTGGAAGAAAAACAATACATGTGTTTAAAATGTTTACAAAAGAAAATCTGAAAAGTGTGGATATGCATATGTATTCGGTGTATTCGAATGAATGAATGAATGAAAATCTGGAAAATGTTGCATGGATATGTGTTCAGCCACTTCGGATACCCTAAAAGAAATCCAGTGGAACCACTTGGAGTCCAAATATGCGTATAAATCCAACTGTTCTGTGAAGGCCAACGGAGGATAGTTAGAGAATATCAGAGAACAAAAAGCAACATAAAGACCAACGAACACAGCAGACAGTTCAGGGATAAAGTCATGTTTATAGCACGGTTAAGTGATCAAACAACATCCAAACATCTTGTACTGTTTAATTAATCATTAAAAATGGAAAGAGCATACAACTGCAAACCTACCAAGACATGGCCGTCCACTTACATTTACAGGCTATAAAAGGAGACCAATAATCAGAGAAATAACCAAGAGGTTACCTGGCACTCTGAAGGAGCTGCAGAGGTCTTCAGTTAGTCACACACTACAAATGGGATCTTAGTGCAAGAGTAGCGAGATCAATGCCTTTGATGAAAGAAAGCATTTGGTCCTGTCTTAACACAGGAACCATGTGGAAAAAAAAGTGCTCTAGTCAGATGAAACCAAAATCAAACATTGGAGAATATGTGTAGGAAAACTAACAAGATAGTATCATGAACGTATTGTCTCCATGGTGATACATGCTGGTGGTGGCAGCATCATGTGGTGGGAATGCTTTTAGACAGAAGAGGCAAGGTGGCTGCTTAGAGCTGATGAGAAGATGAATGGAGATAAATAAAGGACAAAGGTGGACAAAAGTATTTTGCAGCATCTAACAGGGGAAGACAATTGCAGATGTTCATCTTCCACTAAGAAAACTACCCTAAACGTACAGCGAGAGAGACAATGGGATAGTTTAGATCAACACATCCATCCATGTGTTCGAATGGCCCAGTCAAAGTCAAAGCTGTGGTTTGAAAGTTAATGTTACAGATGCTCTCCATCCAATAGAGTCTGAGCTATTTTGCAAAGAATTGGCAAATTTGTCAGATTTTAGTTTGTAAAAATTTGTTAACAATTTACCATTTTTCTTTCATGTCACAATTATGCACAACATTGTGTTGGTCCGCCACATAAAGTTCTAATAAAATACATTCAAGTTTTTGATTGTAATGTAGTTAAATGTGACAAAGTTCCGGGGGTTCAGGGAGTCCCCTTTGGTAAACAAGAGACAACAAGTAGAATACCATTAGATTTTCAGTTCAGCTTTCATCTGCAGCCATATGGTTTTAAACTTCCTTTAAGAGTGTTGATACAGAAGTATAGAGATGGACACTGTGCCCTGTCCTTGTGGAACTAGAAAAAGTGTATACGTTTTTAGGAGAACAACTGTATGAAGCGCATGAATGTGGTGCAGAATATGTACATGGAAAGGAAAACAGGGGTGAGTTGTGTGGTAGAAATGACAGATTGGTTAAAGTGGAAATGAGACCACATCAGGGATCAGCCCTGAGTCTCTTCTTGTGTGCAAAGGTGATAGACATGTAGACAGATGAGGTCATGATGTTTGCAGATGACAGTGTGATGAGCAGTGGGTAGAGTGCAGGTGGAAGGAAGCCTGGAAACTATAAACAAGTCTTTAAATAAGTGCTGTTGTAACAGAGTAGGATGCTAGACATAGAGTGAGATTGAGGAAGATGATCTGATATGGCAACCCTTAATGTGGACATATCCTGCTTTTAAATCCATCTTTTTCGCACTTAAATCATTCAGTTGTGGTCTATATAAAGTGGAAATGCAATGCTTTAGCATGAACTCCTTGTTATTGTAGCTCCACTGGCCCCTCTTCCATCCCTGTTCTGAGGTGCATCTAAGATCAGCTCGCTTCGGTGCCATCTCTTTAAATGCTTTTGAGGTACTTCACACCCCATGGATTGAAAAAATATGACCCAAACAGAATATAAAGATATCTACACAGCACCTGGAGAGACTAAATAAACTTTTCTGCACTCCTACAGACTCCAAGTAAATAACAAAATGTATTTAAGGGCTCAAGTGGAGGAGTTCAAGTATCTTGGGGTCTTGTTCACCAGTGAGGGGAGAATGGAGCGGGAGATCGACAGACGGATCAGTGCAGCTGCCACAGTAATGGGGACGTTCTGCCGGTCCGTTGTGGTGAATAGAGAGCTGAGCTGAAAAGTGAAGCTCTCGATTTACCGGTCAGTCTACGTTCCTATCCTCACCTATGGCCATGAACTTTGGGTCATGACCGAAAGAACGAGATCCTGGATACAAGCAGCTGAAATGAGCTTCCTCCGTAGGGTGGCCGGGCACTCCCTTAGAGATAGGGTGAGGAGCTCGGCCATCTGGGAGGGTCTCGGAGTAGAGCCGCTGCTCCTCCACATCGAGAGGAGCCAGTTGAAGTGGCTCGGGTATCTATACCGGATGTCTCCTGGACGCCTTCCTCGGGAGGTGTTCCAGGCACGTCCCACCGGGAGGAGGCCCAAGGGACGGCCCAGGACACGCTGGAGGGACTATGTCTCTTGGCTGGCCTGGGAACGCCTTGGGCTCCCCCTGAAGGAGCTGGAGGAGGTGTCTGGGGAGAGGGACGTCTGGGCGTCTCTGCTGAGTCTGCTGCCCCTGCGACCCGATCCCGGATGAAACAGAGGACGAAAGTGGATTTTGCATGATATGTCCTCTTTAAATGGAACAGCTGGAAGAAGAGTTTCCAAAAAACAAAAAAACAAAAATCAAATGAAAAACAGCCAGACTTTGTTGTGTTAATATTTTTACTACTATTTGACTGAAATCCTTTAATTTCTCCCCCTGGTATTCTATTATCAGATGCTTTGTATCAGTTTTGCTGGTAAATGCCTGTGGATCTAAAGAACACATAACATTCTACACCTGACAATGGAAAAGAATACCACACATGTTTGAATGACATACTTTCACTGCTCAAACTGTGTGGGCACCCAGGTCATTGATACAGTATCTGGTGTCTGGGGAGGGGAGAGGGCTGTTTGTGTTTTACTGTAGAATGTGCTTGGTAGTGTGTGTGGGTTGCAGAAAACTGATTTGGCAGTCTGCTGCGTATCTCTCTAGGAAGGTCAAATTGTGTTGCATGCAGCAGGGACTGTTTGTTTGAGGCGACACTGCTATGACCTCACCTTCCTGCGGGGGGTGCTGACAGCCCTTCTTTTCATCCTCGTATCAGAAGCAAGGCACATGCATTGCCTCTGTTGCGGGTCATCTCTTCCTCTGTTGCTCCGATTCCATCCGCATGTCTGTAGACTGCGGAATGAGGGAAAAACAAATAAGGCATCCCACAGCCTGACACAACCCTTCTCAGCTGCTGTTTAGTCCTGATTATTTTAACAAATCATTGTATTTGTCAAAAAGGTAAATATTTTGATCTCTCATTCAGCTTTAACCTTTGCCTGACAATAATTATAACCCTAAATCTGACCCTAGCACATTTATGGCCAATAAGAGTATAACTAGAGATGAAATGAAATGGCAGAAGAAAATAATATGACATCTCTGGAGACATGATTATTTAAGAGCTATTTAGAAACATTTCCACCCTCACTGTTCAGCAAAAATTCTTTTTGGCCTTGTTTGAATTTCCAAATCAGTGTCTGGATAATATTCCAGGAGGAGACAGCGGTTTTGCTTCGGTGACTGGAATGTTGTGTGTCACCGTGCTGAGGATGGTGTGACGGAGGGGGTGGCAGGTGGAGTCTCGGCATCTTGTGCAACAACAGCCAAGTTCCACAGATGTAGGAGGAGCTGTCGGGATATAAGTAGAAGCTCCTGGCTGAGGCATGAACACAAAGCACCTGTTGCTGCTCTCCAGCCTTGAGACACAAGACCCATCTGTCGACCTTAGCTCATCAAAACTTCATCTAACAACACAAAGAACAATGATGGATTCTTTGATGTGCAAAATGCTCTGTTTATGCATTATCTGCATGTCTCTACAAGATGGTAAGTTGTTTTTTGTGAATAAAATTTGAAAGTTGAACATTTATTAAAGATTTTTAGACTTTGAGTAAGGATATTTTACTTTTATTCTATTTTGCAGACTTTGACTAGTAAACACAGTATGTAAATAGAAACGGATAGTGCAGGCTTCCAGGGAACTTTCAGTTCTGATAAGAAACACACCTTTTATTAGAGATTAAACACAATATAAGCACAGGGTTAATGACCTGGGCACTTCTGGTTAAGATAGTGTGTTGTCTGAATTGGAATAAGTTAAATAACTTATAACATTTAGGAACCAATAGGTGTCTGATCCCCAGATATATGTCCATTTGTAAGTATATATGCAATTGATTATTTCTAACCGTACAGTCTCACAACAAAGGCTTAGTGCACACTTTCTAATATCTGGATCCCTTGTGTCCTGTTAGGCTATGGATTGCCTTTATCAGACCAGCAAGTGCCAGTCCAAGCGCTGCATCCACACCGCACCAGGACCAAGCGCTGTTCCTGTAACAACTGGGAAGATAAAGAGTGCATCTACTTCTGTCACCTGGACATTATCTGGGTCAACACACCAAGGTGAGGTTCCACAAGACGTCAGCCAAATGGAGAGATGTTACTGGTTGGTGGTTGTGTAAAAATTGAATCTCCAATTCCAGTGCCAGAGGCACTCTAGTAAGCTATCGCAATCTAAAACGTTTCATTTGTCCTTGACAGCAAGCTCCTACCTTATGGTCTGGGAAGTTCCGCATCTCGCAGTCGTCGGTCAACCAACCGATGCGAATGCCACGATCCTGCTGATAAAAACTGCCGTGGCTTTTGCCGTAAAAGGTGAGTGATGCTTTTTTAAAATTTTTTATTTTATTCCTCCACCTAGCTACCTACCTGCCCTGCAGCAAAATCAGTCTTTCCCCTCATTATGGATTTGCAAGATAGTATCAGAGCAGCTTCTACTTCTTTCTTGGTTTTAAATGATACATCCAAGAAGCATGTCGATACAGACACTGAGTCAGAGAGAAGACACAATGATCGGATCTGTGATAGTGGCACTGCTGCATGAGGGCAGTGCAAATAATGAAGCCTGCATTTTTTGGAAGGGTTTGATAGAAGTGACAATGGTTTATTAGCAGCACAGCTATTTTAAGAAAGTTTACATTTCTGTTGTGGCTCTAAGGAATGCTTGTTGCGTCTTTGGCTTATTGGGGTCTGAAAGTACCACTAAGGATTAATCATCATCTTTTGATGTTATCCTTGAAGATGTTTTGTAAGGCACGTCCTGCTTTTTACCCATAAGGCATCTAAAAATATTTACTCCTAGTTGGTCCTGAACAATTGCATCCAAACTAGGATCAGTTTGTAAATCTCATTTTCTAAAAATGTAAGGTAAAGTGGTAAAAATACAATAATTTGAGCTTTTTTTAAAGAAATGTTTGTCTCATCAACATGCAATCAATGGAAAGTATCAGCCCTCATTTTATTAATCTCATGGTATGTCTCCACAGCTCAGAAGACAGCAGAACTAATGTCTTGGACTCATTGCAAAACGTTACTGGCACAAGCATTCATGAATTGCTGTCATCTTTAAGGTAAATCACAAAGTTCCCGTCTTTGGTGTGGCTTTATGGTTATTCCTGATAAACAACAAGCATCTCTGACCTGGATTCTTTTTATATATCTTAGATCTGTGGTCCAGTCCAACATGGCAATCGCAAAAGGCATTCAGTCATCAAACATGAACTCTTCTGGAGCCAAAAAAGTTAAAAGAAGAAGATAGAGGATTAAGGAGAAAAAGGATGTTCTGACTTAATGGATCCTACCTCCACGGATTGGAGAGACTCCTCTAACTCCTTTCGCCTTCAGCAATGAAGTTTAAAAGGACTAACAGTTCTGTGGAAGCAGAAGTGGAAACATGAAAGCAAAAAGAGGAAAAGGAAGAAATATTTGAACAGCCGACTCAAACTTTGGGAGGTTCCTAAGGTCTGAAAGAGGAATCCTAAATGGAGGAATACGCATATATGAAGATGTCATTTCTTTTTATTTCCTTTGAACTATAACGGACCAAATTGCAGTTTATTTGTAAAAATGGTATCTATCAATCAGAGATATAAAAAATGTCTATATCACTGAAGGGTTAAATATTCAAGAAAGGTCAAAACTACCAACAGGGCCTAGAAATTTCGGCCAAAAAGACGAAACACCTGCGTGACCTTTTGAGATAGTCACCTTGAAAATTATCTACATAGAGAATTGTGTCATTTATATCCTAGAGTCACCTGGACTCTACATATTTGATCTGCATTATTTCAAATGTCCTTGCTGACCTTTGTTTTACCATTCCTCTGTATCAGAGTTGGAATCTGCTGTCCTGCTTAATGTTTAAGGCAAACGTCCAAATAGCTTTTGAATGATCAGGCAGTACTTGAAAATGGCAGCTAAGTTACACCCGGCCCGCATGGCCATGGTGGAATGAATGTCATCTCTCTGGGATTTACGTAATAATCAATTAGCTTATTCAAGGTTCACTTTTAGCCTTTCCACTCACACACAGTGTGCCTCCTGTTTGCTGATCAACAGTAATACAGTGGGTCTATTGTGATGGTTCAAGTGTTTGTTTTTATTTAAAGATAAGCTAGAAGGTTTCAATGATGTTACCACCACCCCCTTGACAAATGTGTATCTGATTCCATTGTAATTTATCAGAGGGAAACTCTGACTCCTGACTCATGTTATGTAATTCATAAGCCATTAATGGTCAGTCTGCATTTGACAACACTGAACACCATAGGCTGTGTGACAGAGGCCAACAGTCGGTGACTTAATGTGAAGACATTACCTTTCATCACTGTAAAAGAAAACATCTCAGTGCTGAATATCATCTTCTGTTTACAAGTTTTTTAAGTTAATATGAAAGCAGTAATTGTAAATACAAGAATTTATTTATTGCCTAACTTATTAAGAAATGTATTTATATTTCTATAACTGATGTCTGATATTTTGTATGAGGACAAAATTAAATGTTGAAAGTATTGAACTTCTTGATTTCACTGTTGAATAACATGTATCATTAACTACATCTCTGACGTAATAAAATGGACAAACACTTTTATTTGAACTTAGAAGTTATTGTTTGGACTTTCATACATTTCTTTTATATTCCAGGAAGCTCTATAAATAGTTCAAGAGCTTGGTGCCAATGCTTTTTGTCATATTGCTGAATGATAAGAAACAAACATTTGAGGCATGTTAGAGCTGATTATCAGTCACAGATAATGGATGAAGAGTTTTCTACTCACCCTTTAGTTTTACAAACACACAGTTTATAAGGATAACACTTCTATGTTCTAAGATATATATACATTCAAGATTGTATGTTTAGTTTTTTTTTTTTTGGAAAGTTTTTGAAACTGATTTTCAAATTGACAGTTGAAGACATCTCAACACAAGCAACCTAAACTACTAGAGCAATGAAAATTATTCTAATGTTGTATTTCCGACATTAGAAGAAATGGAAGGAATTCAACTAAATGGTAATGTTCTAATACCGTTAAAAATGTGGTTCTCATAAATCCATGGGGGCAACCTCCTAATGATGTTCAGGATCTACAGAGCTAAAAAACAAATGTTCAGGGGGTCCAAATAAAGTCCCACTAAAACATTAGACACTTTCTGTTTCTATAGTTTCCTGCTCACAAACATTACATCCAAGGAGGAAACCCCAGATTCTACTAAATCCATTCCAAAAAAATTCAAATGTTCATGATTTGTTGTTGTTTCAGATCTATGTTCTATGATATCACATTAATTTTAATGTTGAATGTTTTTGCCCTGTCTTCTTCCACAATACCATGGCATGGAAGTATGCATTTTACTGTATGACACAATAAAACACATGAGTAGCAGCTGGTGACTCTGTCAGCATAGCACAAGCTATTTTTAATCAATGAATCAAATTCGGTAAATGTTCCCAAATTTCAAAACTATTCTTGACAAGAAAGGTTTTATGATGTTTTCAGGCAATCAAATATGGAAATTTAATTAAGAATCATATTTTTAACACAAAGGTGAAAACTGCATGTATGCTAATATCTAGTTTCTTGTACTTAGGTTCTGTCTGGTTATGTGGTCAATTCACAACAAGCTATAATGCGAGGAGTTATACAGAAAAGTCAAAAAGTCCATGTGAGTAAAAACTGTCAAAATCGTTTCAATTCAAGAGAATTTAATGCGGTCCACTCAATTAGTTCTATGTATTTAACTCAGTACTTTGGGCATCGTCTCATTTGGAAGCTACCATTGACAGCCCGCCCTGGTTACATTCTGGTTAGACATGGAGGACAAAAACAAAATTGGAGTCAGTTTTCAAAAGTTGATCTCTCTCAGTATATGTTCAAATGAACTAAGAGTCATTTGTAAAAAGGTAGTTTCACAAAGTTTCATGAGGTTTGTTTGCTACATGATGCTGATTTCATATGCATTAAGAAGATGTACACCCAGTCAGTAAACTAAAATGTGTTTTGTCCAGTGTATTTGTTTAGTTTGGCCATATTTTATCATCTTGTCTCTATTTTCAAATGTCAGTGTGAGGCTGACATTTTTTCATAGAGTTTTAGTAATCTAATAATCCTATTAGATTGTATTGAACACATTTCCCAACTGTAAAATTATTTATTACAAATACATTAGATTTTCTTTTAAATTGTGCTTAATTCACTTCTTTAGAAGAACAAGATAATATTTTCAGCACACAACCAATGTGCTTAGTGCTTATGACTAAAATCCATGTTTTATGGGAATTCTCCTGACTGTTACCATTGACGGTCGTGGATTCAGTAGAAATCATCAAGAGACATCATTCTTTTTAGCATCGATCTTTTAAGTACTATCTAGGCCAGTTTAGTGAAGTTCTCCTGGTCTAGACTCTTGACCAATTAGATTTGGATTCTGGCTATTTGGTCAAGAAAAGGAGTGAAACTACTATGGCAGGATCTGACACTTAAGGAATAAAGGTGATTTATCTGCACTGCTTGTAGTACTATGTTCCAGCTCTTGTTTGTTTGTGAAAAAAGGTGTGCACGCTAATGATACCAGAACTTTGGACCAAAGGAACTAAAAGGCAAACTTAACCCAGCTGCTCTGGTGTGCCAAGAACACCCAAGGGTGGAGCCAAGGGTTTCTTTTCCTCATTTCTTGGAAATGAACAATGTGAAGTTAAGGTGCAAGGATTCTGAGACCAAATGGGTATAGGTAAGAACTTAAGCTGTACCTTTCTTACAGGTACTTGAATGCATTAGCAATGAAAAAGTGAACTGAAATTGAGCAATCAAGAAATCCAATAGTAGTTTCTGGATCTAGGCTCATAAGTTTCAAGGCTTAGAAAACCTCTCTGTTTGCATATTCAGTCCAAGAAACTTGTGTATCTTTGAAACCCTCTCTGCAGATTGACTGTGCAAAAGCAGGTGTATCTGCTTAACATTTGACCAGTAAGGAGGCACACTAGCTAAGAGCCAAAGGCAGCAGAATAAAATCAGGCATGTTATTACTGCACATTGCATTTCTTTGTCTTGCAGCCCACTGCGGTTGTTGATCCACTGTAAAAAGTCTGTCGTATAGCTAATGTTTTCTTAAGATAGGATGGTCTTCGAGAGGGACGTGAGCTCAGAATCTGTTTATTACAGAGGATGTTGGTTATATTTTCTTCTCCATATTATCTGCAGGACATCCTGGGCTCATGGGTCAAGTCTGTAAGGCATGGCAGATAATTGAATGATTGAATGACTGGGCAACTGGATCCATTCAAAGTCAATCAAAAGATAACTTAATTCAGGTCTGGGTGTTTTTGAAACCACAGTAAGTTAGGGTGTGTAGAATTAAAGGTGCGGGTGTGTACCAAACCTGACCATACAGTAATATTTTGGATTATGGCTACTCATACTAACAATTCAAAGCTTTTTTCCCCAATTGCACTCACAACCACCCACAGAAGCATACATGAGACCTGGAGTAAAAGTACTTTCCACAGAGGCACATGAACATGTGACAGAGGCTGGAATCAAACCACCAACTCCTAGATTGTAAGACAAGTACCCTACCCACTGATCCACCAGATTTACTTAACATCATCTAGAATTTACATGTTCCTAATGTGTGCGACAGAGTCTGAAAGGCTGACTCAGAGTGTAGAGTGAAAACAGGATGCTTTTTCTGCATTCCTGCTAAATTCCTTTAGGTCAGGAGAGAACTGTCGGAGGAAGACAAACAAAGGAAAAACAAGAGCGTGTTTATTGCCAGCACACGGAGCTGATATGGACTGGATGAGGCAGCGAGATTGCTTGTGTTATGTCAATAAGTTTTATCAGTTAATCAGCATAACAGTTTTAATTGATGTGCTTTTATTGAACAATGTGTAATCTGGGTTTGTTTTTTTTGTTTTTCTTTTCTTAGTCCAAAAATGTTTTCTCAAGAGCATGTTACATTTTTGAGAAAGTCCTCTCAGGTTTCTGTGCACGTGTCGAGTTGCTCAACTTGAACTCACATCTACAAGCTCTATAAAAATATGATGACATAAAGGGATTGAGGAGTATTCTACTTATCAGAGGGTTGATACAATCCGAAATTATCATGACTCAATCTGACGGTACAGAACTCTGGCTATCTTTTAGCATTAAGTGTCACAGTAGGAGATGCTCTGACTTAGCAGCCTAGCATCTGAATCTGTCAATTCAGGCAGTTATGTACTAGGGTAAATGGATCTGAATTAGATTTGTAGGTGTCATAACTGTGCTGCATCTCTAAATAAATAAGGTAATATAGAACAGAAAATGTTGTGCCGCATTGCACTTTTCAGTTGGAGCCACCAGTTTACCAGTCTGAAGTTCTGACATGGAAACTCATGTGTCACATATTTTGAGTCTGTTGCAAGGAATCTCTCCATCATTCATATAAACAGCATTCCAGTGACCATCTTCAAACTAAACCTAATTCTAAACTCTTTATGTAGGCTTAATAAATCAGCATGTCTCAGGGACAGCATAATCTAGACAAAGGTTTTGATTCTTTTTGATGGAGAGCAGCAGTGACTTTATTTCAAGCTCCCTGTAGATGACATAATTTATTACTGTATCTCTAAAGCTGAGTTTAGTCACCCTGCAGAGGAAGCTCCTTTCAGTTATTCACTTATTGGTTCAGATCTTTTTGACCACAACAGAACAGAGCACTACCTGCATTACTGCAGACAAGATCCTTATTTGTCTGTCTGTCTCTCACTTGATTCTACCATCACTTTTAAAATTGGTTCCCAAGTACATGAAAACATCTACTTGGGGCAGAAACTGACCTAGACCTGAACCCAACACTGCGTGTTGAGAACCATGACTTATCCGTACTGCTTCACACTCGGCTCCAAACTACTCCAGTATAATTTGAAGGTCATGCCTTCAGGATGTCAAAAGAGCCACGCTGTCTTCAATAGCATAGAAGGCCCTGAAATCCAAAATGAGACAAAGTGCTCTTCGACAATGACTTGAAATCCTGTCCAAGACCCCTGGTAGGTGACAAGGAGCAGCCCAGGCAGAATCCAACCTGCTTTGGAAAGAGGCTCCAGTTTGTTCTGAGAATGAGAACACAGACTGAAAAGACAAGAACCGAACAAGAAGCTTGGAAAAAATATGATTGGAGTGGGACTAACTGTCTCAAGGCATATCTCTAAATTACCACAGTAAACATGTTCTCCAGATTTGTATCCATATTTTTTCATGCTAAATAAAAATACAGTTTTGAAGCATTGTGATATAATATAAAAGAAGCATGAAATTACAGTTAAGCCCAGATTTATTATGTTATTAGTATTGTTCAAACCCTGGCAAATTTTTATTTCATTTATTTTTATTCAACCAAAAAGTTTGTTTGAGATTAGAAATGAACTAGGCATCTCTCAAAATATAATAAAACTATGTAAAAGGAGTATAGATTCTTAAAAAAAACGTTAGATTTTTTTGTTGTATTGTTTTTATTTGCATTTTATTTAAAAAAATGGCATGTCAATAATTATTTATGCTCTTCTTAATAGTCATTGGAAAAAATATCTATTGGCAACACAGCAATCAAACCCTTCTCATAATTGTTGACCAGCTTTGTCATCTTTGGGGATGAGCTCCAAGTCTTTGAGGTTGGAAGGCCATTCTTTGCTGTCACCCTAAACTTTAGCTCCCCCCACAGATTCAGTGTAAGTTTTGAGCGTTAAGACCACCACCTGAAACGCCATGTCACATCAACTGTTTTCATGTTTTTAGCTTTTTCTCAAATCCAGTCCAAATCTTACTGTGATTACAGCTAGTGTCACTTGGTACATTCTTTCTCTTCCTGGGTTTGTTTGTAAGTAACCCGATTAGCTCGTGGAACAGACTGATTTATCTTCATGAGTGGCCCAAACATGCCCGCTGATACTGATACCAAAACATAAGTCTAGCTTCACACTTGGTAGGAAGGAAACTGACTCCGATAGTGAGAGCAGGGAGACATGGTTTTGCTACTGTAAAAAGGGGAACTTTCCTGTCACTTTAGGGCAAGAGGCATGACTTCAGAGAACTTCCTTTAAGCGTTAAGAATAAACAATTACTGAGCTGTTTGGAATAGCAGACATTCCTGGTTGGTTCCTCACCAAGTTCAGAGGTGAGCCTCATTGAGCACCAGCAGCAAAGTAATCATTTAATGACGGAGATGTTTAACAGAGTAAAATGAACGCAGTCAATGTTTCCTAAAGAAACCATCAGTAATGTTTCTTCCAATAATAGTCTCAATGGCAGTCCCGCCAGACATTCCTGTCTGCCTAAACAATATACATCCTTATTTCATAATGTAACCTTTCAAGCATGCCTGTACTGGATAACATTGTTCACATGATGTTGGAGATTGCCATCACATCTCCTACTGTGTGTGAGGACACGTAGGGTAGATATGGCGATAGCCACCAAATGCGCATCTTCTTCTCAAATTGTAGCAGCATAAACAATCTTTTTAGCTCTGTAAACATTCACCGTCCTGGAGACAGGACAACAATGTTGCAACAATGCTGATGGAAATCTCAATTCTCTATTGTGACACCTGGCGATGTCCATCTTCTATCTCGGCAGGAAAACGTATAGCAGGTGAAGACGTGATGAACGGTGCCAGATCATTGTGAATGAGGGCAGCAGGTGGTCTTAACATGCACGTCCACTGAGGGACATGTTTTAAGTGTGTGGAGGACATGCGAACGGTGTCTACAGACATTGCTGCGATTCTCCTACCTGCCCCTGTACCACTGTTTTACTGAGTGGGTCTGTGCTTCGCTTCTGTCATAAACATTGTTGGTGGACTACATCATTGAAATTGTTCCTAAAGTAAGGTGAAAACAGCAATTTTCTTTGACGTTTTCTAGACAATTGAGATTAGAAAATTGGAAGCAAACTGCAGAGAGGAAGAGTGGATAGTGACCTTTAACCTAGTATGTCATAATTTCCTGAGAGGTGTCATGCATTTAGAGCTATGTCCACGGAAATGGTATAGAAAAGTTTTCTGGGTTTCCCACTTTCTTTAGTTTTTTTGTCATACTTCTGAAATTAAGTTGAACATCCACTCCTGGCAGCAGCTCAAAGGACTGCAGCTTTCTTAGCTTTTATAACAAATACACTTCCAAAACTGATACCACAGCTGCTCTCAACCAAAGAATTCAGCCAAATAAGGTCATAATGCCAAAATCTAGTTTTAAATGATCTACCTGATTACAGATCAGTACTTATTTGGTGATGACAGTTCTCCTTAAATCTATGACAAAAACTTAAGAGGCAGAAAGCAGGCAAAACTAGCATTAATGAGTGTACAGTGGGTTAATGTTTGATACCCCACACAAATGACATCATGCTTTTGTGTGCAACGTGCAAAACCAAAGAGCAATGCCTGATTCATGTGTTGGTTCTGTTACCATTAATGTCTCAGACAAAGAAACTCTCCAAAAATGGAAGTGACCACCTGCTTCTCCAGATAAACACAAGGTCAGGCATGAAGAATTCCTGCATCCATTCCTTCCCACAGTTGTAATCCATTTAATTATGTACTAGGTGCTTCCTTACTTCTTTGATTTATTTCTAAATTTAGATGTTAAAGAACAGGGGAAACAGAGGTGCAAAGTGTTTATGCCTATTCATTTTTATACACATTTTGTCACATTACAGTCACAAACTTCAATGCATTTGATTATGAGTTTATGTAATAGACATAACAGTTTATAATTAAAAAGCGAAAGGAAAATCATGCATGGTTTTCTGCTTCTTATTTTTTACAAATAAAATTCTGAAAGCATCCAAATGTGTTTAACCCCTTTCTACGCTGATACCATTAAATTAAATCCAGGACAAGCTATTGCATTCAAAACTCAACTAATATGTGAATGGAGTCAATTTTTGAGTAGTCGTACTCATAGTCCCTCCAGCATGTCCTGGGCCGTCCCCTGGGCCTCCTCCCGATGGGACGTGCCTGGAACACCTCCCGAGGAAGGCGTCCAGGAGGCATCCGGTATAGATGCCCGAGCCACCTCAACTGGCTCCTCTCGATGTGGAGGAGCAGCGGCTCTACTCCGAGCCCCTCCCGGATGGCCGAGCTTCTCACCCTATCTCTAAGGGAGTGCCTGGTCACCCTACGGAGGAAGCTCATTTCAGCCGCTTGTATCCAGGATCTCGTTCTTTCGGTCATGACCCAAAGTTCATGGTCATAGGTGAGGGTAGGAACGTAGACCGACCGGTAAATCGAGAGCTTCGCTTTTCGGCTCAGCTCTCCCTTCACCACAACGGACCGGCACAGCGCCCCCATTACTGCATCAGCCGCACCAATCCGTCTGTCAATTTCCCGCTCCATTCTTCCCTCACTTGTGAACAAGACCACGAGATATTTGAACTCCTCCACTTGAGGCAAGATCTCCCCTCCAACCTGAAGAGGACAAGCCACCCTTTTCCGGTCAAGTACCATGGCCTCGGACTTGGATGAGCTGATCCTCATCCCAACCGCTTCACACTTGGCTGCGAACCGCCACAGTGCATGCTGTAGGTCTTGGCTAGAGGGGGCCAGCAGGACCACGTCATCTGCAAAAAGAAGAGATGAAATCCACTGGTCCCCAAACCAGACCCCCTCTGGCCCTTGGCTGCATCTAGAAACAAAGGGTGACAAAGGGCAGCCCTGCCGGAGTCCAACATGCACCGGAAACAGGTCCGACTTAGTGCCGGCAATGCGGACCAAACTCCTGCTCCGCTTGTACAGAGACCGGATGACCCCTAATAAAGGGCCCCCGACTCCATACCCCTGGAGAACCCCCAACGGGGCACTACAATGGACACAGTCGAATGTTTTCTCCAGGTCCACAAAACACGTGAACCGGTTGGGCAAACTACCATGAACCCTCGAGTACCCTGTAGAGGGTATAGAGCTGGTCCGGTGTTCCACGGCCGGGACGAAAGCCACACTGCTCCTCCTGAAGCTGAGGTTCGACTATCGGCCGAACTCTCCTCTCCAATACCCTGGCGTAGGCCTTACCAGGGAGGCTGAGGAGTGTGATCCCCCTGTAGTTGGAACACACCCTCCGGTCACCGGCTTTCTCCTCCTCCAGTGGATCCAACTCACCAGGTGGTGATCAGTGGACAGCTCAGCCCCTCTCTTCACCTGACTGTCCAAAACATGCGGCCGAAGGTCTGATGATACGACAACAAAGTCGATCATTGACCTCCTGCCTAGGGTGTCCTGTTGCCAAGTGCACTGATGGAACACCCTTATGTTTGAACATGGTGTTCATTATGGACAATCCGTGACTAGCACAGAAGTCCAATAACAAAACACCACTCGGATTCAGATCGGGGAGGCCATTCCTCTCGATCACGCCTCTCCAGGTGTCACTGTCATTTCCCGTTGAAGTCCCCCAGCAGAATAATGGAGTCCCCGGGAGGGGGCACTATCCATCACCCCCAACAGGGACACCAAGAAGGCCGGGTACTCCACACTACCACTCGGCCCGTAGACCGAGACGACAGTCAGAGACCTATCCCCAACCCGAAGGCGCAGGGATGCAACCCTCTCATCCACTGGGGTAAACCCCAACACGAGACGGCTGAGCTGGGGGGCAACAAGCAAACCCACACCAGCCCGCCGCCTCTCCCCGTGGGCCACTCCAGAGTAGAAGAGAGTCCAACCCCTCTCAAGGAGATGGGTTCCAGAGCCCACGCTGTGCGTGGAGGTGAGCCCGATTATTTCTAGTCAATATCCCTCCACCACGTCAAGGTGGCGACCCCAGGCCTGGCTCCAGGGTGGGACCCCTGCTCTGCCGCACCGGGCGACGTCAGGTGCCTTGATATATTAGTCCTCATGAAGGATTCTTGAACCGCTCTTTGTCTGACCCATCACCTAGAGCCTTCTTGCCATGGGAGACCCTACCAGGGGCATTTAAGCCCCAGACAACATAGCCTCTAGGATCATTTGAGCACTCAAACCCCTCCACCACGTCAAGGTGGCGGTTCAAGGAGAGTAATTAATTGAATATGGCTACTTGATGAAAGCAAAACAGATTTATTAGAGAACCCTGGCAAACAAGCAGGATCATAAAGATCAGTAAATACAGCAACACAATCAGGAATACAGTTGTAGGAAGTTTAAAGCAGAGTTAAGTTATAAAACAATATCCCATGTTGAGCACGTCCATTGCCCCAGCTGCAAGCCTACAAAGGCAAGGCAAGTTTATTTATATAGCACATTTCAGTGACAAGACAATTCTGTGTTTTACATGACTAAAACATAAGAAAAGATTAACAAAGGCAAAATAAAGGCAGGTAAAACAAAAACTGGACTACAGACTTCAGTTATTAATGTTTCAGCTAATATTTTAACAAGAACAGTCAATGGCAACTCTAAATCAATTTGTTTTTAACCTTGATTTAAAAGAACTCAGGGATTCAGCATTTTTGCAGTTTTCTTGGAGTTTGTTCAAGATTAGTGGAGCACAAGAACTGAATGCTGGTTCTCCATGTTTGGTTCTGGTTCTGGGGAGTTTGGGCATGGCCATCCAAACTGGCTGGTCAGTTAAGGAATACAGTAATGACAGAAGCAGTCAAGAATACTGTGGTTGCTCTGTAGGAGATGTAGAGACCCATTGCTCAGGTAGGCAAACCCTTTGAAAGGACAGGTAATAGTAGTGGACTCCACACATTTGCCCTTTATGGACAAGTGGCAAGAAGAAAGCCTAAAAGAAAGCTATAAGTTGTTCAAGGGTGACAGCAAACACCGAGTAAGGCGATCTGATCAGATGAAACCAAAACTAAAGGGGGTGATCCATCCCCCCCCTTGTCTTGTGTCATGATGTATGTTTGGATGGGTTGTACTGGAATTCTAATTTCCCCTCGGGGATCAATAAAGTATCTTTGAACTGTCACAGGGGGCTGGCAGGGGGCCAGACAGGAAGATGGATGGAGCTAAACATTGGGCAATCCCTGGAAGCTGCAAAGACTGGAGACCAGGGCAGAGGTTCACCTTCCACCAGAACAGCAACCCCCTAACCATAGTTCAACAGAATGGTTTAGATTTAAGCATATTTTTGTGCTTAGCCACTCTCCAATCTGGTGAAGTCTATTTTTGCAAAAAAGCATGAGCAAATATGTGTTTTTTTTTTATATTAATAAAATGTCAAGTTCATGTATTTTTCTTCTTTTACTTCACGCTTATATGATTATTTGTGTTGATCAGTCACATAAAATTCCACTCCAAAAACCTGTATTATGACGAAATGAGGAAAAAATTTAGGGTTATGAATAATTTTGCAAGGCACTGCATCTGTCTCATATGTACGCTAAAAATGGGCTTTACACATGAGCCAGTCACTTACCCCCAAGACTAAAGCGTTCCACCTCATCACACAAAGCATTTGTTTGCCTAAGTTGTTTCTTTTTCTGTTTTCCCTGATGCTGTGGTGCGTGGCATCTCATATTTACAGTAAGTTCAAAACACCACCTTCTCAGAACATTAAAAAGAAGTGACGGTTGAAAACAACAGTGCCAGTCATAAAAGGTTTGGCAGCTATTTCTTCGGGTTCAGATAAGCTCTTATATTGATTTGTATCACCTGCAGTGATGGTGAAAGTGTTACCAAAGAAAGACAGGGGTTTTTCCATGTTCTCAATAGTAGGCGATGTTTAGCTGAGGTATTCTGCTTTTGTTTTTCTATTTTTAATGTCCTGCTCAGTCTATGAGAGCCCCAAAAGGTCATATTTGGTCCCTTAAATTAATCAGAAAATAAGTCAGCTCTGTCATTTAAGTCACTCAAAACATTTGGCATGCAAAAGTGAGTCAATCGTTATCTGTGCAGAAAGAGCATATGCATAATAGGATTAGCTATTAGGTCATTGTTATTTTGACAAGACCAAAAAAATCTGTGGCAGTCTGGCTTATCTGGAGATGCATGGTAAAGCATCAGATATGTAGAAAAGGGATGATATTTTTCAAAGCCGTATTTCATTGTACAGCACAGATACGCAAAGCAGGTACACAATAGCGTGACGTGGGTACAAGGATAGCTCTAAAAGACAAAAACTGCAAATAAGACCAGCACAGACACATGAAGAAATATGGGCTGGATGCAAGGGAACATGGTAACTGAAATGCACATAGGCTGCATTCAGTCTCACTGATTATACCAGATGTGCTAACTGACTTTGCCTATATTACCATATCATGTTCTATTTTCTAAACCTACATACATAGAAAACAGTTTTAAGGGGGTGCTTTAGTTGGCTTTTCCAAGTGGAGACAAACTCTAAGCTGAAATAGAATGCTGGGATTGAATCAGACCATTTAAGCACTAATTGTTAGATTGGTGAAGCAGTCAAAGACAGATGGCTTGTGTAGATAACTAGGTTGAAATAATTAAATGGAAATGTATAGTATAGTAATGTAATAACTGTGATTTACAGATTCTATAATGGATAAATGATAACCCAAAGCTTATATTATCATACTTAAAACATGACTAATCTGTTGTCAGACTTTTGTTTTTATAAATGAGAGTATGTGAATCACTGGTCCCTGAGCATGTGGGACAGTAAGACAGAGTATGTCCTGAGCCATGTTAAATTGTACTGTGTGGTCATTAGGTGATGCAAGTCAGTATCATTTATAGAGACTTACTGTTAAGCCAAAGCTGTGTACAGATTTAGATGAATTTGGATCTCTGAATGTACCACTAAATATTCTCCATAAACTTTAACGAGTTCAATAAGTTGTATTTAAAAGAGCAGACATATAAATATCACAGTTATTTTTACTTATTAACAGCATGTTGTGTTGGCCTTTTCTCTTTTGGAATGTCGTCGCATTAAAAAAAAGTTGTGATTAAAAATAGTTTTGTTCCATTAGGTGTCCCAGTAAATCAACTTGGAACTGGCTCCACTGAATGGAATGCAGCCATCATTAGTGTTATTCATTCCACCTGTTCTTTCCACGCTCTAATGTCGGGTGAGGAAAGGTTTTGTTACCATCTCTGTCACAGACTATTTCAAATTCTTAAACTGTTGTTCCAACTTTGGTTAAATGTTAGATTTTTACATCATTATGACAATAAATTTATTAGATTTTGATGAACATCACATTTATCAGGAACTTTATTACAGTTTGTCTTCAAAACTGTAAAATTTGTCATATGTTTTTTTTGTTTTTGTTTCTGGCTTTATGACTGCTGAACAAGAGTGCAAAACAACAAAACAGAAATCTACCATTGCAGTCTCAAACATTTCCAAATGGTTGTGTAAAATATCATTTGTCATGGGCTTCTGGGAAAATGTTTTAAATTCTTATCTGGAAAATCTCCACAAGCCACATCAAAAGAAGCCAGCATGAGACAATGTAATGTCCGTCTAAGTTTTACTTTCCCTTAAACTTGTCCAGACAGGATAAAAAGAGTAAGCAAAACAAGACGAAAAAAGCTCCTTAATCAAAATGTATTGTCAGTGACAGTAAAAACTTGAAAGAAATGTCATAAAGTAGCTTTTACGTGAACTGCTCTCAGAGTTTGCTGTGCTGTTAGCTTCAGCCTCCAACAAAATAATTTAAATCTATATGAAACAAAGGTGCAGTACTTTAGGTAAGATACTTACTTATCATAACTCAATAGAACCCTGTTCAAAACAAAAAATATGAAATCTGTCTCTAATGTGATGTTTCTTATTAATGCAATGAGGTAAAGTGTTTTTAACAACATGCTTATAAAGATAAATTTAAATTGCAATAGAATATTTTTACAAATGAATTTTTGTTGTAATCTTCTGTTTTGATAAAAGTCTGTGATTTTGCTTAAGATATAACATTAATCAATTAACAGGACAACACAGGTTTAACTAGACATTAAAGGACTCTCTCTTCTGCATGGTAAACACTATTTTACACCATAGATCTACCCTAATAACTTCCTCTCACTCTGTCTACAGAGACTATACTGGCCAATAATAACTTTATCCTCAATCTTGCAATCAGGTGAGCAAACTACACAAACTGTGATGTGTGCTGTGCTTTTGCTAAAGAGGTCTGGACACCCCACAGTAAACACAGATATGTTGCATTATTGGAGGCAAACTGGAGCTAAAGTAAATGGTCATGGTTGTACTTTCTTTTCATCAGCTGTAAGATTTTCAGCAAAACAATAAAAATATAATGAATGTACAAAGCAGGATTTCACCAAAATAAGTTTTTCTTAAATGCACACTAACAATCCCCAAGAATCTATTTCAGATTCCAACATCCAGTCTGATGATGCAGCAGGTTTGCTGGTTGAGGCAGGATGTGTAGCTCGAGATGTTTACTAATCATTTTTCAATCATCTTTCCCAAATACAAATCTCAAGTGAACTCTCAGTTGATTTTCTGAGGAAGAGAAAAGAACGTGTTTTTAATGACAAGTCTAAGTCAAGTCTTGACTCATTCGAGCATATGTCTGAGTTTTTGTGTCTCG
The DNA here is from genome assembly GCF_021462225.1 of Girardinichthys multiradiatus. NCBI lineage: Eukaryota > Metazoa > Chordata > Actinopteri > Cyprinodontiformes > Goodeidae > Girardinichthys > Girardinichthys multiradiatus. The sequence goes on along the minus strand of NC_061806.1, from coordinate 121,777 downwards.
AGTCCCAGTCTGAAACTCTGGTCACTATCTCTGATATTTTTCAAAGTCTAATCTGATCTTAACTAGTCGCTAGAAATAATGCAGTGCTATTAACATATGGCTCAGGGGTTTTGCGGTAGCTGCAATACAATACAAGTAAGTACAACTGAAGAACCTGACTAAAAACACTCAAAAAAGCTAACGGTACCATATATAATGTGAGTACCAAAGTCTAGTGAAGAAGGTTACAAACCCTCTATTCTTGATCAAATATTAACATAGTGGTCAGCTATGACTTCCATACCTGTGGATCTTTTTTTTTTCTGTATCACAGACAAAAGGTCAATGTCATTAAACAAGGAGCACTCCATAACTGCAGCCTTTGCTCAAAGCAAAGCATCTGGGACCAGAGGACAGAAAACAGAATGTCTCAGTATGACATAACTGGTTTAATCTGGTATTAATAAAGATACTAGGAATTACTCCACTTTTTTGCTTCTCTCTACATTGGGTTTTCCCACTAACATGAGACCAACGTAAACATATGGGTGATGAAGCCATCACAAAGACCGTCTTCACAAAGGAATGTAAATTCAAGCAGGTAACTTCCACCCCAGCCAGAAATATTAAACAAACATATCATAACAAACATATCGTAACAGCACATAAGGGGTGGTGGTGGGAGGGCTGGGAATGTTCTGGGAATGTTTATCATCTCTTAAGCAATGATTTGGCTAGAACGTCTTTCTTATCAATCTGCAATGTCACAAGTTCCATAACTTCAGATGCTTTTGTTTTAGCGAAATATATCGGACTCAATCCAGATCTTTGGGCAGCTAATTATAGCCTCAGGAATCTCCCCTCAAAACAAAGACAAGTGCCACAAACAATCTTACTTGTTTTCATCATGTTTCCATGATGCCCACGCTCCTTAGTAATACTAAGATGCTCACGTTTATCAAGTTGGTACGCCCAGCATGATGACCTTTATTCTTGATGACACAGGGGAAGGTCACACTAGGAAGGGTGGATCAAGCTTTGATTCATGAACATTGTGCTACACAATACAGTGTTTTAGGCTCCTCAATCTGGTCATGGCAGAAAAAGGCACCGTCTGTCTTAATACATTTTTTTGTTTGAGGCAGTGAATGTAACTCGACTCCATTCCTTATCTTACCCTCTAGAGCATTATGAGCCTCCTTTTTAGGTGTAGCTGCCTGAATAATCTAACCAACGTTTTCGATGGTTTATAATTTAAGCTACAGAAAACTATTTTATACACAGTCTGTGTATAAAAGATAGGAATAGACACCGATCAATGAATTGAGCATTGTTACAAAGTTCCTTCCATTTGGTTTTGGCAGCTGAAATGCTTTTGTATCAGTGATGTTATGAGGAAGTTATTGTTACAAGATTTAGGAAAGAATGGGATTGGCTTGTCATTGTCAAGAGAGGGTGATGGAATAAATCACACTAACATCGTGAGAACCACACAGGGATTGTCCTGCTGTCCATTGAGATTTTTACTATTTTGTCCCATTACAACCATAGACCTTAATGTACTTTACAAGGTTAATATGTGATAGGCCACCACAGAGTAGTGCATTATTGTGAAAGTGTGTTGGGGTCATCCATTTTGGTTGGATAGACCAAATGGGCTGCACAGTTCAACGTGCGCAGCTCAGCCTTTGTTGCAGTGATGGACATTGAAGCTGGCATTATAAGAGCTATAAAAGCCGAGGAAATCAAACTTTCGTTACCATTTCCAGCGTGTCTCACGGGGCAACGCAACAGAGGTGCATATATGGAGCGACAGAAACTCGCAGACGAGCTACTTTTTTCCTCCACACGGCCAATTCTGGAAGAGCTTGGAAGCTGGAATTCTGTCTGATACAAGAAGGTCAGAAGATTCATAACTGATCGAAGACTCTGCCGGCGCAGGTGAAAAACCACAGAGGTTTGTTGCCAAGGAGATGAGTTTTCCTCCTTGTTAATTGAGTTGACTGCAATGGTTCCTCATATTTTTCCCGTTTTGGATGGATAAGAAGTTTACCATTTTTGATCCCACCCACATTTTTTCTTCAGACCTACAACCCATCCTCAAACCGGTGGAGAGAAAAAATCAACGTCAAAGTTATTTTGTTATTTTTATATTAAATCAGATAGGTGTGGAGCGGGAGATCGACAGACGGATCGGTGCGGCTGCCGCAGTAGTGGGGGCACTGTGCCGGTCCGTTGTGGTGAAGAGAGAGCTGAGCCGAAAAGCAAAGCTCTCAATTTACCGGTCGGTCTACGTTCCTACCCTCACCTATGGCCATGAACTTTGGGTCATGACCGAAAGAACTAGATCCCAGATACAAGCGGCTGAAATGAGCTTCCTCCGTAGGGTGGCCAGGCACTCCCTTAGAGATAGGGTGAGGAGCTCGGCCATCCGGGAGGGGCTCGAAGTAGAGCCGCTGCTCCTCCACATCGAGATGAGCCAGTTGAAGTGGCTGGGGCATCTATACCGGATGCCTCCTGGACGCCTTCCTCGGGAGGTGTTCCAGGCACGTCCCACCGGGAGGAGGCCCAGGGGACGGCCCAGGACACGCTGGAGGGACTATGTCTCTCGGCTGGCCTGGGAACGCCTTGGGCTCCCCCCGGAGGAGCTGGAGGAAGTGTCTGGAGAGAGGGACGTCTGGGCGTCTCTGCTGAGTCTGCTGCCCCGCGCGACCCGGTCCTGGATAAGCGGAAGACAATGAGACGAGACGACAGATAGGTGTATTTAGAGGTCTAGGTAGGGTGAGGCATAGTTAAGGTGATCTAGAATCATTAGTAGTTAATCCAGACTATCAACTTGTTGCATGCAATATTGATTGAAGTGTTTTATGCTGAGCTGTTTTGATTTGCTGTGCAAGCGTGCTGAATCGCGGAGCGCGGATGCGATCAGCAAGGTACGTGTGTAGGTTTCAGTCCGACTGATCCCAAATCAGCCGGGAGTTAGAAGTTGGACTTTTAAAAGTGTTCCATTCAAAGCAGCTGCAGTCTGGGCCTCGTGGCCTGATCCCTCCTTTGTTCCAATTTAAATACTGGAGTTTTTCCACGGAGCTCCCGCCTACGAGTTTGACCCTTTGTTCAAGATTTGGGGCATTCAGCTGTGAGTGGCTAATGGCACAGCCCACCGTCTACCAGCTGATAGCCGCATCAGCGCAGCAAGAAGGCTGTCCTGTAGAGTGGTTCTGCTCCAATTTCCAAGCTAACCCAAATTGCACATTTTGTCCATAAAACTGCTGGTTTGATCTACATAGACACTCAGTGTGCATATATTTTCTTTTATTATTATTGTTAGGTAGTTATTTTTATGCCATTTGTGTAGAATAGGGCTTTGAGTTAGTTAGGTGAAGGTTCTATATCAGGGCTATATGGCTTCAATACATTTTCAAATATATATATATAAGAGAAGTGTTTGTGTTTATTTCGTGCAAGAGTGATTTATCTGTCAAAATAAGGTCAAAGTTCCCCCACCGTTCGGCAGGGCAGCTGATTAAACAGTGACATTTAGCATAGTTTTGGTAAATAATGATCACTTATTAATGATAATTCACTAATATGTAACTATTAAATGCTTCGAGCCCTTAATCACAACACCAGAGGACATTTGTAATTTGTATTCGTAAGCCATGATTTTTGGTTGAGAAAACTATTTTCCTGAATTGTAATTTTTTATTATAATCTTTTATAAATATGCATTAATCAATAATCATAACCCTCACAAGTGGAAGTAATAGGTTAATTGGTTTTAAAAATGTATGTTGCAACACAGATTATCAATTGGATTAAGGCCCGGACATACAGCTTTTAATATACCATGGGCCTCTGATTATGTCATGTTTTGATTTGGTGGAGTTGTACCTAAGAATCTCATTCTGAAGCTAAAAATGTATTAATAAAAACCACTAAAGACCACTGAAGACAACAACGTGGAAGCAAACAAGGAGACAAACAGGTAAGGGAAGGAAAATGGCTGACTTGAACTCAGGGAAGTGATTGGTGACATGGGAACCGGGTGAGTACAATCAACAGAAGGGGACCCGAAGTGAAAATGACAAATTATTACAGAAATGCACACACAGGGATCTAAACAGGACGCAAGGGGTTCTTACTGAATTAATGGCTAAAGACTAACACTAAAGTAAGAATCTAAATCACTACACAAATAACAGGGCCTGTATTCACAAAGATTCTCAGAGTCCTCTCAGAGAGCTCCTATCTTAGTGATGTGTGGTTGACCCTGTTGCTAGGTGTGAGGCTGTGATTGGATGTTGTAAAAGACAAAAAAAATGAAACACATGTGCTCCTAATATTCAATGGAAAGAATAGATAGACTGGATAGACAGACTTGATTAAGAAAATTGTAAATCATGAAGACAAAACATAGCAAACTTAAATTGTCACACAGCATCAAAACTTATTTACATGCTCATCACTATTTTGATTTGCTTATTGTTATGTTTACTCACCATACTGGTCGTTTTACTGCTTCATCTATTTGATATTAATGTGGACACTCACCCGTCAGCATTTTACTGTGATTACCTACTTGCATAAAGAGGTTTGATTTGGTAAAACAACCAACACAAAAGGACAATAAAAGGTGGAGAAACCCGAACTGGATAGAGGTGCAGAGCCTGCTGTTGGCACAGCTGGTGGAGGAGAATAGAGGAGTGTTGAAAGGTAGATTTGGTCCCAGGATCACAAAGAGGGAACAAAGGGGCAGACTTTGGAGCGCATTGCCGAGCAGATCAATGCATCTTTCCCTTTGCTTTAATGCACCAGCCTGGAATGCAAGCATCGCTGGTACCTGCTGAAATCAGAAGCTACCGAGGACATTGCAGCACACCAGAGAATTTCTCTACAGAAGGGGAGCGTTTTGTTTATGTATATATATGATTTTCTTATATATTCTATATTTTTTCCAAATGTTTATTTTTGACAGCATTTCACAATCCGCAAATAATATTTAAAGTCTTCTGTACTATATTGTTTGTCTTTTTTTCACTTTTTATTCATGGTTATTCATTATTGTTTGCATTATTTATGAATCCTTCCTAATATTACCTTACTACAGGTTCACCTTCAACCTGTCCTGCTGCTGAATGCTGCTGAGGGGGATGATAAAGTTTATCTTATCTCTATATTAATAGTTGTATGATTGTGATGGAAGTTTGTGTTCATTTACTCAACTTGTTTAGGGGGTGGAACCCTATACAATCGAGACAACAGAATGAATATTTTCCCTTTTCTCTTGGTCTTTTTGCCATCATCTCTGCTTGAAACACTCTGAGGCTCACTAAAAGTCCTCCTTACTACCCTTAACATTTCTTCACGTTAGGAGCTCTCTTAAGACCTAAGGTGCCTCGTGAATAACCTTTATCTTACCAAGGTAAAATTCTCCGGAAAGTCTTAGAATTTCCATGATTTTTCTTAATCTGACGTCACTAGGAGCTAATTTTAGTCTTAAGATTCTTTGTGAATAGTTGCCCAGATACTTATTCTGCATATAAGGAAAGAAACCCTACGATTTTACCACCATAAACCATTTGTCCAGATTTAGTTTGACTTGATTTAGTTTGACTTGATATTAAACTAAACCAAAATTCCCCATTTCTAAGCTGAGTCATATGAGCTCAGCTTATGGGTTTAAAGCAAACCTGCTTGAGTGTAATGTCTAGACTGTGTTGCTTTAATGTTCTCGATAACTAATGTTTGAATGCTTGCATTTTTTTCTGTCTGGCCATCATAAAACCTTTTTCTGTTTGTTCAGCACAAACATTGCTACCTTGTTGGTCTCAGTCCACAACCTGACAATGTGTCAACATCGACAGACTTATCTGGGTGCTGCTAGTAAATTCTAACGGATGTAACAGAAAAACACAACTTTTTGTACTTTTCCTTTACTCCTTGTTGGGGTTCTGGAATGTTTTTTTTTCTTTCTACAAAGCACTATTAACTTTGTGCTGTTCCACTTTTTGAGAAGTCAGACTATAAAAACCACAAATTTCGACAGTTTGAACTGGTGCAATTTTAACAGAAACCCTGTTGTCTGGGGTTTTCTTTTCTCATGTATTCAAAACTGGCCAATGCAATAAAAAATAAATAAATAAAAACGCTAAGTGAACAACATTGTTTATTTTTATCAGACCTTTACGAGTTGAATTATAAGGAAAATAATAGCTAAAAAAACAAGCAATAATCCATAGATAATTATTTGAATTGCATGTTTTTTTCAATTACCTTTTAAATGATTGTGTCTCTAAATGTATACATTGTCTTGAAAAAGTATCCCTTAAAACAGTTTTCAAATTTTGTCTCTTAAAAACCACTAACTTCGTGTATTTTATTGGAATTTTATGTCATAAGCCAACACTATATACTTTGTAATTGTGAAGTGAAAGCAAAATTATACATGGGTTTTGAATTTTTTACAAATAAAAATCTGATAGGCATGTGGTGCTTTTTAAAAATTTTTTACGACAATTCTAACTCTTGTGCAACCAAACACCTAATAAGTAAAAAGAGTGCACATGTGTGTAATTGTATGTAAGAAACCCTGTTTTGTGAAGGCCTTTGTTTGTTAGAGAACATCTGTGAACAAGAGCATCATGAAGACCAAAGAACACGGCAGAGAGGCCAGAGAGAAAATCTGGAGAAGCTTAAATTAGGGTAAGATTATAAAATTGTTTTAATGATAATAAGTTCAGAGGGGATGCAGATATTCAAAGCTTAATTAGGAGACAGCCCAAATATTATACTACTTGAAAGAAAACTTGTAGTCCCATTTTCAGATTGACACAAGCCACAAAGGGGACATTGAACACTTGCGGAAGAAGGTGCTCAGCCCAGATAAGACCGAAACTGATCTTTGTGTGTTGCAGAAAACTAACACTACACCTCAGCTTAAATACATCATCGCCATGGTGAAACATGTTGGTAGAAGCATCATGGGGGTTGGGTTGCCTTAGGCAGCAGGATCAGTGATGCTGGTCAGAGTTTAGGGGAAGATGGATTAAGCTAAATAAAGAAAAATCCTGGTAGAAAACCTGTTAGAGGCTCAAATTTAGAGTGGAAAAGTTTACCTTCCAGCAGGACCCTAAACATACAACCAACTACAATGTTCATGTTCAGGATTGTTAAATAAACATATAGCTAAGTCCAGACATAAATCCAACAGTGAAGCTGTGGCAAGACTGTTGATGTTCACAGATTCTCTCCATCCAACTGAACTTACAATACAGCATTCTGCAAAATGATAATGGGCCAACTCACCAAACTCTACATGTGCAAAGCTGGTAGAAACGTTTCCCAAAAAGACTTTGAGCTGGAGCTGCAGCAAAAGGTTGTTCTATAAGATATTAAGTCGGTGGGCTGAATTAAAATGAGCACCTCACTTTTCAGATATGTACTTGTAAAATATATTGAAATCACAATACAATATATTGATACTTAAAAATTGATACATGAAAAAAATTGGAATATGAAAACTTCTGTAAGGCACAAAAAGGCACATCAGACCTTTCAGCATCTGTATTTACCTGCAGTAGCCCATCTGTTTTACCTTAACAGGGCCTACAAAGACCTAATAACAAACTGAGAACTGTTGACTCTCTTCCTGCATTCTCTTAAACACTGAAGACACAAAACAATTAACTTAGTTTTGATTTGCTCTGTTGCTTAACAACACGGTAGGGCCGAATTTTTAGCTGGATGTCATAAACAAGGTCAGCTATTGTCCTGAGTCATACATCATTTCCTTGATGTGATTGCTTAGCATTGTCCTATCTAAGGTTTGGTAGATACCATGATACCGCAGTGCGTAATCAGTCTCAATGATGAGCTTATTGTTTTCCTGTCTGTTTCCTGCAGGGTGACACAAGGAAAGTGTAGGCAGCTCTATCATCAGGTTTGTGGTTTCACCCATGCAACCTTAAATAATCTTCACATCGGCTCCTGTTTCACTTTTTCCATTGTTATTCAGTATTAGGTTACTAAATGATTAGTTGTCATTCTTGAGGTCAATTTTTAGTTAAACAAGTTGGTCTTACTGCTATAAAAAAAACAGGCTCACTCTGTTGGTAAACATTCAAATCAGTTTAACCATTGCTCTGATGGCAACTGAGCATGCTTGCATTAATAAGTGACTGTAGCAGAAATATGGGGAAGACTTTGTAACAGTAATCTGACTGGGTCAGATGTAATAATATGGAGTTCTGGTGAGAATCTTTACTTTCATTCATCATGGGGCATGAATGTTATATTCATTTGGGGCTTTTAAAAATATTTTTTTGGGGCGTGGCGCTGATGGTATTGGGGCTAAAGTGTACAACCATATGCAGAGGCTACAGTCCTCAAAGCAGCTGTCCCAGGTTCAAGTCCCAGACCTGGTGACATTTGCCAAATGTCTACCCCTCTTTCCTGTCTGCCTACTGTCAAAAGAAAAATACAAAATAAAGGCCACTAGTGCCAAAAACATATCTTCAAAAAAAATATATATATATATTTTTGGCACTAGTGGCCTTTATTTATTTATTTTTTTGACAGTAGGCAGACAGGAAAGAGGGATAGAGAGAGGGGGAGACATTCAGCAAATGTTGCCGGGTCCGGGACTCAAACCGCTTTGAGGACTGAAGCTTCCGTGTATGGCCGTGCGCTTAACCCCTACACCATCAGTGCCGCCCTTTGGGGATTTTAATCATGGATTTGAACCATTCTTTTTTGTGATGATTGACACAAAAAAAGACACTTGAATATTTTTAGCAACAAACATTTGGTGCCAAAGTTAAAGGTTTATAAACATTTCCTTAACTGCTGTAGCTGAGTCCGTTTGTAGACCACCTTTTCACACACAAAGTTCCAGCTCAGCCACATAAATTCTCTATGGTTAATAAAGATTTAAATTTATAGCAATTTCTCTATATTTGTATTAAAAAAAAACATATTTGCATCTGCAAAAACTTTATTAACATTATATTTAGTATAATTATTTAAATTCACAACAGCCGTAAGTGTTCATGCAACATGCTACATGTGTAATGTACAGGGGTTGTACAATGAAACTGAAACACCTGGTTTTAGACCACAATCATTTATTAGTATGGTGTAGGGCCTCCTTTTGCAGCCAATACAGCGTCAATTTGTCTTGGGAATGACATATACAAGTCCTGCACAGTGGTCAGAGGGATTTTAAGCCATTCTTCTTGCAGGATAGTGGCCAGGTCACCACGTGATACTGGTGGAGGAAAACGTTTTCTGACTCGCTCCTCCAAAACACTCCAAAGTGGCTCAATAATATTTAGATCTGGTGACTGTGCAGGTCATGGGAGATGTTCAACTTCACTTTCATGTTCATCAAACCAATCTTTCACCAGTCTTGCTGTGTGTATTGGTGCATTGTCATCCTGATACACGGCACCGCCTTCAGGATACAATGTTTGAACCATTGGATGCACATGGTCCTCAAGAATGGTTCGGTAGTCCTTGGCAGTGACGCACCCATCTAGCACAAGTATTGAGCCAAGGGAATGCCATGATATGGCAGCCCAAACCATCACTGATCCACCCCCATGCTTCACTCTGGGCATGCAACAGTCTGGGTGGTACGCTTCTTTGGGGCTTCTCCACACCGTAACTCTCCCAGATGTGGGGAAAACCGTAAAGGTGGACTCATCAGAGAACAATACATGTTTCATATTGTCCACAGCCCAAGATGTGTGCTCCTTGCTCCATTGAAACCGACGTTTGGCATTGGCATGAGTGACCAAAGGTTTGGCTATAGCAGCCTGGCCGTGTATATTGACCCTGTGGAGCTCCTGACGGACAGTTCTGGTGGAAACAGGAGAGTTGAGGTGCACATTTAATTCTGCCGTGATTTGGGCAGCCGTGGTTTTATGTTTTTTGGATACAATCCGGGTTAGCACCCGGACATCCCTTTCAGATAGCTTCCTCTTGCATCCACAGTTAATCCTGTTGGATGTGGTTCGTCCTTCTTGGTGGTATGCTGACATTATCCTGGATACCGTGGCTCTTGATACATCACAAAGACTTGCTGTCTTGGTCACAGATGCGCCAGCAAGACGTGCACCAACAATTTGTCCTCTTTTGAACTCTGGTATGTCACCCATAATGTTGTGTGCATTTCAATATTTTGAGCAAAACTGTGCTCTTACCCTGCTAATTGAACCTTCACACTCTGCCCTTACTGGTGCAATGTGCAATCAATGAAGACTGGCTACCAGGCTGGTCCAATTTAGCCATGAAACCTCCCACACTAAAATGACAGGTGTTTCAGTTTCATTGTCCAACCCCTGTACATTTAATATTGTACAGTTACAATGGCTTCAAAGTGAGATAGGTCTGCTGTTGCATGTATTCTTACCTCATGTTAAAAAATAGCTCTTATATATGGAATTGACTCCTGAAGGTAATCTCTGTAACATGTCAGTCACAAGGCAAAACGTGCCTCCTTTGAATCCTGTTTCTGGTTTGTTTTTGCTCAACACTGGTCAATGGCTTCCAGCCTCTGCCTCAGCTCATCATTTTCCCTCTTTTCCATCTTGCTCCTCTTCTTGGTTCTTGTTGGGCTCTGGTGCCTGGTGAAGATGGCTCCTCTGGGGCAGAGTACTCACTGGAGCAGGCTAATGGAGAAGAATTACTTGGGGGAGAGTACTAGCTGGAGCAGGCATTATTAAAGTTTGTCAACTTTTGGATAGCTATTTAAAATATTTAGCATTTAAAAAATTGCAAATACATATTTCAGGAGGAAGATTTGTCTCTGTCTCTCAGCATTTCCTGTCCAGCCAAGACAGAATCGGAAAAATAGGGGAAGGAAACCTCCCATTGACCCATCTCCACTTTTTTCCTCATCTTCTTTCTTGCCTTCACAAATCTGTCCCTGAACTGATTCTGCTGACTCAGTGCCTGAACCTTACCCAGGGTCTGAGCAACTTGCTCATACGTATTCTACGTTCTCTGGAGGTATTTATATTCCCTCATTGATGTATCATAAAGAGTTTGTAATTTCCAACATTTATCAGCTCTGTGTGTCATATAAACTAGTTCTAAATGAACATTTTCTGCACCCAGAAGAAATTTCTTTCCAAGCAGTTTATTGTGTGACACTGCATATGGCGTCATAAAAATGTAGCTTTGCATGGAGCTGTCCGGCAGACATTAGCAATAAGTCCGCTTTGAGTGTGCACGGACGTCAGCGGAGTCAAGTATGCCTGACTGTGATAGTCTTACAAATTGTTTTGAGATAGCGAACCTTTGGAACAGGGTTCAGCTTGTCTCGGTGCGATCCATCACATTTCTTTTTTATGCTCATTTTTCAGTTACTGTCTCCATCACTTGCAGCACCATATCTAACTCAGCAATGTAAACAAAAACTCTTGCCTGCAAAAATGGCAACCACGGCTCACAATGCATTGTGAGATCACGTGTCCTTTTCGAGCCCTACTCTGGATTTAACAGGGAGCTAGTGAAGGTAAGCTAAAATAGGAGAACTATGCTCTCTCATTGTAACTTTCAGCAGAATTCTTGCTGCAGCGTTTTACATCAGCTGAAGGCTTTTAACTGCGTTTTCTGGAATTACTTGAGTCTAGCCTTGAAGTAACAAATGCATGGACTGTCATGCCAGCCAGTGTCTGAGCTTTTGAGTGTGTCTTTTTGTTTATTATACCTGGTCTGGTCCGTAGGTTACCCTTCTGTGTTTTGTCATGTTAACTGATTTCACTCCCTGCAGTCTAACAACCAACACCTGTTCCTAGTTCCCTGATTGCCTGGTCCTGTTGTCTCATTGGTTCACCCTGCTTTCCTTGTTTGTTTTTAAGTTCCTCAGTTGTCATTGTTCCCTGCTGGTTCCTTGTGTTCGTTACGTTCTATTAGTTACTTATGTTATTTCCTTGTAAGTAACCCTGTCGGAATATCCTGGTTGTGTCAGTCCTGCCTTGTCTGATTGGAGTATGCTTAACTCCCGCTATGACTCCTGGGAGTAAGGATATTAAAACCATGCAAAAGATATTTCTAATTTTGGCAATATTCCAGAGGTTAAACAAGGAAATCGTAGAAACCTTTAATCTTTAATATGGAATTTTAATGACATGTCCTGTTCAAAAATAACACCAAAGTTCTTTACTTTATTACTGGAGGCCAATTTAATGCCATCCAGATTAAGTGGCAGACTAAGCAGTTTCTCTTTGTAATACTCTGGTCCAAAGACAACAACTTCTGTCTTGTCTGACTGTAAAAGTGGAACATTTAACATCCAGATTTTTCTGTCTTCAAGACATGCCTGTAGTCTATATAACTACTAGAATCATCCGGATTTATGGATAAATAAAGCTGAGTATCATCAGCATAACAGTGGAAATGTATCCCATGTTGTCTGATAGTCAATACTCTGAAGTGTGGACCGTCAGTAGTGATAACTCTGTAATGAATTTGATCTGATATTTAAATAGTTGCAACACAATCACATGACCTTTTAACACATGCATTTCATTTTTAAAATTTGAACAGTAGAAGGGATGTTTTTTCTTGTTTTAAAATTGCTTGAAATATGTTTTTTTTTAAATAAGCAAATTGTATCCATTTTGATGGATATAAATTAATTCCTAAAAATTTAAACTGCTGCTGTGTCAAACAGCAAAACATCAAGGGTTAGATGTGAAATGGTAAAAAAGGTACCCTAATAAAGCCAAAATGTGTTTAGGTAAGCTGTTTATATATTAACCTAATGTAGTCATGATTTATTAACCAGGAAGCTTATTATTTTTGAAGTGTTGTTTAAAAGTTGTTAAGGTTTTAGAAATTAAACACCTCCCAGTTTAACATTTTGAACCAAGGCATTATATAGTACAGTGTCCTGTTTAATTATTTCTGTAGGAAAAATTCTGTCAAGTTAAAAACTGTTTACCTCTTCTGATCAGTTTATGATAGAGTCATTATCAGTTTACGGATATCTCCAGTCAGTTCTAGAAATTTATAATAGCCCTACAATTTATCTGCTATATAATTTAATTTAACTTGGAGTCTGGTATTTCCCTGTATCTAATTATTATGCTTAGTCCAAGATCCACAAAAGTTATTCAACTCAGCTGAGCTAAGATGGTCTCATTATTCTTAAGATACAGGCAGAAATGAACCGAAAAAACATTTTCAGTAAAATAACACCTAATCCAGATGCTTTGGCTGATTCTTGTCTTATGAGGGTAAAAAAAACACAGCACACCATTTGTGGACGATCACAGCTGTTTGTCAGCACCTTTTATTTTCATTCTCTTGACATTTTACAGCCAGACTGACCAAATTGGTCACAGGAAATCAACATCTAAAAAAAGCAGTCAGTCAAAAATAATTGAAGTAACTAATAATAGCTTTAAAGACGTGGGTGTGACTGATCAAGTAGCTCTTGCATTGTGCTGATCCTATTCACAATTTTAAGTCCAGACCATTAGGGTAAAAAGAGTCTGGTTTCTTTTTTTAGTTCACTGGTTCCAAGTTTAAAATAGAGGTCTCGGTGTAAATTGGCAAATGCTCTTTAGATGTTATGTATCCAAACTGTGACGCACTGTATATGAGAAGGAAAAGGTATTGCTCCGAGGGACCCCACTTTGGGTTTTAGGAGTGATTTGTGGCTTCTACAGGTCCTTCTCAAAATATTAGCATATTGTGATAAAGTTCATTATTTTCCATAATGTCATGATGAAAATTTAACATTCATATATTTTAGATTCATTGCACACTAACTGAAATATTTCAGGTCTTTTATTGTCTTAATATGGATGATTTTGGCATACAGCTCATGAAAACCCAAAATTCATATCTCACAAAATTAGCATATCATTAAAAGGGTCTCTAAACGAGCTATGAACCTAATCATCTGAATCAACGAGTTAACTCTAAACACCTGCAAAAGATTCCTGAGGCCTTTAAAACTCCCAGCCTGGTTCATCACTCAAAACCCCAATCATGGGTAAGACTGCCGACCTGACTGCTGTCCAGAAGGCCACTATTGACACCCTCAAGCAAGAGGGTAAGACACAGAAAGACATTTCTGAATGAATAGGCTGTTCCCAGAGTGCTGTATCAAGGCACCTCAGTGGGAAGTCTGTGGGAAGGAAAAAGTGTGGCAGAAAACGCTGCACAACGAGAAGAGGTGACCGGACCCTGAGGAAGATTGTGGAGAAGGGCCGATTCCAGACCTTGGGGGACCTGCGGAAGCAGTGGACTGAGTCTGGAGTAGAAACATCCAGAGCCACCGTGCACAGGCGTATGCAGGAAATGGGCTACAGGTGCCGCATTCCCCAGGTCAAACCACTTTTGAACCAGAAACAGCAGCAGAAGCGCCTGACCTGGGCTACAGAGAAGCAGCACTGGACTGTTGCTCAGTGGTCCAAAGTACTTTTTTCGGATGAAAGCAAATTCTGCATGTCATTCGGAAATCAAGGTGCCAGAGTCTGGAGGAAGACTGGGGAGAAGGAAATGCCAAAATGCCAGAAGTCCAGTGTCAAGTACCCACAGTCAGTGATGGTCTGGGGTGCCGTGTCAGCTGCTGGTGTTGGTCCACTGTGTTTTATCAAGGGGAGGGTCAATGCAGCTAGCTATCAGGAGATTTTGGAGCACTTCATGCTTCCATCTGCTGAAAAGCTTTATGGAGATGAAGATTTCATTTTTCAGCACAACCTGGCACCTGCTCACAGTGCCAAAACCACTGGTAAATGGTTTACTGACCATGGTATCACTGTGCTCAATTGGCCTGCCAACTCTCCTGACCTGAACCCCATAGAGAATCTGTGGGATATTGTGAAGAGAACGTTGAGAGACTCAAGACCCAACACTCTGGATGAGCTAAAGGCCGCTATCGAAGCATCCTGGGCCTCCATAAGACCTCAGCAGTGCCACAGGCTGATTGCCTCCATGCCACGCCGCATTGAAGCAGTCATTTCTGCAAAAGGATTCCCGACCAAGTATTGAGTGCATAACTGTACATGATTATTTGAAGGTTGACGTTTTTTGTATTAAAAACACTTTTCTTTTATTGGTCGGATGAAATATGCTAATTTTGTGAGATATGAATTTTGGGTTTTCATGAGCTGTATGCCAAAATCATCCGTATTAAGACAATAAAAGACCTGAAATATTTCAGTTAGTGTGCAATGAATCTAAAATATATGAATGTTCAATTTTCATCATGACATTATGGAAAATAATTAACTTTATCATAATATGCTAATATTTTGAGAAGGACCTGAATGTGGAATGACGAGCTCTTTCCCAAATCTCATTGGAGCAGACATAGATTACACCACTTTTCTAGTGTAAAATTCTGTTTGATTCACTGATAAGGAGATCTTGGGTGTTTAACCTTATGAATGTCATATTTTTTCATTGAATAATCAGCAAACTCAGTGCCATGAAATATGCTATAATCGGCACAGGTGAAGTTAGCTAAACTCACGCTATTGATCTTATCAGCAGGCTGATTGTATAAGAAAGGAGCAGATGTTCTTGTCATTATTGTCTTCTTCTAGCAATAGTTACCTTTAGCAGAAAACATAGAGCCATCATTGATTAGCATCAAAATGTTGCACATGGAAGAAAACTGCTGCTGAGAATACAGCAGCTGAAAAAATATTTTTTTCATTATCAACAACTTAAATGTAAGGTTTATTTATGGCAAAGGTCGTCAGGACACCCAAGAGTGTCAAACAAAAAACAAGATTGTCTTACACTAAGAAGGGTTTGATGTTGTGTATCATGTGTAGCATTCAGTCCAAGGGACTAGGTGTCCTCACAGCTGTTCCAAGGAGCAGTGCCATTAATAAAAGGAGGGATAAAACCAGCCTCAAGAAAGAACCTTCCACAATGTAGGTACAATTGGGTGATGATGTTTAATATCAGCCATGTGACCAACTCCAATCACTATTAGGAGAAGAAAGGTATTGTACTCTACCTTCTGGACCAACTTCTGACTCATGGGGACACAAGCCATTTAGAAAGAATGCTTTGAATAAAGGTTAACATTACAATAAACATTTGCTATTTACATAATATTGGATTATATACAAATAAATGTCTTTAAAACATATGAAGTTTAATTGATATTTAGTATACCATTAAAATATTAAACCAGGGTTGTGGTGGGGACTTGTGCTTACCTTAAGTCGTCAAGAGGCGAGTAGTAGGGTACATACTGGACAGGCTGCCAGTCTATCACATCGCAACACAGAGACATGCAAGACAGACAGCCATGCGCACACACTCACACCAAATGACAATTTAGAGTGGCCAGTTAACCCTTACATGGTTTCTGTCAAGGGTTGGATGAATCATAGAAACACGCAAAACTGAGTCAGCACATCAAACCCCAAAAAATACATTTGTGTGACTGTCAAAAACAGGCAATGATACCTCAGTAATTTAGTGATATAAATGGACTGAACTTATATAGCGCTTTTCCAGTCATACAGACTGCTCAAAGTGCTTTACACTAGAGCCACATTCACCCAATTGCACTCACCGATACACAGATCAGTAGGCAACTTGAGGTTAAGTGCCTTGCCCAGGGGCACATTGACCTATGGCAGGGGGAAGCTGGAATTGAACCCACAACCTTCTGATTGCAAGACAACTAATCTTCCTACTGAGCCCCAGTCGCCTTTAAAAGGCTGCTGGAATTACGGTGGCAGCTGATTCTATAAAGTTCAACTTTGACTGTATAGACCAGGGGTGTCAAACTCCTATCCTCAAGGACTGGTGTCCTGCAACTTTTTGATGTGTCCCAAGTCCAACCTGCCTGAATCAAAGGACTGAATTACCTTCTCATGCAGTCAAGTTCTACAGGGTCCTGCTAATGACCTAATTGTGTGAATCAGGGGTGTTGACAGAGAGACATATCTAAAGGTTGCAGGACACTGGCCCTCGAGGACTGGAGTTTAAGATCATGTAAGATCTGTGAGCCAAATCGATGGATATGTCACTATGCTAATTTTTCTTATGTGGCTTTTTGAGATATTCTGTCCAGGGTGAGAGGTCAAAGCAAATTAGGTCTCGGTGTGAATAGTGGCTTATCTAATTGAGATAATAAATACTCTTGTCTATGATGATTTCCACCTATAGCCCAATGTCATTTATGGCCAGCTCAATGCAGTAGACACAATTGAAAAAATCGATTTCTTTACCACATAATTTTAATATTTTAATAAAGTCTTTGGTATAGACTGGGCCACTGATTTAAAAAAAAATGTAACTGACTCTTGACCGGATTGAACAATGTAGCTATAAAAACTCTCCCCTTTTCCTTGAATCATAATGTCTCTGCGTTTTAACAATAAAACTTATTTCCACACTCATATTGTTTTTTGTTTTGTTTTTTTGTTGTTGCTGCTGCTAAAACCAGTAAGGTTGGCTCAAAAAAGACATACTATAATTAACTCCAGTAACAGGGTGGGAAACACTGTCTGGGCATCTGAAATGTCTGCGTCTGTGTAAAGGTCACAGGCAGGCACACTTTGTTTTAACTTCTCCTTCACAAGCAGCAGTTCCTCCCACAGTTCTTCAAAAGAGTCTACAGAACAAAAACAAAGCAGCTGCAGACTGGGAATAATTGTGGTTGCATTTCTCACAGAAAATAGCAGTAGCACTGTGTGTTTATATATTTATACACAGAAAACAAAGGATACATTATTTTTTATCAGTTCTGGCCTTAATACCTTGTTCTTGGGTTACTGAAGGGGAATAGGGGAAAGAAAATAATCTGTCTAGATCACATTTTATTCCATGTTGTTTGAATCCAAAGAGAGGGGAAGAAAGTTAAAAAGCTGATCTTGTTTTAGATTACAATATGATCATGTCAGGGCCAAACATTTTTTTGGATGGTGAATCCTGGATTTTGCACAATGACGCCTACACTCAGTGCTGTAAATCACTAGCATAACCTTCATATAGCCGGTAGGTGGCAGACCTTAAGACTGATGTTAGGTGTGAGGTCTACATAGGGATGCACCACGCTCGTGTTACAGCGTTGTAGTTTGAAGAATGGCCAGATGAGGTCAGAGTTGTTCAACTTTTGTGTTTGCACTATATCTGTCTGAAACCAAATAAGGTTTGTTAAAGGTTTCACATAGAGGAAGCTCAAACTGAACTGGGTAGTGAATTTTAGGAAAATTTTACTCCAGTCCAAAATATTTAACTGCTGTGGTTAATTTTGTGAAGATTGTGAGTAATAGTAGTTCCTTTCTACCGCACAAAGATTCTAATTAGACGCTTAGTTATGATCTTAAAATCAGAATATTCAGTCACATTTTTCATTTGACACTTTGCAGTGGTGCATTCTGTCAAAAAATATTTGCACTTTAAACTTTTCAATTACAATAATGTTTAATTTCTGCAACCTCAAGGAACACTGCGACATATTGATCTCCTGTTAGCTTCTCTGATGTTGGCTTCATGTAGATAGTGAGACAAAAAAAGTGGTGATATTTATATGTATGTTTAAATATATATACATACACATACATACAGCTAAAAGATCCCAAAAGCAACACATCATGCCATGACTGAAGGATATTTAACAAGACAAGGAAGTCTTTGCCATCTGTCAGTCTCTAAACGGTTACAAAGCTATTTATAAGGTTTTGGGACTACAGCAAACGATTACCCACAAATGGAGAAAACATGGAACAGTGGTGAACTTTCTTGAGGATTGGGCGACCTTTCAAAAGTACCCCAACTGCATCGATGACTCATCCAAGAGACCACAAAAGAACCCAGATTCACATCTAAAGCACTGCAGGCCTTACTTGCCTCGGTTGAGGTCAGTGTTCATGATCCAACAATAAGAAAGAAACAGGGAAAAATGGCATTCATGCAACAGTTTCAAAGCCAGAACCATCACTGACCAAAAAGAACACTTATGCCCAACTAATATTTGCCAGAAAACTATTGTAGATCCTTAAAAAATGAAACCTGAGCCTGACGCTCCCATTGCTTCCGGCATAATGCTATCCAAAAAATATATATATATATTTATATATATATAATTCTCAGAGATTGCTTGCCTTTTAACTATTTACATAATGAATAAAACATGTACAATAAAAAAGAAGAAAAACAACTTATCCACAAGTTAGGAAAACACAAAGAGAGAGGGAGGTCAAAAGAGTGTTAGGCTTCACTCACCATCTTGTCTGTGTGGAACCTTGACCCTTTTGTTATAGGCCCCACCCACAATGTCTGACAAAAAAAAACAACAATCTCAAACCAACAAAGACCCTGCATAACATATAGTTTAGGTTCATACAACCATCTTAAAGATCCCAAAGACTTTTGGAAAAAAAAAAAATCTAGCGACTGATGAGACAAAATTAGAGATTTTAAGAGGATAAGAGTCATGTTACACCAGGTGTAAAACTAAAAGCAGCATTTTAGAAAAACTAAATCAAAGTAAATATCAATATTCCTCCACAGTGATTTAAAAGTCTCACTGTCAGTTACTGCAAACTGCCAGTAACTTGGTGGCAGTTGTTACCAGCAAGAATGGTACAACCAGTAACATGGGAGAAGGTTGGTTAAGATAGGTTTTTTTCTCCTATTACAGGAATCATAATTTTAAAACTGCATTTTGTACTTAGTCTATCTTTGACTGAGAATCAAATTTGTATAGACTAAAAAAGTCAGTCGAACAGAACAAATAGAAGAAATCTATAACAGGGCAAATACTTTTTCACAGCACTGGAAATTTGAGTCTACAGATAATGGCAAACCTTTGAAATAGAAATGTACTATTAGAAGCTGAAGGGAACCAGTCACAACGACTCATTCAGAATATTCCTACTGGCTTACTTTTGGGATTATGCAGCCATGGCAAATATGGCACAGATCTCAAATTCAAAACTGCTGAGATGAAAAAGCATTTGCATCAGAGAAGTCATCAAACATATTTTATCCCCTCTGTCTATTTAATCATTGCATGCATATTGTCTTTTTTAATACTTTATAGAACCAGCTTTCACTGCAGTCTGAAGGTCTTTTAATGTTATGTCTCTGTAAGCTTCGCTTATCCATGGACTAATTTTTTTGCCCCTTTTTTGTAGAATTGGTTAAGCTATTAACTGACCATCGGTAAGGCCTAGGCTGAGTTATTATGTTTGTTATCAGCTAACAGTTTGAGTGTGTCTAGCTAAGTTGGCAAAACAGCAAACCCACGAACAAATGAGCAATTAAAGATTAGCTATTCAAGTCAGTTATATTTATATAGCACAAATTAACAACATGTCATCTTAAGGCAATTTACAAGGTCAATTCAATAGAATCATACAGATTTCAAGTCAGGTACAGACATTCCAAATAATCCAAACTATCAAAGAGTGCAGTCGAATTCTGTTTATTATTCAAATTGATTAAAAAGCTTTTCTATCTAAGCAAACCCAGCAGAGTGCATCGAGTCAGTAACTTGCAGCATTCACTTCTCCCAGATGAGCATGTAGAGACAGTGGACAGTCGCGTGCATTGACTTTGCAGCAATCCCTCATACTGAGCATGCATGTAGCGACAGTGGAGAGGAAAAACTCCCTTTTAACAGGAAGAAACCTCCAGCAGAACCAGAACCAGGCTCAGTGTGAGCGGCCATCTGCCACGACCGACTGGGGGTTTGAGAGAACAGCAGAGACACAAAGAGAACAAAGATGCACTGATCCAGGAGTACTTTCTATGGGAAAGAAAAGTAAATGTTAATGGTTGTAGCTCCTTCAGAGGCTTCATCTAGAAGAGAAAGACAGCTAAGCAGATGAACTCTGAGACAGTTTTCAGGTCTAGAGTATGAAAGTGTTGGGAGTATGATTATTGATTGAATAATCTTGATCAATAATTATAATTACAAATCATAATCTGACAAAATCAATTTCTTAACCATAAATCCTCATTAATGAATCGAGACCAAAGATGTTTCTGGTGTTGTAATTGTGGCTCAACGCCTCTGACAATTACAACCGTTGAATACTCCGTAATAATTAATAACTATTGCCGGAGATGTCACTGTTTAATCGACCATTTCTGCCGAAACGTGTGGAACTTGAACCTTATTTTGACTGACACATCACTTTTTGCACACAATGAAACACCAAACGCTCTCTCTTTATCTATGTGGATATTTATTAATTTTCACCTACTCAACATGCAAAATTCTACACACACAGGGGTAACACATCTAAATAAGCAAAATCAACAAAAGGTAGTGGGTATGTATTGAGTCAACCAGCAGTTTATGGCAAAACAGATGAAGGGAGAGGATATGAAAGGGGGGTGTGGTGATGACTGGTGGGGGGTTGGAGTGCAGCTTAGAGTGTCTTTTATGATCTTCTGATCATAAAACTTCCCCCCTTTACTCCTGAACACAAAGGATTGATAACTTTTGGCGGCAAGCTAGCACAGTGAGATTGAAAACAAAGGTAAAATGGAGAATTTTACCATGAGGTCGTTTTAACAGTCCAGTCTTGCAACGCACCCGCGTTCAGATAGTAAACACAGACAGCTCTGGGGAACACGGCGGATCCCGATATTACATAACACATCAAAGTTTCAACAAGCAAGGTTACATGCACATATTATTCAGAACACATGAGATCCTAATCAGCGATTCTGATCGCTTCTACAACCTCTGACCCTGCCCAGGCCTTCTAATAAAGAAATTTAAAAAAAGAAATGGGTTTTACTTGTGTCGTCTTCTTCCTGAGCGAGGGAATTCGAGCGAGGAAACGTGGGGTTGAGTTTATTGTGCGTCCACAATTAACTTCAGGGGAACGGTCAGTCTTTGTCCTTCGGTCTTCTTAACAAAAAGGAAAAATATGATCTGACCATCAAAGTCGACTTGAAAATGAAACACGGTAGCGGTTCGTCTCTCCGAAACTCCGTGTCTCCAGTTACGTGTTAACTCACGTCTTCGATCGGCAAAAGTGAAACCTCTGGCCTTCTTAGTCCACAGACTTCAGTTATGAATAGTTCGTTGTCCAACGAGAGAGAATGAATGAAACTCTTCACAGAGTTCTTCTCTTAAAGTGACGCGCTTCGATTACCAGATCTGGTTTCCAGCAGAAGGCGAGTTTTCAAACATGAGCGCCTCCTATATAGCATCCTGTGACGTCAGACTGGGGACGCCCAGTCATATCAGTCGCAATGCTCGATGGGATATGTAGGAGCAGGCTGTCCTGGGTACAAAATGGCCGATGCCATTGGAGGGGCACAGTGACGTCCAACAACGTGCAGATAATCCAATGCTCAGCAAACAAGTGGTCCAACAAAAGAGAGCACATACCATTAGTCACAGTAGAAGCTCAAGCAGTAGCTATGTCTAGGAGAGAAAGGGATAAACATTGAAAGACAGGACTAAGTTTATAATCTGTATAAGGTGTATAAGATGCCCCCCCTCCGGAAAGGTGTCACAAGAGCCGGCTAGGTAGGAAGAGAAAAAAAAAAAACAGAGAGAACATAAACTTCAAAGTTAAAACAGCAAATAATGCAAAATTGTAGAGTAGTATGAGAATGTAGCAGAGAGAATGAAATTGGTCATTATGTCCTCCAGCAGTCTAAGCCTATAGCAGCATAACTACAGAGATACCTCAGGATAACCTAAGCCACTCTAACTATAAGCTTTATTAAAAAGGAAAGTTTTAAGCCTAGCCTTAAAAGTAGACAGGGTGTCTGCCTCACGGACTAAAACTGGGAGCTGGTTCCACAGGAGAGGAGCTCGATAACTAAAGGATCTGCCTCCCATTCTACTTCTAGAGACTCTAGGAACCACCAGTAAACCTGCAGTCTGAGAACGAAGTGTTCTGTTAGGAACATATGGACCAATCAGATCTCTGATGTATGATGGAGCTAGATCATTAAGGGCTTTATATGTGAGGAGGAGAATTTTAAATTGTATTCTGGATTTAACAGGGAGCCAATGAAGGGAAGCTAAAATAGGAGAAATATGATCTCTCTTTTTAACTTTCATCAGAACTCTTGCTGCAGCATTTTTTATCAGCTGAGGTCTTTTGACAGCATTTTATGGGCATCCTGATAGTAAAGAATTACAGTATTCCAGCCTTGAAGTAACAAATACATGGACTCGTTTTTCAATGTCACTCCTGGACAGGATATTTATAATTTTGGCAATGTTCCGGAGATGAAAGAAGGAAATCCTAGAAACCTGTTTAATATGGGATTTAAATTACATGTCCTGGTCACCAAAGCTTTACTAATTATTGGTTCGGAAAAAGAAAAAAAACTATGAAACAGGGAAATAGCCTGTTTAGATTATTGTAATGAAACAGACACTCAGGCGATAGGACGTTTGTAGATAATTTTCTACCAAATCATGTTTTGGAAAGGTAGACAGACTGCTCAAAAAAATAAATGGAGCACTTTGGAAACACATCAGATCTCATTTGGAGCAAAAATCAAGCTACACATCCATACTGATATGGAATGGGTAATATGTCAGGAACAAATGGATGCCACATAATTTGATGAGAATGAAAATGTTTATCCACAGAGGGCTTAATCCCTCACCGAGGAATATAAACTGATAAACACATGCTGACAATTCCAATTTGCTGAAATGTAATTGCAGCAACTCTAAATGGTAGCTTTTCTGCCCCCCACATGCTTGTATGCATGCCTGTAAACATTGGGGCATGCTCCTTATGAGATGACAGATGGTATCCTTGGGTATCTCCTCCCAGATCCTGACCAGGGCTTCACTGAGCTTCTGCACAGTCTGAGGTGCAACTTGATGTTGTCGGATGAACCTAAACATGATGTCCCATAGATTTTCTGATTTAGATTTAAGGAAGTGGAGCATGGAGGCCAGTAAATGGTATCAATTCCTTCATCATCCAGGAACTGCCTTTTTACTCCTGCCACATGAAACCGGGCACCATCATGCACCAGGAGAAATCCAGGACTACATCAGAGAAGGGTCTAACAATGGGTCTAAGGATTTTTTTCCGATACCTAATGGCAGTCAGGATGCCATCGTTTATCCTGGGCAGGTCTCTGCGTCCCTCCATGGACATGCTTCCCAGACCAACACTGACCCACCACCAAACTGAACAATGTTACAGTCAGCATAATGCTCACCACAGCTTCTTCAGACCCTTTTCTGAGCTCAGAGTGAACCTGCTCTCATCTGTGAAAAGAACAAGGCGCCAGTGCAGAACCGGCCAATTTTGGTTTTCTTTGGCAAATGCCAGTTGAGATCCATGGTGCTGGGCAGTGAGTACTGGGCCTACTAGAGGACGTTGGACCCTCAGGGTACCCTCATGAAGTCTGTTTCTAATGGTTCGGTCAGAGACATTTACACCATTGGCAGATGAACGTCACTTTGTAGGGCTCTGGCAGTACTCATGCTGTTCCTCCTTGCACAAAGGAGAGAGTAATGGTCCAGCTGGTGAGTTAAGGACCTCTGATGACCATGTCCAGCTCTCCTTGAATAACCGCCTGTCTCCTGGAATCTCCTCTGTGCTCTTGAGACTGTGCTGAGAGACACAGCAAACCTGGCAATGGCATGTAATGATTTGCCATCCTGGTGGAGTTGGACTGTCTGTGCAGCCTCTGTAGGGTCCAGGCATCGCCTCATGGTACCAGCGGTGACACTGATCCTGGTTAAATGCAAAACTACTGAAAAGCAGTCACAAAATCATGAGGAGGAAAAGAACTATGTGGTCTTCACCAGCAAAACCATTCCTGTTTTTGGGGTTGTCTCCCTGTTTCCCCTTCAGTGCACCTGTTGTTAATTTCATTAACACCTAAACAGCTGACACTGATTAACAACCCCTGTACTACTTAACTGACCAGATCAATATTCCAGAGGTTTAACTGATTTGATATTATTCTCTGATTAAACAGTGTTCCTTAATTTTTTATTTTTTTTTGAGCAGTGGATATAATACAATTTTAGTGGCTGCAAAAGACCGGAGACTGGGGGAGAGATTCACCTTCCAGGAGGACAGCTACAGGGGTTGGACAATGAAACTGAAACACCTGTCATTTTAGTGTGGGAGGTTTCATGGCTAAATTGGACCAGCCTGGTAGCCAGGGTAAGAGCACAGTTTTGCTCAAAATATTGAAATGCACACAACATTATGGGTGACATACCAGAGTTCAAAAGAGGACAAATTGTTGGTGCACGTCTTGCTGGCGCATCTGTGACCAAGACAGCAAGTCTTTGTGATGCATCAAGAGCCACGGTATCCAGGGTAATGTCAGCATACCACCAAGAAGGACGAACCACATCCAACAGGATTAACTGTGTACGCAAGAGGAAGTTGTCTGAAAGGGATGTTCGGGTGCTAACCCGGATTGTATCCAAAAAACATAAAACCACGGCTGCCCAAATCACGGCAGAATTAAATGTGCACCTCAGCTCTCCTGTTTCCACCAGAACTGTCCGTCGGGAGCTCCACAGGGTCAATATAATCGGCCGGACTGCTATAGTCAAACCTTTGGTCAGTTACGTGTGGAGAAGCCCCAAAGAAGCGTACCACCCAGACTGTTGCATGCCCAGAGTGAAGCATGGGGGTGGATCAGTGATGGTTTGGGCTGCCATATCATGGCATTCCCTTGGCTCAATACTTGTGCTAGATGGGTGCGTCACTGCCAAGGACTACCGAACCATTCTTGAGGACCATGTGCATCCAATGGTTCAAACATTGTATCCTGAAGGCAGTGCCGTGTATCAGGATGACAATGCACCAATACACACAGCAAGACTGATGAAAGATTGGTTTGATGAACATGAAAGTGAAGTTGAACATCTCCCATGGCCTGCACAGTCACCAGATCTAAATATTATTGAGCCACTTTGGGGTGTTTTGGAGGAGCGAGTCAGGAAACGTTTTCCTCCACCAGTATCACGTAGTGACCTGGCCACTATCCTGCAAGAAGAATGGCTTAAAATCCCTCTGACCACTGTGCAGGACTTGTATATGTCATTCCCAAGACGAATTGACGCTGTATTGGCCGCAAAAGGAGGCCCTACACCATACTAATAAATGATTGTGGTCTAAAACCAGGTGTTTCAGTTTCATTGTCCAACCCCTGTACATTACACATGTAGCCAGAGCTAAAATCAGAATCAGAATCAGAAAAGCTTTATTGCCAAGTACGTTTTTGGACATACAATGAATTTGTTTTGGTGTAGTCGGTGCAATACAATACAAATTAAACAGTATAAACATATCTACAATATAATATAAATATATGTGCACAGTTTTAAGTGAGTGAGAGTAAATGTAGAGCAGTATTGGGTGCGAGAGCAGTACAACAGTGCAGATGATCAGTGTGCAAGTAAAGCAGGAGTCCAAGCTGAACGTTAATGTAACGCATAGAGTTACAGGTTACAGGTGTCCTGTCAGCAAAAAAGGGGGGGTGTGGGGGAAAGGGAGAGTGTCAGGGTGGTTTCTGGGCTTTGTTAACAAGGCTGGTGGCAGATGGGAAAAAACTGTTCTTGTGGCGTGAGGTTTTGATCCGGATGGACGGCAGCCTCCTGCCAGAGGGGAGAGTCTCAAAGAGTCTGTGACCGGGGTGGGAGGGATCAGCCAGAATCTTCCCTGCCCGCTTCAGGGTCCTGGAGGTGTACAGTTCCTGGAGCGACAGTAGACTGCAGCCAATCACCTTCTCAGCAGACCGAATGACACGCTGCAGCCTGCCCTTATCCTTGGCTGTAGCAGCGGCGTACCAGATGGTGATGGAGGAGGTGAGGATGGACTCAATGATGGCTGTGTAGAAGTGCACCATCATAGTCTTTGGCAGGTTGAATTTCTTCAGCTGCCGCAGGAAGAACATCCTCTGCTGGGCTTTCTTGATGAGGGAGCTGATGTTTGGCTCCCGCTTGATGTCCCGGGAGATGATGGTTCCCAGGAAGCGGAAAGATTCCACAGTGTCAATTGTGGAGTCACAGAGGGTGATGGGGGCAGATGGGGCTGGGTTCTGCCCGAAGTCCACAACCATCTCTACTGTCTTTAGAGCGTTGAGCTCAAGGTTGTTCTGGCTGCACCAGTCCAACAGATGGTCCACCTCCCATCTGTACGCGGACTCGTCACCATCGGAGAGGAGTCCGATCAGGGTGGTGTCGTCCGCAAACTTCAGAAGCTTGACAGACTGGTGACTGGAGGTGCAGCTGTTGGTGTACAGGGAGAAGAGCAGAGGAGAGAGAACACAGCCTTGGGGGGAACCGGTGCTGATGGTCAGGGAATCAGAGACGTGCTTCCCCAGCCTCACGCGCTGCTTCCTGTCAGACAGGAAGTCAGTGATCCACCTGCAGGCGGAGTCGGGCACACTCAGCTGGGAGAGCTACTTCTGGAGCAGAGCTGGGACGATGGTGTTGAAGGCAGAGCTGAAATCCACAAACAGGTTCCTGGCGTAGGTTCCTGTGGAGTCCAGGTGCCGGAGGTTGAAGTGAAGGGCTAAGTTGACTGCATCATCTACAGACCTGTTGGCTCTGTAGGCAAATTGCAGGGGGTCCAGGAAGAGGTCGGTGATGTCTTTTAGGTGTGAGAGCACAAGGCGCTCAAAGGACTTCATCACCACAGGGGTCAGGGCGACGGGTCTGAACTCATTAAGCCCTGTGGTCCTTGGCTTCTTGGGAACAGGGACGATGGTGGAGGACTTGAAGCAGGCTGGCACATGACATGTCTCCAGTGAGGTATTAAAAATGTCTGTGAAGACTGGAGACAGCTGATCAGCGCAGTGCTTCAGGCTGGCTGGTGAGACAGAATCCGGACCAGCAGCTTTCCGGGGGTTCTGTCTCCTGAAGAGTTTGTTGACGTCCCTCTCCTGGATGGAAAGTGCCGTCCCCGGCGTGGGTAGGGGGCTGGTGGGGGGGAACTTCAGGGTGGGTGTTGGAGGTGCCAAGGCCCCACTTGAGGTTGGGGAGGTGGGGGTGGTGGATTGTGGCTGCAGGTGTTGGGGGGTGTCGTGGGGAATAGTTGCAGGACTGTCCCTTTGTCTTTCAAAGCTGCAGTAGAACTCGTTCAGGTCGTTGGCGAGGCGTCGGTCGTTGATGGAGTGGGGGGCTTTCGGCTTGTTGTTGGTGATCTGCCTGAGCCCTTTCCAGACAGATGCAGAGTCGTTGGCTGAAAACTGGTTTTGGAGCTTCTCAGCGTACAGTCGTTTGGCATCTTTCACTGCCTTGCCAAACTTATACTTTGCCTCTCTGTATATGTCTTTGTCCCCACTCCTGAAGGCCTCTTCCTTATCCAGTCTTAACCTTCTGAGTTTGGCTGTGAACCAGGGTTTGTCGTTGTTGTAACTCACCCTGGTGCATGATGGTACACAGCTGTCCTCACAGAAGCTGATGTAGGAAGTCACAGCCTTTGTGTACTCGTCCAGACTGTTGGTAGTAGTCCTGAACACATCCCAGTCTGTACAGCCTAAACATGCCTGGAGATTCTCCACAGCCTCACTGCTCCACTTCCTTGTCGTCCTCACAACAGGTTTGCAGAGCTTTAGTTTCTGCCTGTATGCAGGAATCAGGTGGACCATGATGTGGTCGGATTGGCCCAGTGCAGCACGTGGGATGGCGTGATAAGCGTCTCTGATGGTGGTGTAACAGTGATCCAGAATGTTGTCCTCTCTGGTCGGACATTTTATAAACTGTCTATATTTGGGGAGTTCGTGGGTGAGATTACCTTTGTTAAAGTCGCCAACGACGATAACTAAGGAGTCCGGGTTGGTCCGCTCCACACTCAGTATCTGGTCGGCGAGCATGCGCTGTGCGACCTGCACGTTAGCTTGCGGCGGGATGTAAACACCGACCAGGATGAACGAAGTGAACTCACGGGGGAATAGAAAGGCTTGCAGCTTATGATGAAGGATTCCAGTTCTGGAGAACAGTGCTGCTGAATCACTGTCACGTCGTTGCACCAACCACTGTTGAGGTAAAAACAGATTCCTCCACCTTTCGCTTTGCTGGAGAGTTCCGTGTCTCTGTCCGCTCTGTAGAGCTGGAATCTTGCCAGCTGCAGCGCAGAGTCCGGTATTAAATGGTTATTAAATCGAATGGTTTAGATCAAAGCATGAAAATCGATTTACAGATTAGTCACCGTGAGCTATTATGCAAAAAAGAATGGGTAAACATTTCAGTCTCTAGGTTCGCAAAGCTGTTAGAAACATACCCCGAAAGACTTGCAGCTGAAATTGGAGTGAACGGTTCTACAAAATATTGACTTAGCTGAGTCAATTGGACATTCCACATTGTTCATTTTTAGTTGTTGAATATTTCAAGAACTTATGTGTCCTCAGTGTGTTCCACTTCACAATAAAACACAACTTTGTGCTGTTCTAGCATATAAAACCCAAATAAAAGACAATGAAGTTTGTGGCTGTAGGTTGATATTGTATGTAAAAAAGTAAGAGGGCTATCAATACTTCTTCAGTGTACTCCAGTTTTTCACCCACAGCTTTTCTATTTTGTTTTTGTATTGCAAGAATTGCAGTATGTTTTCTTTTGTGTGTGTATTTTTTTTATGCTTAAGATTAATTTTAAACGGTATTAGATCCTACTAAAGACCAGATCAAGTGTATTATGCTGTGCTGGACTATTAAAAATATGTTTACTTTTTTATAACATGGATGTGTAGGCTCTGAAAACAAAACACAAAACGTTTCAGTGGTTAAACCCTAACCACCCTTTAACCATTTTTAACCACTTTCTGCGTAATTTACACCGAAAAAGGTCATTTCCTTTAGTGGTCTGGTCACGTGGTTTTTGAGGTTTACCCTCGTGCCCGCGGCGCGTACTCGGGGGTCAGGTGCAGCTACCCCGCATTAAGTACGCATGCGCTTCAGTCCGTACTCTTTCCTCCTGTACTTTTTGACAGCACATTGTCGACAGAAAATTTTAAATACTTTATTTTAATGTACTTGGACAAAGTTTGCGGGAAATTCAGGAAATGTGTTTACGCTGAACTATTTTTCTCTTTTTCGTCTCAAAGTTAGTTTGGTGACTTATTTTGCCTCAAAGATAATTCTTGGAGCTAGTTCCTTCTTCCGCTCCCTGCATGCAATGGACAGTAGCGACAAGTAGTAACCAGGACACCGGTGGGAAACGCATCTCCGGTCCGTAGGGTCCATTTCAACGCAGTTGAAGTACGTACTAGAGACGGTGAGTAGCTGCTGTACGCCACACTGTTTAGTGAACAGGAGTGAGAAGTGGGAGCTATTTCCGTTAGCTTACAAGGCAGCAGTATGTAGCCACCTGTTGCTGGTTTACTCAGCTTTAGCTGGCAGCGGTCAGGGATTATCAATATACATTTGTTTTTGTAATAAGTCTCACTCACACGATTTAACACGTTTTGTTAAGTCGACACAGTATTCGCAGTCTAATACTGTATTCCAATTTCTTTCTCGTTTTTTTCCACACGTCCGTATTTGTGTGGCTTTTGTTAGGACGCAGCTAAATGAGTCAGAGCAGGTTATCTAACCTGATACTTAGCTGACTGATGGTCTCAGTGTACAACTGAGCTGAAGTACATTTCTGATACGAAGTTGGGTAAAGGGTTATTCCACCGCTTTTATCAGATCTGAACTACCTGGGATCAGATTTAGTTACAATTTGAAACACCTAGGCTGGTCAAACCGAGACTAAAATATTCTACACTGTTTATAGTTTCTTTAATACGCTGTGTGTGATTTAGGAGCCATTTAATTATTTGGAAATGTATTACATGTGGAGATGAAATGTAGTTCAGATTCCTTATAATCAGTGTTTAGTTTAGCTCCATATTGGATGCTAAACTCAGCATCGTGTTTGTTAGGACTATGTTAAATGAACCTAAGTAGGTATTAAAACTATGGTTTAGCTGAATGATGCTCTCAGTGTACACCACTGTATGCCTAAAACTTTGACATCTTTAATGCCTTTTATTCATAGTTTTAGATTCCAACCATGTATTTTGAGGATTCCCTGAGATGTTTGGATGGCAGCTGATGATTGAGGTGTAGATTAGAAGGAAAAAGTCTGCTCTTTTGCCAAGCATTCCAGCACATTCCTTTGACAACCCTGTGTTCTTGTTCTGACAAGCATTCTGTGCTTTTATTTGTTGCCTGAAAACAGCAACACACCCGGCAGGACTGTACAGCGCAAGTTGGGAGGACAAAAGGAGCTGCTTGTTATTGTGCTCGTTTTAAATACAGTGCAGTATTCAGGTCAGTCATGTTTGTGGTACTTTTTATGTTTACAGTTTTTACATTTGACAGAGAGAGATTGCGCCTCGTTGCCCAGGCTGGCTGGGTCAGTTCTGAAGAAAGTAATATAAAAATATAACAAAATGCTCTCTACAAGGTCTTGCTTAGCTAAAGAAGCTATGTTTATGTGAAGCAGATTTCTATTGTTTAATTTAAAATATATTTTAGTTTTCCTTCAAAAGTACAGTTAAAGATATTTTCATTAAAAACTACATTATTAGTTTTCTTTCGCTTGCTTGTAGATTTTGTTACCCATCAACATGTAAATGGTCCTAGATTTCCTAAAACTAGCACTTGTAGTCGGCCAAAAACAACGATTGAATTGAATGGGTGTTTCTGGGGATGACAGATTAAATTAGTTGTGCTTTATTGAAGTACTTTAGTGTCATGGAACTGTGGGAGTTATATAATCAGATCTGTGTGCCATCATCAGCAATTTATTGACAGCGGCTTGCTGAAATCCACGCAGCACTCTCATGCAAATTGTTGCTCAGCACCTCATTTAGTGATGCCAGGGTGCAGAATGAACTCAGCACAATGAATGACTGTGTCTTTCAACTGGGAAATGCATGATGGGGGGGGGAGAGAGAGGAAGAAGTGGTATTCTAATGATCTAACTAAGAACTCATGAGATTGTGTCAAACTCCTGAACCACCGGTGCTGGATAAACGAAAGGCAGTTAATCCACACATTTCTGCCCCCAAAAATGAGAGAAATCACAGCTTTCAAGAATTGTAATGAGTCTGACCCTCAAGGGAAGTGGATAGTGTCCTAGTTGGGATCAAATGAGAGGCTACTTGTCCTCTGAGATAACCTTAACAGGATAGTTCTACAGGAAATTTGTCAAAATAGAGATTCACTTTTGTGTTTTTTGCAATGGCCACTTTTGTAAAATTTTGACCTACTACTACGACCTTTAGCAAATTCCTATTTCTCTTTGGGAACCCTTAATATAAGAAGATATAAGAAGAACCACATTCAGAATACATGTTCTAGCCTTCCTTTTGGTCAGGATCTATCTACAGTAGGAGCAGACATGATGTGAGAGCGAAGTCTCTGTAAAACGATAAAGATCTATAGAAATCTAAAGAATCAGCTTTATTGCCAAGTTTGTAAAAACAAAGAATTTGACTCTGGTACACTTTGCTCTCAGGGAAGAGTTTTTTTTTTTGTTATGTTTTGTATATATAATGGTGAAAATGGAGCATCTTCTGTTATTAACTTTCCTACAGCAGGTGTGTCCATGTGTGTTTCCTAGATAGTCTAGGATCTTACAATACACTGAGCTTTCCAAACAGCTGCTAACACTTCCAGATCCCACGTTTCATACTGGAGATTGAAAGCGCTAAAGCTTTCTGTAATACGGTTCTTTCTGTTATCTGCTTTAGAACGTGGACTGTGTAAGGGTAAAGCAAGGAGTCAAGATAAGGTGGGTTAATCAGTATCGCCATCTCAGTTTTCAGTTACAGTACCTCACTTATATATTATTAGCTTTTATTAGCTTTTGCTTCAAATGTTTGTACATGGAATAAAATATTTCATGGGATGAGTCTAATTTTTTTTAAAGTTAAGAGGTTACGAGCAGTTTTTATCTTACCTGCACTAGGTACATCTCCCAGCACATTCACTTTGATGAAATGGAGATTAGAATAGATGGTCTCTCCATTGTTGACAAAGGTAATGTGGTATGCAAAGCAAAACTATATCAGCAGTTTGAGTCAACGCTGTTATTAGTCTTTAAACTGCCTTATCTTCTGTCAAGCAGGTACTCTGCCAAACAGGAGCATCGTGCGATTAATTGAATACAAAGTTCTCTGTAAATAATCTCTTAATGTGCTGGTTTTCAAACTGTGGTACATGTGTCACTGGTGGTACTTCAGCCAACTTTAGTGGTACTCAAGTTATTCATTTGCCTTAAACTGTGATGTAAAACTGGAAGGCAGGATTATTGTGAAAAAGATGAGTGGTGGATGAACCCTTTCAAAAGAGAGTGAAGAGAACAATATTTAGAAACCTCCTGTCCTTCAAAAACATTTAAACTTTCATTCTGAGTTGCCAAACAAGAGTTTAGAATTTCTGTTTTCAGTAGAAGACCTGGCAGGTTATGTAAAAAGACCCTAATAGGCGAGTTAAAAAGGTTGACAAGAGCGTTATCTAATGCATGTAAACTACTAACCCCCTTAACTTCCTAACAGGATTCCACATCACAACATCTGGACTACAGCAGTCATGATATAAAAAGGGATGGGTACCAAATTCAGTATTGTTAGCGGTACCGACCGAATTCTGTACTACTGAGTACCAATTCATGTAAAATCAAACGGTACCATGTTTTGGTACCTAAACTCATCAATGTGATGCTGAGGGAGTGGAAGAGTGGGCAGTTTTCTATGCCAGACATGAACATAGCATTGCAAGATCAAGAGCGTAAGTCAGTATCCACTGGTACCGTCAACAAAGCATGTCTGATAGAAAGCGCTTGAAAGTCTGGCTCCACTCTGCGATGCAGATTACGCTCACTGCAATATTTGTGACGCGATGTTCAAGACCAGCAGCAGGAATACTTCTAATTTGAGGAAGCACCTGGTTAAGCACCAGATTTTTCTCGAGGCTGAAGAGACACAATTTTCGTCGGCCTCAGATCTACGGCTACAACTCCTGGCTTCGGCTCTGTTAGCAGCTCGTCTTCTGCAGCCAGAAACATGGGAGAAGAAATGTTGCAACTGTAACAAATGCACTGTTACAATACAAACAGCTAGATGTTATTTTGATATATTCTTTAAAGTTTATATATTGAGAATTAAATATGTTAAATTGAAAATTTGGGACATTTTATTATTAAGAGAATGAACATTTATTACCACATAAACACACAACAAAAGTACCGATGCCAATTCCCAGGTACCGGGCATCAGTACTGTATCGGTTCAAATGTGAAAGGTACCCATTCCTAGAAATAAGATATGTGAAAGATGGCAGGAAACATGCCTAAAACCTAAGACTGAGGTACAGAACTTGTACTTATTGTTGTTTTGGTTACAGTCCACTGTAATTGTGCTTAGCTTTCATGCTGTTCTGTTTGTTCTCGGCATCACTGACAAATGTAAAGAAGTTGGTCCTTTCTCATGTGAAAGTCTAGGAATACTGCTGATGGATCCTATTACCAAACCTGAAAATCTGGCTGCCATTTGAGCTTTGTATTCAGCTCTTTTTCTTTTCTGCTGAGGCAAACATTTTTTACTTGGTTTTTCTCTGACGGCATAGAGACAACTGTTTGAAGCTAGAGCAAATCAGAGTTTAGCTTATCTCCTCAGCCCTTGAATTCTATTTAAATGTGTGGCTGCCTGGATGGGAACCTGCGTGTTTGTCTTCTTTCACATGGTGTGGACCAGCTCAGCTGCTCTAGTCTTCCTGTTTGTGCTGTATGTACGCAAACACGCTGCTGCACATTAACTCACCTCAGTGTCTGCTGTGCTGTGAGCTGACAACATCCCAGGGAAGACATTTGAGAAGCGAACTGGGCTGCAGACGGGCGGAACTTTATCTGGTGAATTATTTGTGAGTTTAACTGCGTATCAACTTCTGTTTTCTTGAGAGCCGATTGAAACAAACGAATAATACATAAGCACTTTATGGTTGATTTACAAAAAACAATCAGTGGTGTAACAGGGTCAGATTTTTGGTTTAAAGTAGAGTATACGTTTTTATTGGACAAAGTTGGGCTGTTTACAAATGATAATTGTATTATTTAGTTGTGTCCCTAGTAGTTCGGAATCACTACAGTGGAGGAGTGAGGAACAGGTTCATGGTGTTGAATGTGATTGTGACTTGTCAAACCAGCTTGACTAAACCAAAGCGGTCCAGGCAGAGGCGTAGGCGGGCTTCAACAGAACGCTGACTAAAGCACAACAAAACGGTTTGCATTTGATGATGTTTCTCTTTCAGCATTGCTGACAATTTCCTGACAAAACTCTTCTCTTCCCATTCTGAGAAAACAGCGGAATGAAATCCTACACCTTACAAACTGCCTAGTCTGTAGATTTCTTTAATGAAACTCGAAGTGTATTTACATACTTACAGAAATACAGTGATCCCTTGCTGCCAATACATGC
The DNA here is from genome assembly GCF_021462225.1 of Girardinichthys multiradiatus. NCBI lineage: Eukaryota > Metazoa > Chordata > Actinopteri > Cyprinodontiformes > Goodeidae > Girardinichthys > Girardinichthys multiradiatus. Next base: position 86,423 of record NC_061806.1, on the reverse strand, counting down.
CACTGGAACCATAAGCCTGATAATGATCCTCAGTCAGTCTAGGTTGACACCATGACTGCATTATAAATTTAGATCTCTATAACTAAGGCTGGTTTCCCAGGAAGAGGTTCATGCTATGTGTGAGTCACCTTGGCTCTGTTTTAAGGGTTGGTGCTCTGCCAAAGGGCAGGTCGATACTGCTGCAAAGAACAACCTTGGATGTCATCATATTGTTGTCACACCTACTGACTTTGACCAATTAGAAATAGGAGCAACCTTTGAACTATTATGCAGCCTTCGCCGGGACAAAATAAAATATAATTTTGTTGTTTTCAGCTGCTTGTTTTGTCCTTGTCACTGTGATAGTTTGTGCCCCCCAAACACCTCCAAGCTGACGCTGGTTCTTAAAGCGGCAGGACACACAATTTAACAGCTTTCACATGTGAAATCAGCAGCTGGTTGATAAAATATGTATTTTTTTTAATACAACATTTTAGTCCCTATTTCCCTGTCTTTGCACTGTCTGATATATTATAACATAATAAAACTAGAAACAGGAACAACTTGTTGGGGTGGAGCATAATGCCAGGCCCGCCGACAGGGGGACAAACGGATCTGTTGTCCCTGCCACAAGTTAGGGGACGGGGCTCAGTCTGCAAATTGGAATCCAGAGCGGAGCAGATGAAAGTGATGCCGGATCGACTGCCCACCTTGGAGGGGAGAGACACAGTTAGGCTTACAGCTTAATTTAACAGCGTCGCTAACCCCCTCCACCACCCTACGTCACTACAACGTAAGAAGTCTTAACGCGTCCATCGTGAGAGTGTGACAGACCCTAGCAAACCTACCCATTGCGCAGTGGTACAGTTAGTGCCCCATATTCATAGACTATTCAATTACCAACCTTGAGACCCTTCTCTCGCCCCTCATTTGTTGTCTGATTAATATGAATAAAGGCCAACAGCATGATTTAAAAAACAAAAAAAACATAACATCTTACTAAGGAGGTAACTACCAACGGCTGGTAGTTCGTTGAATGCCCATTTGATACATGATTTTATTTCTCCACTTTATAATCTGTAAATATTGTTAGATTACGGTGAAATAAGTTAAACACATACAGATGTATGTTTTTATAGATGTGCTATACCACATTTGTGTTAGGCCAGTTGTGTGTAATATAATCACTGTATAGATACAGCTGCTCTGTGAAGTCTCAGAATTTCCCAAGTCCTGACCATCCACTTAAACTAACAAGGTAAGGAAAGTATTAATCAGAGAAACGGCAAAGGTGACCCAGGGTAACTCTAGAGGAGCTGCAGAAATCCGCAGCTCAGCTGGGAGAATCTGTTGACAGGACAACTATTAGTAATCCACTCTACAAATCTGGCCTTTATGGGAGAGATGCACTAAGGGACCCATTGTTGAAAGATAAAGGGCTGTATGCAGCCAGCCATGTAGGGCAGGTTGGGTGCACGTAGGAGAACAAGGTGTTCTGGTCAGATGAGACCATAATTGAACTTTTTGAACAACATCCAGAATGCTGTGTGTAGCAGAAAATGAACTGTGCACATCATTATTCCTACTGGGGTATCCTTGTACCTTGTATCCTTCTTCATAGTGACACTGACTTATCCTCATCAAAATATGCACAATATTAGCATGATACATGACTTTCTAGGGTGCAATATTTATTGGGTGTTCTATGTCAGATGTCATAATTTTCTGCTTTGCCTATCAATATATGCCAATAATATATTCATCCTGTTGGATGCAGGTACCCAAACAACACGCTTGTGCCCAAGATGCTAAAACTCACAGGGAGTGTTGGAAGCATCTTAATCACAGATGAGAAAAAACAAGTGAGGAAAACTTGAATATATATCTGTGTAGGCCACTGATGGATAAAAGCAACACAATTGAAATGAAAACAATTTAGTTGTTTCTTTCAGGGCCTGGAATTCACTTCTTAAAATGGGGGGGAATTCCCCCCTTACATGCTTAACATTGGGGGGATTTATTCACTTTATGAAGGGGCTAATACTTATGAGCTTCCCTGTCAGTCTTACATGGTCCTACTCAGAATAATACGTAGCTTTAATTTGGTGTTTCTTCTGCGGTCCTAGTAGTCATCTTAGGTGGCTCTCTCTTGCTTCTTCTCTTTTCACTTAACACAGAAATATTTATAAGCATGGAAAACTATCCAGAAAATAATTGGATTACTTGTGAGATCAGCTATAGATCTTGTTGTATTCTTACCTCTGATTGATACATCCATTACTGTCCTTAATATTCTCAGTTTTTTTTCTGAGGTGCATCCATAACTGCCTCTTCTCTTTTTATTTTAATGCCCTTCTCCTTTCCTGTTCTCAGTCTCTTCTGCTGCATCTCTCTTCATTAGGGTTGGGCATCGTTTGAATTTGAATGATTCTGATTCCTAGCGATTCTCGTTTCCGATTCTTTTAAAAGGCAGGGTCACAAAGCTTTACATGGTTGAAATTAGCTAAATAACCAGAGTTTGTTCTTGATGAAATAGAGTGCCACAGAAAGGTTGCAGCATATATTGTAAAACGTTTTCCCAATATATGTTGTAGCCTTTCTGGGGCACTTGTTGCTCCGACATCTTGGACACTGGTGAATGAAGTAGCACACTGCAGAGTCTGGTCAACCGGCTGGGTAATGTTTGAAATTTCATGTCGTCCATGAAAAAATACATGGGCTAACGGTCGAGTAGATCTTGTTAGCTGCTTAAATGTTGGTATAAGACACATTTTATAGTTTTACTGACATGATTCTGACTGCAGTGCAGTGCTAGAGTGTAGTAGCCGGAAGAAGAGTCAGTGGAGGAAGGCCAGTGCAGCATGTCAAAGACGGTACACCTCTACACCATGAGTCCGGAGGTGTTTAATCAGGTTGGTCGTGCACCCTCCTTACTACAAGTGCTGTACTGAGCCGACTGGTGATCTTTTATTAAAGTTAAGCCATGTGTTCCGTCGGCACTACATACTGGTCATGGTTGTGCACACACTTCGAGTGATTTTTCTTTCTTGTTGTTCGGTGGTTTCTTCTTCTAGTCGGCGGACTAGGTATCGGAACTAGGAATTGAAATAAAAAAATTTGAATGATTCCGGGAGAATCAAAATGTTTGCCCCAGTTCCAATCATTTTTCAATACTCGATGCCCAACACTACCTGTTGTGAGTCAGGCGCTACCTGTTTGAGGATCTGGAGGATTTGGGTCATTACCGACATCACTGGTATAGGTGCTGCCACCAGCGCTGATTCTTTCTTTGCGTTTTTGGGAGCTGGCTCCTCTTCAGCTGATGTAGAGTAAGATATTTGTTTCAACCAGTGATTCATGTTTAGATTACCTTATAGTTTAAAGTTGTGAATCTGGTTTGCTTGCAAAAGAGACACTGGGACAGCAGAGGGGGCTCATACTTTGGAGAAGGCGAGAGGGCGCCAAATGTGTAGCAGTAGTGTTCTTCAATTTAGTTTATGGCTCTGATGCAAATATCCACGTTATGACATATCGCTCTTTTTGTATGCAGGAATTTGCTGCATTATTAGAACTATATTTGCAGGAATCAACTATATAATGCGCAATACCCACAATCCTGAAATGAATTTAATGCCCCATGTATTTTATTTAGGATGATAATCCAATACAAAATATTTTTGATTAGTGTTGATCTGAAGCATTAATGTCACTGTCTGGTTTGTTTTGCTTTCTGTTCTTTACTAAATTCTGTGTGGTTAAAGTATGAACTTCAAACTATTTACTCCCTTAATTGCACTTTTACTGTTGTAAGTCAAAATGTATTATTGAATCATTAAATGCGTCCTAAACAAGATCAGATGCAGGAAAATGGCCCCAACTATGATATGACCTCCGCCAGGGAGTAAACGTTCCTATCTTGCAATAAAGTATTAAGTTTTTTAATATGATGCCTTGAATTCTGCAGTCATCTAGTATGAATCCTATTTGTGAATGTGTCATTGAATATTATTTTGTGTGAATATGATCTAAAAGACATTACATGATATGTACAATATAATAATCTACACTGACACAGATCATAGCAGGGGTTGAAAACTATCATGTTTTCCTGCAAACAGGTGTATTAGGTGTGCAACTGATCCTGTTCTTCTGTTTCAGGTACAGCCTGTTGAGTTTTAGACCTTGTGATGGAAAATCCTGGTAAGAAAACCTCTAAAATATTACTGCACTGAAAATGTTTAGGTGTTCTGTGTTTTAAAATTTGCTCTGACATACAGATGTGTTCTGGTTGTAGATGAGAAACTTTAGAAAAGCATGTGAAAGATTGAGCTGAATTACATTAGCTGTTTATCTCTCTGTTGGGACACTATTGCTTTGAGGAATATGTGGACTTCAGACATACACATTTGAAAGCTACAAATGTTTGGTATGTTTTAGATTCTAACAACAAATTCTAAACAACATTCTGTTAGTTGCATTTGGACTATCCAGCTAGGAAAGTCTTCAGAAAGTAAATTAGTAGCAAAAGGTCAGTTGGTCTTTATGACATACTGCTTAATGTCTGGGTGCCTCAAAAAGACAGAAGTCTTTTATTTAAACCCAATTATTTCACACAATTTTCAAGAGTGAAAGATCTATATAGAGCAATGGAGAAATGTGCTGGCACCAATGTTCAGGACTAGGTATGGACAATTGGGATTTCATGCCAAGAAATAGCCCTAGAGATCCAATGTTTGATGGTTAAACTGCAGGAAGTAGAGCTATTCAGGCTGGATTTGTTCAAGTACATAAGGGTCAAACATCTAAAGCAATGACCGTTGCACAATAGAGGTGAAGAAAACAGTGAAGGTAGGTCCAGTGAAAGGAGATGAGGGGAGGGGGGTGATTTGTTAGCTTCTAGGGTGAAAGGAAAGATTTAAGGTTTTGACATGCTGGTAGTGACAGAAAGACGAGAGGGAGTATTGGGAGTAATGAAAACAGATATGTTTAAGATATTAGAGTGCATCAAGAGGAACATCACAGGTTGAGTTGTTTGGATATGAAATGACAGTTAAGGCTGTAGGAGGGTTTGGACATGTGCAGAGGACTGATTGTATATATATTGGACAAAAAATGTTGTCTATGGATCTGCCAAAGAGGAGGAGAAGTAAAAGACCATAGAGGGGCCTTTTCCACCAAACCAGTTCCAGTGCTTAACTGGTGCTAGAGCTTACTAAGAACAAATTCTTTGTGTTTCCACCGAAATAAACTATAGTCCGGGCCCCAAAAAACCAGTGCTAACCCGTCACCAGTGTGCTGCTGGACTAGAGGAAAGAACCTCTTTAATTAGGAGCTAGAGGCCGTGTCTGCAGCCAAACAAAACGTTGTGAGAGGCATGTTTAAAACTCTGGAGTTTAGTTTAGATTTTGGAAAGCTCTGCTTCTTGAAGCTTGCAAATTCTTTGAAAAAAGTTGGAGTTAGCTCTGCTTCTACTGCAGTGGCTTGTAAACGTATTCATACCCATTGAACCTTTCCACATATTGTCACGTTACAACCACAAACATAAATATATTTTATTGAAATTTTATGTGAAAGACCAACACAAAGTGCTATACAATTGTGAAGTGAAAAGACAATTATACATGATTTAAAACATTTTTTACAAAAAAAAACTGAAAAGTGCAGTGTCCAAAAGTATTCAACCTCCATTACTCTGAGTGCAACCAATTGCATTCAGAAGTTCCCTGATGATTGCTAATGACTAAATGGAGTCCACTTGTGCGTAATCTAATCTCAGTACAAATACAGCTGCTCTGTGACGGCCTCAGAGGTTGGTTAAGAGAATATTGTGGAGCAAACAGCATCTTAAATTCCAAGAAACACACCAGATAGGTCAGGGATAAAGTTGTAGAGAAATTTAAGCAGGGTTAGGTTCTAAAGCAATGCTCCAAAAAGCAGGCTTAGGCTATAAAAATATTTCCCAAGCTTTGAACATCTCATGGAGCACTGATTAATCCATCAGTCAGAAATGGAAAGAGTATGGCACAACTGTAAACCTACAGAGACAAGGCCGTCCACCTAAACTTACTGGCCGAAAAAGGAGGCCCATGGTGACTCTGGATGAACTGCAGAGATCCATAGCTCAGGTGGGGGAATCTGTCTACAGGACAGCTATTAGTCGTCCACTGCACAAATGTGGTGTTTATGGAAGATTGGCAAGAAGAAAGCCATTGTTAAAAGAAAACCATAAGAGGTCCCATTAGCAGTTTGCCAGAAGCCATGTTGGGGACACAGCAAACATGTGGAAGAAGGTGCTTTGGTCAGACGAGACCGAAATTGAACGTTTTGGTCAAAATGCAAAACGTTACGTGTGGCAGAGAACTAACACTGCACATCACTCTGAACACACCATACCCAATGTCAAATATAGTGGTGGCAGCATCATGCTCTAGGGGGTGATTCTCTTCAGCAGGGACAGGGAAGGTGGTCAGAGTTGATGGGAAGATGGATGGAGCCAAATACAGGTCTTAGAAGAAAACCTGTTGGAGTCTGCAAAAGACTTGGAACTGGGGCGGAGGTTCACCTTCCAGCAGGACAATGACCCTAAACATAAAGCCAGGGCTTACAATGATGAATGGCTTAAAACAAAATATATTCATGTGTTAGAATGGCCCAGTCAAAGTCCAGACCTAAACCCAATTGAAAATCGGTTGCAAGACTTACTGCTGTTCACAAACACTCTCCATCTGATCTGACTGAGCTGGAGCTGTTTTGCAAAGAAGAACGGTGCAAAAATTTCAGTCACCAGATGTACAAAGCCGGTAGAGAGACATACCCTAAGAATTGTAGCTGTAATTGCAGCAAAAGGTGGTTCCACAAAGTATTGACTCACAGGGGCTGAATACTTTTGCACAATGCTCTTTTCTGTTTTTTATTAGTAAAAAACAAAAAGAAATCATGTATAATTTTTTTCCACTTCACAATTGTATACCACTTTTGTGTTTGGGGCAGGTTTGACATTCTGGTTGAACAGTCTTCTGCCTGATGGTAGCAGGGTACGATCAGCTGTTTTACTTCCCCCTCTGGGTGAAAACGGAGTAGTCTGGCTCCTCACGTTTATTGAGTTTCAAAATATTTCATTATGGTTTTACACAGCCTGCATGAGTTGACAGTGTGCCTGTTGTCCCTGTCATTTTCCCTTTAGTACAGGTATAATGGAATTTTGATGTTTCAGTCGATTCACAAAAGGCTATATCTGCATCTCGATGCATTGAAAAATAAATGTTATCCCCCACCTCTAAAAATTATGCCAAAGATTGTTGATTATGGAGCTAAATTGGGGCCATAAAGTTTGTTCAAATGAAAAAGATATAAACCTGAAAAATACGTTTGTTCAAACAAAAAAATTTGAACCTGAAAAATGAAGTTTGTTCAAAAGAAAAAAATTTGAACCTAAACAATTATTTTGAACCTCCCCCCAAAAAATGTGAAAACTGGAAAAAAGGTTTTGCAACTGAAAAAAAAAACAGATGTGAAACTAGAAAAGAAACGTTCAAAACTACTTTTCAGATTCAAGTTTGTTTTTTTTCAAACTTGCAGATTTGTTTTTCGGCTTCAAACTTTTGGCCCTGTTTTGGCGTGGGGAGCGGGGCCTCCCATCACAGGGGTGCGGAATCATGAATGACAGCTCAACACAGTGGCTGAACAATATATTCCCAGCTGTTGCATTCAGGGACCGTGGGAACTGGAATTATCTGTAATACATCATTGATATTCTATATATATGTGATTGCTTTTGAAAGATAAGCTGCTTCACCGATAGAACATGAATACATGACGCGCATCTCGGTGGAGAAAATATGATCTTGACAGATTTGCACAGCATTTTAAATCCGTGTTGGAGATATCCCATGCTCTCAACATAAAGCAAAAGAACCACCAGACTAAGCGTCAGGAATGTAACCAGATGCAAAACGAGCTGGTATTTTCTGAATATCCTTCCATAATTAAGCCGTGACTTGTTTTCACATGGACTGGACCCGGGTTTGGGTTTCTGGTGCATTTTGATTAAAACGTATTTGGTCTTCATTCAGTGAAGTGACTCACAGCCAGTGTCAAACTGGCATACGGGGCAACTGGGGAAACCCCGAGGGACCACTGGCTTAGTGGGACGGTGGTTCACATTAGCCCATGAAGTGAATCACCGTTTTTATATATATATATATTTATATTCCTATATATACACACCTTCTCATTCAAAGAGTTTTCTTTATTTTCATGACTGAATATTGTAGCTTCACACTGAAGGCATCAAAACTATAAATGAACACATGTGGAATTATATACTGAACAAAAAAGTGTGAAACAACTGAAAATATGTCTTATATTCTAGGTTCTTCAAAGTAGCCACCTTTTGCTTTGATTACTGCTCCACACACTCTTGGTATTCTGTTGATGAGCTTCAAGAGGTAGTCACCTGAAATAGTTTTCCAACAGTCTTGAAGGAGTTCCCAGAGATGCTTAGCACTTGTTGGCCTTTTTGCCTTCACTCTGCGGTCCAGCTCACCCCAAACCATCTCGATTGGGTTCTGGTCCGGTGACTGTGGAGGCCGGGTCATCTGGCGCAGCACCCCATCACTCTCCTTCTTGGTCAAATAGCCCTTACACAGCCTGGAGGTGTGTTTGGGGTCATTGTCCTGTTGAAAAATAAATGATGGTCCAACTAAACGCAAACCGGATGGAATAGCATGCCGCTGCAAGATGCTGTGGTAGCCATGCTGGTTCAGTATGCCTTCAATTTTGAATAAATCCCCAACAGTGTCACCAGCAAAGCACCCCCACACCATCACACCTCCTCCTCCATGCTTCACGATGGGACCCAGGCATGTAGAGTCCATCCGTTCACCTCTTCTGCGTCGCACAAAGACACGGTGGTTGGAAACAAAGATCTCAAACTTGGACTCATCAGACCAAAGCACAGATTTCCACTGGTCTAATGTTCATTCCTTGTGTTCTTTAGCCCAAACAAGTCTCTTCTGCTTGTTGCCTGTCCTCAGCAGTGGTTTCCTAGCAGCTATTTTACCATGAAGGCCTGATTCACACAGTCTCCTCTTAACAGTTGTCCTAGAGATGTGTCTGCTGCTAGAACTCTGTGTGGCATTGACCTGTTCTCTAATCTGAGCTGCTGTTAACCTGCGATTTCTGAGGCTGGTGACTCGGATGAACTTATCGTCTGCAGCAGAGGTGACTCTTGGTCTTCCTTTCCTGGGGCGGTCCTCATGTGAGCCAGTTTCTTTGTAGCGCTTGATGGTTTTTGCGACAGCACTCGGGGACACTTTCAAAGTTTTCCCAATTGTTCGGACTGTGACCTTCATTTCTTAAAGTAATGATGGCCACTCGTTTTTCTTTACTTAGCTGCTTTTTTCTTGCCATAATACAAATTTTAACAGTCTATTCAGTAGGACTATCAGCTGTGTACTGTATCCACCTCCTACACAACACAACTGATGGTCCCAACCCCATTTATAAGGCTTGAAATCCCACTTCTTAAACCTGACAGGGCACACCTGTGAAGTGAAAACCATTTCAGGTGACTACCTCTTGAAGCTCATCAACAGAATGCCAAGAATGTGCGGAGCAGTAATTAAAGCAAAATATATATGACATATTTTCAGTTGTTTCACACTTTTTTGTTCAGTATATAATTCCACATGTGTTAATTCATAGTTTTGATGCCTTCAGTGTGAAGCTACAATATTCAGTCATGAAAATAAAGACAACTCTTTGAATGAGAAGGTGTGTCCAAACATTTGGTCTGTACTGTATATATATATATATATATATATATATATATATAAAAACGGTGATTCACTTCATGGGCTAATGTGAACCACCGTCCCACTAAGCCAGTGGTCCCTCGGGGTTTCCCCAGTTGCCCCGTATGCCAGTTTGACACTGGCTGTGAGTCACTTCACTGAATGAAGACCAAATACGTTTTAATCAAAAATGCACCAGAAACCGAAACCCGGGTCCAGTCCATGTGAAAACAAGTCCAGGCTTAATTATGCAAGGATATTTGGAAAATACCAGCTCGTTTTGCATCTGGTTTCATTCACGCCACTTAGTCTGGCGGTTCTTTTGCTTTATGTCGAGAGCATGGGAAATCTCCAACACGGACTTAAAATGCTATGCAAATCTGTCAAGATCCTATTTTCTCCAGATGCGCGTCGTGTATTCAAGTAAGCTGCTTCTATCGGTGAAGCATGTTATCTTTCAAAACCAATCACATATATATATATAGAATATCGACGATGTATTACAGATAATTCCAGTTCCCACGGTCCCTGAATGCAACAGATGGGAATATATTGTTCAGCCGCTGTCATGAGCTGTCAGTCATAATTCTGCACCCTGTGATCTGAGGCCCCGCCCCCCACACCAAAACAGGGCCAGATGTTTGAAGCCGAAAAAAAAATCTGCAAGTTCGAAAAACAAAACTTGAATCTGAAAAGTAGTTTTGAACGTTTTTTTTTTTTTCCCAGTTTCCCTAACCCTAACCCCGTTTTTTGGGGAGGTTGAAAATAATTTTTCAGGTTTAAATTTTTTTCTTTTGAACAAACCAATTTAGCTCCATAGTTGATGACTACAGAAAGCATGAGTTTAAGGTCAGCCCGTCATGGAATATTATACTATATATTCAGTATATATTTGAGCCTGTTGTATGTACAGTTTTGACCCTGTATGCCTTAGACAAAAAGCACCTGGAGATACCTTCAGTAAAACACTGTTGGAAGGATTGTTTTTTTCTGTGGAAAATGTAGACAAGATAATGCATGCTAGTCATACTTCCCAAAAAGCTCTTAATTGACTTTTCGTGTGTGATTGCTCGGCACTTTCAGGTTGTCGCAGCAGAATGCATTTGGGGTTAAGGGTTTGGCAATGTGACGCAGTGCACGTTTTATCACTGAAACCTCCTGATGGGTCCTCACCCTGAGCACACACACGTGCTTGTAGCAACACTGCTGGTTTCTGTTACAGCCACACATAGCCTTGAATCATTTGACCTCAATCATTTAACAAGCTCAATGTATCACTCCACACTCACATTGCAACCAAGCTCTTCTTCTAGCTCAGTCATTGCAGTGTAGTTGAAGCAGTTGTGGTGAAACGTTTGGGATGTCTGTGCAGTCTCAATATATTTGTAAGTAAACCCATTTTTTGAATATATGATGACGAATATTCTTGACTTTTCTTGTGCCTGTTGTATTTAAATAGACCATCTGAGTCAGTACTGATAGTTAGCTCTTCCTCTGTTTTCTTGACACACAATGATGAAGCAGGGCAGGGTGCCATGAACGCTTTAGTAATACGAGGGCCATGGTGAGGACAGCTTAAGGAAGCTTGATGAACTCATCTCTGTCTGGACATTTGGCCAAGCAGTAAAAATAAACTGGACTTCCTTTTCAGCTCTGTGTGAAACTGGACCTTTCTGATCTAAACACACAGTTGTTGATCAGCAACAATTACTGACAAATCCAGGTCCACGGAGATCATGGGTTTTGTTGGGAGGAGCCGTAGGTTTCCATATCATGGAAACATGAATAGCACAACAAATCCCGTCATACCTCTTTATTTACCCTGGTTTTCCTGAACTGTTGTCTTAATTGCTACCTTGTAATCTTGCATTCCACACATTCTTGAGTCATGGATATATCGCTGTGTTGCACCACTTTATGTGAACTGTAGAGGGAACAAGAGTAATGCAGTATAACTTGATATCAGATGAGAAACATAAGCATGATGATAAGGGAACCTACTGGATTATTTTCACTGTCGGGCTTACTTCCATCAAATTCTGTAAAATAAATTCAGGTTATTTAACGACCTAACACCCGCCTTTCTTCGCTTTTATTTACAAATCCTGCATTTCACAAAGTGATTAATTTACTGTTGCAATCTGTTTTATATAATCCAGTCTCCTCGATAGATGAACCCTGTCTGTCTCTGATTGTGTAATTGAGGCAGTTAGACAGTTTAGTGGTGTAATTTGCTTTGCATTTGAGGAAGACTTAAAGCATTGATGTCCAACTCCAGTCCTCAAAGACAACTGTCCTGCATGCTTTAGTTTTGGCCCTGATTCAACACAGCTGATTCAAATGTTTACGTTACCTAATCAGCCTTTCAGCAACCCTGCAGTGGCCTGGTAGTAAAGCATTCATTTGATTCAGAACAGATGCTGTATTGTCCCAACAGAGAAATTTTGCTCAGTGAGTAACAAACAAAGTAAAAACTAAATAAGTAAAGCACACAATTTCTATCAAAACACATCTAACAACAGACAATGTAAAGACAGAATCAACAACAGCAACATTCTCTGCTGCTCGTGGTTTCTGTGCATACTACCCAACTATGCGCCAGGGTTATCCAATCAAGTGGGTTAAACCAGGGAAATCTCTAAGACATACAGGACACTGAGCCTTGAGGACCGAACAACACTGATTTAAAGGGATACAGTATGAAGAGCTGCAAAACATTTGGCTCTATGCATGAAAAAGAAAACCTTGAGTCTTTATCACCCACTGAAAGCCTGAGGTTTTTCCTTTACAACAAAGACAAATTTGGCAATTTAGAAATAGTTTTGGTTGTGGAAAAATACAGTGAGTCAAAACTGAGTTGGTGATTAAAGAGTGACATGCCTGTTAACTGGCTACTGTAGCAGAAAACCTGACCTGGTATCAGAATGTTACAATCTGCTCAAATGGCCCTTGAAAACTACAACTAAAGATGGCGGGTGTTCATTCTTTATTTTTGGTTACGTCAATGTATTAAATTGCAAATAATAAATAAATGTTATAGATAACATTATTCTAACTGAAATTATGTTCTATTGTTTTTGCAGCAGTAGGATTATTTGTTTCTTTGTTTTAATTAAAAATGATTACATCATACTATCAATTTTTGTGTTAACGTTTTGTGTAAATATCATAGAACAGTGGTGTCATCATACTTTGAGAGTCTCCTACCAGCCCATGCTTAGTTGTCTAATTTCCACCTCTGGTTGTTAAATTTCAATAAGAGAAAGGGAACTGTACCAAGAAAAATCAAGTTGCTAATCTGCAACATAGTCATCATTTTACACATTGTTTCAGGTTTAAAAGGACAATCTTCAGAGGACAGTACACCTACATTGTATCATTTCCTCTTCTGTCACTGGGCTCCTGCTTGGTCTTGCTCACCTTGTGCTTCTCAGGTTACCTCAGCCTGCAGAGTCCGCCCATATCCCCTTAGGGAGTAGTTTTTTTTTTTCTCTGAGTAATGGGGCTAACAACAGAGGATGTGCAGGGTGGTGATGGGGGGCAATGCATTGCAAATCCCTCAAGGCCCAGTGGCTAGACCAGTCAAACCTCAAAGCCTGCCTGCTTTGAACTTTGCCCCTGAAAAATCCACTTCTGGAAATGAATGGCATCTCTGCCGGACTACCTTTCCTGCATACCTTATTTACAAAGTCAGAGCTACAAAAAGGGAGGGACCTAAGTGCTGAGTGAGGCAGCATGTTTGTGTTTTAAAGCGAGAAGACGAAGGAAGGAAGGAGGGAGGACGAGAGGGAGAGAGAAACCAAATAATACAAGCTGAAGGAAGGGGGAGGGCATGACTCTACAACCAAGAGACACTGAACACCTCAAGTGAGCAGTCAAGACAGTAGTTACAGTAGTTTGGTCTGTTTGGAGAGGAGTGTGTTGGAGTACGATTTTCCTGTCCTTCGGCGTGCCTCAAGTAAGGCAGCGCCTGGCAGACCAGGCGGGGACGGGAGCCATAGCATGGGACAAAATGCTAGCAGCGAGACTGTGGCCCAGCAACCAGCCAGACACAAACCCGGTAAGCCATGGAGCCTGTCAGAACATAAATGTGACAGAATCTAGACAAGGAAACAACCTGTCAGGTGTTCTTTCACTTTACAGAGCTAAGAGCCATCAAGAGCTTAAAGACGAGCAGGTGTTTCTAAAGCAGGGGCAAACTGGAGGGTGGCAGGTACAGACAGGTGGAGAAGAATGCATGCAGATGGAATGTGGTGATTGTGAAACGCACAAACCACACAAACCTCTCTCTGTTTGCACACAACTCACTCTGTCCTTGTAAAAGCAGATATTAGAACACTATTGAAGGGACCAACAGCAGTCAAGTGTCCTCATATTTTCTTTCAGTTATTTGTATACGGTTCTTATTAGTCTACTTTGTACAGGCTATCTGTGTCTATTTTAATATTCCACTTGGGTATTTACTGACTCTGTGTAAGTTAAGGAGGATTATTAAACTGAACTGCTACTCAACAATACTATCCTGGTTACATATTTGCTCACCAGCCCTGGTGTTTTTTTGACTTTGGTTTGCTATTCTGCATATTTGGTTTCAACATGTCATGTGATTGGCATGAGTCAGGTGGAGCTTGACCATAGGACAGCAGGGAGTTAGATAAGTGCCAGCTGGCCGGTGCAGTGCCCATGCTTTTATCAGCATGCTGTGTTTAAATGGCTGAGTGTTGACAGATGAATGTGTTTTTACTGAAGGCTCAGGTTCTAATGAGCATTTCTGCTTGAGGATGGTTTATACAAGCAAATTACTTAAAATAACTCATCTGTCAGTTCTTGGTTTCTGGGGGAAAAACATGTCTGTAGCCAAAGAAGACTCTAAACCAAGGTTTTATGAATGAACAGAACAACAAATAGGAAGACAAGAGCACAGAGAGTACCTGCAGCTGAGATATGATAACAGAATTATTAAAACAACTTCATGATTTGGGAAAGTTGAGCTACAGTGTCAACAAGGATGTGTCCAAAGTAGGATGTAATATAATTGATTGGTGACCTTTTAGTTTATATTTTCTGAGTTATCAATTGTTTGGCAAATTTATTATAGTGGTTTGTGAACTCAGGCTAAGGGGTGATTCCACTCAGTTTGGACATATGAAAGCTACTGAAAGGAGTCTGTAACAGGGAAAGTGAAGGAAAGAGGCATGAACTGAGAATGATGAGGAGGGAGAGAATCACCTGTTTAAATGTGTATTTCTTCTGTTGTATGAGCCTGCAGCTCAAAGTTAAATGTTTTTGCTAAATATGGCAGTTTTGGTATTTCATCAACTGAGAAAAATAGTTAAATAATAAAGAAAAGTTAATGTGTATAGGATTATATTAGGATTATCCTAGTTTCCTAGTATCTTAAAATAACCAACTTCTAAAGGGTATCTAAACCAAAAATCTTATATTAATATTTAAATAGTAATTTTGCCTCGGTTTTAGAATAGTGAACATCTCAGAGAAGAGAAGAGAGGAGGAAAATAGAAAGACTGAAAAAGAGTGAAAGACCAGAGAAAAATTGGAAAAGTTAGAGAGAAGATAGAAAAGTAAAGCTAAGAGCAAGGAAAGAACAGAAATGTTAGAAAAAGGAGGAAAGGAAAGAAGACAGACATTACTACTGCTATTTATTTGTTTTAAAATTCTTAGGAAATGCTAACAACAGTGTGGATAGACATTCCTGCTATTACACTTGATTATTATAGGTTAATTATGAATGTATATTTTAAAATAAATGAAACTGTAACTGTGCCAATGCTTCCATTATATCTTGATAACATTTAATTATTTTATTTTATTTCTCTGAGCTGGAAAATGTCCCTGGGTTTGATTTCAGAAGAAAAGACAAAAACTTTAACTGAAACTAATAAAAATTTAACTGAAACTAAGTATTTTCAAAAAATAAAAACTAAACTAGCAAAATAATGCTAAAAACTAATTAAAACTAAAATAGAGATGAAAATGTGAAGTCAAAACTAAATAAAAACTAATGAAAGCTGCAAAACTATTAAAACCTTGGTTCTTATGCTCCACTAATCTGTACCAAATTTCCAGAACTTTTTTCCTATGTGTTTTCTTTTCTCATGTTTTCATTATATAAAACACTTTGAATTGTCCTGTTGCTGAAATGTGCTTAGTGACCAAACACCCAGTGTCACTGGTATGTCTCTTGATCTGCTTATTAGGCATATTTCTGTATTCCTCTAGTTAAGGTTTAGGGCCAAATATTGACACAATTCTCAGTCTTTCCAGTAAAGGCCAAGAATAGCCACAGCTGCCATAGCAGGGTGCAGCAAGTTAACTCGAACGTTAACTCAAATGTTTTAGTTATCAAAGATCTGCAGTCCTCCACGGAACTCCACAGCATTTAAAAAAGTTACAATAAAGTTAGAAATGATTAGTGTATTCATTTTTGTCGGGGCAGTAACGTCGAGCTCCATCCCAGCCTTTTCTTAATCCACCTGCTTCTCTGCTGCAGGAGCTCAGCCTTTAAAACTGACCAACTATTTAAGCAACGTATTGAACAGAACCAAAGCGATGATGAATTTTCTGAAAACCAGTTGAAGTATTTACATGCTGAAGATATTTATTGCCAAGTTCCACAGTGCTTCTATAGTTTCAACATCTGTCATTCTCTTGACGATGATTTGGAAAACCTTTATTGAACTCGTAAACAGTGACAAATTATAACTTTGTTTTCTGCACAGTTTGTTGCATTACTTGCTGCACACACTGTGCTCAAAGGGTCTCTGAGGCTAGGAGCATAGTTGTGCATATAGAAATATATTTATATTTAGTCATTAAATGTTTGTTCTGTATTCTAATGAAGAAAAGTTTATATATTTTCCGTTAATATTTTGACAAAACATTTAAAGAAAATCACCTGCCTTTAATTTTTTTTAAACACTGTTGATTAGGTTTTTTTATGCCAACTGAAGAGCAATGTACAGCAACAGGTGGGGGGTGGGGAACACTGGCAAACTGACTCTGTGGTTTAAAGTACTTTTAAAGAAATGGAGACGATATAAGAGCAAATGTTTGTGGTTTAAAACCTCAACCAGCCAGGGCCTATGTGTGGGCATTTGTACAATATTCAAAAAGGGAATGTGGTTTTTGTTATTTTTAGTTGGCTTGTTGCAATACATTTAGAATAATTTGGATTGGGGTGTGTTGTTTTGTGTTTCATCCTTTTTGTACAAGAATATAGGAATTCATAAATACATTTGTGTTACTTTAAAATGAACATGGTTTTCACTTCTATTTCTTAGATCAGATTCAGTTTAAGGTCAGTTTGCTCAACCTTGCAGCAACAAGCCTGTTTAGGAATTTCCACTCTGGAGTTGTGACTCAGTACTTACCGTCTAGCTGTGTTGTACACTAAAGAATTAAAGCAGTTGTTTCACACCCACATGCTCGCCTAGGCTTTTGATTAAGCAGAAGACTGTCTTTAGATTTTTTTGTCACACCTAACTTAACATTCATGTACTTGCTTGTTTTGACCTGCCTTTTAATCTATATTTGAGTTTTTCTTGAAGCACTGTTAAAGGCCCATTTTAAAGAAAGAATATTTAAAGTTGTCCTCTTGAAAGTCAGAGTAGTATGCTAAAAGCAATCACTGGCAATTAGAAAAGTACTAATAAGTGTCAGCAGCTTAGGCCTGGCCTAAATGTGAAATGTTTTCTTTTTTACTATACAAACTATGCTGCATTGTTTTGTTTTAAAGCCCTTAGAGATATTTTTTTTCCCTGCATGTTGACCAAGTTTTATTAAAGCCTTGTCTCTAACCATGGACTCTTGATCTATAATGGTAGCTGTACTCATTTGTGCCTAAGGCTACATTCACACTGTAGGTCTTGATGCTCAATTCAGATTTTTTTTCTAAAATCAGATTTTTTGGCATCGTCGTTCACATTACTTTTAAAATGTTGCCTATATCTGACTTGAATGTTAACTGTTTGTGGTTCCAAACTGAACCACATGCGCAAATGATGTCAAACACAGCACACTTTGGTCCACCAAACAAGTGTTATTGCCTTTGTGAAGTGCCTGTCTGACGGAAGCCGTTTAATGTATCAGCAGGTGCTGAGTAGGAAACGCACAAATAAAACATACTGATTGTGAAACATTGGTATTTTGTGGAGCTTTTGCTACCAAATTATCAGAGAGGCCAGTTTGGATGCGGGGACGATGATCCAAATCCTAATTTGGCTTGAAAAAAGGTGTCAGTTGATTTAATAATGAGGTCTAATATCTTGCTGTCCCTCTACTGTCCAGCATTATTGCAACTCTCATCCATCTTGCTAACTGCTATCACTTCCCGTCGGTGTAAAGTTAATTATCAATGGAAAGTGAGGTCAAAATCACATCAAATCCGCCTTGGTTGTTCCCACTGGAGTCACATTAAAAAATATTAGATATTAGTCAGATTCAGGACCACATATGGAAGTGGCTCAAATCTGACTTGAAAAAAAATCATATAGGTGCCAGATCTGAATGTTCACACTTAAGACTGACGTGGTCACTAAAATTTGGGCCACATTTGCCTGCAGTGTGAAAGAGTCCTAAGTGTTATACAAATGTGATCACAGATTGAAGTCATCTCAGATTTTAGTTTGTGTCATAATCACAAAGAATACGAAGGTTTGTCAGACGTGGTACTTTGCACTTGTTCCACATAATTTCTCTGTCACTACAATTGAAATGAATAGTTTTAAATAAATGTTTTACATGCTTTGGCCAACTCAATCATTGTTGTTTTTGTCATGCTCATACAGATGATGAGGTTGACTTGCAGCAGAGCACACCAGGAGCTGAAGAAGGAAATTCTGGAGGTGGAGCACCCACAGCAAAGCGGAAAGGCAAATTTGCAAAAATGGGGAAGTTCTTCAAGCCTTTTAAATTTAAGAAGAAGAAGCCAAGTGAGAAGTTCACTGAAACATCTAAAGGTATGCTGGCTGCAGTATTGCGCTACAATAGTTACTTGTATTGTGTTTGATAGACTACTTACTCCATTTATATGTGCGGTATTCCTCCTTCAGAATTGGAAAGAAAGATTTCTGTGAGAAAATCCCGCCAAGAGTTGATTGCTAGAGGAGTTTTAAAGGAGATCCCAGAAAATGGTAGGTCTGCTTGAAAGTGTTTTAGTTAATTAGAAAAAAGGTTAATTGCTCATATGCTATTTCTTTTCTTTACATATGGTTAGGGAGTAATAATGAAATCAACTCCAAAGATCCACCAGTGAAAAATGGGCACCCCATACCAATAGATGCAGACTGGGTGTCAGAAGGAGGAAGTAGAGTGTCTAGAGACTCTGACATCAAGGCGAATCCCATTAGGCATCCTCAAGGAGAAGAACGTCGAAGCAGAGTGTCATCGGATGCTTCTAGAAGTAACAGGGCGCCTCTGGATGTGGACAGTTATGCAAAGTTGCCTTTGGATGTAGACAGACGAATCCGCATTCCCTCAGATAATGATAAGAGAGGATATTTCCCTCCACAAGATGATAAATACCGTAGAGACAAGAAGAGGGATGGCCAAGATAACAGAGAGGACAGAGGAAGGATGGACAGGGAAGGAATGGAAAGAAGGGACTGGCGAGACGAAAAAGAAAGGGAAGGGGGAGTTGACCGTAGAGAGGAGAAAAGAGAAAGAAAAGATGAAAAAACAGACAGACAAATTCGAGATCAGAGAGATCGGGATGAGAGGGAGAGGAGAGATCGGGACCGGGACGAGAAGAGAGATCGGGACGAAAAGAGAGATCGGGACGAGAAGAGAGATCGGGACCGGGACGAAAAGAGAGATCGGGACCGGGACGAAAAGAGAGATCGGAACCGGGACGAGAAGAGAGATCGGGATCGGGAAGAGAGGAGGGATCGGGACGAGAGGGAGAGGAAGGATCGGAATAAGAATGAGAAGGAAAAGAGAGATCATGAAGAGAGAGAACGGAGGGACAGAGAAGAGAGGGAACGAAAGGATAGGGAACGGAATGAAAGGGAAAGGAGAGAGATTGATGACAAGGAGAGAAAAGATGACAAAGAGCAATGGCTTGAGCGTGAAAGAAAAGAGAATAGAGATGATAGAAAAGAGGACAGAGTAAGAGAAGAAAGGGAGAGGAGATATGCTCAACTGGAGAGAGATGATGGCCGTAACAAACGGGACGACCGGACAAAGAAACATGAAGATGAACGTGAGAGAATGCCAAGAATCTTGCCTGATGTCTCACGTTCAGTCTCTGACATGGACTTGCGTCCTCTGCAGAGGAGCTCCTCAGATGAAGACAAGAGTGCTTCCTCACCAGTAGACGCTGACCGAAGAACTACACTACCCAGATACAAACCACACGTAGAATTCCGAGATCGCTCAGGTAAGGAAATTGTCCTATTTGTCCGAATTATCATGGGACTTTTGGAAGATCTTACAAATTTGGTCTAGGAGTATGGCTAGCACTTCACTAACATTTCGTCTATTTTTCAATCTAGCCATCTCCTAAAGGAATTCTTGTTTATTTTAACCCAAACTATAAATTCTTCAAGCAATAAAAGCTAAACTGTTTCAAATAAAAAACATTTGTTCTGAAGATCCTAAGTGATGGCGTCAGAAAACACATTCTGAGTTGTTTTGATTGTTTTCCTCATTTGTGTTCCAACATAATAAAAGTAAATGTTGCCATAACTACAGTTAGAACTTTATATAAACCTTTTTAACTCTGCTTTTGAGTTTAATTACGTTAAAGTTAAGTCTGTATTCCAAGGGTGTAACTAGCGAGAGCTGTTTTAGCTGTGCCTCTATAAAACGTAATTTAGCATCTGCACTTAGACGAGTTTTATTCAAATTGTTCACACAGTTCTGAGAAAAGATTAGAACATTGAACTTATTTACCAAAAGTGTGAGCAAGGCACTTTTTCCTACTTCAGTACAGCCTATTTTCTGTTACTGTAAGGAGAGTGTGTGCTCATGCATGCAATTGTTCAAAGATAAAGGTGGTTCCTCCTGTTCCATAAAATTCAGCCTTTTCTACCTTTTCACTCCAAGCATAAAACACTAAGAAGGTACAGGCTCTTGGCTGAAGTTTTTTTTTACTCAACTGTTAAACATTGCCAGCAAATGTAACTTTTGCTGTTGTCAAACCTGCAGTTTCTGTACTGCACACTAATGCATGATGACACTGCTCAGAAAACTTAAGGGACCACTTTGGAAACACATCAGATCTCATTTGGAAAAAATCAAGCTGTATAATCATGCTGATTGGTAAACAGCAATTATTAAGTCTTGCCAGAAATTCTCAGTTGGAAAATCTGGGCTTTGACTGGGCCATTCTAACACATGTATATGTTTTGAGATAAACCAGGGGTGTCAAACTCCAGTCCTTGAAGGCTGCTGTTCAGATGTGTCTATAGTCCAAGACACCCGAATCAAACGGTTAAATTGCCTCCTTAGCATGTAATCAAGTTCCACAGAGCTCCGCTGATTATCTCATTATTTGATTCAGGTGCACATTTTAACATCGCATGATGCTGGCCCTGGAGGACTGGAGTTAAACTATTGTACTGTAGCTCTTGTTGTACATTTAGGTTGCCCCTCCAGTTGTGTTTTGTAGTCTTTAACAGGTTTTATCTTGGGATTGCTCTGTATTTAGATTTAGTTTTATCTGGTTTTTAAGTAACACCAGATTCTCAATCTCTGCTAAAGAAAAGCATCTCCACAGCATGTTACTGCTACCAGCATGTTTTACTGCAGTAAAACTATCTGTTCAGGTGGATGGCCTTGTCTTGCTAGGTTTGCAGTTGTGCCATACTCTTTCAATTTTTGTATAAAAATAAATACGTGGCTTAAATATTGTAAAGCAGGGGATTACCCTTCCTTAAACCTCTCACAGGTTTATCATTGGGCTATCAGCTGTTTGTTTCAGTATAAATTCAGGTGTTCAGGTGCTGAACTACTGAATTTATACTGAGATTAAACTACACAAAGGTGGATTGTTTAGTACTTGGGTGACTTGTGAAGGCAGCTGGTTGGCCGGACATAGACGCATCAGAGTTAAGCGAGTAGATATAAATGACATGGTACACATCCCAGATTTTGAAATCCATGTCTAGATCCATGTCTTCTACTTAACAATTATGCACTACTTTATATTATTTCACATAAAATCCCCCCAAAATACCTTGAAGTTTGTGGTTGTAATGTGACAGTGTACAAAGGTTAGTTCAAAGGGTCTAAATACTTTTAGAAGGCACTTTCAAATAAAAACAAGAAGATTCTGCTTTGATCTCTCTTCATGTCTGAGTGCACCTTGGATTACCTCTCCTCCTCTAATGACCAAAGGGCTAGAAGCTTTGAATATCTTACAAGCCAGCCTCTTTGTTTCAGCTTTTGCCTCAGTGTTGATTTGTGTACCGACCCTTTTTGTGCTTCCTGTTTACATAATTTCTCAAAGCTCAGTGTTTAATGCCTTGTCAACCTCTCCTTTAATGACTGTGTGTCTTTGTGTGTGTCCACGCCTCTGCAGAGTCTGTCGGTGTCCGATTTACCCCTGACCACTATCCGGAGCAAGATTCCCAACAGCCAAAACCCATACCCAGGCGAGCTTTGGTTCCCCCTAAATTCCTCATTGGTCTTTCTGAGTCCAACAGTCCGACACTTTCCTTCTCCTCTTCTTCCTCGTCTTCTTCCTCCTCCGGTTCCACTGTTGAAGCCGTTATTGCCAAGCCGCCAAGAACAGTGTCCCTCGTAGCAGACGCCGCACCTCAACTGCCTCTTGCTGGTGCTGCCTCAGCTGACTCTGACACGCCTCCCACTGTCCCTCCCCATGCCCAGCAGCCTCCCGTCCCTCCCCATTCACAGAGGCCTCCCGTCCCTCCCCACGCCCAACAGCCCCCCGTCCCTCCCCATACGCAGCAGCCTCCTGCCGTTTCCCACGCCAAGCAGCCTCCTGTACCTCCACCTAAACCCACCAACCGCAACAGCAATCCTGCAGCCCTTGGTGAGTTTCTTTCCTGTTCTTGCCATAATGGGTTGCTTTGGTCTGTCTGTATTTGTTTGTTCTTTTGAAGTTTGTCAGACAGTCCAAATGGTATCTAACCTTCACCATAAGCCATGGACTGCCTGACCGCACTCCCTAACCCAACTGCTGCTGTTTGTGCAAATGTGAGACATTATGACTTTGTAGGTGAGGGGAAAATATTTCTAAATGATCAGAGAATGTTTTCTGATTTTACAGTACTATAACATTTACCACAAAGAAAGGCTTGTTGAAAGGGAATGTCTAATTGAATATTAAACAAAATATCTCAGTTTCTTGATTTATTTTCTTAATTACCGTTACATGATCCCAGTAATGTCTTAACCACTTAAGGTTAACAGAGAACCCAGTGCTGTCCACTGTGTCTGCTGCCTGGTTGCTGGTTCTTAGGGTGTTGGCTCAGCTAAAATATAAAAACTGAAAAGCCTATAGTGATGCCATGCTCAGTAAAGCAAATCCTCATCATGCTTGTTTAGCTTCCCAGCATTCACAGAGAGTTGTCGATAATTATTTAAAGACTGCTTATGCCCAGTGAGTCTTCATCTATTTACCATTGTTAAAATAGATGTAACAAAATGCACTGGGATGGAAGAAGCTAGACGTCTCAGCCACATATTAATTAATTTACAAAGTTTGCATGGGTTGATTTCAAACAGTGAAGAAAGTGTATGTAAGCTATCAGTTCCTCAGGATTTCTAATGTGTGTTTGTGGGAAAAGCGATATAACCGTGTTATTGATTATTCAGCCCTCCTGTGGTTGCAATCAGCATAAGTTAAGGTTTCTGTAGACTGACAGATATACTGAGGAGGAACTTTGGAGTGTTCTTCCTCATGGTGCTGTGTTAGCTCAACCAAATTCTTTGGATGTTTTCTATTTATTGCTTGTGTATGGTGGCGCTGTAGGTAGGACTGTTGCCTTGCAGCAAGAAGGTCCTGGGTTCAACTCCTGGCCCAGGGGTCTTTTTGCATGGAGTTTGCATGTTCTCCCCGAACATGCGTGGGTTCTCTCCAGGTACCCTGGCTTCCTCCCACAGTTCAAAGACATGACTGTTAGGTTAATTGGTCCCTAATTAACTAGAAATGACAGTTGTTCTCCACAAAACTCTGTTGTTCTCAGTATCCCCTGAATGCAGTTGTCTTAATATATCCTGCTGAACCTTTAAAAACTGTTTTGCTTCTGAATGCCATTTGCAATGCTGACTTTTTCTAATCTGCATTCAGTTTTTAGAAACTCCCTTAAAACTGATAGAGCTAATGAATAGGGTGATGGCAAGGAGGCCTTAGAATCTCAAAGACTTAGACTCATCACCAAAAATACCTGTGGAAGCATGCAGAAAACCAAGAGAACTGGTACTACAGTGAGGAAATAAGTATTTGATACACAGTTAATTTAGCAAGTTTTCTCACATACAGTCTCGGGAGCTCTGTAATTTTCATCGTAGGTACACTTTAACTGTGAGAAACAGAGTCTAATAAAAAATCCAGAAAATCACAGTTTATTATATTTAAACAATTAATTTGCATTTTAAAACATGAAATAAGCATTTGATCACCTACCAAGCAAGAATTCTGGCTCTCACAGTCCCATTTGTCCATCTTTAAGAGGCCCTCATGTCCTCTACTCACTTGTAGGAGTTGCACCTATTTCAACTTGCTACCTGTAGAAAACACACCTGTCCTTACTCACTCACTCAGACTCCAGCCTGTCCCTATATGGGCAAGAGCAAAGAGATGTCTAAGCACATCAGTGACAAAATTGAAACTTGCACAAAGCTGGGATGGGCTACAGGACAATAGGGAACCAGCTTGGTGAGAAGGCAACTGTTAGGGTAATTATTAGAAAATGGAAGAAACTCAGGATGACTGTCAATATCCCGCAGACTGGGGCTCCATGCAAGATCTCACCTCGTAGAGTGTCAGTGATCATGAGGAAGGTGAGGGATCATCCCAGAACTACACGGCAGGACCTAGTCAATGACCCGAAGAGAGCTGGGACCACAGTCTCAAAGGTCACCATTGGTAACACTATGTCGGAAGATTAAAAACCCGCAGCACACGCACGGTCCCCCTGCTCAAGCCACCGCATGTCCAGGCCTGTCTGAAGTTTGCCAATGACCATCTGGATGAGGAATGGGAGAAGGTCATGTGGTCTGATGAGACCAAAACAGAGCTTTTTAATGTAAAATTTACTCACCGTGTTTGGAGGAAGAAGGAAGGATGAGTACAACCCCAAGAACACCATCCCTACCTTGAAGCATGGAGGTGGAAACATCATTCTTTGGAGATGCTTCCTGCAAAGGGGACAGGACGACTGCACCGTATTGAAGGGAGGATGAATGGGGCCATGTATCAGGAGATCTCGGCCAACAACCGCATGACAACAACCCAAAGCACACAGCGAGGGCAACTAAGGAGTGGCTCCGTAAGAAGCATCTCAAGGTCCTGGAGTGGCCTAGCCAGTTTCCAAACTTGAACCCTATCAAAAATCTTTGGAGGGAGCTGAAAGTCTGTGTTGCCCAGCAACAGCCAGGAAACCTGAAGGATCTGGAGAAGATCTGTATGGAGGAGTGGTCCAAAATCTGGTCAGGAATTATACATAATGTCTGACACAGTGATATAGAAACAGCTAATGACATCACTGCAATTCGTGACGTTACAGATGTTTGGAGTGAACATTGATAATATGCTGCTGTTGGCTGTCAGTTTTCAAGTATTGCCCATTTTTTTATTACCAAACATGTAGTGCTTTGCAGTGTGAGCTGTTAACTGGAATTACACCTGGCTGTGAGCTGTTGTTGCTCTGTAGGACTTTTTCCAACTTGTCAGTTGTTGATCCAGCTGTCTGAGACATGCTCCAGCTTGCTTTTACTGTTTTTATGCAACACCACAAGGGTTTTTCTCTGGAGGGCAGATAGAAACTGACTGGCTTTTTATTTTTAATATTCTTTGCCCTAGCTTGCCATAGCTACACGTGTTTGCAGCCCATCCCAGTATTGCCAGTTGGGTAATACTCCATCGCAGTGACACATTCCTCTGCCGTTTGCTAGATGCAGATACAATTTCACAGAGTTTCAAATAGCCAGGTACCCTGTGCTGTCTGAGACTGCAGTTCTAAACCTTGTTACTGGAAAGGGTTTCATGTATGTGACACATTTTAGGCAGAGAATATCCATTTTAAAGTCTTCCTAAGTACTTAGTAAGTACTGCTGTTTTGTGAAGAGGTTTCCCCTCTCATCCAAGAGGTCTGTTCAGTTCTGAACCTGGGTTGAAATTATCAGGCTTCTAGGTTTGTGGTTTAGTCAGGCAAGTCTGTGAATAGTTAGTGAAAAGATGTTGTGATTGGCAGATAAATCTGTTTAAAACAAAAGTTCACCTAATGTGAGCTGTTACATCACCCTGTGGGAGGGTTGTTGTTAGAAAAGTCATCATAGATCCACAATGCGCTCCTGCCTCTGTTTCAAAGATAGTGTTGATCATCTTGTGGTGGATATATACTCTGCTTCTGGACGCTGTAAAAGACAATCATTATCTAACCAACCCCACCACCCCCACCCTTTCCCTTTTCATGTTTATCTCCCAGCATGGAATGTAAACCAAGCACCATCTCTGACATCTCCACTCATTTTTGCCAGCTTCCTCCCTGAACAGGGCCTCTCATGTCAGGCAGCCGTGTTACTGGAACGGCTTCAGACGGCAGAGCGAGCTTGGCCTCTACCTCTCTCTGCCTGTGTACCTGCGCCACAGGGCTTGCCAGACCTGCTCAGGTACCCGGCCAGAAGTCCAACCAGCTTATTGAAGCCTGCAGGCTGGTTGTGTTGATCATATCATGGCGTATGGCAGTACCTCATCTCAATTATAACTACATACATGCACTGCATAGGTTTTGCTGACGATTTCATTGTTTATATTGGTTTTTTTTTTAGTTCCACTAATGTTTTCTGAATGAACCCAAAATGCCTTGCATGGAAAAGCTGGAATGAACTGAATGTCATCTTTAATTGAGCTGTCGACATCCTAACCTCCTGCCTGTGAACAGTTTTGCTCTAAGAGACCATTTCCTACTGACTAAAACTGACTAATGTGTTGTTGCTTGTTTTTGTGAAACTAACCTTACTCCTGTGACGGTTGTTTCTAAATCTCCATATTGTGACTTGGTTTTCTTTTCTAGCATCAATCTTTAAGAGTCTAATTTCTTTTTTTCTCCTTTTATCCTACAGCTGAGCTTTCTCAGCCTGGCAGCAGCCCGATTATAGTCCCGGCTCCAGCTAAGCGCTCTCCTCCAACCCCACTGAAAAGGGTGACACCTGTCACCAAGCTCCATCCTGTAGATCCCTCAGAGCCATCTTCCATTAACTCTCCCGCACCTGCTCTGGTGCCCCCTGCTGCTCCTAAAGGAGGAAGCAATGAGGACAGGATGTATGCAGCAGCCCCGCAGACTTCCACGGAGCCTGTCCTCCCGCTTTCCCCCCACATACCTCCGTCTCCTCCCAGGGTTAGGTTGCACCCTCCACCCATTTTCTCCTCCGCTGGTGCTGTGCCAGCCATACAGACTGATCCCCCCAGCCCAACGACGGAGCCTCCCAGCCAGCTTCCCCCTGTACCACTACACATCCTTATTCAGAGGGCCCTGGCAAGCCCTGGTCCAGCTCAGCCCAACCCTAAGGGCTCCCAGAGGGCCCACTCGCTGCTCTTTGAACTACCACCAGAATTACCCGAAGAGCAGGAGGGCAACATACGTCACTCTCTTCCGGTCTTCATTGAACCTCTCAGGCTGTAAGTAAGCCTTAACCTAAGTGTTTAATAATTAGAGACCAACATTTATTGAAGGGTGCTGGTTTAGTTTGCAGCACTTTATTCTGGGTTAGGGTTTCTTTTTATTTTGATGGAGGGATTTTTAAATTGTAAAGCTGGTGTTTATTGGAGTCAAACTGTCATTTTTTAATTTGAATTAATCACAGCAGTCATTCTAAATATACAGTGCCATGAAAATGTATTTGTCCCCTTCTGATTTACCTACTTAATCTACCTATACCTACTTATCCTCGCAAGGTCGCAGGGAGCTGGTGCCCATCTCCACCGCTCATTGGGCGAGAACCGGGGTACACCCTGGACAGGTTAGCAGCCCATCACAGGGCAACCTGGAGACACAAGAGACAAGATCATGCACACACACTCATCTTAAGGCAGTCTAGAGAAACCAGTTACCCCAACAGTCATGTATTTCAGATTATGGGATGAAGCTGCAGACAACCCACGCATGCACTGGAAGAACATGCAAACTCCAGTATTTTCAAACTATATTTTCCTCGTGGCAGTGAGTCCTTTCATTGCTGTGAACACAATTTGGTGAATTGTTTTTAATTCAGCAGCATTGGAGGGTTTTTGTACATGAACAGCCTGTTTAAGGTCACACCACTGCAAATGTTGGCATTTTTCTGCTTATGCAAAGAGGGACAAAGAAATAAATTGCTATGAGTGCAAACATTAGAACTGATATAACTATTGTTCTACTTTTAGTCCTAATGTGTTTTAGTATGTGAATGCAACTTCTGGATTTATATATTTGTTGCCAGTTGTCCAGTGCTTTAAAGAAAATGTTTTATTTGTTTCTATGGTAGTTTTACACTTTGAGTTGCTACTCCTTTAGAGAGTATGCAGTTTAAGCAGTCAGATAGAATGGTCTTATTTACAGGTCCTTCTCAAAATATTAGCATATTGTGATAAAGTTCATTATTTTCCATAATGTCATGATGAAAATTTAACATTCATATATTTTAGATTCATTGCACACTAACTGAAATATTTCAGGTCTTTTATTGTCTTAATACGGATGATTGTGGCATACAGCTCATGAAAACCCAAAATTCCTATCTCACAAAATTAGCATATCATTAAAAGGGTCTCTAAACGAGCTATGAACCTAATCATCTGAATCAACGAGTTAACTCTAAACACCTGCAAAAGATTCCTGAGGCCTTTAAAACTCCCAGCCTGGTTCATCACTCAAAACCCCAATCATGGGTAAGACTGCCGACCTGACTGCTGTCCAGAAGGCCACTATTGACACCCTCAAGCAAGAGGGTAAGACACAGAAAGACATTTCTGAACAAATAGGCTGTTCCCAGAGTGCTGTATCAAGGCACCTCAGTGGGAAGTCTGTGGGAAGGAAAAAGTGTGGCAGAAAACGCTGCACAACGAGAAGAGGTGACCGGACCCTGAGGAAGATTGTGGAGAAGGGCCGATTCCAGACCTTGGGGGACCTGCGGAACCAGTGGACTGAGTCTGGAGTAGAAACATCCAGAGCCACCGTGCACAGGCGTGTGCAGGAAATGGGCTACAGATGCCGCATTCCCCAGGTCGAGCCACTTTTGAACCAGAAACAGCGGCAGAAGCGCCTGACCTGGGCTACAGAGAAGCAGCACTGGACTGTTGCTCAGTGGTCCAAAGTACTTTTTTCGGATGAAAGCAAATTCTGCATGTCATTCGGAAATCAAGGTGCCAGAGTCTGGAGGAAGACTGGGGAGAAGGAAATGCCAAAATGCCAGAAGTCCAGTGTCAAGTACCCACAGTCAGTGATGGTCTGGGGTGCCGTGTCAGCTGCTGGTGTTGGTCCACTGTGTTTTATCAAGGGCAGGGTCAATGCAGCTTGCTATCAGGAGATTTTGGAGCACTTCATGCTTCCATCTGCTGAAAAGCTTTATGGAGATGAAGATTTCATTTTTCAGCACGACCTGGCACCTGCTCACAGTGCCAAAACCACTGGTAAATGGTTTACTGACCATGGTATCACTGTGCTCAATTGGCCTGCCAACTCTCCTGACCTGAACCCCATAGAGAATCTGTGGGATATTGTGAAGAGAACGTTGAGAGACTCAAGACCCAACACTCTGGATGAGCTAAAGGCCGCTATCGAAGCATCCTGGGCCTCCATAAGACCTCAGCAGTGCCACAGACTGATTGCCTCCATGCCACGCCGCATTGAAGCAGTCATTTCTGCAAAAGGATTCCCGACCAAGTATTGAGTGCATAACTGTACATGATTATTTGAAGATTGACGTTTTTTGTGTTAAAAACACTTTTCTTTTATTGGTCGGATGAAATATGCTAATTTTGTGAGATAGGAATTTTGGGTTTTCATGAGCTGTATGCCAAAATCATCCGTATTAAGACAATAAAAGACCTGAAATATTTCAGTTAGTGTGCAATGAATCTAAAATATATGAATGTTAAATTTTCATCATGACATTATGGAAAATAATGAACTTTATCACAATATGCTAATATTTTGAGAAGGACCTGTAGTTGGTAAAGAACGGGTCGGTAGCATGTTCAGATGGTTGGAGCATCTGCTGGGTGAGACGAGGGACTGTAGGGGTCTGTATGATAGTTTTCCCATCCTAACCAACCTGTGGCTCCTAGAGAACACTGCTGATCCCAGCTGCCTGCAGCTGAACACAGATCCACTTCACAAGGCATGTAGATGGAAGCAGGCTTTGTTACTTTATTTTAACCAACCAGCTCTGTGGTACTGCCTGTTTTACCAGAAGTCATCCTTAAGGTTCTTCACTTTAAACTATTCAAGTTTCTTTTTAATCAACTCTGTAATCCGGTTGTGGCTAAATCACTTTGGATGTGGCAGTTATCCTCGGTGGCTAGAAACCCTTGAGCCCGAGTGAGAACCCTGGGCTAGTAATCAGTTAGTAGATAGTGAAATTAAACTCATCTTGACAAATAATGTGGTTAATCACTGTTTATTCATCATTTATAAAAAGCAAGGGATTTCTTTTTCCCACACAGCAAGGTTTTTTTCCCCTTTCTTGGTTTAACCCATGTTTTGAAAACTGCTTTTTTATGTTTATTATTAGTCTGATTTTAAAACATGCTTGATACTTTTTTCCCAGCATTGTTTGAACAGAAAACGAAAAATAAAAGAACTAATGGATCTGTATTTGTAATGTATATTTAGTTGTAGTTTAGTTGCTTAGGTCAGTTTCTAGATGAAAAATTTGATCTCTGGTTTTTCTAAAGCTTTGAACTGCTGATGCTAATTTTAGGTAATTGTCTTTTTAACAACTAAGAGGTTATAAGAACAAGCTTCAGAGTTACTGACTCGGAGTCGAAATGAACTTGGTATAGAAACCGAATAATAATTATCTTCCACACTTGACGTCTTTGTGTCTTCCCAGGCCGGAGGATGATGACTTCGACATGGAAGAAGAGCTGCAGAAGCTTAAGGCTCAGCGGAAGCCCCGGCAGCCGGAGATGGAGCCCCGCAGCAGGAGGGCCTTGATTGGAGAGCCCAGGGTGACCATCATACCCGAAAGAGGGGGCCACGGGGACAGCGAGGAGGATTCTGACTCTGATGGCCCCATCCAGTACAGAGATGACGAGGAGGAGGAGGATGAAGAGGAAGAGGAAGGCCCCCCAAGTATGCAGCACTCATGTTGCATTTAGTGTTATTTAACATCACTTTAAAGTTTCAGTTGAAGAAAAGCTTCCTAGAAAATCTTGAAACATCTACACCCAATTTTCTCAGACACACAAGAGCTAATAAATGTATGTTGTGACAGTGTAATGGATTCACATGCATCCGTGTAAATATGGGGTCTCATGTACAACAGGTGGGCTGGTGAGCCGTGTCAAGAGAAAGGACACAGTGGCTCTGAAGCTGGAGAAACAAGAGAAGCAGGATCGAGAACAAAGGGAAGCTCAGGGAAACCGCGAAGGGATGAGCTGGGGCAACAGAGACCAGTGGGAGGCTTTGAGGAACAAGATCGGTACCACGCTCACACGGTAAACCCCACACATCCCATTAGCCACAGGACAGGGAACTCTTTTTCCCAGTCACTGTGCAGAGCAGGGAAGAGAAAATGTTTTGCTGGTTCCTTGATTCCACCTGATTGTATACTGTAGTTCATCTACATCAGAGATGCAGCGAGGTTATGTTGCATCTCTCATTGAACTGATGACTTAAACGATAAACTAGCTTCCTTTTAGAAATGACAGGTAAACATGTTGCTTATTTTCAGGCGGCTGAGTCAGAGACCAACAGTGGAGGAGCTGGAGCAGAGAAACATTCTTCAAGGTGAGATTCGCTCTGGCTCTCTTTCACAGTGCATATAAATATGCCAGTCATCTGCCCAAAAAGGTCAAGGGGACACTTTCCATTTAATTGTTCCTCAGTGAATTCATTGAACAACATTGGTTAGAATTTCATTCCTCCTGATTTTTTTATTATTTGTCTTTAGGGCACTTAATAACAGTTCTTTTCATGAAGTTAAAAAAAATTAGATATTTTTCAATCACTTACTGTATAATACTAAGTGCCACCAACTTAAACTCATAACACTCTTCAATGTGGATGCTGTTACTAAGTGGAGAAGACTCAAAGTTAGTTATTTTCAGCATCTGTGAGTAGGGCTGTAATGGTAAAGTCATGTGTCGCTGTGTTTTCAGTATGTTTCAGTCAAGACAAAAGAAAATGTATATATATATTTTTTTACTTTATTCAACAGTCTAATGTTAAATTTTATTAATAATCTGATGGATTGAGTTTGTGAATAAAATCGTTAAAATGGTGACAGTTCTTTAGGAATTCTTGGAATTTGATACTAAAGGGATGTTTAAATCGGTTAGAGTTGTGATATATAGACAGTCCAGTGTACTAGTTGTATTTGAACACACCATAGAAGCGGACCTGGTTCGTAGTAGGATGGACTCCCATCGACACACCTATGTGTGGTTGCATGGCTGCTGCTATAAAAACAGGATTTGGGGCTGGTTGAATGCTAAAGGCCGCTACGTTTTCATGCTAGCATATTATTGTCTGTATCAGTGGTATTTACGTTTACCTTACACCACAGAGGAGTTGAGTGTATAGCGCTCAACATATCTTATTTCTGTTGAAAAATGCTGAAATAAAGCTTCCCTGGTGTCTGCAATGATGGGATGCTGGAGAAAAAGTTGGATGAAGATAGGCAGACAAATATTTGAGATTGGCCACAGTATTGGTCAACTGATAGATAAGGCTGATAACTGGCATCCTTAGAATATCAGCCTCACTTCAGCCTGCTTGGTTGATAGCCAAGAAGGTGCTTCTGTGTTGTTGCAGCTGTGTTCATGGTAGTAATGTGAAACTTGTGACACTACACCATCATGTCACTCAATCAACCACAGGCAGTGCAGTGAACAGTTCTGCAGTCTCTGTGGGCTGCTGGGTCAATGGCAAACAGTTTTAGGGTGTATTCACACTTGCCACTTTTGGTCCGCTTTAAACGGACCAGAGTTTGTTTCCCCCCTTGGTCCGGACCTTATGTCCCCCCCTGGTCCGGACCAAACAACCGGTACGAGACCCACTTTTTGAGGTGGTCTCGGTCCGCTTCCAAACGGACTTTGGTGCGGTTGCCTTATGGTCTGAATACGAACCGGCCCCTATCCGAACCGACTGCAGAAAACGTACGTCTCTTTGGACCTAACAAGCCACCGTATTCGATAGCAAAGGTGTACGTTATACACAAATCATACCTGGCCAGCTGATTGTCACAACACCGGGCATGTGGGACCGGGTACGCAGAGCACACCGTCTTCTTAGGCGTTCAGCACGCATTCTCTGACGGGGTTCCAACATTAGAAATGGAACGTCTCAAAGTCTGTGTTGAATGAGCTGCTCTTCAGTGGAGAAGCTGCAGGAGTGTGTGTTCTGAAGCTGTTCTATCACACACGCTCCTCCAGAGCCCTGGTACGTTCACTGATGCTGCTGATCAGCTTGATTCTTGTGCGTCTTATTTTGTCATCGACCCAAATACATACAAGGCAGAATTAGCAGGTTTGCAGTGGGCTTTAAAAAAAAAAACAGTAATTGGAGAATCCTTGCAGTGGAAATCCAGTCTTTATTACCCAGTTTTAATTATCATTGATCATCTGCTAGTGAAAACATTACGCTACTAGATAGTATCTTTTACATGTTACTGCACAGTTCAGATGTCTAAATCTTCTGGTGTGAAGCAGCATAAATGGTGTTTAGTGAGTGGTGTACCCACAGACTGGATTAATAAACCAAGAACTCAGAATTTCTCAGGAAGTTCTGATCCAGGTTTCAAACCTCGCTGCTGCATCTTGCTTGTCCACTTAGCTGAGATCAGAACAACATAGCACCTTGTGCCGAGCTTGGCAGTGCCTAAAGACTTTCATTATGGCAGCTCAGGTGAAATCCAGCTCACTGGCCGCTCCGTTTTCCCCGTTCTCATGAAATGTCTTCTCTTCCCACAGCCAAGAACGAAATGGATCGACGGCTGGAGCGATCCGAGATCAAGCGGAGGCTCACGAGAAAGGTCAGGATGTGGTGATGTAGCTGCATTGTTCATTCAACAGTTATTCTTCTGAAATGGACTGAAAACTCTCCTTCTCGTTCCACTCTCAGCTGTCTCAGAGACCCACAGTGGCTGAGCTGCAGGCCAGGAAGATCCTGCGCTTCCATGAGTATGTCGAGTCTACCCACGCTGAAGACTATGACCGGCGAGGAGACAAACCGTGGACCAAGCTCACTGCTGCTGACAAGGTGAGACCCAGCGTTCAGAGAGGCCCTGCTGGGTTTTAACAGCCGCCTCTTGGATTGGGCAAGTGTTCAGGAAGCATCTAAGAAACGCACCTGTTGTTTTGGGTCGAACTCAGTACAGTCACATGTGATGCTTCTGAAAACTAAGTATTTATTTGAAATTCTGGCTACAATGTTCTAAATCTGCTTTGATCATGCATCCCGTTTGATTTTGTTGGCCTGTTTCAGTGATTGCATGTTTCTTCCTGTTAGGCTGCCATCCGCAAAGAGCTCAACGAATTCAAGAGCACAGAGATGGAGGTTCACGAAGACAGCAGGATCTTCACCCGGTGAGGCTAGCTCACACCTTTCTTGTTTAATTCACCTCAGCTGTGCTTTGCTCCTGCAAAAGTATTTAGACCCTTTTGTCTCGATACAACAAACTGCAGTGTATTTTATTGCTACTTGAATGTGATAAATCAGCACAAAGGAGTGCATAATTGTGAATTGGAAGGAAAACAATGTGTAGTTTTCAGCATTTTCTACTACGAATAAAAGAAATCTGAAAAGTGTGGCATGCACATGTATTCAGCCATCCCGAGTGAATACTTTGTAGAAGCATCTTTTGCTGCAGCTACAGCTGCTACTGTTTTAGGGTATCTATGATCATTGTGTTTCAGTGTTTTGTGCAGCTCTGGTTTTCCAAAGAAAAATGGGGGACAAATCTAATCCCTGGTTGAGCTAAGCCAGACCTAATCTAAAAGAACATGCTTTTATGCGCTACTGTGTTGATCTGTCGCATGAAATCCAAACGAAATGCACTGGAGTTTGTGAAAGTAATGGGACAGAATGAGGAAAACAAACTACAGTGTGAATATTTTCATATCAGAGCTGTTTAAAATGAGGTCTTTATGTCTGTTCTCTCCTCCAGATACCACCGACCCTAGCTTCTTGAATCATCGGGCAAAGCACTTAAATAAACTGTGAAGCAGCAGGTACAGCTCCATCTGTGCCCTGTCTGTCCACTTTCCTCCTGTGACCTGCCTCAGCAGAAGATTGCGGTGGTGAGTGGGGCCAAGACGAGGGGCTCAGCCACGGCTCAGTCTCCGAATGGCAGTGACAGCAGGAGATAGTGGCTCCAGTCGGTGTTGGAACCACCTGATGCGTACATACAAATGTCCACAAATCACTCCCTCCTCCCTCGGGATTCTGACTGAACCAGAGACAAGGTTATTGCTCCTCTCATGCCTTCATGTGTATGCTGCTCTATCTTTCAAAAGCCAAAGATGGAGCACAGAAGCATAACTAGCTGGTGTTGAAACTGCTCATGGTACCATGAAACTGTTCTGCCTTACTCCTCTCAAACACACACTGATATCTGGCTCAGGTGACTTGTGAAAGACTTGTTAGAATCAGCCGCTGAGTTCTGATCCTAACAGCAAGCAGGTGCATTTTACTGTTTTTGTTAGCCGCACAGATTGTTCTCCTGAATCCCATATCACTAGATTATTTTTGATAAGGCACCTTATGTTTCCTAACTGGGTGTTTGGAAACTTAACAGCCTTTATTTCTGTGTTTATATTTGAGATTTTGAAAGCAGGAAAATGTACATATTTTTATTTTCCTGCCTGTTTTATGGTACTTTATATATTCTGCTCCATAGCTGGATGCAGTTGTATAAAACATTAATGTAGATTTGAAAGACTTTATATTGTAAACTACTGACCTGAAATGCTGACGTGTTTTAATTGTTTAGTATTTCTCTGATGTATTTTCTGAGCATTAATGGTACAGATCCTTTTTCTTTTTTTGATACAGAGCCTGTAAGCTGTGTCTTTTGAAAACACACTGAATAAGTGAATGATCCAATTAGGAAATAAAAATCAATGATCTCTGATAGCTTCCTGTTTGTCTTTTATTTCTTCAATGGATATTCGTTAGATTCTCTTGGGGATTTGTATTTTTTAGAAAATGCAGTGGCTTTAAACTAGCCAGATGAGGGCAGTGTTGGATAAATTAGCCATGAGTCAGTCATCGGGCAAACTGGACTAAAACTTCCTATCTAAACACCTTGGAGTTTAAAAAGGATTCAGCAGTCTGTTCCAGAATCAGCTTCCTCTCTGTGTGCTGGGAAGCTTCTACGTCCTGGGTTTGCTTCACTACTTTAAAAAAGCTAGAGAGGAAGAAGAGCATTTGTGATCCAAATGACAAATTATCAAAAGATCTTTGTTTTAGCCTGTGAAATAATGATGGTTTCTATGAAGATTGGAATTTGATTTCTGTATGTTCCAAGTCTGGGAAAAAAAAAAGACAATGGAAAGAAATTTGTATTTTCAGACTTTATTCCATGTACCATTGTCAAAATGCTGTTTCTTGTTATTGTCTTTAGTTCTTTTCTTGCTTGGATGGATGTCTCACAATCATTGTGAAGCTCAGAAACGGGAACATCATAACTGGATACCATTAAATATAGATGGGCTTTTATCACCAGTTCTGTGGAAAATCCATATTTTCTTGAGGCTTTTACTGTAATTCCACTGAAAGGAGTCGACAGCAAACCCAAAGCAATTATTATAAAGACATAATTCTATGGCTCTCTGAAGTGTACATTGAAATGCTACAGAAATCTACCCACTGAGGTAGAAATAAATTGCAAAATAGCGCCCTCTGGTGGTACAGGGTACAGCTCCATCCAGTACAGGATAGAGCTGTATACCGTCAGGGAATAGTTTTGGAAAAGACCTATTAGATATTTTTTTTTTGCTAACATATTAAACTTGATAGATTATTATTCAGAGTGAATAGATTAATTCACAGTACAATTATAACTACTTTCTGTTGATCATACCTCAAACGGAATAGTTTGTGGTGGTAAAATACAAAATGTTTATTTGTTTTGCAATTCCTTGTTGGGTCAAATCAAGATTGCTCTGTATGATTTAACAAGATCTTTTTTTTAATTCTGCAAAACAAGAATGATGAAAGTAAAACGTAATCTGGGAATCCTGAAAAATTGTATTTCCTGAAATCCACTTATGTAACTATTCTGTTGTCTGTTTTTAATTTATTTCCTGAACGTTTTACTGTTGGATTTGTTGAAATTTCATCCCTACCTTTCTACCATGTTAGAGCTAACATAAAGACAGATTCTGAATATTAAATCCTGTTTCAACGAAGCTTATCATGCCAGCTGCTTTAAAAAGATCAATCTGTTCACCAAAATACAGCGCCATCTATTGGAGAGAGCAGGAAAAGCAGCGATGTGTGGAAAAAGAGCTGAACTGGGTCTGAATATCAAGGAGGATTGACTGATATGTAAAATTAAACAGCAAAACAGGCAGAAGACTGTTAAATAATCTACCTTAAGTCTTTACCTGACACTATATTTGTCTTGTTTTGGATGACTGATTTTGAGAAAAAAACAGATAAGCCTGGATGTTGTATGAGACTTTGGAGGAAAGTAACTTTTGGGGAAAACCTTTTAAATGTCTTGTAAAAAGCTGCTGAGAAGGATTCTGCCTGTTCTTTCATTGACATAATTTTTCTTTCTCTTTGAATGTTTGAATGGTGTCTGTAATGTCTTTGGAGATGCGGTCGGTGCTGCTCTGAATCCTCTCTGTGTTCTCACAGAGAGGACTCTATCAGAGAACACAGAGACTCCTGCTCTACCTGTGCTGATGATAAGGCTTCAGACGGCCTTCCAAGATTGAAGTTTTTACATCTAGTGTTTACGTGCGGTCGCTCATTAACTGTACTCATCTGTACATTGACTGTTTGCTCTGCAGAACCTGTGTGGGAATAATTACATTTGGCCTAAAAACATCCAGAGAAGCAGATTTTATAAGTACTTCTGCTTAGCTTTCAGCCACAAAAGCCAAATAAAAAGTAACAGACTTTTAGTCAGTTCAACAGTTTGACTTTTGATTGGTCTGCAGTAAATTTGGACTAAACTGAACTGTATATAACTGCATATTAATTGGACCTGGTATGTGCATTGGGATGACATTTATTGGATTAGGGAGATTTGTGAATAAACTAATTTATGATAGGCTAGGTATTATATGACAATTTGTCAGAGTTTCTAAAAGCTCTTTAATCATTGGAATTTTAGACCTTAAACATAAATACACCCCTTTCATATTAGGTCTGTTATGTATTAGGTCCAAACATTTTTAGCTGTGTCTTAAATATTTAGTCATGCATGTTTTGTTTTTTTAAGTCGTTTTGAGTAATGCACATGAAGCCCTCATTTGTTCCATGATTTGTATGTCTGGCACTTCGGGAATGTCTTTGAGTGTTTTATGCTGTGAAAAAACTACAAAACCAACGATGCAGAGAAGCGATAAATCCTGTTCAAAACATTCATTCCCAAAATAATCCTGGTTCTGAAAATTTTAGGTACTTTCATGTTACATTATATAGTTCCTCCTCTTCTGTCATGGAAAAAGAGTATATTGAAAGAGATTTGGGTTTCAAATGGAGGATTCTAGTAATTAGCTAAACCTGTCATCAATTCAAACGGTTTAATTTTAATGGTCTTAAAAAAAGTCTTCAACTGATTTTACATTAACTAGCAGAAACCCTGTTTTCTGCACTCATAAACTACAGATATACAACATGTTGCTAAAAATATTGGGCCTTTTGCCTTTACACATATATAAACTCTTATTAATGTCCCATTAAACACCATCCAATTTGGTGTTGGCCCACCCTTTGCTGCTACAATGGCTTCAGTGCTTTTAGAAAGTTGGCCACAAGGTTCAGGAGTGTATTTAGGGAAATATCGGCACATTCTTTCCGGAGAGTACTTGTGAGGTCAGACACAAACGTTGGACAAGAAGACTCATCTCAAAGTCCCTCTCCTAATTTTTCCCAAATGTGTTATATCGAGTTGAGATCAGAACTCAGTTCAGATCAGTTAAGTCTCTTAACACGAAACTCACTCGTGCATGTCTTTATGGACATTACTTTGTGCAGTTCAGCAGACAGAAAAGCTCCCCTTTAAATGGAGGAAACTTCCAGCTAATTTCCAGCTTAGTATGAGCAGCCATCTTCCTTTGCCATGACTGACTGGGGATTTGAGAAGACATAGCATACACACACATAAAAAGAAATACATAGAAGCCCTGATCCAGGAATACTTTCAATTTTAAAGAAAAGATAATGAAAGTAGTAGCTCATTTAGTTACATCATCTAGGGGGGAAACACAGCTAAGCAGATAAACTCTTAAGCAGTTTTCAAGTCTATATGATGAAAGAGAGCACATACAGTTAGTCACAGTAGAAGCTCAGCCAGTAGCTATGTCTAGGAACCCAGCAATGCGTTACAAAATGAAAGGCCAGTAAGAACTTTTCTGGAACTTTCAAAATAAATTGCCTAACCTAATTCCAGCACAGCCAGAAATGGGGGTAACAGCTGTTATGAAATTTTCTTATCAAAGTGGGTAGAAGTTGACTCATAACAAGAGAAAATCCGGACTTTGTCTTTATAAGTTTTATTCAAAGGCATTCAGCGTTTGAATGACTCTGTCACCAAGCAAGTCAGTTGAAACAGAGCCCCGATCAACATTTACACACAGTATTTATACCAGAACATGACAGTGTTATCTCAACTGCAAAGAGTCTGTGTTCATGACCCCAACCCTTCGTCAGTTCAGCAGTGACAAGGTTATCTAGGAACAGACCTAACTGCCCTTCCTGACATTGTCCTAAAGATAGGTCTGAACCATTAAACTTCTGACAGCTTCTTCCTCTAACACAGATGTTCTGAGGAGTAAGATAAAAAAGGTCATACACTGTGAAATGCTTACTGCAAGAATTTCCATCACACTCCCTTCTTCTGATTACAAGATAATCACAACTAAAGGAAAATTCTTCAAAACCATCACCCCTCTCAGCTAACAGATAATCCAAAGCCATTCTAGTTTGCAAACTCATCGTTCTTATAGCTTGCTGCTCCTTAGTCAGAACAGTGAAACCTTACTCAGATAAAGCAGTAAGATTTTCTAACTCAACTGACAACTCATTAATCCTATGGGCGGCGTTAGCAGCACCATAACTAGGAAACATTGTACCCAAAATGCCTTTCCAATGTGGGATCCTAGCTCTCTTTTGTCGTTTGAGCATTGTCTTCCTCTCTAATAATGGGCTGATTGAATCATAAGTCGTGACTGTAGGTAGTAAATGAGCTAGATAACATACTCCAGACCAATTAGCAGGCAGATACAGATATGATCTGTTTCCACACATCCAAACCATGTTCTTAGGACACGAGAACCCATCTCTACTAGGAAAAGTAACAAGAACCCTGGTTAATTTAGCTGCCTGGCCATACAATTGACTTCCATTCGGTAAGGCTGTAAGATTAAGAGTTAACACAAAAGGATCTGGAGCCAAAGATTCTGAAATATTATAAGGATCAGTCCTGACAGGACAAGGTCTAGATGTATTCATGTGGGTCAAGGCACATGAAACTGGTATAATAGTTTTACAACCCACCGTCTTTCCAAGGAAATAAGGTGTGCTTTCCTCCTGTGTAATACAAATATCTGGATCTTTAATCGGATTTCTAATACCCCGAAATCTATAAAGAGTTCCTGTAGAAGCACACGTTAAATTAGTCTCACTAGAAAATCTACTAACATTTCTGCTTTGCCTTACAATATAATTCCTCACAGTTTTGATGCATCAGTTGCCACCAAACATTATCAGTATGATCATAGTAGTCAGAAAAGTGATGAATCTCTCTTCGAATCTGCTGATGAATATTATTAGTCAGATTTACCACACATTGTCTTTGCTGTACCTTTCCCAAAATGAACACAAGAGTTATAAAAAATACTTGCAATACCAATCATTAGCATCAGAACAGACCATCTTCCATATAGCTGCATCGTGACCTTGAAGTGGAATGTCCTTTCTTCTGGTAAAGAAAGCAAACAGTTTTTCCCAAAGAAAACAAATTATAAACAAACTTAAAAAACAAAAAATCCTGCTGTCTCTCCTGAGTGGCTTCAAGCTGCCCTGTCACCAGTCTGGTACAGGTGGGCGGTCGTAGGAAGCTCCTCTAGAAATATATTTAGAAACAGGAACTCTAACCTGCTAGAAGTTAGGCTTCCATAGTCCAACTAAACAACGGTGGAAATGAACACATTCAAACTTGTAATAATACCATAATGATAGATATCAAGCAATAAACATAAAAGTTAGATAAAAGCATCCGAGATTTCTTCCTCAGAGTCAGTTTCGCTGTCAAAGTGGGAGGAAAGAATCTCTCACTGTGGTGTGTGTGCAGTGAGGCAAATGACCTTATGATTTCTAACTTTCAGGCAATGCGATGGCCTTAAGTAGATTCTGAAATAACGTGGCACTGCCCAAGGGATTATTGTGCCCTTGTAAGAACAGTGTTTTTCAACCACCTCTTCAATCACTCGCCAGTGATCAGCTTACAGTTCTTTGTCTTGTGGTGGTCCGCTGTCCTCACACCTTTCAGGCCGTGGATGATCCAGTTGAAAGATGACTTGTGTCCTGGAAGCCAGATGAAGCTGGAGGAGCTGGAGCTTTCCTGCAGCTTTCCTGGGTGTCTAGTAGGATCTGATATGGGCCATTCCAGCGCCTGGACTTCCAGTGTTTTCTCCTAAATTCTCTGAGCAGAATCCAGTCGCCAGGAATAAAGGACTGGAGGGTGGAAGTGGCTGTTTCTGGTAATGCAGCCTTCACCATCTGTGAAACTTGAGAAAACACAGTGGACAGGTTTTGACAGTAAAACAACATCCTATCTTCACACAAAGATGTGGAAGAAAATTTTCTTGGCAATATCCCCATGTCCAAATTAGGAGACCTGCCACACAGCACTTCAAAAGGACTGAGATTAGCCTCTGTCCTTTGTCTCAATCTCATATAAGTGAGAACAATAGGTAGAACCTTCACAACACTTGGCTAATTTTCAATTCAAAGTCCCATTCTCAAACCTAAGTGCTTAACTACATGAACTTCATCAAAACATCCAACAAAATCAAAAGAATTGATCTTCTGACTTCACCTGATATACTAGCAATGACCATCAGCTAAATATTCTGAATATCAAAAATGTGACATGATGTTTGAGGAAGGTCTGATTACAGGTCAATATTTCATAGTTTCAGAATACCCACAAATAATTTCAAAAATGGTCTAATCTGTGGAGATGTAAAATTTCACAAAAGAATCAACACCATAATTTCAGAGAGGTTTTCATAATGTGGTCTTAGGGAGCTATGCACCATTTATAGAAACAAAGTACAACGTCTCTCTCGCATTGTCACTAAGTCCTCACTGGAGGTCTGAGCTACCCTTTTTTCCATGAGAGCTAAACTTTTGGAACCCCATGTTACTTTATTCTGACATTCCCCTCTTCTGGCGCAGGGTCCAACCCATGCGACAATTCAGCAAAAAGTCTGAACAAAAATTTTCTAGTAATCAAGATCACATTACATGGAACCAAAGAAATGAATTCTGACATAACCATGTGTCACTATGAATTTAATGAAAGCAACATAAAGAAAATCCAGATGTTTTTACCTGCAATTCAGTTCCATTAACAACTAAACACAAATTTCAGTTGTTGTACAGTTCATCAATATTTCACTTAGAAATTAGTCACATATCATCCTGATTTGTCTTGTATAAAGATGAGTATTAGATTAATGGACATCTAATGTAATTCTGATGCATAAACCCTACAAATTCGAATCTAATAAATAATTCCCACCAAGTATAAAGTCATGACTCAGATTCTGTATCAAAAATATATTCCTTACTCTTGCATATCTTGAATTGTCAGTTAGCTTAATGGTACCAGGGAAACTTTCAATCTAATAAATCACCAATGATTCTGCATGCAAAACTAATTCTTCAAACTAGTTTAAACTATTTCATTAACCTTTTAGTAATAAAACACATAAATCTAAAAGTCATGCTACATCCTTAATCATTATACAAAAAAAAACATGTTTTTAAGGCAACAATCACTACAAGCATTTTGATTCTATTGTCTCTTAAACAATGTTAAAACTCAGGAAGGGAGGTGCTGAGCGTTACCATGACAACAAAGGCGTGAACCAACCTGGTAGGTGGGCGGAGTCAGGCAGAACTAACCTTTGATTGACAGCCTATGGGCGGACCCACAGTTTCTTCATCCCATCCCACATTAGTGTAACTTAAACTACAAAACTGTTAACATGAACCTACCTCAGAAACAAGCTGCTTCTTAACTCTCCTGAAAACTCAAAGTTTTAATCAATCTGGGATTTAGAAACATTATTCTAAACATGGATTATTGTTTCATGCAACATATAAACAAACATTTATTCCAACAAAACAAAGACAAAATATCAAAGAAAAACAAATGACCAAATTTGAAGCTTCAAGAATTCAAATAAATTTTTAACAATCTCTTTTCAGAATATGTTTTCTCAACCATATCTTTTAATGCTGTAATTGATCAATCTTGTTATGATAATCTTCAGGATCCTTTTTTTAAAAATGAGTGCACATAGTCCAAAAAATCTCAAAGTATTTAGAAACACAGCAACAGTTTTCTCTTAAATGAATCCAAATTTACTGATGCTGAAACCTTTTGCTAATTCTTTGTACTGTAACTCTATAATAATAACTACAATCCTGAGAGTTATTGTTATAATTCTCTTTTTGTTTGACTCAATTTGATCGCAGCTGTATTGCAGAATTTCAAGTTAAATGCAAAGAAGTATTTTAATTCAATTCAATTCAAATTCAAAGATACTTTATTGATCCCCGAGGGGAAATTAGAAAAGTCAGCATTGACATTTTTATGGTATACCCAAACTAAACAAAACTGCAGTGTTTGACTTAATCAGAAATTAAGATAAGAAGCTTGTCTCCAAACTGGACTTTTTCCCACATAGTGTTTCAAAAAGAACAAACATCATTTTCTTTAATTTGGCTATTTAAATTTTGAGAGTTGGGGAAAACTT
Source organism: Girardinichthys multiradiatus (assembly GCF_021462225.1). Taxonomy (NCBI): domain Eukaryota; kingdom Metazoa; phylum Chordata; class Actinopteri; order Cyprinodontiformes; family Goodeidae; genus Girardinichthys; species Girardinichthys multiradiatus. Next base: position 42,071 of record NC_061806.1, on the reverse strand, counting down.
ATTACTAGAACCCCTCTTTAATAATCCAAATGCTGATAAATGTTCCAATATTTTATCTCTTAGTAATCTGAAATCACCTTGTGTACCTTTGTACTCCTATGTATTCCTTTAATCTTTAAACCCTAAGAAATCAAACAAGGAGACTTGAGTTTGAGCCGACCATCTTCTTACTGTTAAGAGAGCCTTTATTTCTTTTCTTTTCCTAAAATAAAGGATTTTACTTGTCTTGATTCTGTTATAAAAATCCTAACCTTGGTTCCAAAAATAAACTCTTCAACCCCAATCTGTGTCCCCAGAGTAGAAATTTTGAGTATTATTGCATTTCAAAGCCACCAAATGACTGGAACCCATCATTGTCTTAGATCTGTTTTAATAAGTAATCGGTCTACCTTTAATTAAATATTATAATTTTATGGACCCAAAATCTATGGCTTACGGGCTTCAGGAGTCCAGGAACCACAAGTTGAGTACTACTGCATTGAACAATGGTGTTAACTTTCTGCAGAGATTGAAGGATTGGCTAAATATATTATTTCTGCTTGGACAATAATCAGATTTAAAATTATGAGTTCACAGCTTCTAATTTACCTCAGATCATATTTGCTTCTAACACAGTTCATAAGAAGCTTCAGACAAACATTTTGCTAAAAAAACAAGAACAAAACAAAACAAAAACCAGATCTGTTTTAAAATAAAGAAAAAGCATGCTTAAAAAAATTGTTACTGTGGTGGAAAATAACTCCACCGTTCTGAAGACCTTTTCATGCAGAGTCTTTTAGGAAACATGAGATTAGTTTAATTTTTGTGTGGTACCACTGTCCAATCAGATTCTTTCTAAATAACCCAATTTTTCATACTCATTTTAAAGGTTTGTTTTACCAAGGAAAATGTGTTTAACAAAACCAATTACTCTCAAAGTTTTAGAAGTTTTAGCTGGTGATATCTTAGAAAACAACTAGTGTTTTAATATTTCTATGCAACACAGAACTGATTAGGTTTCTCTTTCCTTCTCCAAAGGGAGAAAAAAGGAAACTGCAGAACCAAGCCTTTCATAGTTTTTGTCAGGACCTGATATAAGGTACAGTGTAAATCAACACGCTGCATGAATCAGAAGAGGGAAGAAAAACCTAATATAACCTCTTCCCAGCAGCTGCTGTGAAAAACAATGAATTTGTACTTTCCATAAGCGTCAGTTAACACTTGCGGACAAAAACTGCACCAAACTGTAAATACTGTGTCAGAGACTGTATGAAGACCATCTGCAGTAAAACTAAGCCTGTTTTAATGAGGTCTCTACCCATTAGATTTATGGGATACAAAATCTGACAACAGAAAATAATATCTGAAGGAGAAACCCATCAGGTTTTACGCATTTGCTGGGTTTTAAAAATGCTCCTTCATGAGATCTGTCCTGAGAATAACATAGAAACACTTGGTTACTGCTGAGTTTTGGAGATGTTGTAACTTCCTCTGCATTTTAATAACTTTTAATAACTAGAATAATTGACCCTGAATATTCCACGACTAAAGAGAACTTGTTTCTCTAAAAGAATTAACTGGAAAGTATGAAATGAGCTAAGTTATCACCCTTTTAAAGATACTTTTCTAACCCTAAAATAATATTTTAACCCGCTATATCTGTCAACGTCAAGCAAGCGTCACATGAGCAGCGGTTAATAAGCGTTCTTCGTTGCAGAAAATAGGAAAAGATTTATGCAAATGTGTGTGTGTTTGTACATTACCCCCATCAGTTTCTAAATCGCTCCAGAGTCAGACTGTCATGGCACACAGTTCTCTATCAGTCCAAAAAACAACCAGGCCCTTCCCCGGTCTGTTGGTGAGACATTCAATCATTCTTTGTCCACTTTAACTTCTCCAGGAGGGAGAAAGAAGAAACTTTGCTCCGGTTTCTCTTCTGCCCGCATAAGATGCTTTCAATATAAATCCAGTGTATCACTCTTCTGGCTCTTGCAAACAGCATGGATCGTTGTCCATCTCAGTGGGTCCAGACTTCTTCTGAGTTTGGTTTTTTTTCTTGTAGAAATTCACACTGCGATTTTCAACATGCAGGCAGACAGGAAGGCAGATCTCTCTCTTTCAGGCCGTGCTGGAGAAGCGTCTCTGGTGGAGTAGCCATGGAGAAGGGCAGGTTTCTAAAATCCAGACTCAAAAACACAGATGTTGAACTCAAATCCCATATATGTGTGTATTTGTGTGTGAGAGAGGCAGAAGAAAAGTTTAGTATAGGTTCAGATTTTGTACAAATAAATATTATCAGTCAGTCAGTCAGTTGTCCACCTGCCTGTCACTTCCTTCCACAACATGAACTATACTCCTTTCTAAATCAACTTTCTTTTCGCATCTCTAATGTCCCTTTTCACTTTTACCTTCTTTTCCGACTGATCGCAATATTTAAGACAAACGAAACTTCCTTCAGGAAAGTTTTAACTCTTTAACCCCTTAATTGATGCACTCTGTGCTTTTTAATCTTTTCTGTATGTTTTTATTTTTATTTTTCCATCAACTGTTTTACTTGAAACTATTTAAACTATTTAACTTATTTACACTTAAACTTCCACGCTGTGAAAAACCAAACTTATCTTCCAAATTAAAGCACATTTAACACAATCATCCCCACTTTTTTCTTTCATTATTTTATAAATCAGAGTATGAAGAAGGAGACACCCCTGATGCCTCAAGGTTCCAGAACCATATCTTTTTTTACCCGTTCAGCGGCAACAAACAGACCTCTTCCACGCAGGTCCCCAGAGGAACTGGACACAGGGACACAGCGCGCTAATGTCTCTTTGCAGGCAAACAGACGTAACTCTTCAAACTGGATCCAAGAGTGTCATACGATCCCGCGATCATATGCACTAAGTTAAGTAGGAATGAATTGCTGTTTGTGTATCCGGTATTAATTCATGAACAGGGGTAATTAAGGTGCAAGCGTGGCTTGAATTTTCTCTCTAAGGTCTACAGAAGCAAACTGTGTTCCAGAGAGTTCCCAGCAGAGGCCCTGTCTCTACGACGCCGAGTGGAGCAGTTTTCCCGGTCTGAAGGAAGGACAACGGGACCCCAGCACCGAGGTTACAGCTGTAACGTGCGGTTTGGCCGGCCGACAGAACGAGCCGCCCCCCCACAGCTATGGAGGTTAGCTGCAGCTAACCCTTTGTTCACTGTGGATGCTTTCTTCAACTTCGTCGCCAGGACAACTTTTCCTCAGCACGGTTCACGTAAGAGGTTGTGTTTTGGGCAGAGAGAAGTAGTTTAGAATGAAATAATCTAAACATTTTTTGTTTTATGAAGTTTGGTATTGTTTGTGTTGAAACCTGGCCATTTTAGTGCTAGCAGATCTGCTCAGCACATGTGCTCAGTTTATGTGTTCTGTGTGTTGTTTTTTTTAAGTTAAGACACATTTTACTTAAAGGGTGATTTTAAAGACCATAACCTGTCCGCACTTATGCATTTTAACCCTTTTATAATGGTATGTGTTTGATTCTGATGATAAGCTATAAGCTTCTCTTGTTAGCTTCAACCGCTAACAGCTAAGAACACATGTTTGCCTGCTAAAGATCATTTACCCAAAAAGGTTGCTAGTTTTCAGTCTAGGAAATAATATTTCCCTAAATATTATTTTACTAAACTTGATATCTAAGTAAACACCGTTAAGCCCAATTTCTCCAGAAAGATTTGGTTCTTATTCAAAATAATATCTCCTTAAATACTATTTTACTATTTCTTTATTAATATTTCTTTAAATATTATATTAATAAATAAAGGTTTTATCTGATCTTGCATTGTGAATGGTTGTTTGAAGGTATACCAATTATTGTCTAAGTTGGTTCCAAGACTAATTTATCTTCATTTCCAGATTCTTCAAGATAATCCTTGGTTCTCAAACATAAACATTGCATGGTAATGTTGCATCACTCTTTTGGTCATAATTTCAATCATCTTTAATCAACTTGTTTATATTGTACATAGCCCATTAGTCTTCCTTATTCTTTATTTCTGCTTGGTAGTTTAGTTGGATTGTTTTAGCATAGTAAAGAGTTTGTTGATTGAAATATGTTTGACTTTGAGTTGACTTATTTTTGTTGATAAATTCTTGTATTTTAAGAAATTGTATGAATTCATTCTGTGTGTGTGCAGAATTTTGCTGTTAAATAATGCCAGAGCTTGGCTCATCCCTTTCAATTTTGTCCTATTACCACCGCCTTATTGGGCTGGTATTCACAGAACAACCTTTAACAGACCGAAATATTATTTAATAAAATATTAAATAATGCTATAAAGTATTAATATTAAATAATATATCCATATAAAGAGTCACAAAAAGAGACAGGGTTAAACACTGAAAGACAGGGCCAAGTGTATCATCTGTAGAAAGAGAACATTAAGTTGCAGGCAGCAGTAGCACAACCGATGCCTCCCTCCAGAAAGGTGTCTAAACACAGAGCCAGGCAAGGTGTAGCTTCATATGAATAAAAAAAGAGAACACAAAGTTAAAAGCTGAAATAACAGCAGATAATGTAAAACTGCAGAGTAGTAGGAGAATATATTGTACCTCAATGCTGCTACATTATGAAGTGGGCATTGTGTCCTCCAGCAGCCTACGCCAAAGGCAGCATAACTACATACATAGCTTAGGATAACCTAAGCCACTCTAACTATAAGCTTTATCAAAAAGGAAAGTTTTAAGCCTAGCCTTAAAAGTAGACAGGGTGTCTGCCTCACGGACTAAAACTGGGAGCTGGTTCCACAGGAGAGGAGCCTGATAACTAAAGGATCTGCCTCCCATTCTACTTCTAGAGACTCTAGGAACCACTAGTAAACCTGCGGTCTGAGAACAAAGTGCTCTGTTAGGAACATATGGACCAATCAGATCTCTGATGTATGATGGAGCTAGATCATTAAGGGCTTTATATGTGAGGAGGAGAATTTTAAATTATATTCTGGATTTAACAGGGAGCCAATGAATGGAAGCTAAAATAGGAGAAATATGATCTCTCTTTGTAATTTTCATCAGAACTCTTGCTACAGCATTTTGAATCAGCTGAAGGCTTTTAACTGCATTTTGTGGACATCCTGATAGTAATGAATTACAATAGTCCAGCCTTGAAGTAACAAATGCATGGACTAGTTTTTCAGCTTCACTCTGAATCAAATGCAGCACTTAGGTCTAACAGAAACAGTACAGACACAAGTCTGTTGTCTGGGGCCAGGAGAATATCATTAGTGACTTTCACTAGTGCTGTTTCTGTGCAATGATGAGCCCTGAAACTCAGATCAGATCATTGCTGTGTGAATGTTCACACACTTGATCAACATCTATTATTTCATGATTTAATAAGAAAGGAACAAAATATATAGGTCCGTAATTTAAGTCTTCCTGATCGAGAGAAGGTTTCTTAAGTAAAGGTTTATTTACAGTTAAAAGCCTGTGTTATGTATCTGTTTACTAAGGACAGATGAATCATATCTAAAATGGTGGTGGTAATCAAAGGGAAACCTTCCTTAAATAATTTGTGCACTGGTTCACAGTTACTGTGGAACAGGAAGGAACCTTTTCCACACTGTCCCCACAAAGTTGAAATTGTCCAGAATGTCTTTGTATGATGGACCATTAAGAGTTATTTTAATGGATTTGAAGGTCCAGAGGCCAGGTCCTGAAAGACAGTCCCACTTCATAATTTCCTCTGCACCAAATGTTAAACTTGACGCAATGCAGTCAGGCAAGTGGTTTTCTCCTGCCAGACCCAGAGTCATCCATTGGACTGTCAGAATCAGAATCAGCTTTATTGCCAAGTTTGTACATACAAACAAGGAATTTGACTCCGGTACACTTTGCTCTTTGGTTTTGTTTTTTCATTACAGAATATACATATTTACAATGTACAATATACACATATATAAATAAAAAGGTGAGACAGGTCAGACAGGGACACAGGTTTTGTCACCTGGAAGAAGACGTCCAGTATTCTAGAGTCCAGTTGCCTTACACTACTGCATCCAATACTTTGCATTACACTTGGAAGTCTTGGATGCAGGTGCTCCCCTGATGAAAGCCATGATGGTTTCTACGCACTGTTCTTAAACAAATTTTAAGGCGACATGAGGTTTGACGGTCTGTTACTGCAGAAAGATGGTGACCTCTGCACACTATGTACCTCAGCATCCACTCACCCTGCTCTTATAAAGTCTACTACTTTTTGGATGAGTTACTGTAACTTTGTTATAATATGAGCATATGATTGTGGAATATTTTGTTCCAAAAATTGTCATGAATGGAATGGGAATGGGATCCCCTCATAGTGTCACTCTGGAAGTCACTGAGTGCGACCAACCTTTTAAAAATGTTTGTAGAAGCAGCCTGCATGCATAGGTGCTGGATTTTATACCTCTGTCGCCATGGCAGTGATTGGAACATGTGAATCCAATTAATCTGATGGATGACCCAGTTCCTTTGGCTGCATAGTGTGTCTCCAAACTTCCTTAATTTTGTAAATAAAACAAAAGCATAACGACATGAAAGAAATGCTTTTTATGGGCTTAGTTTTGGTTCCTGAGAGCTGAATCCATGTAAATGCAACACCATCAGCCATAGTGCCTTCATATTGCCTTCTGCCTTTTTCTCATTCTTTTCTTTTTTCTTTTGTTAGCTTATTTTTATCTCTAAATCCTTCAGTCTGATCATCTTCAGGTCTTACTTAAAAAGCAACAGTATAAACCTTGCAGACATTTTGAGAACAAAGAATATGGGCGTGTGTGAATGTGCTTGTGTGTATTTACATGGGTGTTGGAGGTCTCAAAACACCCTGTCCTCTGGGTGTCTGCAGAGGTGATGCAAAGACTGTAATTACATTTTGTGAAATACAACAAAGCCAGCTGCTGCTTTCACTCATTTTGGTGGTCCTTTCTATGCTCGTGGAAGCTGGTCATTGATAAAATGTGGTCTGCTAGATAATGAATTTCTTTGTGGTGGAGGACGACAGAGAATAGAATACAGAGAAATGTAATTAATGTCCATATCAAACATGTCCCTCCAGCGGTGTTCTCCTGATACGTTGTGCTGCTCTCATTTTAAGTTAGGTTTGTTTGTCATTGACCCTGAACTCATTGGGTTTTAACTTGCATCCTGACTGATTGCTAGTCTAATCTGGCATTAAAATACATCCTAAGTGATCATTGGTGACATGTTATTAGATATATATACAAACTTACTATGTCAGCTGACAACACACAAGTTGAATGCTCTTTTGTTTACTTCATTTACATGTATTGCTTGCATCATGGCAGTATTGTTTGCAAACTCATACATATAATACACAGACAAAATCAAAAGTACACATTGTAAGATGAGCAGATTTCATGTTTAGTTCTTTGATTGACTGATTTTTCAGTTTAACCTTAGTAAAGTACTATGCAACTCTATGTTTGATTTAATGGTAGCGGTCTGTAGTCATGATTTAGACCATGGTCAGGGAGCTGTTATTAGTTAACTCACTTTATTGTTATGGTAGGAAAACTCCTAAAGTTTTTAGACTGTGTGGCCTACAATCTTAGAGCAAATTTTTATTTGGGGTTAGGGGTTAGGGTTAGGGTTAGAGCAAGTAAATAATAATGATCTCCACCCTAGGGATGGAAATCAGTGCATGGGCCCTACTCCGTTCGTCGTCAGATCCCCCTAGTAAGAAGCCCTGAAGGCAAATGGCCAGCATCTCACTAAGGTACGTCCAATTAAAGATAAAGGCCAAATTGTAATTATGATGATAGGTTGTGGTGAAATTATGAAATTTGGGGAAGGCCCAACTTGGCCTTCCAGATCTTAGCTGATTTAATCCTTTTTCCTTTATTCCAGGCCGGATGGTGCTGATGCAGCATAATGTGTGCAGCTGTCCAGCCGTGTGAAATAAAGTGGTTTTCAAATTCTGTTTTTGGTTGTCCTGATTTGTGTTTTTGAAGTTGGAGGTACATTAATAAAACTCTCTCATACAAGGAGTGTGCTGATTCCCCCACAAATCTGAAATGACACTCCGAGCATGAAAGGAGGAAAACACAATTATGTGTTTCCAAACCTCCTTGTGAGGGAATTTTGTATACTGTCCCAGTGATGGGGTTTTGAAGCCATTTCTGATGTCTGAATATAATCAGATCATCAGAGATGGCTGGATCTGAGGAGGAAGGAGAAGGGCCCTTCCTGGCATGTACCAGCATGTCCTGCAGGTTCCTATTCCTCCTAAAAGCAGATATGACCCTCAGCATGGTTAGCCTTTCACTGCTGGATTGGAACTGCACAAAGTTCCGTTTCAGAACTCTGGACAGTTCCAAGTGGGGAGAAAGTGGCTAAAAAGGGGAGGAGGGGTGGTCCCTCCTCCTGTGGCTGTGGGGGGCACTCTGAAAGGCTCTTTAAACATCTCCTCAGAAAAGACCTCTGGTAGCCCCTGCTGGACAAAGCAGAGAACAACACTCTGACTGCCTCTAAAATCAGAGTGTTGTGTACATATTCTTTGAAATCGAATTAATTGGGACTTAATGAGCCCAGCAAACGTATGCTTTGGATGAAAGCTTTTTTTTAAACAATAGAGCATGTGTATCAGTAGGTTTGAAATAAACTCTAGTATCCAATATGCCGGTGTTGTGAAAATTTTGGCCTTTGAATGTGGTGGTGTCCAAAAAATCCACTGCTGTAATGCTCGTGGTAGATTTAAGTTTGATGGAGGCATTGACTTTATTCAGTGTGTGTAAGAAATGTTGAAAGTCCTCCTCTGAGTGGGTCCACACCCCCCAGATATCATCTAGATACTTGTAGTAAAACAATGGCTGCAATGGGCATGCCTTAAGGGCCTGATTCTCCCATGCAGCCATGAAAATGTTTGCGTAGGAAGGAGCAAATTTCTTCCCCATTGCTGTCCCTTTGATCTGCAGAAACCATTCTCCATTGAGGAGGAAGTCATTTCTACAGAGGTTAATTTCCAGCAGCTGGAGGATTTCTGCATCTGGTCTCCCTCCATCAAGATATTTTAAAAGGACATCCCGGACTGCGTTTATACCCTCTTCAGTCACAATATTTGTGTACAGGATATCCACATCAAATGTGAATAAGATAGCATGTGCAGGAATTTTGGCATTTTTGATGATGTCAATAAAATGATAGGGTTAGGGTTAGGGTTAGGCAATTTTTCTCTCTCGGTGACTCTCCCCAACTCGTCCAGCGACTGAGTGGTTGAAACTGGAAAGTCAAAGGTAATGCACTGGCCGTCGCACGCCGTCCGCAGCTCTCATGTCCTTGGCCGCACCCAAGCAGAGGAAATAGTAGTAATAATAGTAATAATAATAATAATAATAATAAAAAAGAGCTAAAGTCAGAGTTGTATAACATGCTAAGGCTGTATAAGCTCTCCTTCAAACAAGCTAACTTACTAAATAAATGCTGAGGTCCTAATCCCACTGTAAGACAAGTCCTGAAAGGCTGGTTACTGAAAAACTAAAATTGTGGAAAGATTCTATTTTACAGTGTAAAATACAGAAAAATCAGTAGTGAGGAAAAGAAGAACAGCAGTCTAAAACATGAAAATGAAGAATAGCTCAGGATTGAAGTAAAATTAAGTTAAAAACGCCTATAGTTGAACCATAAATGGTAAACATTTAATATTAAATATTGAATGGTTAGGGATTAAACATTAAAGGATTAGACACATCATCAGTAGTGGACCTCGGGTGTCATTGAGTGTTTCGGCCATTTATCACTATACACTCTAACCCGAGGAAGGCCCAGCCAAGATTGATCAAGTCTTGGTGTGTGTCATATACTTTAGGTTTTGCATAATCTTAACAGGTAAATTTGAAGGTCGGTTTTAGAGCGAACATCACTTGTTTTTTCAGGAACAGTCACAGCAATCTGCAGTTAGGGTTAGGGTTAGGGTGAGTTTAGTGTCACGATGACATCCCCCTAATTCAGTCTAATGACCGAAAAAGTTTGGTGTAGGGAGTCAAAGGCAAGGCACGGGCCGACGCATGTCACTCAAGAGCTCATCTCCGTATGTTAGACCCAGGTGGAAGGTACACAATAACACAATCCTAATACCACATCAGGGAGCGAGCAAGGGCCCAGGAACCAGGCAAAGATCGTGCAGGTAATTCCAGGAATCGGATGAAGCCAGGAGGGGCCTCCACCCGCCGCAAAGCCAAGCAAACCAGTTGGGAACCACAGCCGCTGGATAAACCCCGTCCCGGAATGGGGCCAACAGGGGGCTCGATTAAGCCCCCTTGGCTACACCCAAGCCGGCAAGGATCCCCCAGCCACCGAAGGAAAACCAACATCGGAAAGTGGCAGCGATAGGTCTCCGCCCGTCGTATAGCAACAACCCCGGCCGGGATCCCTCATCCACCAAAGGAAAACAGTACCGGAATGCAGCTAACAAAGGGTCCTAACAGACTCTCCGCACCGCACACAGACCGGCAAGAATCCCACAGCAGACAACGGAAATCCGGCCACGGAATGAAGCCACAACAAGTTTCAATCCCACCGCAGGCAACCAAACTGGCCGGCATCCCCGAGCCACCATGAAAACCCAATACCGGAAAGAAGCTAAGCAAGGGGCTCGGATAAACCCCCCACGCCGTAATTCAATCCGGCTAGGAACCCCCAGTAGTCCAAGGACAACCGGTCACAGAATGGAGCCACGACGAGTTTCTTCCCCAAATGACAAATCAAACCGACCCAGGACCCCCACCACCACTCTACCCATGTCCCCACACCCCCGCCCACAACCCCAATGCAGGAGGTTGTAGGTAAAATGTTTGGGAGGGAATAAAAACTTAAAGTTAAGCTAATGGGAACGTTAAAAATTTGGCTTAAAAATCGAATGAAACAGAAATATAAATTTAATTCTGATCTTAGAGATTGTAAGTTAAAAGGGATAATTAAATGTAAAACTAAAATTAAAGTAAAATTTGAACTAAAAATAGAAATTTGAGACACATCATCAGTAGTGGACCCCGGGATCATTGGGTGTTTCGGCCATTATCACTAGACACCCTACCCGAGGAAGGCCCAGCCAAGGTTGATCAAGCCTTGGTGTGTGTCATGAAGACCAATTGGTTTTTGTTTAAAATTGTTCAATAGGACCTTCTAATTTTGGAATTAAAATGAGATACTGCAGGGAGTAAAATTTAATATAGAAAATAAACAATATACTAAAGCTCGAGCTTTGAAAAACGTTATCTGAGTGAGTTAGTAAAAATTTAAATAATCTGAATAAACAAAGGGAATGGTTGTCCAGTGCATCCACGGCCTAACCCTCTAAGCTGGGTTAGGGGATGTAAATTTGGAGGGAGATGACAATTTGAAGGAGCCCAATTGTTGAACCACCAATGTGAGGGTTATCACCTAGAGGCTACTCGGAATGGCAGCAGCAAGCCACCACCATCCCAATGCCATAGGTAACGGGGACCTGGATTTCTCCAGGAACCCTGGAACCCTGAAGTGGAACAACAGTTTAGAGGACGGATTGGATTGGACGTGTGAGGTGCAAAATGGACCGTGCATGAGCGAGGCTAACCCTCATAGAAGACTGGGCCACGTTTAAGGTCCTGACGCCCTGGACCACCACATCCTGCGTGCTGTTCCAGAGTGGAACGCAGGAGGGCCGGATACTTACCTCCTTACCCAGAACCGTTCGGTAAACAGGCCGGTTGTTGACACCGTGAGGTTACTCCGGCCTGGGTTAGGGTTAGGGTTAGGGTTAGGGTGAGTTTAGTGTCACGATGACATCCCCCTAATTCAGTCTAATGACCGAAAAAGTTTGGTGTAGGGAGTCAAAGGCAAGGCACGGGCCGACGCATGTCACTCAAGAGCTCATCTCCGTATGTTAGACCCAGGTGGAAGGTACACAATAACACAATCCTAATACCACATCAGGGAGCGAGCAAGGGCCCAGGAACCAGGCAAAGATCGTGCAGGTAATTCCAGGAATCGGATGAAGCCAGGAGGGGCCTCCACCCGCCGCAAAGCCAAGCAGACCAGTTGGGAACCACAGCCGCCGGATAAACCCCGTACCGGAATGGGGCCAACAGGGGGCTCGATTAAGCCCCCTTGGCTACACCCAAGCCGGCAAGGATCCCCCAGCCACCGAAGGAAACCCAACATCGGAAAGTGGCAGCGATAGGTCTCCGCCCGTCGTATAGCAACAACCCCGGCCGGGATCCCTCATCCACCAAAGGAAAACAATACCGGAATGCAGCTAACAAAGGGTCCTAACAGACTCTCCGCACCGCACACAGACTGGCAAGAATCCCACAGCAGACAACGGAAATCCGGCCACGGAATGAAGCCACAACAAGTTTCAATCCCACCGCAGGCAACCAAACTGGCCGGCATCCCCGAGCCACCATGAAAACCCAATACCGGAAAGAAGCTAAGCAAGGGGCTCGGATAAACCCCCCACGCCGCAATTCAATCCGGCTAGGAACCCCCAGTAGTCCAAGGACAACCGGTCACAGAATGGAGCCACGACGAGTTTCTTCCCCAAATGACAAATCAAACCGACCCAGGACCCCCACCACCACTCTACCCATGTCCCCACACCCCCGCCCACAACCCCAATGCAGGAGGTTGTAGGTAAAATGTTTGGGAGGGAATAAAAACTTGAAGTTAAGCTAATGGGAACGTTAAAAATTTGGCTTAAAAATCGAATGAAACAGAAATATAAATTTAATTCTGATCTTAGAGATTGTAAGTTAAAAGGGATAATTAAATGTAAAACTAAAATTACAGTAAAATTTGAACTAAAAATAGAAATTTGAGACACATCATCAGTAGTGGACCCCGGGATCATTGGGTGTTTCGGCCATTATCACTAGACACCCTACCCGAGGAAGGCCCAGCCAAGGTTGATCAAGCCTTGGTGTGTGTCATGAAGACCAATTGGTTTTTGTTTAAAATTGTTCAATAGGACCTTCTAATTTTGGAATTAAAATGAGATACTGCAGGGAGTAAAATTTAATATAGAAAATAAACAATATACTAAAGCTCGAGCTTTGAAAAACGTTATCTGAGTGAGTTAGTAAAAATTTAAATAATCTGAATAAACAAAGGGAATGGTTGTCCAGTGCATCCACGGCCTAACCCTCTAAGCTGGGTTAGGGGATGTAAATTTGGAGGGAGATGACAATTTGAAGGAGCCCAATTGTTGAACCACCAATGTGAGGGTTATCACCTAGAGGCTACTCGGAATGGCAGCAGCAAGCCACCACCATCCCAATGCCATAGGTAACGGGGACCTGGATTTCTCCAGGAACCCTGGAACCCTGAAGTGGAACAACAGTTTAGAGGACGGATTGGATTGGACGTGTGAGGTGCAAAATGGACCGTGCATGAGCGAGGCTAACCCTCATAGAAGACTGGGCCACGTTTAAGGTCCTGACGCCCTGGACCACCACATCCTGCGTGCTGTTCCAGAGTGGAACGCAGGAGGGCCGCATACTTACCTCCTTACCCAGAACCGTTCGGTAAACAGGCCGGTTGTTGACACCGTGAGGTTACTCCGGCCTGCCCAAGTAAGGTTGAGAAATGGTCTCATCTCAGGGGATTGAGGGGCCCCCCCAGAGAAGCAAGCCTCTCTAGGTCGTTACGGCCCCCCGTGCCCTGGTGTCCCCCAAGAGAACGAACCAGACCGGCCGCAGCAAGCCGCGACGGTCCGTCCGTCCTCCGGGAAGGACACTTGCCGGGACGAGCAACTCCAGTGTTCCATACAACGCACAACCCCTGGAGTGCTAGGCTTGATCCTGTGCCCCATACACCGCACGACCCCAGGATCAAGTAGAGGGAATCAGCATCTCCAGTGTTCCATACAACGCACAACCCCTGGAGTGCTAAGCTTGATCCTGTGCCCCATACACCGCACGACCCCAGGATCAAGTCACATGATAAGTAATAATCATGTGAGGAAGCTTACCTCAAAAGGTATCTTCCCGATTCCCTGGAAGGTCGGCATTAGAAAATGTTTTAGATCTCTCCGGGATAGAGTACTCTCACTCATGGTTGCATTCTATAATTATATGGAGTCCAGCGGCATCATGGGAAATTTCTGTTTGTTTTTGGTTCGACTGTTTTGTAAGGTGGTTTATAGGTGGGATATATGTATGTCAACGGAAAGCCCTTGATTAGACGAACACGCAAATATATGGTTGTAGGGGGTTAAAAAGGATTAAAAGTGGTGAAAATGCCCAAAAACGGTGTTAAAACTCCCAAGGCATTCTGGGTATATAGAAACCATGAGAGAGATGGCTATTGCATTTATATGTATTCCCACAGGAGTTGGGCTTCTGCAAGTCCCTGAAGGGATTGATTTGGGTCCTCCCAGCATGGGATTGGCCATAACTGTTCCTCCCCATACTTTGACGCTCTGTGGACGAGCCAAGGCAATTGGGGGCGGGATCACAAAAGTGGGCGTGGCCAAGAGCATTCCCAGCAATGGGACTTGCTAAAATTGACCTGCTTTTTGTGCTTGCACTAGTGAGTGAGGGCATGAGTTGTTATAGAAAATGAAGGCGGGGTCACGGAAAGGGGCGGGGCTTAGGGTTAGGGTCAATATTGCCATTATATTTGCTTTCAGAATTGTGGTCAGGTTGCCATGATTGAAATTAAAGTTAGTATTCTTTAGGGTAAAATCCAGGATTGGTTTGGCACAAAGTGGATAGACTTAGGGTTAGGGAAGTCTAGTGGGTTAGGCGTTAAGGTTTGAGTGGTGCAGGGTTGTCGGGCTAGGGTTAAGACAAACTATTTAGTGTTCGAGTTTAGCCATAGAAAGGGCTATTGGTAAGGTTTAGGGTGGGTTTAGGGCTTAGGACTTAGGGTTAGGGCTGGATTAACCTCGTGTGGTTGGAATAAAACGGGTGGACTTAGGGTTAGGAAAGTTTAACCGGGTTAGGTGTTAGGGTATGGAGTGGTGCAGGGCTGTAGGGGGAGTGAATAATAACCACTGGGTATTAGGTATTGGCCATTTCAGGATGGATTATATATAGGGGTACTAATAAATAGACAATATTGTCCATCTAGAGTCCATAGTTGGCCATTGATATCCCTAATTGTTGGAAAAGAACAGGGGTTGCACAGGTAGCAGAAATGGAGGGTGTGTTTGCACCTCAGCCATAACTGAGCCGGTTTAGGCTAAACCTGACTCCCCCTTACTCCCTCCAACAGGGAGGGAGAAAGGCAGAGGCAAAAGTAATTAGGGAAGTTTAACCGGGTTAGGTGTTAGGGTATGGAATGGTGCAGGGTTGTAGGGGGAGTGAATAATAACCACTGGGTATTGGGTATTGGCCATTTCAGGATGGATTACATATAGGGGCACTAATAAATAGACAACATTGTCCATCTAGAGTCCATAGTTGGCCATTGATATCCCTAATTGTTGGAAAAGAACAGGGGTTGCACAGGTAGCAGAAATGGAGGGTGTGTTTGCACCTCAGCCATAACTGAGCCGGTTTAGGCTAAACCTGACTCCCCCTTACTCCCTCCAACAGGGAGGGAGAAAGGCAGAGGTAAAAGTAATTTGAGAGCGTTGATTTCTGCTGTGGAGAGAGTAAAAAGTGGTTTTGGGTCAACTTGTGGTTTAGAATGAGCTCTGGTTGTCCGATGGCACAGGCAAGGGTTAGGGTGAGTTTAGTGTCACGATGACATCCCCCTAATTCAGTCTAATGACCGAAAAAGTTTGGTGTAGGGAGTCAAAGGCAAGGCACGGGCCGACGCATGTCACTCAAGAGCTCATCTCCGTATGTTAGACCCAGGTGGAAGGTACACAATAACACAATCCTAATACCACATCAGGGAGCGAGCAAGGGCCCAGGAACCAGGCAAAGATCGTGCAGGTAATTCCAGGAATCGGATGAAGCCAGGAGGGGCCTCCACCCGC
The DNA here is from genome assembly GCF_021462225.1 of Girardinichthys multiradiatus. Lineage (NCBI taxonomy): Eukaryota > Metazoa > Chordata > Actinopteri > Cyprinodontiformes > Goodeidae > Girardinichthys > Girardinichthys multiradiatus. The sequence continues at coordinate 26,151 of NC_061806.1, read as the reverse complement.
CGCAAAGCCAAGCAGACCAGTTGGGAACCACAGCCGCCGGATAAACCCCGTACCGGAATGGGGCCAACAGGGGGCTCGATTAAGCCCCCTTGGCTACACCCAAGCCGGCAAGGATCCCCCAGCCACCGAAGGAAACCCAACATCGGAAAGTGGCAGCGATAGGTCTCCGCCCGTCGTATAGCAACAACCCCGGCCGGGATCCCTCATCCACCAAAGGAAAACAATACCGGAATGCAGCTAACAAAGGGTCCTAACAGACTCTCCGCACCGCACACAGACTGGCAAGAATCCCACAGCAGACAACAGAAATCCGGCCACGGAATGAAGCCACAACAAGTTTCAATCCCACCGCAGGCAACCAAACTGGCCGGCATCCCCGAGCCACCATGAAAACCCAATACCGGAAAGAAGCTAAGCAAGGGGCTCGGATAAACCCCCCACGCCGCAATTCAATCCGGCTAGGAACCCCCAGTAGTCCAAGGACAACCGGTCACAGAATGGAGCCACGACGAGTTTCTTCCCCAAATGACAAATCAAACCGACCCAGGACCCCCACCACCACTCTACCCATGTCCCCACACCCCCGCCCACAACCCCAATGCAGGAGGTTGTAGGTAAAATGTTTGGGAGGGAATAAAAACTTGAAGTTAAGCTAATGGGAAGGGTTAGGGTTAGGGTTAGGGTTAGGGTTAGGGTTAGGGTTAGGGTTAGGGTTAGGGGGTTAGGGTTAGGGGGTTAGGGTTAGGGTTAGGGGTTAGGGGTTAGGGTTAGGGTTAGGGGTTAGGGGGTTAGGGTTAGGGTTAGGGGTTAGGGTTAGGGTTAGGGTTAGGGTTAGGGTTAGGGGTTAGGGTTAGGGTTAGGGTTAGGGTTAGGTTAAGGCAAGAACACCACCTGAGGATCGGTCAGTCGGCAAATAACTGGTGAACGGAAAGTGGTAGAGGGATGGAACCAGTGTCTAGGGGGGGGTTTTGGGGGGTTCCGGACGTCCCAGTGAAGACCCCATGTCGATAGCACTTACGGTTCCCGAGATAGTCCAAAATTGGGCAAAAAGGATCGGTCGCTGAGGACATAAGTCTCCGTAGGATGGTCCGACAGGGCTGGGAGTTTGCCCAGATGCTCAGTTCCTCGTGGCGAGTAGATAGACACCCTACATGGCCTATTTCTGAGAGGTGTGAGGATCGGTCGCTTTTTGTCCCAAGTGTTTAGAGTGTGGTAAAGTGTGGGAAAAGCGGTTGTGGGCGTGTGTGAGGGCCAGTAGGCGTTCCTGTGCGTGATTGTGAGTGTCCAAGTGTGGGTTGGTGTGTCCAAGTGTGAGTGGGTTAGTGCAAGTGTGTGAGTGGGTGGTTCCAAGTGTGAGTGGGTGGGTGAGTGGGTGTGTCCTGAAGTGAGTGGGAGTGTCCAAGTGTTAGTGGTAGTTTGCCAGCAGTCCTGTGACCTTAGGTTTAGTAAAAAGGGTCATGTGAGGTGATAGATGAGTGTTTTGGGTTTAAAAGAGGTGAAGTAGGTGTTTTGAGGTGACTTGACCTTTGGTGACCTTTGTCCGTAACTCTTGAAGTGAGCGTGTTAGAGAGTTGGGAGTAGCAGGGTTGGATCGGGCTCGAAGAGCTCTATAAGATATGTGAAAATGAAGTTTGTAGTGTTTGTCTTTGATATTGATCTCCACTATGAGGAAGGGTGTTGGGTGCGAAGGACCTGAGAGGCTGTTGTGGGAGTGTGCGAGGGTTGTGAACTTTGGCACGGTAGGTGGTAGGATGACAAGTGAGGCATGTATGGAAAGGCCTTGTCTCCCTGAGTGTGTCTGCAGTGGAATGGTGTGTGCAAGTGGTTCCACTTTGCTGCTAGAAGGGGTGAAAGTTGTGGAAATTTGAGTGTCTTTTAATTTTTCATTTGCTTATAGTAAGGGGTAGAGGTATGAAAGTAGTATATTGGGGTACTGTAGGTGAGTCCGAATGACATATATTTCGTTGGTTTCCGTAGGCCTTTTAGAACCTGTAGATTGGGCATAACTTGGGATAGAAAGGTGGGATTGAGGCAAGGACATGGTGGTTGTATTTGGCATGGGATGCCGAGTTGTTTGAGTACAAACATGACTCCATTTGGAGACATAAGTACTTTATTATGGGGCCCCTTTGTGTTGTTGTATCTGTGGGTAGGAAGGTGCTATGGAGCTGGGAGGTGGTTCCTGGTGCTCAGGGGGTCCCCCTGAGTAAAAGGACACCTGACATGGGTGGGTAGAAAGCCCTTCCTGAAATGGTCCATAATGAGTGAAAGTGTGAGTGGGTGAGTGGGTGTGTCAAAGTGTGAGTGGGTGAGTGGGTGTGTCAAAGTGTGAGTGGGTGTGTCCTAAAGTGAGTGGGTGTGTCCTAAAGTGAGTGGGTGTGGCTAAGTGGGAGTGTCTAAGTGTGAGTGGGTGTGGCTAAGTGTGAGTGGGAGTGTCTAAGTGTGAGTGGGTGTGTCCTAAGTGAGTGGGTGTGGCTAAGTGGGTTAGGGTTAGGGTTAGGGTTAGGGTTAGGGTTAGGGTTAGGGTTAGGGGTTAGGGTTAGGGTTAGGGTTAGGGTTAGGGTTAGGGTTAGGGTTAGGGTTAGGGTTAGGGTTAGGGTTAGGGTTAGGGTTAGGGTTAGGTTATAGGATAAAAACCAAAAAATGGTTTTGCTCACTAAGAATAACTGAAAAACTAAAGGTGGTAGAGAGCTGAAACTTGGGCTGTAGCACCCTCTAGGGGGCCCCCAGGGACCCTGTGAATTTGGTGGATGTAGCACCTTCCTTTGACATAGCTGCCATAGACTCCCATTCATTTGAAAAATTGCTCACTAAGAATAACTCAAAAACTATGATGCTCATATGGACCAAACTTGGTGTGTATACTCCCCTGGGCCCCCCGCAGGTCTCCAGAAAGTTTCGCGTCTCTAGGTGACTCCCTTCATATAGCTGCCATAGACTCCCATTCATTTGAAAAAGTGCTCACTTAGAATAACTCAAAAACTATGATGCTCATATGGACCAAACTTGGTGTGTATACTCCCCTGGGGGGCTGCCAGGTCTCCAGGAAGTTTGGCGTCTCTAGGTGACTCCCTTCATATAGCTGCCATAGACTCCCATTCATTTGAAAAATTGCTCACTTAGAATAACTCAAAAACTATGATGCTCATATGGACCAAAGTTGGTGTGTATACTCCCCTGGGGGGCTGCCAGGTCCCCAGGAAGTTTGGCGTCTCTAGGTGACTCCCTTCATATAGCTGCCATAGACTCCCATTGATTTTGGGGCCAAGTCCAAGTCTGGGTAGGAAGGTGGTATGGAGTTGGGAGTTGGTTCTTGGTGCTCAGGGGGTCCCCCTGAGTAAAAGGAGGGGTGACATGCCGGGGTCCTTGAACCTTTGTGAAATGTTGAAAAATGGGTGCAAGTGTGGGCGTGGCCAAGTGTGAGAGGTACTTTGCCAGCAGTTCTGTGACCTTAGGTTTAGTAAAAAGGGTCATGTGAGGTGATAGATGAGTGTTTTGGGTTTAAAAGAGGTGAAGTAGGTGTTTTGAGGTGACTTGACCTTTGGTGACCTTTGTCCGTAACTCTTGAAGTGAGCGTGTTAGAGAGTTGGGAGTAGCAGGGTTGGATCGGGCTCGAAGAGCTCTATAAGATATGTGAAAATGAAGTTTGTACTGTTTGTCTTTGATATTGATCTCCACTATGAAGAAGGGTGTTGGGTGCGAAGGACCTGAGAGGCTGTTGTTGGAGTGTGCGAGGGTTGTGAACTTTGGCACGGTAGGTGGTAGGATGACAAGTGAGGCATGTATGGAAAGGCCTTGTCTCCCTGAGTGTAGCTGCAGTGGAATGGTGTGTGCAAGTGGTTCCACTTTCCTGCTAGAAGGGGTGAAAGTTGTGGAAATTGGAGTGTCTTTTAATTTTTCATTTGCTTATAGTAAGGGGTAGAGGTATGAAAGTAGTATATTGGGGTACCGTAGGTGAGTCCGAATGACATATATTTTGTTGGTTTCCGTAGGCCTTTTAGAACCTGTAGATTGGGCATAACTTGGGATAGAAAGGTGGGATTGAGGCAAGGACATGGTGGTTGTATTTGGCATGGGATGCCGAGTTGTTTGAGTACAAACATGACTCCATTTGGAGACATAAGTACTTTATTATGGGGCCCCTTTGTGTTGTTGTATCTGTGGGTAGGAAGGTGCTATGGAGCTGGGAGGTGGTTCCTGGTGCTCAGGGGATCCCCCTGAGTAAAAGGACACCTGACATGGGTGGGTAGAAAGCCCTTCCTGAAATGGTCCATAATGAGTGAAAGTGTGAGTGGGTGTGTCTAAGTGTGAGTGGGTGTGTCTAAGTGTGAGTGGGTGTGTCCTAAAGTGAGTGGGAGTGTCTAAGTGTGAGTGGGTGTGTCTAAGTGTGAGTGGGTGTGGCTAAGTGGGAGTGGGTGTGGCTAAGTGGGAGTGGGTGTGTCCTAATGTGAGTGGGTGTGTCCTAAAGTGAGTGGGTGTGGCTAAGTGGGAGTGGGTGTGTCCTAAGTGAGTGGGTGTGGCTAAGTGTGAGTGGGTGTGTCCTATAAAGAAAAGTTTGATTACACGCCCACTTACCTGGGAACCGCCCACCTACTTGAAACTCCGCCCACTTACCTTTATCCACGCCCCCTTCAATTCGGCCACACCCCCATGTGGCCACGCCCCTTCCTTCATTGGCAAATGGGTTTTGAAATATGCAAACTTTGACAACACGCCCACTTACCTGGGAACCGCCCACCTACTTGAAACTCCGCCCACTTACCTTTATCCACGCCCCCTTCAATTCGGCCACACCCCCATATGGCCACGCCCCTTCCTTCATTGGCAAATGGGTTTTGAAATATGCAAACTTTGACAACACGCCAACTTACCTGGGAACCGCCCACCTACATGAAACTCCGCCCACTTACCTTTATCCACGCCCCCTTCAATTCGGCCACACCCCCATGTGGCCACGCCCCTTCCTTCATTGGCAAATGGGTTTTGAAATATGCAAACTTTGACAACACGCCCACTTACCTGGGAACCGCCCACCTACTTGAAACTCCGCCCACTTACCTTTATCCACGCCCCCTTCAATTCGGCCACACCCCCATGTGGCCACGCCCCTTCCTTCATTGGCAAATGGGTTTTGAAATATGCAAACTTTGACAACACGCCCACTTACCTGGGAACCGGGTTAGGGTTAGGGGTTAGGGTTAGGGTTAGGGTTAGGGTTAGGGTTAGGGTTAGGGTTAGGGTTAGGGTTAGGGTTAGGGTTAGGGGGGTTAGGGTTAGGGTAGGGTTAGGGTTAGGGTTAGGATAAGGGATGAAAGCCAAAAAAAAAGTTTGCACGTTCTCAATAACTCGAAAAGTAAAAGTCCTAGGGAGCTGAAACTTGGGCTGTAGCACCCTCTAGGGGGGACCCAGGTACCCTGTGAATTTGGTGGATGTAGCCCCTTCCTTTGACATAGCTGCCATAGACACCCACTGATTGAAAAAAGTTGCACGTTCTCAATTACTCGAAAAGTATAAGTGGTAGATGGACCAAAGTTGGTGTGTATACTCCCCTGGGGGGCTGCCAGGTCCCCAGGAAGTTTGGCGTCTCTAGGTGACTCCCTTCATATAGCTGCCATAGACTCCCATTGATTTTGGGGCCAAGTCCAAGTCTGGGTAGGAAGGTCGTATGGAGTTGGGAGTTGGTTCTTGGTGCTCAGGGGGTCCCCCTGAGTAAAAGGAGGGGTGACATGCCGGGGTCCTAGAACCTTTGTGAAATGGTGAAAAATGGGTGCAAGTGTGGGCGTGGCCAAGTGTGAGAGGTGTGTTGTGGGGTGTTGTGGGGTGTGATTGTGGGTGTTTAAGAGTGTGTTGTGTAGCAAAGTGTGAGTGGGTGGTTCCAAGTGTGTGAGTGGGTGGGTGAGTGGGTGTGTCCTGAAGTGAGTGGGAGTGTCCTAAGGGGTGATTGGGTGGGTGAATATGAGCAAGTGTTAGTGGTAGTTTGCCAGCAGTCCTGTGACCTTAGGTTTAGTAAAAAGGGTCATGTGAGGTGATAGATGAGTGTTTTGGGTTTAAAAGAGGTGAAGTAGGTGTTTTGAGGTGAGTTGACCTTTGGTGACCTTTGTCCGTAACTCTTGAAGTGAGCGTGTTAGAGAGTTGGGAGTAGCAGGGTTGGATCGGGCTCGAAGAGCTCTATAAGATATGTGAAAATGAAGTTTGTAGTGTTTGTCGTTGATATTGATCTCCACTATGAAGAAGGGTGTTGGGTGCGAAGGACCTGAGAGGCTGTTGTGGGAGTGTGCGAGGGTTGTGAACTTTGGCACGGTAGGTGGTAGGATGACAAGTGAGGCATGTATGGAAAGGCCTTGTCTCCCTGAGTGTGGCTGCAGTGGAATGGTGTGTGCAAGTGGTTCCACTTTGCTGCTAGAAGGGGTGAAAGTTGTGGAAATTTGAGTGTCTTTTAGGGTTAGGGTTAAGGTTAGGGTTAGGGGTTAGGGTTAGGGTTAGGGTTAGGGGGTTAGGGTTAGGGTTAGGGTTAGGTTAAGGCAAGAACACCACCTGAGGATCGGTCAGTCGGCAAATAACTCGTGAACGGAAAGTGGTAGAGGGATGGAACCAGTGTCTAGGGGGGGGTTTTGGGGGCTTCCGGACGTCCCAGTGAAGACCCCATGTCGATAGCACTTACGGTTCCCGAGATAGTCCAAAATTGGGCAAAAAGGATCGGTCGCTGAGGACATAAGTCTCCGTAGGATGGTCCGACAGGGCTGGGAGTTTGCCCAGATGCTCAGTTCCTCGTGGCGAGTAGATAGACACCCTACATGGCCTATTTCTGAGAGGTGTGAGGATCGGTCGCTTTTTGTCCCAAGTGTTTAGAGTGTGGTAAAGTGTGGGAAAAGCGGTTGTGGGCGTGTGTGAGGGCCAGTAGGCGTTCCTGTGCGTGATTGTGAGTGTCCAAGTGTGGGTTGGTGTGTCCAAGTGTGAGTGGGTTAGTGCAAGTGTGTGAGTGGGTGGTTCCAAGTGTGAGTGGGTGGGTGAGTGGGTGTGTCCTGAAGTGAGTGGGAGTGTCCAAGTGTTAGTGGTAGTTTGCCAGCAGTCCTGTGACCTTAGGTTTAGTAAAAAGGGTCATGTGAGGTGATAGATGAGTGTTTTGGGTTTAAAAGAGGTGAAGTAGGTGTTTTGAGGTGACTTGACCTTTGGTGACCTTTGTCCGTAACTCTTGAAGTGAGCGTGTTAGAGAGTTGGGAGTAGCAGGGTTGGATCGGGCTCGAAGAGCTCTATAAGATATGTGAAAATGAAGTTTGTAGTGTTTGTCTTTGATATTGATCTCCACTATGAAGAAGGGTGTTGGGTGCGAAGGACCTGAGAGGCTGTTGTGGGAGTGTGCGAGGGTTGTGAACTTTGGCACGGTAGGTGGTAGGATGACAAGTGAGGCATGTATGGAAAGGCCTTGTCTCCCTGAGTGTGGCTGCAGTGGAATGGTGTGTGCAAGTGGTTCCACTTTGCTGCTAGAAGGGGTGAAAGTAGTGGAAATTTGAGTGTCTTTTAATTTTTCATTTGCTTATAGTAAGGGGTAGAGGTATGAAAGTAGTATATTGGGGTACTGTAGGTGAGTCCGAATGACATATATTTCGTTGGTTTCCGTAGGCCTTTTAGAACCTGTAGATTGGGCATAACTTGGGATAGAAAGGTGGGATTGAGGCAAGGACATGGTGGTTGTATTTGGCATGGGATGCCGAGTTGTTTGAGTACAAACATGACTCCATTTGGAGACATAAGTACTTTATTATGGGGCCCCTTTGTGTTGTTGTATCTGTGGGTAGGAAGGTGCTATGGAGCTGGGAGGTGGTTCCTGGTGCTCAGGGGGTCCCCCTGAGTAAAAGGACACCTGACATGGGTGGGTAGAAAGCGCTTCCTGAAATGGTCTATAATGAGTGAAAGTGTGAGTGGGTGTGTCAAAGTGTGAGTGGGTGTGTCCTAAAGTGAGTGGGTGTGTCCTAAAGTGAGTGGGTGTGGCTAAGTGGGAGTGTCTAAGTGTGAGTGGGTGTGTCCTGGGTGAGTGGGTGTGGCCAAGTCCTGTGACCTTAGGGTTAGTAAAAAGCATCATGTGAGGTGATAGATAGTGTGAGTGGGTGGGTTAGGGTTAGGGTTAGGGTTAGGGGTTAGGGTTAGGGTTAGGGTTAGGGTTAGGGTAGGGTTAGGGTAGGGTTAGGGTTAGGGTAGGGTTAGGGTTAGGGTTAGGGGGTTAGGGTTAGGGGGTGGGTTAGGGTTAGGGTTAGGGTTAGGGTTAGGGTTAGGGTTAGGTTAAGGCAAGAACACCACCTGAGGATCGGTCAGTCGGCAAATAACTGGTGAACGGAAAGTGGTAGAGGGATGGAACCAGTGTCTAGGGGGGGGGTTTTGGGGGGTTCCGGACGTCCCAGTGAAGACCCCATGTCGATAGCACTTACGGTTCCCGAGATAGTCCAAAATTGGGCAAAAAGGATCGGTCGCTGAGGACATAAGTCTCCGTAGGATGGTCCGACAGGGCTGGGAGTTTGCCCAGATGCTCAGTTCCTCGTGGCGAGTAGATAGACACCCTACATGGCCTATTTCTGAGAGGTGTGAGGATCGGTCGCTTTTTGTCCCAAGTGTTTAGAGTGTGGTAAAGTGTGGGAAAAGCGGTTGTGGGCGTGTGTGAGGGCCAGTAGGCGTTCCTGTGCGTGATTGTGAGTGTCCAAGTGTGGGTTGGTGTGTCCAAGTGTGAGTGGGTTAGTGCAAGTGTGTGAGTGGGTGGTTCCAAGTGTGAGTGGGTGGGTGAGTGGGTGTGTCCTGAAGTGAGTGGGAGTGTCCAAGTGTTAGTGGTAGTTTGCCAGCAGTCCTGTGACCTTAGGTTTAGTAAAAAGGGTCATGTGAGGTGATAGATGAGTGTTTTGGGTTTAAAAGAGGTGAAGTAGGTGTTTTGAGGTGACTTGACCTTTGGTGACCTTTGTCCGTAACTCTTGAAGTGAGCGTGTTAGAGAGTTGGGAGTAGCAGGGTTGGATCGGGCTCGAAGAGCTCTATAAGATATGTGAAAATGAAGTTTGTAGTGTTTGTCTTTGATATTGATCTCCACTATGAGGAAGGGTGTTGGGTGCGAAGGACCTGAGAGGCTGTTGTGGGAGTGTGCGAGGGTTGTGAACTTTGGCACGGTAGGTGGTAGGATGACAAGTGAGGCATGTATGGAAAGGCCTTGTCTCCCTGAGTGTGTCTGCAGTGGAATGGTGTGTGCAAGTGGTTCCACTTTGCTGCTAGAAGGGGTGAAAGTTGTGGAAATTTGAGTGTCTTTTAATTTTTCATTTGCTTATAGTAAGGGGTAGAGGTATGAAAGTAGTATATTGGGGTACTGTAGGTGAGTCCGAATGACATATATTTCGTTGGTTTCCGTAGGCCTTTTAGAACCTGTAGATTGGGCATAACTTGGGATAGAAAGGTGGGATTGAGGCAAGGACATGGTGGTTGTATTTGGCATGGGATGCCGAGTTGTTTGAGTACAAACATGACTCCATTTGGAGACATAAGTACTTTATTATGGGGCCCCTTTGTGTTGTTGTATCTGTGGGTAGGAAGGTGCTATGGAGCTGGGAGGTGGTTCCTGGTGCTCAGGGGGTCCCCCTGAGTAAAAGGACACCTGACATGGGTGGGTAGAAAGCCCTTCCTGAAATGGTCCATAATGAGTGAAAGTGTGAGTGGGTGAGTGGGTGTGTCAAAGTGTGAGTGGGTGAGTGGGTGTGTCAAAGTGTGAGTGGGTGTGTCCTAAAGTGAGTGGGTGTGTCCTAAAGTGAGTGGGTGTGGCTAAGTGGGAGTGTCTAAGTGTGAGTGGGTGTGGCTAAGTGTGAGTGGGAGTGTCTAAGTGTGAGTGGGTGTGTCCTAAGTGAGTGGGTGTGGCTAAGTGGGTTAGGGTTAGGGTTAGGGTTAGGGTTAGGGTTAGGGTTAGGGTTAGGGGTTAGGGTTAGGGTTAGGGTTAGGGTTAGGGTTAGGGTTAGGGTTAGGGTTAGGGTTAGGGTTAGGGTTAGGGTTAGGGTTAGGGTTAGGTTATAGGATAAAAACCAAAAAATGGTTTTGCTCACTAAGAATAACTGAAAAACTAAAGGTGGTAGAGAGCTGAAACTTGGGCTGTAGCACCCTCTAGGGGGCCCCCAGGGACCCTGTGAATTTGGTGGATGTAGCACCTTCCTTTGACATAGCTGCCATAGACTCCCATTCATTTGAAAAATTGCTCACTAAGAATAACTCAAAAACTATGATGCTCATATGGACCAAACTTGGTGTGTATACTCCCCTGGGCCCCCCGCAGGTCTCCAGAAAGTTTCGCGTCTCTAGGTGACTCCCTTCATATAGCTGCCATAGACTCCCATTCATTTGAAAAAGTGCTCACTTAGAATAACTCAAAAACTATGATGCTCATATGGACCAAACTTGGTGTGTATACTCCCCTGGGGGGCTGCCAGGTCTCCAGGAAGTTTGGCGTCTCTAGGTGACTCCCTTCATATAGCTGCCATAGACTCCCATTCATTTGAAAAATTGCTCACTTAGAATAACTCAAAAACTATGATGCTCATATGGACCAAAGTTGGTGTGTATACTCCCCTGGGGGGCTGCCAGGTCCCCAGGAAGTTTGGCGTCTCTAGGTGACTCCCTTCATATAGCTGCCATAGACTCCCATTGATTTTGGGGCCAAGTCCAAGTCTGGGTAGGAAGGTGGTATGGAGTTGGGAGTTGGTTCTTGGTGCTCAGGGGGTCCCCCTGAGTAAAAGGAGGGGTGACATGCCGGGGTCCTTGAACCTTTGTGAAATGTTGAAAAATGGGTGCAAGTGTGGGCGTGGCCAAGTGTGAGAGGTACTTTGCCAGCAGTTCTGTGACCTTAGGTTTAGTAAAAAGGGTCATGTGAGGTGATAGATGAGTGTTTTGGGTTTAAAAGAGGTGAAGTAGGTGTTTTGAGGTGACTTGACCTTTGGTGACCTTTGTCCGTAACTCTTGAAGTGAGCGTGTTAGAGAGTTGGGAGTAGCAGGGTTGGATCGGGCTCGAAGAGCTCTATAAGATATGTGAAAATGAAGTTTGTACTGTTTGTCTTTGATATTGATCTCCACTATGAAGAAGGGTGTTGGGTGCGAAGGACCTGAGAGGCTGTTGTTGGAGTGTGCGAGGGTTGTGAACTTTGGCACGGTAGGTGGTAGGATGACAAGTGAGGCATGTATGGAAAGGCCTTGTCTCCCTGAGTGTAGCTGCAGTGGAATGGTGTGTGCAAGTGGTTCCACTTTCCTGCTAGAAGGGGTGAAAGTTGTGGAAATTGGAGTGTCTTTTAATTTTTCATTTGCTTATAGTAAGGGGTAGAGGTATGAAAGTAGTATATTGGGGTACCGTAGGTGAGTCCGAATGACATATATTTTGTTGGTTTCCGTAGGCCTTTTAGAACCTGTAGATTGGGCATAACTTGGGATAGAAAGGTGGGATTCAGGCAAGGACATGGTGGTTGTATTTGGCATGGGATGCCGAGTTGTTTGAGTACAAACATGACTCCATTTGGAGACATAAGTACTTTATTATGGGGCCCCTTTGTGTTGTTGTATCTGTGGGTAGGAAGGTGCTATGGAGCTGGGAGGTGGTTCCTGGTGCTCAGGGGATCCCCCTGAGTAAAAGGACACCTGACATGGGTGGGTAGAAAGCCCTTCCTGAAATGGTCCATAATGAGTGAAAGTGTGAGTGGGTGTGTCTAAGTGTGAGTGGGTGTGTCTAAGTGTGAGTGGGTGTGTCCTAAAGTGAGTGGGAGTGTCTAAGTGTGAGTGGGTGTGTCTAAGTGTGAGTGGGTGTGTCTAAGTGGGAGTGGGTGTGGCTAAGTGGGAGTGGGTGTGTCCTAATGTGAGTGGGTGTGTCCTAAAGTGAGTGGGTGTGGCTAAGTGGGAGTGGGTGTGTCCTAAGTGAGTGGGTGTGGCTAAGTGTGAGTGGGTGTGTCCTATAAAGAAAAGTTTGATTACACGCCCACTTACCTGGGAACCGCCCACCTACTTGAAACTCCGCCCACTTACCTTTATCCACGCCCCCTTCAATTCGGCCACACCCCCATGTGGCCACGCCCCTTCCTTCATTGGCAAATGGGTTTTGAAATATGCAAACTTTGACAACACGCCCACTTACCTGGGAACCGCCCACCTACTTGAAACTCCGCCCACTTACCTTTATCCACGCCCCCTTCAATTCGGCCACACCCCCATATGGCCACGCCCCTTCCTTCATTGGCAAATGGGTTTTGAAATATGCAAACTTTGACAACACGCCCACTTACCTGGGAACCGCCCACCTACATGAAACTCCGCCCACTTACCTTTATCCACGCCCCCTTCAATTCGGCCACACCCCCATGTGGCCACGCCCCTTCCTTCATTGGCAAATGGGTTTTGAAATATGCAAACTTTGACAACACGCCCACTTACCTGGGAACCGCCCACCTACTTGAAACTCCGCCCACTTACCTTTATCCACGCCCCCTTCAATTCGGCCACACCCCCATGTGGCCACGCCCCTTCCTTCATTGGCAAATGGGTTTTGAAATATGCAAACTTTGACAACACGCCCACTTACCTGGGAACCGGGTTAGGGTTAGGGGTTAGGGTTAGGGTTAGGGTTAGGGTTAGGGTTAGGGTTAGGGTTAGGGTTAGGGTTAGGGTTAGGGTTAGGGGGGTTAGGGTTAGGGTAGGGTTAGGGTTAGGGTTAGGATAAGGGATGAAAGCCAAAAAAAAAGTTTGCACGTTCTCAATAACTCGAAAAGTAAAAGTCCTAGGGAGCTGAAACTTGGGCTGTAGCACCCTCTAGGGGGGACCCAGGTACCCTGTGAATTTGGTGGATGTAGCCCCTTCCTTTGACATAGCTGCCATAGACACCCACTGATTGAAAAAAGTTGCACGTTCTCAATTACTCGAAAAGTATAAGTGGTAGATGGACCAAAGTTGGTGTGTATACTCCCCTGGGGGGCTGCCAGGTCCCCAGGAAGTTTGGCGTCTCTAGGTGACTCCCTTCATATAGCTGCCATAGACTCCCATTGATTTTGGGGCCAAGTCCAAGTCTGGGTAGGAAGGTCGTATGGAGTTGGGAGTTGGTTCTTGGTGCTCAGGGGGTCCCCCTGAGTAAAAGGAGGGGTGACATGCCGGGGTCCTAGAACCTTTGTGAAATGGTGAAAAATGGGTGCAAGTGTGGGCGTGGCCAAGTGTGAGAGGTGTGTTGTGGGGTGTTGTGGGGTGTGATTGTGGGTGTTTAAGAGTGTGTTGTGTAGCAAAGTGTGAGTGGGTGGTTCCAAGTGTGTGAGTGGGTGGGTGAGTGGGTGTGTCCTGAAGTGAGTGGGAGTGTCCTAAGGGGTGATTGGGTGGGTGAATATGAGCAAGTGTTAGTGGTAGTTTGCCAGCAGTCCTGTGACCTTAGGTTTAGTAAAAAGGGTCATGTGAGGTGATAGATGAGTGTTTTGGGTTTAAAAGAGGTGAAGTAGGTGTTTTGAGGTGAGTTGACCTTTGGTGACCTTTGTCCGTAACTCTTGAAGTGAGCGTGTTAGAGAGTTGGGAGTAGCAGGGTTGGATCGGGCTCGAAGAGCTCTATAAGATATGTGAAAATGAAGTTTGTAGTGTTTGTCGTTGATATTGATCTCCACTATGAAGAAGGGTGTTGGGTGCGAAGGACCTGAGAGGCTGTTGTGGGAGTGTGCGAGGGTTGTGAACTTTGGCACGGTAGGTGGTAGGATGACAAGTGAGGCATGTATGGAAAGGCCTTGTCTCCCTGAGTGTGGCTGCAGTGGAATGGTGTGTGCAAGTGGTTCCACTTTGCTGCTAGAAGGGGTGAAAGTTGTGGAAATTTGAGTGTCTTTTAGGGTTAGGGTTAAGGTTAGGGTTAGGGGTTAGGGTTAGGGTTAGGGTTAGGGGGTTAGGGTTAGGGTTAGGGTTAGGTTAAGGCAAGAACACCACCTGAGGATCGGTCAGTCGGCAAATAACTCGTGAACGGAAAGTGGTAGAGGGATGGAACCAGTGTCTAGGGGGGGGTTTTGGGGGGTTCCGGACGTCCCAGTGAAGACCCCATGTCGATAGCACTTACGGTTCCCGAGATAGTCCAAAATTGGGCAAAAAGGATCGGTCGCTGAGGACATAAGTCTCCGTAGGATGGTCCGACAGGGCTGGGAGTTTGCCCAGATGCTCAGTTCCTCGTGGCGAGTAGATAGACACCCTACATGGCCTATTTCTGAGAGGTGTGAGGATCGGTCGCTTTTTGTCCCAAGTGTTTAGAGTGTGGTAAAGTGTGGGAAAAGCGGTTGTGGGCGTGTGTGAGGGCCAGTAGGCGTTCCTGTGCGTGATTGTGAGTGTCCAAGTGTGGGTTGGTGTGTCCAAGTGTGAGTGGGTTAGTGCAAGTGTGTGAGTGGGTGGTTCCAAGTGTGAGTGGGTGGGTGAGTGGGTGTGTCCTGAAGTGAGTGGGAGTGTCCAAGTGTTAGTGGTAGTTTGCCAGCAGTCCTGTGACCTTAGGTTTAGTAAAAAGGGTCATGTGAGGTGATAGATGAGTGTTTTGGGTTTAAAAGAGGTGAAGTAGGTGTTTTGAGGTGACTTGACCTTTGGTGACCTTTGTCCGTAACTCTTGAAGTGAGCGTGTTAGAGAGTTGGGAGTAGCAGGGTTGGATCGGGCTCGAAGAGCTCTATAAGATATGTGAAAATGAAGTTTGTAGTGTTTGTCTTTGATATTGATCTCCACTATGAAGAAGGGTGTTGGGTGCGAAGGACCTGAGAGGCTGTTGTGGGAGTGTGCGAGGGTTGTGAACTTTGGCACGGTAGGTGGTAGGATGACAAGTGAGGCATGTATGGAAAGGCCTTGTCTCCCTGAGTGTGGCTGCAGTGGAATGGTGTGTGCAAGTGGTTCCACTTTGCTGCTAGAAGGGGTGAAAGTAGTGGAAATTTGAGTGTCTTTTAATTTTTCATTTGCTTATAGTAAGGGGTAGAGGTATGAAAGTAGTATATTGGGGTACTGTAGGTGAGTCCGAATGACATATATTTCGTTGGTTTCCGTAGGCCTTTTAGAACCTGTAGATTGGGCATAACTTGGGATAGAAAGGTGGGATTGAGGCAAGGACATGGTGGTTGTATTTGGCATGGGATGCCGAGTTGTTTGAGTACAAACATGACTCCATTTGGAGACATAAGTACTTTATTATGGGGCCCCTTTGTGTTGTTGTATCTGTGGGTAGGAAGGTGCTATGGAGCTGGGAGGTGGTTCCTGGTGCTCAGGGGGTCCCCCTGAGTAAAAGGACACCTGACATGGGTGGGTAGAAAGCGCTTCCTGAAATGGTCTATAATGAGTGAAAGTGTGAGTGGGTGTGTCAAAGTGTGAGTGGGTGTGTCCTAAAGTGAGTGGGTGTGTCCTAAAGTGAGTGGGTGTGGCTAAGTGGGAGTGTCTAAGTGTGAGTGGGTGTGTCCTGGGTGAGTGGGTGTGGCCAAGTCCTGTGACCTTAGGGTTAGTAAAAAGCATCATGTGAGGTGATAGATAGTGTGAGTGGGTGGGTTAGGGTTAGGGTTAGGGTTAGGGTTAGGGGTTAGGGTTAGGGTTAGGGTTAGGGTTAGGGTTAGGGTTAGGGTTAGGGTTAGGGTTAGGGTTAGGGTTAGGGTTAGGGTTAGGGTTAGGGTTAGGGTTAGGGTTAGGGTTAGGGTTAGGGTTAGGGTTAGGGTTAGGGGTTAGGTTATAGGATAAAAACCAAAAAATGGTTTTGCTCACTAAGAATAACTGAAAAACTAAAGGTGGTAGAGAGCTGAAACTTGGGCTGTAGCACCCTCTAGGGGGCCCCCAGGGACCCTGTGAATTTGGTGGATGTAGCACCTTCCTTTGACATAGCTGCCATAGACTCCCATTCATTTGAAAAATTGCTCACTAAGAATAACTCAAAAACTATGATGCTCATATGGACCAAACTTGGTGTGTATACTCCCCTGGGCCCCCCGCAGGTCTCCAGAAAGTTTCGCGTCTCTAGGTGACTCCCTTCATATAGCTGCCATAGACTCCCATTCATTTGAAAAAGTGCTCACTTAGAATAACTCAAAAACTATGATGCTCATATGGACCAAACTTGGTGTGTATACTCCCCTGGGGGGCTGCCAGGTCTCCAGGAAGTTTGGCGTCTCTAGGTGACTCCCTTCATATAGCTGCCATAGACTCCCATTCATTTGAAAAATTGCTCACTTAGAATAACTCAAAAACTATGATGCTCATATGGACCAAAGTTGGTGTGTATACTCCCCTGGGGGGCTGCCAGGTCCCCAGGAAGTTTGGCGTCTCTAGGTGACTCCCTTCATATAGCTGCCATAGACTCCCATTGATTTTGGGGCCAAGTCCAAGTCTGGGTAGGAAGGTGGTATGGAGTTGGGAGTTGGTTCTTGGTGCTCAGGGGGTCCCCCTGAGTAAAAGGAGGGGTGACATGCCGGGGTCCTTGAACCTTTGTGAAATGTTGAAAAATGGGTGCAAGTGTGGGCGTGGCCAAGTGTGAGAGGTACTTTGCCAGCAGTTCTGTGACCTTAGGTTTAGTAAAAAGGGTCATGTGAGGTGATAGATGAGTGTTTTGGGTTTAAAAGAGGTGAAGTAGGTGTTTTGAGGTGACTTGACCTTTGGTGACCTTTGTCCGTAACTCTTGAAGTGAGCGTGTTAGAGAGTTGGGAGTAGCAGGGTTGGATCGGGCTCGAAGAGCTCTATAAGATATGTGAAAATGAAGTTTGTACTGTTTGTCTTTGATATTGATCTCCACTATGAAGAAGGGTGTTGGGTGCGAAGGACCTGAGAGGCTGTTGTTGGAGTGTGCGAGGGTTGTGAACTTTGGCACGGTAGGTGGTAGGATGACAAGTGAGGCATGTATGGAAAGGCCTTGTCTCCCTGAGTGTAGCTGCAGTGGAATGGTGTGTGCAAGTGGTTCCACTTTCCTGCTAGAAGGGGTGAAAGTTGTGGAAATTGGAGTGTCTTTTAATTTTTCATTTGCTTATAGTAAGGGGTAGAGGTATGAAAGTAGTATATTGGGGTACCGTAGGTGAGTCCGAATGACATATATTTTGTTGGTTTCCGTAGGCCTTTTAGAACCTGTAGATTGGGCATAACTTGGGATAGAAAGGTGGGATTGAGGCAAGGACATGGTGGTTGTATTTGGCATGGGATGCCGAGTTGTTTGAGTACAAACATGACTCCATTTGGAGACATAAGTACTTTATTATGGGGCCCCTTTGTGTTGTTGTATCTGTGGGTAGGAAGGTGCTATGGAGCTGGGAGGTGGTTCCTGGTGCTCAGGGGATCCCCCTGAGTAAAAGGACACCTGACATGGGTGGGTAGAAAGCCCTTCCTGAAATGGTCCATAATGAGTGAAAGTGTGAGTGGGTGTGTCTAAGTGTGAGTGGGTGTGTCTAAGTGTGAGTGGGTGTGTCCTAAAGTGAGTGGGAGTGTCTAAGTGTGAGTGGGTGTGTCTAAGTGTGAGTGGGTGTGGCTAAGTGGGAGTGGGTGTGGCTAAGTGGGAGTGGGTGTGTCCTAATGTGAGTGGGTGTGTCCTAAAGTGAGTGGGTGTGGCTAAGTGGGAGTGGGTGTGTCCTAAGTGAGTGGGTGTGGCTAAGTGTGAGTGGGTGTGTCCTATAAAGAAAAGTTTGATTACACGCCCACTTACCTGGGAACCGCCCACCTACTTGAAACTCCGCCCACTTACCTTTATCCACGCCCCCTTCAATTCGGCCACACCCCCATATGGCCACGCCCCTTCCTTCATTGGCAAATGGGTTTTGAAATATGCAAACTTTGACAACACGCCCACTTACCTGGGAACCGCCCACCTACTTGAAACTCCGCCCACTTACCTTTATCCACGCCCCCTTCAATTCGGCCACACCCCCATATGGCCACGCCCCTTCCTTCATTGGCAAATGGGTTTTGAAATATGCAAACTTTGACAACACGCCTACTTACCTGGGAACCGCCCACCGACATGAAACTCCGCCCACTTACCTTTATCCACGCCCCCTTCAATTCGGCCACACCCCCATGTGGCCACGCCCCTTCCTTCATTGGCAAATGGGTTTTGAAATATGCAAACTTTGACAACACGCCCACTTACCTGGGAACCGCCCACCTACTTGAAACTCCGCCCACTTACCTTTATCCACGCACCCTTCAATTCGGCCACACCCCCATGTGGCCACGCCCCTTCCTTCATTGGCAAATGGGTTTTGAAATATGCAAACTTTGACAACACGCCCACTTACCTGGGAACCGGGTTAGGGTTAGGGGTTAGGGTTAGGGTTAGGGTTAGGGTTAGGGTTAGGGTTAGGGTTAGGGTTAGGGTTAGGGTTAGGGTTAGGGGGGTTAGGGTTAGGGTAGGGTTAGGGTTAGGGTTAGGATAAGGGATGAAAGCCAAAAAAAAAGTTTGCACGTTCTCAATAACTCGAAAAGTAAAAGTCCTAGGGAGCTGAAACTTGGGCTGTAGCACCCTCTAGGGGGGACCCAGGTACCCTGTGAATTTGGTGGATGTAGCCCCTTCCTTTGACATAGCTGCCATAGACACCCACTGATTGAAAAAAGTTGCACGTTCTCAATTACTCGAAAAGTATAAGTGGTAGATGGACCAAAGTTGGTGTGTATACTCCCCTGGGGGGCTGCCAGGTCCCCAGGAAGTTTGGCGTCTCTAGGTGACTCCCTTCATATAGCTGCCATAGACTCCCATTGATTTTGGGGCCAAGTCCAAGTCTGGGTAGGAAGGTCGTATGGAGTTGGGAGTTGGTTCTTGGTGCTCAGGGGGTCCCCCTGAGTAAAAGGAGGGGTGACATGCCGGGGTCCTAGAACCTTTGTGAAATGGTGAAAAATGGGTGCAAGTGTGGGCGTGGCCAAGTGTGAGAGGTGTGTTGTGGGGTGTTGTGGGGTGTGATTGTGGGTGTTTAAGAGTGTGTTGTGTAGCAAAGTGTGAGTGGGTGGTTCCAAGTGTGTGAGTGGGTGGGTGAGTGGGTGTGTCCTGAAGTGAGTGGGAGTGTCCTAAGGGGTGATTGGGTGGGTGAATATGAGCAAGTGTTAGTGGTAGTTTGCCAGCAGTCCTGTGACCTTAGGTTTAGTAAAAAGGGTCATGTGAGGTGATAGATGAGTGTTTTGGGTTTAAAAGAGGTGAAGTAGGTGTTTTGAGGTGAGTTGACCTTTGGTGACCTTTGTCCGTAACTCTTGAAGTGAGCGTGTTAGAGAGTTGGGAGTAGCAGGGTTGGATCGGGCTCGAAGAGCTCTATAAGATATGTGAAAATGAAGTTTGTAGTGTTTGTCGTTGATATTGATCTCCACTATGAAGAAGGGTGTTGGGTGCGAAGGACCTGAGAGGCTGTTGTGGGAGTGTGCGAGGGTTGTGAACTTTGGCACGGTAGGTGGTAGGATGACAAGTGAGGCATGTATGGAAAGGCCTTGTCTCCCTGAGTGTGGCTGCAGTGGAATGGTGTGTGCAAGTGGTTCCACTTTGCTGCTAGAAGGGGTGAAAGTTGTGGAAATTTGAGTGTCTTTTAGGGTTAGGGTTAAGGTTAGGGTTAGGGGTTAGGGTTAGGGTTAGGGTTAGGGGGTTAGGGTTAGGGTTAGGGTTAGGTTATAGGATAAAAACCAAAAAATGGTTTTGCTCACTAAGAATAACTGAAAAACTAAAGGTGGTAGAGAGCTGAAACTTGGGCTGTAGCACCCTCTAGGGGGCCCCCAGGGACCCTGTGAATTTGGTGGATGTAGCACCTTCCTTTGACATAGCTGCCATAGACTCCCATTCATTTGAAAAATTGCTCACTAAGAATAACTCAAAAACTATGATGCTCATATGGACCAAACTTGGTGTGTATACTCCCCTGGGCCCCCCGCAGGTCTCCAGAAAGTTTCGCGTCTCTAGGTGACTCCCTTCATATAGCTGCCATAGACTCCCATTCATTTGAAAAAGTGCTCACTTAGAATAACTCAAAAACTATGATGCTCATATGGACCAAACTTGGTGTGTATACTCCCCTGGGGGGCTGCCAGGTCTCCAGGAAGTTTGGCGTCTCTAGGTGACTCCCTTCATATAGCTGCCATAGACTCCCATTCATTTGAAAAATTGCTCACTTAGAATAACTCAAAAACTATGATGCTCATATGGACCAAAGTTGGTGTGTATACTCCCCTGGGGGGCTGCCAGGTCCCCAGGAAGTTTGGCGTCTCTAGGTGACTCCCTTCATATAGCTGCCATAGACTCCCATTGATTTTGGGGCCAAGTCCAAGTCTGGGTAGGAAGGTGGTATGGAGTTGGGAGTTGGTTCTTGGTGCTCAGGGGGTCCCCCTGAGTAAAAGGAGGGGTGACATGCCGGGGTCCTTGAACCTTTGTGAAATGTTGAAAAATGGGTGCAAGTGTGGGCGTGGCCAAGTGTGAGAGGTACTTTGCCAGCAGTTCTGTGACCTTAGGTTTAGTAAAAAGGGTCATGTGAGGTGATAGATGAGTGTTTTGGGTTTAAAAGAGGTGAAGTAGGTGTTTTGAGGTGACTTGACCTTTGGTGACCTTTGTCCGTAACTCTTGAAGTGAGCGTGTTAGAGAGTTGGGAGTAGCAGGGTTGGATCGGGCTCGAAGAGCTCTATAAGATATGTGAAAATGAAGTTTGTACTGTTTGTCTTTGATATTGATCTCCACTATGAAGAAGGGTGTTGGGTGCGAAGGACCTGAGAGGCTGTTGTTGGAGTGTGCGAGGGTTGTGAACTTTGGCACGGTAGGTGGTAGGATGACAAGTGAGGCATGTATGGAAAGGCCTTGTCTCCCTGAGTGTAGCTGCAGTGGAATGGTGTGTGCAAGTGGTTCCACTTTCCTGCTAGAAGGGGTGAAAGTTGTGGAAATTGGAGTGTCTTTTAATTTTTCATTTGCTTATAGTAAGGGGTAGAGGTATGAAAGTAGTATATTGGGGTACCGTAGGTGAGTCCGAATGACATATATTTTGTTGGTTTCCGTAGGCCTTTTAGAACCTGTAGATTGGGCATAACTTGGGATAGAAAGGTGGGATTCAGGCAAGGACATGGTGGTTGTATTTGGCATGGGATGCCGAGTTGTTTGAGTACAAACATGACTCCATTTGGAGACATAAGTACTTTATTATGGGACCCCTTTGTGTTGTTGTATCTGTGGGTAGGAAGGTGCTATGGAGCTGGGAGGTGGTTCCTGGTGCTCAGGGGGATCCCCTGAGTAAAAGGACACCTGACATGGGTGGGTAGAAAGCCCTTCCTGAAATGGTCCATAATGAGTGAAAGTGTGAGTGGGTGTGTCTAAGTGTGAGTGGGTGTGTCTAAGTGTGAGTGGGTGTGTCCTAAAGTGAGTGGGAGTGTCTAAGTGTGAGTGGGTGTGTCTAAGTGTGAGTGGGTGTGGCTAAGTGGGAGTGGGTGTGGCTAAGTGGGAGTGGGTGTGTCCTAATGTGAGTGGGTGTGTCCTAAAGTGAGTGGGTGTGGCTAAGTGGGAGTGGGTGTGTCCTAAGTGAGTGGGTGTGGCTAAGTGTGAGTGGGTGTGTCCTATAAAGAAAAGTTTGATTACACGCCCACTTACCTGGGAACCGCCCACCTACTTGAAACTCCGCCCACTTACCTTTATCCACGCCCCCTTCAATTCGGCCACACCCCCATATGGCCACGCCCCTTCCTTCATTGGCAAATGGGTTTTGAAATATGCAAACTTTGACAACACGCCCACTTACCTGGGAACCGCCCACCTACTTGAAACTCCGCCCACTTACCTTTATCCACGCCCCCTTCAATTCGGCCACACCCCCATATGGCCACGCCCCTTCCTTCATTGGCAAATGGGTTTTGAAATATGCAAACTTTGACAACACGCCTACTTACCTGGGAACCGCCCACCGACATGAAACTCCGCCCACTTACCTTTATCCACGCCCCCTTCAATTCGGCCACACCCCCATGTGGCCACGCCCCTTCCTTCATTGGCAAATGGGTTTTGAAATATGCAAACTTTGACAACACGCCCACTTACCTGGGAACCGCCCACCTACTTGAAACTCCGCCCACTTACCTTTATCCACGCACCCTTCAATTCGGCCACACCCCCATGTGGCCACGCCCCTTCCTTCATTGGCAAATGGGTTTTGAAATATGCAAACTTTGACAACACGCCCACTTACCTGGGAACCGGGTTAGGGTTAGGGGTTAGGGTTAGGGTTAGGGTTAGGGTTAGGGTTAGGGTTAGGGTTAGGGTTAGGGTTAGGGTTAGGGTTAGGGGGGTTAGGGTTAGGGTAGGGTTAGGGTTAGGGTTAGGATAAGGGATGAAAGCCAAAAAAAAGTTTGCACGTTCTCAATAACTCGAAAAGTAAAAGTCCTAGGGAGCTGAAACTTGGGCTGTAGCACCCTCTAGGGGGGACCCAGGTACCCTGTGAATTTGGTGGATGTAGCCCCTTCCTTTGACATAGCTGCCATAGACACCCACTGATTGAAAAAAGTTGCACGTTCTCAATTACTCGAAAAGTATAAGTGGTAGATGGACCAAAGTTGGTGTGTATACTCCCCTGGGGGGCTGCCAGGTCCCCAGGAAGTTTGGCGTCTCTAGGTGACTCCCTTCATATAGCTGCCATAGACTCCCATTGATTTTGGGGCCAAGTCCAAGTCTGGGTAGGAAGGTCGTATGGAGTTGGGAGTTGGTTCTTGGTGCTCAGGGGGTCCCCCTGAGTAAAAGGAGGGGTGACATGCCGGGGTCCTAGAACCTTTGTGAAATGGTGAAAAATGGGTGCAAGTGTGGGCGTGGCCAAGTGTGAGAGGTGTGTTGTGGGGTGTTGTGGGGTGTGATTGTGGGTGTTTAAGAGTGTGTTGTGTAGCAAAGTGTGAGTGGGTGGTTCCAAGTGTGTGAGTGGGTGGGTGAGTGGGTGTGTCCTGAAGTGAGTGGGAGTGTCCTAAGGGGTGATTGGGTGGGTGAATATGAGCAAGTGTTAGTGGTAGTTTGCCAGCAGTCCTGTGACCTTAGGTTTAGTAAAAAGGGTCATGTGAGGTGATAGATGAGTGTTTTGGGTTTAAAAGAGGTGAAGTAGGTGTTTTGAGGTGAGTTGACCTTTGGTGACCTTTGTCCGTAACTCTTGAAGTGAGCGTGTTAGAGAGTTGGGAGTAGCAGGGTTGGATCGGGCTCGAAGAGCTCTATAAGATATGTGAAAATGAAGTTTGTAGTGTTTGTCGTTGATATTGATCTCCACTATGAAGAAGGGTGTTGGGTGCGAAGGACCTGAGAGGCTGTTGTGGGAGTGTGCGAGGGTTGTGAACTTTGGCACGGTAGGTGGTAGGATGACAAGTGAGGCATGTATGGAAAGGCCTTGTCTCCCTGAGTGTGGCTGCAGTGGAATGGTGTGTGCAAGTGGTTCCACTTTGCTGCTAGAAGGGGTGAAAGTTGTGGAAATTTGAGTGTCTTTTAGGGTTAGGGTTAAGGTTAGGGTTAGGGGTTAGGGTTAGGGTTAGGGTTAGGGGGTTAGGGTTAGGGTTAGGGTTAGGTTAAGGCAAGAACACCACCTGAGGATCGGTCAGTCGGGGGGTTAGGGTTAGGGTTAGGGTTAGGGTTAGGTTATAGGATAAAAACCAAAAAATGGTTTTGCTCACTAAGAATAACTGAAAAACTAAAGGTGGTAGAGAGCTGAAACTTGGGCTGTAGCACCCTCTAGGGGGCCCCCAGGGACCCTGTGAATTTGGTGGATGTAGCACCTTCCTTTGACATAGCTGCCATAGACTCCCATTCATTTGAAAAATTGCTCACTAAGAATAACTCAAAAACTATGATGCTCATATGGACCAAACTTGGTGTGTATACTCCCCTGGGCCCCCCGCAGGTCTCCAGAAAGTTTCGCGTCTCTAGGTGACTCCCTTCATATAGCTGCCATAGACTCCCATTCATTTGAAAAATTGCTCACTTAGAATAACTCAAAAACTATGATGCTCATATGGACCAAACTTGGTGTGTATACTCCCCTGGGGGGCTGCCAGGTCTCCAGGAAGTTTGGCGTCTCTAGGTGACTCCCTTCATATAGCTGCCATAGACTCCCATTCATTTGAAAAATTGCTCACTTAGAATAACTCAAAAACTATGATGCTCATATGGACCAAAGTTGGTGTGTATACTCCCCTGGGGGGCTGCCAGGTCCCCAGGAAGTTTGGCGTCTCTAGGTGACTCCCTTCATATAGCTGCCATAGACTCCCATTGATTTTGGGGCCAAGTCCAAGTCTGGGTAGGAAGGTGGTATGGAGTTGGGAGTTGGTTCTTGGTGCTCAGGGGGTCCCCCTGAGTAAAAGGAGGGGTGACATGCCGGGGTCCTTGAACCTTTGTGAAATGTTGAAAAATGGGTGCAAGTGTGGGCGTGGCCAAGTGTGAGAGGTACTTTGCCAGCAGTTCTGTGACCTTAGGTTTAGTAAAAAGGGTCATGTGAGGTGATAGATGAGTGTTTTGGGTTTAAAAGAGGTGAAGTAGGTGTTTTGAGGTGACTTGACCTTTGGTGACCTTTGTCCGTAACTCTTGAAGTGAGCGTGTTAGAGAGTTGGGAGTAGCAGGGTTGGATCGGGCTCGAAGAGCTCTATAAGATATGTGAAAATGAAGTTTGTACTGTTTGTCTTTGATATTGATCTCCACTATGAAGAAGGGTGTTGGGTGCGAAGGACCTGAGAGGCTGTTGTTGGAGTGTGCGAGGGTTGTGAACTTTGGCACGGTAGGTGGTAGGATGACAAGTGAGGCATGTATGGAAAGGCCTTGTCTCCCTGAGTGTAGCTGCAGTGGAATGGTGTGTGCAAGTGGTTCCACTTTCCTGCTAGAAGGGGTGAAAGTTGTGGAAATTGGAGTGTCTTTTAATTTTTCATTTGCTTATAGTAAGGGGTAGAGGTATGAAAGTAGTATATTGGGGTACCGTAGGTGAGTCCGAATGACATATATTTTGTTGGTTTCCGTAGGCCTTTTAGAACCTGTAGATTGGGCATAACTTGGGATAGAAAGGTGGGATTCAGGCAAGGACATGGTGGTTGTATTTGTCATGGGATGCCGAGTTGTTTGAGTACAAACATGACTCCATTTGGAGACATAAGTACTTTATTATGGGGCCCCTTTGTGTTGTTGTATCTGTGGGTAGGAAGGTGCTATGGAGCTGGGAGGTGGTTCCTGGTGCTCAGGGGATCCCCCTGAGTAAAAGGACACCTGACATGGGTGGGTAGAAAGCCCTTCCTGAAATGGTCCATAATGAGTGAAAGTGTGAGTGGGTGTGTCTAAGTGTGAGTGGGTGTGTCTAAGTGTGAGTGGGTGTGTCCTAAAGTGAGTGGGAGTGTCTAAGTGTGAGTGGGTGTGTCTAAGTGTGAGTGGGTGTGGCTAAGTGGGAGTGGGTGTGGCTAAGTGGGAGTGGGTGTGTCCTAATGTGAGTGGGTGTGTCCTAAAGTGAGTGGGTGTGGCTAAGTGGGAGTGGGTGTGTCCTAAGTGAGTGGGTGTGGCTAAGTGTGAGTGGGTGTGTCCTATAAAGAAAAGTTTGATAACACGCCCACTTACCTGGGAACCGCCCACCTACTTGAAACTCCGCCCACTTACCTTTATCCACGCCCCCTTCAATTCGGCCACACCCCCATATGGCCACGCCCCTTCCTTCATTGGCAAATGGGTTTTGAAATATGCAAACTTTGACAACACGCCCACTTACCTGGGAACCGCCCACCTACTTGAAACTCCGCCCACTTACCTTTATCCACGCCCCCTTCAATTCGGCCACACCCCCATATGGCCACGCCCCTTCCTTCATTGGCAAATGGGTTTTGAAATATGCAAACTTTGACAACACGCCCACTTACCTGGGAACCGCCCACCAACATGAAACTCCGCCCACTTACCTTTATCCACGCCCCCTTCAATTCGGCCACACCCCCATGTGGCCACGCCCCTTCATTCATTGGCAAATGGGTTTTGAAATATGCAAACTTTGACAACACGCCCACTTACCTGGGAACCGCCCACCTACTTGAAACTCCGCCCACTTACCTTTATCCACGCCCCCTTCAATTCGGCCACACCCCCATGTGGCCACGCCCCTTCATTCATTGGCAAATTGGTTTTGAAATATGCAAACTTTGACAACACGCCCACTTACCTGGGTTAGGGTTAGGGTAAGGGTTAGGGTTAGGGTTAGGGTTAGGGTTAGGGTTAGGG